>NC_064616.1:706249388-706874388 GCF_023898315.1 Schistocerca nitens | reverse complement strand
TCAAAAGGAAGGCTCCTTTTAGCAGAACAATAGGTTATGGACCTGGCAATCAGAGGAGAACAATATGTTAAGTACCTGTCAATCAAAGGGTGAACAACAGGTTAAGTATTTGTCAATCAAAGGAGAAAATTAGGTTAAGTACCTGTCAATCAAACTAGAACAATAGGTTTGCCCCTGAGTGCATACCTTCCCCTGGTGTAGGCAACCCATACTAACAAAATGCACCAGAGCAAAGCCAATGAGAAAGTCGACACAGTACTAGCAGTGGGGTAAATGCCATGGGTACCACAAAAGGAAATTTATAGTATGTGTCTACCAGCAGCAATTATCATATGTTCTAGACTGGACCGGTAAATTCAATGTGTATACGTTGTCACGGTCCGTACGGACGTGACCACTGAAAAAGGCGTTGCGGTGGAGCGGATTGATACTCTGCTCAAAGATTTTAATGGGAGGTCATTTGATAAATTTGGGGGTCCAAGCCCTGCCAAGTACTATGACGGTCAAGTTACTTTGTATGAACGATGCCCCAATGCCCATGGTACAACAAAGAAAAAACTTCCCACTAGCAGGAGTGAGGAACCACAACCAGTGAATCTTCATTGTCTGTATGCAACAGCAGAACACCTGACCGCGTGGATTGTCCATGATAATACGAAACGTGACGACGCGCCACAGAGTAGGATATCTCTTTCAAACTACGTGGCTAGCTCTGGCACATGCACTGCTAAACTACCCAAAGAGCTGGGTCGGAAGCAGTACGCCTAAAATCGGGGGAAAATTTTGAATAATTTCAAAATCTTGAGTATCATCTCGATAACATGATTCCTCAGATGAATCAAACATTGTGTCAGTGAAAACCGTGAAAACAAATCAGCGTTCGAATGTTGTGCAATAATTAGATAATAACATAGCCAAAAGCTGCAATTTTTGTGCTGTCTGTGGTGGAACAGGCTAGCAAGGATTTAACAAACAATTATCTGCAACCAAATAGAGCTTCTGACTGTACAAATATTGGTGGAACTTGTTAACAACATAGATAATAGGCAGTGCATCTTTTTCGAGGTGACTGCGCTTTGTTGAGAGTTTTAGAGGCAAAAGCAGTGAGTCTATCAGAACCAATCCTAAAAGAAGGTGCATCCACAAGTAACACTACAGGCTTAGCTAGACAAAATTAATCAAACAACGATGACTTAATAACACGTCCTTTAGCCTCTGAAATGTGTCCTGACATTCTTGGGACCATAAAAATGAAAAACCTTTCCAGAGCAGCCACTTCAATAGGGTATCAGCTTGCACAGCATTAGCAGTAAACTTAGTGTAATACGTCAGCTTCCCCATGACGACCTGTAGCTCCTTGATGCTACGGGACTCAGGCAAATCTTAAATCAGAGACAAGTGCGAATGAACAGGATGAATACTTCTGGCATTTATAACATGTCCTAAATATTCAAGTTCTTCGTGGAGGAAGGAGTGCTTTTCCCCTTTACACTTTAAGCCAGCCACAGAAAGCATGTTAAACAGAATCTCCAAATTTGCCAAATGACCAACAGCTGTACGAGCCGTGACAACCATATCATCCAGATAGTTTGTACCGGGTGATCAAAAAGTCAGTATAAATTTGAAAACTTATAAATCACGGAATAATGTAGATAGAAAGGTAAAAATTGACACACATGCTTGGAATGACATGGGGTTTTATTAGAACAAAAAAAAAACAAAGCTCACAAAATGTCCGACAGATGGCGCTGGACAGCAAAACGTCAGTGACTGCGCATGACTATCGTGTATAAAAGGAGCTGTAATGAGAGAGAGAATCAGATGCGCCAGTAGTCGCAGCATGTTGAGGTTACCTGAAAAGGCGCTTTTAGTGAAGCTGTATTATCAGAATGGGGAATGTGCTAGTTCAGCGTTACGATCCTATCGCCATAGGAAGGGGATTCGAACGGGTAAAGGTCCGTTGACAAATGCAGCTGTCGCGAGAATGATTTCGAAGTTCGAAGCCACGGGTTGTTTAGACGATAGACCCCGTAGTGGTCGACCGAGCACAAGGCGTATTGCTGCTGAGACAGTTCAGGAAGAAATGGAGACTGTAGCGGGTTGTCTATGCACGGGGTTCAAATGGTTCAAATGGCTCTGAGCACTATGGGACTCAACATCTGTGGTCATAAGTCCCCTAGAACTTAGAACTACTTAAACCTAACTAACCTAAGGACATCACACACATCCATGCCCGAGGTAGGATTCGAACCTGCGACCGTAGCAGTCGCGCGGTTCCTGACTGAGCGCCTAGAACCGCTAGACCACCGCGACCGGCTATGCACGGGGAAGTCAGCGCTCTTGCAGTCGCACGTCGCACCGGCATTCCATACACTACTGTGCTCTGAGTCTAACCAGCATTTCACCTATGTGATAAATGGCCATTATGTCTTTGGACCCATTTTAATTGTCCATTATCATGATCCAAGGAGAACAAGAATGTTGGTCAAGAAACGATCGCATTATGAACATCTAATTCAGCTGTACAATTCATGTAGTAGTGTCTTCTATAATATTAATATGATCTGTCAGATTAATTCTGTCCTTTTCCGCGATGTCTCACCCACTGCCCAAGAGGCGAGTGTACGTTACTTTCCGCTGTTTAGCGATGACGAGATTGCGGCCATGCCACTTCGGATGTTTCTCTCGATTTCGGATGTGTTATGAGTGGTATTAGCTGCCCACGCATTAGGTGCATGGAGACGTTAATTCTGCTGAGATTCTGGTCCTTCGCCAGTCGTGCGATGAAGTCTTTCTCGAGATCTTTGTATTTTGCTGATGCCATGAGAATGCTGTAAGCAAAATGTAGTATGAGGCATGAGCACATACAATGCGAGTCACGGTGGTGTAGCGTACCTCAGGCTCAGGAAAAGGAAGGCAGTAGTAAGAAGGGGACCATTGGTGAGCATGAAGATCAACCTACATCAGAGAACTAATTTACCTCTTTGTGTTTTATTACAGTGGCGATTCAACACGAGAAAGACTGGAGGCATTTTTGTAAATGGGAACATAATGGGAACTACAGTTATGACATTTGTAAGTTTCAGATGTGCAAATGCAAGAGCAGTTTTCACGAGACAGAACATCTATGCAGATGAATGGGAGCATGGTTTCAGACCACTAGGGCATTGGGTGACAACAAATACTAAGTACAGGAGGAGTGTACCTAGCATAGTCATAATATAAGAGCAGAGAGGGCTTACAGGTAAAGTTGTCAGGTGTGGGTAAAGAATATACGTTAATACTAAATGGAATAAGCATATTGGGTGAACAGTGGATGCAGTGTGGGGTATGCATGATGGGGGAACTGGTACTAACGGGGAATTGGTACTAACACAACAGTCACACACAGACCACAGACACTTCACACCATTTGTAAGACAATTGTAACCACTAAGAACGCCATGTTTAGTCAATACAGTAACACATACTTCGTCTTTTAACTTTTATTACATTCACTCAGATAATCACGTATGCTTGCATACTGTATTTATTCAAAAAAATTATTTTTGTTGTTTTTCTTTCCATAGGAAGCTATTTGTAAAAAATCTATGTAAAATATTGGCACTAAAGCATACTATGAGGACTGTGCAGATCTTGGGAGCTGTGAAACCTGCTATTGATGCATCCCGTATGGCGTCTCGAGGCAAGACCCTGCAGCTGGCGATGCCATCCATGTGGCAGCTTGAAGGAGAACGCCTGCAGCGTGGGTGACCCAGAAACCTGCCAAGTGGAGATCTGGTCGGCAGCGCTCAATGAATGCCAGAACAGCTGGGGGCCAGCCAGCTGCCTTTGCAGCCTAACTAGAATAAAGGCAAAGGGTGAATTGCTCCACACTTCGTGGCAACCATAAACCAGCCTATCCCAGGTGGTTATGAATGGAGGCGACCTACCAGACAAGGGCGGCCCGCTATTGATGAAATTTCACTCCTTCGACAGCCTGGCGGACGACCTGGCCCGAGTAACTTACAGCTGACAGCAACCACCCACCGAGCTGTTGTGAATGAGACATGCTGGACGGGAGGCTCGTCCCTGACGTCAAAGGTCCTGCAGACAAAGTGGCGCCACAACAAGGCCTGGAGAAATCCTTCAGGTGGACACACCCATCCACGGACGGCATGCAGAGTTGGATGTCCACAATCCGAACGAGTTGCTCGTGCAGTCGTGCACCATGAGACAGATGGGCACTGACGACATCACCCACCACCGACTGGCACATTGAGAGACAAGCTACCGGGTCGAGAGACAAGATAGTGCCAGAGACGTCACTTCCTGAATTGGAGATGCTGGGTGCCATCCATCAATACTGATGTCTCATTTCCTTCCACCAGATGTCATGCACATCAAACCTGGCAGAATGTTAGACTGCCAATTGCTGCCAAGTCGAAAAGCTGCCTTACTGATGCTGCCATGAACAAGATGGGGGACCAGAACCATCTGCTGCTGCTCGTAAATCACGCGCTGAGTGAAGGGCAGCCCTCACTCTGGGGCAACCTCGCTGCACCTTGAGACTCCAGCCAGTTCAGAAACCATTTTTGTGTGTGTTTAGTGCCATGTTCTATCTGTGTTACTTTGTAAATGTAAATTGTCTCCACAGGGACCCTTGTAGAGAGAACGACAGGATGTTTTGTGACTCTTATTGTCATGTAATTCTATATATTTTCTTGTGAAACTGATTTAATTTTTCATGCAGCTGCTCTTGTGAAGATAATTTATCGAACATTTACATAGATTCTATTTGAAAAGTGTGATATGCAAATGTGTTATAGGTAGTAGAAACAATGTTACACTGCCCTAGTAAATAAGCACAATAGATGACACATGTTACTTGCTTCTTTAGATTTTGAAAATGAGTGTGTTTCCTAAATTACAATTATTGTCTGTTTAGGTATTCCCATGTAATTCTGCATATTTTCTTGTAAACCTGATTCAATTTTGAGGCATAGAACGGATCAAAATCCACGGAATTGTAGTATGATTAGGGACATTAGTCGTCTCTGACCTCAGAAATTGCATGAGTGAGCAACAATATCGATGCAAGACCTTTTTAACTGTTTAGTTACAGTTTATCTGAAGGCTGTGGTGTAACAACGGCCCTAGGGTCCACATAAATCATACTACACTCAGCATTGTTCATATTTTCTCCTTGCAGGCATGCAGCTTTGTGTGTGTGAGTCACCCGTGTCCTGAATGACGTGAAGTTATGATGGTTTTTTCGGTCTCGGTTGTCAAAGTTGCCTCCAACACTTATGTTATCATTGTGAGATCTCAATCCTATTAGATGATTTCCTCTTTTCCATGTCACACTATGACATTTTGCAGTGAAACATTATAAATGTCGAAATCATCTGTCGGTAGGAGTGCAGTGAGACAGGACTATAAATTTAGCTACACATATCCGAATAACAGTTCTGTTAGGTTACAGCCGGATCTGATCTAAGACGATGCCGTCATTGTAGGGAAAAATTACAGTGTGGGGTAAGTGGCACTCTGCCGTAAGTATTCGTCTGGCAGGGGCAGCATATGGAACCTCTTGAGGACGCGTCTTCTCCGACAACTCTCATTCGTTGCAGCGTCAGACAGCGACTGTCTTTAGCTTGTGGTGCCGTTATGAGGTACCAACTGTAACCTGGGATCTCTATCTTCGGATGACATCACATTTTCCACTATATTGATGGTTTTCAGACACTATTAGAGTACTGAACTCCTGACCAGAGGACATTCACACAACTACAAACTTACTACCACTCATATTTCATCTGTGCATAACTGTGAATATAAACACTTTAATACGTGAGGTATGCCACTGTAGCCGCACACTTGACAGTGGCGCTGATGTTGTTGGTAGCAGTAACTCATCGCCTTTTTTTTTTTTCTTTTTGTTTTTGCCAGACCAAGACTCGAACTCGGGACCTTTGCCTTTCGCAGGAAAGTACGCTGCCAAAGGTTTTTTTACCACTACATCATTTTTTATTTTTTATTGAAAAGCTGTAATAAGCAATTACACAGACAAATATTGTAAACAACAAACTGACACAGTCGTCACATCAAAAACTCCATCATGGCAGTTCCACGTCCAGATAGGCTTGTCACAAGCCACCGAGCACTGTTAACTATCAGCTGCAGCAAGTCGTCGCATGTCTAGGTGACTGCAAGTGCATCGTGGATCTGTTGCAGCAGGGCCTCATCACGCCGCACCTCTTCTGCTAGCTGCTCTCCGGCTTCCTTGGTCTCCGGTCCCAACAAGCGCAAGCTGTTACACTGCAGTTCCGTTGACGAAGCATCGTTTGGCAAGGATTCAATCAAGACATCTATATCTGTAGCACATCTAGCGATGAACGTAGCAAAAGCTGAGCATAACCATCTTGCCGTTGTTGTGGAGGTGTCTGGGACACGCTTCTATCATATCCAGAAAATTGACTGGGAGTCAAATGTTGTTGTAGGAAGCCAATACTGGTAGAGAAGTTAGCCGCTTACTGAGTAATCGTATCTTGAAGTTGTGTCAGTCTTCTGCCAGGGTTATATTTATGTACCGATGGCACACTCTTTAAACGTATTGTCGGGTAGAATTACCCTACCGCTTGTTTCTCAAAAATTATATCGAGCATGTTACCAAACAGTTTCCTGACATTTGGGTAACGTTTCATCTGCCCATATGCTGTTCCCATATAGGTCTCAAAACTAATGAGATTATCTTCACTATTGTGGATGATGCAATATGTCGCCATAGAAGAACAGTTGTTTTACATCGTCCTGCAATATGTTGCTGGCGGACCATTGCTGCTGCTGTTCTACAGGCTCGAAGGTGGACGAAGGAGGTGGTGAAAACGTGAATTCCGATAAATCTGGTACGTGTGGCGGAAAATGTAATTGCTTCCACAAATGAGTCTGGCCGACTGGACTGCATTATTATCAGGAGTCCGCAGCACTGTAAAAGAAAGAAAATATTACTCAATGACAAATAATAAAAATAATAATAATGAGAGAGAGATGGAGGGAATAATACTTATATTTGAATGAAACAGTCTTCTTCTTTTTATTCTCCTCGAAGGAGGTGGATGATGTCTGACGCTTCATGGTGGTGCTGCTGCTTGAGTGAGGTACAAACTAAGAATGCCAAGCCGCCTCTCAGTAGGCTGGGGACATTAAAGGTGGCGGTGGTGGGGCCTGGACCAGTAGGCGCACATTGCACTAGCAGGAGAGGGGAGACCCCATTTTTTGGTCGTGAGTTACCATCTTTATGATGAGAGTTATTACTCAGCTTTCGGACAACAGGATAAGTATGAACGCTATGCGCTCTTTTGTCGCCATATTGACTATAAATAATGATAATTATACTGACAGTTATGGACCATTAATTTTAATTATAATGACAATTGGTGCCTATTAACTACGTCCAAATGAACAAATAAAGAGCCAAAGTGAGCGGTTTGTTTACATAAGGATTTTAGGGCAAGTGGTAGGTTTTTTTACATATTGATAACAATGGGCCCTTTGAGGTTGAACCCTCGTAGTTCCACCAGTATTGTTGTTGTTTCGTAGTGGGCATCTACATAGATGATCATTTCAACTCAAATGATCATTATCTGATTTCAGAGACCTTTTGTTACGGATTTTTTGCTTACTTGATTTATTTCTCCTCCTTTGCCTGAGCTTTCTAGTATTTTACACATGTGGTTCGATTTACTGGTGGTGTTAGCCACTTATCCGCTTTCCCTCTTCTGTTTTGAAATGGCTTAGCACTGTCGTCGACGCGTAATTAGTGCCTATTGCATCACTTCCATCTATTTATCGCACTGGTCAGATGGTTCAAATGGCTCTGGGCACTATGGGACTTAACTTCTGAGGTCATCAGTTCCCCAGAGCTTAGAACTACTTAAACTTAACTAACCTAAGGACATCACAGACATCCATGCCCGAGGCAGGATTCGAACCTGCTACCGTAGCGGTCGCGCGGTTCCAGACTGTAGCGCCTAGAGCCGCTCGGCCACCCCGGCCGGCACTGGTCAGATGGTTTCGATTCAGGTTTTCCGTTCCATGTAGTCTCCTCAAAATCATTCTTGTCCATTTCCGTGTTTCTTGTTTTCCTTCCTCCGCAGTGTTAACCTGATCGTAGTAATTTCGCTACCAAGGAATGCACGTGATTTGTTACCCCTTCATTGTTTTGAATTTACAGACTTAGCATCTTGACGAATGGATGAAAACTGATTTCAGCGGAAAACTGAGTGCAGAGAAAGTATAACGTTAATGAGTATATTCATATTAGCTTTGTGGCAACAGAAACAATAAAAATTCAGCGTGAATCTATTTGACGATGAAACATAAGCGGTGAATGCGGGGTGTAGCGGTTCATTTCACTCTTCAAAGTAATCGAACTGCATTAAACTGTACGTCAATAATTATAATTAACAAGAATATTTATTTCATAGATTTATCTTCCTAAGATAACTGGTTATAATTTTGAAAATATTAAATGTGCAGAAATATCTGAGCTTGGATACATTTTTGTGGTTTTCTTTTCACTAGGTTGTCAATACTTACTTACTTACTTACTCACTGGTTATACCGGACTCGAGAGTCCATTACCGCAGCAACGTATTTTCGCCATCTGTCCCTATCTTGTGCTATTGTCTTCCATTCACCTTCAATACCTAGGCTCCTCAAATCAGCCTTCACATTGTCCTCCCATCTACGCCTCGGTCTCCCCACAGGACGTTTTCCTTCTAGGTGCCCTACCAGTACTCAGCGCGCTGCCCTGCCCTGCCTACGTGACGCGCCCATAGCGGCCTACGTGACTTAATAATACTGATTATGTCAGGGCTTGAATAGAGTTCGTGAACCTCTTCGTTATGCAGTTTTCGCCACTCTCCGCTAATGTCATCCCTTTTTGCTCCGAAAATTTTCCTCAAAATTTTGTTTTCACATACTCGAAACGGCTTTTCATTTTGTACAGTGAGAGACCAAGTCTCACACCCATACAGCATAACTGGTAGAATAATAGTTTTGTATATTCTAATCTTTAAATTCCTAGACAATATCCGTGATGGAAGTAATCTATTCAGTGAGAAGTAGCATGCATTTCCCGCCCGTAATCTCTTCTTCAGTTCGTATTCAATCTCATTTCTCGAAGTGATGTCCACGCCTAGATACTTAAATGTGTTCACTTTTTCAAACTGCATGTCTCCAACTCTTAACATTTCCTGATCTACTGCTGTTGGCATTCTAGTAGTAACCAGGTATTTAGTTTTGTCTTCACTAATCCTTAGACCTACATCTTCACTAGCCTTGATTAACGCATTCGCAATTGCTGTTACAGATTCTTTCCTATCGCTAATGATGTTTAGATCATCTGCATACCCTAATATCTTAATATTTCCATTTAACCCCACACCCTCTGAATTATCTGCTGCCATTCGTACAACATATTCTAGGACTAAATTAAAAAGTAGCGGAGACAGGGCATCTCCCTGCTTAAGTCCGTTCTTTATTACAACTTCTTCTGAATCCAATTTCCCCACGCGTACTCTACCTTTTGTGTTTTTCAAACTCGCTTCTATAAGTCTAACATAACTCTTTGGTATTCCAAGTTCCAAAAGAATTCTGTACAATTTCGACTGCAATACTGAATCATATGCTTTTGTAAAATCTATGAAAAGATTATGAACTGGTTTATTGTATTCCCATTTCTTTTCCAAAATTTGACGCAGGGTGAATATTTGGTCTATAGTTGATCTGTTCCTCCGAAAGCCGGCTTGGTAATCCTCCACAATTTCATCTGCATATGGTGTAAGCCTGCTTAGCAGAATATTCGAGAAAAGTTTGGAACATACTGGTAATAGCGACATCCCTCTATAATTACTACAATCCATTTTGTCACTTTTCTTAAAAATTGGGATCAGAATCGACTCCTGCCACTCTTCAGGTTTCATCTCTGAGTTCCATACTTTATTTATAACTTTGCGAACTACTTCCACCAATTTATGTCCCCCATTTTTAACTAATTCTGCAGTTATGCAATCTGATCCTGGTGCTTTATGGTTTTTCAATTTGTTGATTGCATCTCTTACTTCCTTTAACGTTGGCTCAGGTATCTGGGGTTCTGCTGTATGTATTTCGTACGCCTGCTCATTTCCTGCTTCCTGGTGTACATTTAATAGATGCTCAAAATACGCCCTCCATTTACTTAATATAGCACTGGGGTCTGTCAGTATTTCCCCAGCATCCACTCGAAGTGCATTTGTCCTAGCCTTGAAGCTCTTCCTATACCAATTTATGTCTAGGTAAAGTTCCCAAATGTTTTTTGTTTTACTGTTTGTTTCCATTTTTGTAATTTGATTGTTCAAATAATCCCTCTTTTTCTATCTCCCATTCCATCCCAATCTAATTGCGCTTTTCTCCTTTCCTCTACCAATTTCTTGCATTCCTCATCAAACCACGGTTTCCTCCTGTTCTTCTTAATTGTACCTATTGTGACCTTCGCTGCCTCTTATTCCTCACAGTGATCCACTGTTTATTTACATCCTCGTCTTGATCTTCGTGTGTCCTGAGAGCATCAAACCTATTTGAAATTTCTATCATGTACCTTCTTCTAAAGTTTTCATCATTTAGCTTGTCAGTGTCGAACCTAACAAGTTCTGCATTGCGACACCTTAATGTTGCTGTAGATAGCCGTTGGTGAACTTTGGCAACTACAAGAAAATGATCAGAATCGCAGTCTGCTACCCTGAAAGTCCTAAAATTTTCTATACTAGTGTGCCATCTCCGATCTACAAGAACATGATCATTTTGGTTTCGGGTGTGTCCATCCGGAGAGACCCAAGTTGCTTTATGAATGTCCTTCCTTTTGAAATATGTGGTCTCAACAATCATGTCTTTTGAAACCACCACCCTTGTGCTATTATCATTCGAAACGTTATGCAAACTTTCCTTCCCAACTGTAGGCCGGAATGCTTCCTCCTTCCCAATCTTCGCATTAAAATCACCTATGATTAATTTTGTTCGTTCAAATGGCTCTGAGCACTATGGGACTTAACATCTGAGGTCATCAGTCCCCTAGAACTTAGAACTACTTAAACCTAACTAACCTAAGGACATCACACACATCCATGCCCGGGGCAGGATTCGAACCTGCGACCGTAGGGGTCGTGCGGTTCCAGACTGTAGCACCTAGAACCGCTCGTCCACCACGGCCGGCCGATTAATTTTGTATCATACGAGGAGAACTCATCCCACAGTTGATCTAGTTCTTCATAAAATCCGTCTTTAACAACCTCTTCAGTGTCCTCAGTTGGTGCGTGTACATTAATTACTACTAGTCTATTCCACCTGCCGGACAACACTATAACTGATGGTCGGTCACTAATGAACCTTATATCTCTGATTGCGTGAAGCACTTTTCTCTGTACTGCGGCCGCGGTGGCCGTGCGGTTCTAGGCACTGCAGTCCGGAACCGCGGGACTGTTACGGTCGCAGGTTCGAATCCTGCCTCGGGCATGGATGTTTGTTATGTCCTTAGGTTAGTTAGGTTTAAGTAGTTCTAAGTTCTAGGGGACTGATGACCTAAGATGTTAAGTCCCATAGTGCTCAGAGCCATTTGAACCATTTGAACCCTGTACTGCGAAACCTGTTCCAAAACTATGAGCTTCCGCACCTCCATAGAAAAATGTATAGTTACCCCTCTTTATGCTACCCTCCCCCAGCCACCGAGTTTCTTGAATAGCTGTAATGTCTACATCGTATCTATCTAATTCGTCTAATAATGTCTGGAATGTTCCTGGCCTGTTCAAACTTTTAACGTTCCATGTTCCCAACCTGAAAGTTCCTTTCGGCCTGACTCTCTTCGAAGTAGGTCCCACCCGGAGATCCGAATGGGAACCTAGTTTACCTCCGGAATATTTTACTTCAAAGGGACCCATGCCCATTAATGTTGCTGATTCTTGATGAATAGATTCGATAGTAAGAGAAGAAGAAACAAGGATGGTTCATCACGCCATCGCCTGCTCCCCGTCGGCTGTCCGCGACTGCTTATTTTTTGTATTCGCAGTTACCCTTCATATCTGAAGGCCGTATCCCCTATCCGCAACCTGAGGACGCGCTGTGCCCTGGTGGTAGGGGCCCATGAGACAGACTACTGGGTTGTCAATGCAACATGAAATTCACTGTCAGCATATTTTTGCATTATTATCACCTACTCGTATCCCATAATTGTACTTATTAATCGAATGAGTGTTTTTCGGGGCATCGTACTTCTTCTTCTTGTTGGTCTTTTTCAGTGGTAGGCATTGCTATTACTGTTTTTCTCTGACACACTATTACCATCCTATCTGTGCTGCTAGGCAACTGCTTACTAACCTCTAGAACGTCTTAGCAATTAAAATCTCCGCATCAGTTTTATTCCTGTCTTTCTGACGCTCCACTCCACATTAACGAGATTTCATAAATGTCTATACATACTCCGAGTGTCTAAGTTTCTGGAATTACACGCGTGTTAATTTATCTTTCTTGAACTATCTTTGTGAATGCAGACCATATCGCAATTCACTTTCTCAAATATTTCGACATGAGCTGAGAAGACAGGGCGCTGTGCCCATCTTTCTAATGCTGCAATTCGGGACAGTGGCACCAAGAAACTCACAAAAATACTTCGTGCAGAGAGAAAACTTTAAAGTTGATGAGCGCTGTGGAGAATCCTTTCCCATGTAGTTATACGAGTTGACGACGAGAATATGATGTTGATAAAAGTACAGAGCTATCAATGAAATAGCTATTACCCGTTCTTTGTATGTCACAAGGATTCCGGCGTTAAAAGGTTTGACTGTCGTTGCTGTCTCAATTATAACGCATGTTATACAAATTGCTCGAGAGCCATTAACATTTAATTAACAACCACAGTAGAGTGTTTGGTCAGTTCGTAAACTGTCGCTTCTCGTAATTTGAGTTTGTCAATTATTTTTCCTTAGTGGCGAACTTGATGCTTGGTCTAGTAAACAGACAGCATATATTTAAATTGAATTCCTTTTGCTCAGGGTCACACTGTGTGCTAGGATAAATCAGAATCACTGCTATGTGAAGCACGCGTTTGGTAACTTCACCAATATGCGGAAGCGGCGCTTCTTGCGATTCCCAGAGATACAAGGAACGTTTCAAATTGTCAATCGATGATTTGTGTTCACTGTTGAGGAAACTAGTCGTAAAACTGAAAGTGTAAAATTGGTAATTTAAGTGCCTAACAGACCTCGCAAGTGTGACATTTTCACCGGCCGTGGTGGCCGAGCGGTTCTAGGCGCTACAGTCTCGAACCGCGCGACCGCTACGGTCGCAGGTTTGAATCCTGCCTCGGGCATGGGTGTGTGTGATGTCCTTAGGTTAGTTAGGTTTAAGTAGTTCTAAGTTCTAGGGGACTGATGACCTCAGAAGTTAAGTCCCATAGTGCTCAGAGCCATTTGAACTATGTTTGTGACATTTTCAAGAATGTTAGCAAACGAACCATCGAAAGCTGAGAATATTTACAAAGTATGTAGAAAGATTAATGCTGCCAAACGAGTGGATATAGCCTTTGAAAAAAACAACACAGCAAAGACTTGTGTTACGATGCAACGGAAATGCAGCGAAATGAGGACGCGTTGCAGGCACGTCTCCGTGGAAACAACGCGACAATAGACACGGCCAAAATTGGATCATGGCTTCGTTCCAGCATCTCAATAATGCAGCCAGAATGGGAGATGCGTTAAAATAAAAGGAAAATGCAACACTTCTGAGGACTCTTCAGTACAAACACAAGATTAGATTAGATTAGATTAGATTAGATTTACTTTCATTCCAATTTATCCATAGTGAGGAGGTCCTCCAGGATGTAGAACATGTCAGAAAAACAACAATACATGACAAATATTTACAACTCAAACAAATAAGCTAATGTACCATTCCACAGGTCCCAAGTGGCATGGTCTTCATTTTTTAATGGACGCTATATGATGATGATGATGGCGTGTGACGAGGGACTCCCGTCGGGTAGACCGCCCGCCTGGTGCAAGTCTTTCGATTTGCCGCCACTTCGGCGACTTGCGCGTCGATGGGGATGAAATGATGATGATTAGGACAACACAACACCCAGTCCCTGAGCGGAGAAAATCTCCGACCCAGCCGGGAATCGAACCCGGGCCCTTAGGATTGACAATCTGTCGCGCTGACCACTCAGCTACCGGGGGGCGGACCGCTATATGAAAGAATCATGTTACAAATACTAATGCACTGAATTTAAAATAAAAAAAGTTTTTATTTGTTTATAAGGTAATAAACGTGTAATACAACTACTAAATAGTTATTTACAATGAACACATTACTGCACTGAACTGGTGCAGAAGTTAGATTGTGCTTACACACACACACACACACACACACACACACACACACACTCTTCTTTACAATGAACGCATTACTGCACTGAAATTGTGCAGAAGTTATATATATATCAGTTGGTTCTACTGAGAAATTCATCAATGGAGTAGAAGGAGTTGGCCACCAATAAATCCTTTAGGCTTCTCTGAAACTGAATTTTATTGATTGTTAAGCTTTTTATGGCTGCTGGCAAGTTATTGAAAATGTGTGTTCCTAAATAATGCACACCTTTTTGTACAAGACTAAGTGACTTTAAATTCTTGTGAAGATTATTCTTATTTCTAGTATAGATTCCATGAATTGAGCTGTTGGTTTGAAAAAGTGATATATTTTTAATGACAAATTTCATTAAGGAATAAATATATTGGGAAGCGGTAGTTAGTATCCCTAGTTTCCTAAACAGGCTTCTACAGGATGTTCTTGAGTTCACACCACATATAACTCTTACTGCACGTTTTTGTGCCCGGAAAACTTTAGCTTGGCTTGATGAATTGCCCCAAAAAATAACCCCATATGACATTATGGAATGAAAGTAAGCATAGTATGCCAGCTTTTTCATTTTTATATCCCCTATGTCTGACACAATTCGCATTGTAAATAGAGATTTGTTAAGACGCTTTAGCAGTTCTGTGGTGTGCTCATCCCAGTTGAATTTATTATCAAGCTGTAATCCCAAGAATGTAACACTCTCCACTTCTTCTATCTGCTTGTCATCGTATGTTAGACATATACTCGTGGGACACCCATTAAAGTTCTGAATTGCAAGTAGTGTGTTTTTTCAAAGTTTAGTGACAAAGAATTAGCTAGGAACCAATGATTAATGTCCACAAATATTTTATTAGCTGACCTTTCTAAGACTACACTTGATTTGCTATTTATTGCAATGTTTGTATCATCGGCAAACAAAACGAACTTGGCTTCTGCTAATGTTACTGATGAAAGGTCATTGATATACTCAAGAAAAAGTAAGGGCCCTAAAATGGAACCTTGTGGGACCCCACAGGTAATTAGTTCCCAGTTGGATGGTGCCTGATAGCTTGATACATGTCTCTTTCCTAATAACACCCTTTGTTTCCTGCCAGAGATATAAGATTTGAACCATTTTGCAACATTTCCTGTTACACTATAATATTCTAATTTACTTAAAAGGATATTGTGATTTACACAGTCAAATGCCTTTGACAGATCACAAAATATACCAGTTGCCTGCAATTTTTTGTCTAATGAATTAAGCACAATTTCACTGTAAGTGTAGATAGCTTTCCCAATATCAGAACCCTTTAGAAATCCGAGATAAAATGGTTATAAAGCCCATTGTACATTACATTTTCTAAAATTTTTGAGAATTCTGGCAAAAGTGAAATTGGACGGAAATTTTATGCTATGTCTTTATCTCCCTTCTTAAACAGTGGCTTAACTTCAGTATATTTCAGCCATTCATGAAATATTCCACTGATAAATGACTGGTTACACAGATAGCTTAATCTGTTACTTAACTCAGAATCACATTCCTTAATTAGCTTTGTTGATATTTCATTATACCCACTAGATGTTTTTGATTTTAAAGATTTTGTGATGGATATTATTTCTGCTGGGGTAGTGAGGGTCAAATTCATATTATGGAAGTTACTTGAAATGTCTGGTCTGAGATATTCCATAGCAGCATCTACAGAATCTGACAACCCCATCTTGTCAGTAACAGTTATAAAATGTTTGTTAAAAAGTGCTGCAACACTATACACGTCTGTCACCAATGTATCATTTACTCTTAATGCTATTTGTCCCTCTTCATGTCTGGTTCTACTGGTCTCCTCCTTCACTATATCCCATATAGTCTTTATTTTGTTATCTGATATGACTATCTTGTCCTTGTAATATATTTGCATTGATGTCAGTATTACAGTCTTTAATATTTTGCAGTATTTCTTGTAATGTGCTATAGCATCAACATCGGAACTATTTTGGATTGACAGTTTTCTTTTTGTTTTACAAGATACCCCTATTCCTTGAGTAATCCATGACTTCTTTGTAGACTTTGCTCTAACCTTGGTAAGTTTTGGGGGAAAACAGTGTTCGAATAAGGTAAGCACTTAATTAGCAAAAGTGTTATATTTTTCATTAATGCCATGAGCACTGTAAACATCAGTCCAGTGAATGTCTCTGAGGAGTGTCCTAAAATAATCAATTTTTGGCTTATTGATTACCCTCTTGAGCTCAGATTTAACAGATTTTATATCTTGTTCAGTATTAACATTTAACAGAAGGAACTGCATGTCATGGTCTGAGAGGCCATTGACTATTGGTTTTGTAATAAATTTTTGTTCATTGGACTTTTCTGTAAAGATATTATCAATGGCTGTTTGTGAGCAATTGGCTACCCTAGTGGGGAACTTAAAAGTGGGAATTAAGTTGAATGATAGTGTTACTAACTCAAATAAGTTCTTATTGAGAGAGTCCTTAAGGAAAACTGCATTGATTGTTAAATGGGTCAGTGCAGCTTCAAGGTGGTTTACGAACAGATTAATATTATGAAGGATTTTTTTGTGAAATTCTACTTCTGTTGCACATGCTTCCATATGCAGTTCTAGGCAAAATTTATGAGTGTCTACGTTCTTAGATTTATGACAGTTCCTGATGAATGTGGCAACTCCTCCTTTCTCCATTTCTGATCTAAAAAAGTGAGAAGCTAACGAAAACCCTGTAATTCAAATGGTTCAAATGGCTCTGAGCACTATGGGACTCAACTGCTGTGGTCATTAGTCCCCTAGAACTTAGAACTACTTAAACCTAACTAACCTAAGGACATCACACACATCCATGCCCGAGGCAGGATTCGAACCTGCGACCGTAGCAGTCGCACGGTTCCGGACTGCGCGCCTAGAACCGCGAGACCACCGCGGCCGGCTAAACCCTGTAATACTTAAAAGTTCTATACCAGTGGTCACATGATGTTCAGAGAGTCAGACTATGTCAGCTGGGTTTGAAGGCTCTAATTCATCTATGCACATAATTAATTCATTAATTTTATTTCTTAGTCCTCGAATATTTTGATGCAATAAAGATAGCTGACATTTCACATTGACTGAGTTAAAATTGGGTAGAGTTAAAATATCTGCTGACTGTTGAAAATTCTTAACCAATAGCTGTTTATGCTGATGTAATAAGCTAGGATTATGTTTTTTGGTTTCTTTTTCAAACTGAAGGTTTCTCTCAGTCCTAACCTCTCTTAAAATTTGGTTTCTTTCTGTCCTCGCTACCCTAAAAAAGGGTCTTTTCTGAACCCTATAACCACTGGTATTTTATCACTCATGACAGTGCCTCCACCCTTTAACTTTCCTACTATTTTATCAGCCAGTTTACCCTTCCCCTTCCTGTTGAGGTGAAGGCCATGCCTAGTATAATCCCACCTACTGAAAGAATCAACAGGAACCACACCAATGTGTGACCCTGCACCCGACATAAGCAGCCGTTCCAACTCCAAATTAACTCTCTTGACAGAAGAGTCCAAATGAGGTCGGTCATAACAGATACAAACTCAACACTAGTATGCTTCGATGCTGATGCAATATTTGCCAGGTCACACTCTATACTGTACCCCACTATAACCACGGTGTCTTCCTTAGTGAAAGGCCGGCCGAAGTGGCCGTGCGGTTAAAGGCGCTGCAGTCTGGAACCGCAAGACCGCTACGGTCGCAGGTTCGAATCCTGCCTCGGGCATGGATGTTTGTGATGTCCTTAGGTTAGTTAGGTTTAACTAGTTCTAAGTTCTAGGGGACTAATGACCTCAGAAGTTGAGTCCCATAGTGCTCAGAGCCATTTGAACCATTTTTTTTTCCTTAGTGAAATGTTTGCAAAGTGATCCTAAATCCTCTGTCACCTGCTCCAGACCAGCACTGGGTTTAAAAAATTGGTGACCTGGTATCCTGACCGTAGTTCATCCTGCAAAAGTTGGCCAACACCTCTTCAATGGGAACTACCTAACAACAACAATTTCTTTCTCTTTACTGATTTCCCTACATTCTTAGTTTTCAATTTGCTGCTTAAAGTTGTGAACGACTAATAGACACAGCGAAATGATTCAAATGGCTCTGAGCACTATGGGACTTAACATCTGAGGTCATCAGTCCCCTAGAACTTAGAACTACTTAAACCTAACTAACCTAAGGACATAATACACATCCATGCCCGAGGCAGGATTCGAACCTGCGACCGTAGCGGTCGCGCGGTTCCAGACTGAAGCGCCTAGAACCGCTCGGTCACCAAGGCCGGCCACAGCGAAATGACAGAGGAAAATCATTTGACAATTATTTTTCAAAACCATCCTGACTGGGGTAAATGGTAAATAGCTTCAGTCAGTTACAATGAAGAGGCTGTCTGAGAAGGTAGCTGGGTCATAGACAAGAGAGGAAGGAAGCTTATTCTAGTAGCTTTTTTTCACCAACAATAGTGGAGGAAGCTGCTTTAAAAACAGCCGACCGCAGTGATTACTGTAGTCAAATAGTTCAGTTTCATATTATCAAATGCCATGATGAGCAGAAGTTATGAGACCTTCCGTGTTCCGGAACCGCGGGACTGCTACGGTCGCAGGTTCGAATCCTGCCTCGGGCATGGGTGTCTGTGATGTCCTTAGGTTAGTTAGGTTTAAGTAGTTCTAAGTTCTAGGGGACTTATGACCTAAGATGTTGAGTCCCATAGTGCTCAGAGCCATTTGAACCATTTGAACCTTCCGTGTTCACATATTCGAATGCTTCCCACTGACACTGGCAAAGAAAAGGAAAACAAACATTGACGCTGTATCGACCAAACCACCGTGCCAAGGATTGCAAACAGTCTCCAGATTCAAGAATAATTTCATCAAATGTTACAACAGCCTTGGATAGCTGAATAGACAGAATAATCTTGACAGAATACTTCATCGACAGTACTGTATTATTACATATATTCTTGGTATTAAATTGTATCTTGTTGCAATCATTTCGGAAACCAAGTTTGAAAGTAACATTAATTATAGCCTTTACATATACCCTGACGGAAAAAGAAATCGCAGGAAAAGGAAGGAATTGTGCGACATAAATGAACGATGGTAGCCATGTTTCTACATATCAAATTCAAATTTTGAGCCAGTCTCATTAGAGTGGCGCTAGTAGCGCCATTATGAGGATCCAGATCAGGTTTGCTTTAAAAACACGCTGTAATGGTCGTGAGCCTTAGTTACCTTTGAGACTAGACTTAGTGAGTTGATATTGGTCAGGGATGCCTTTAAGTCGAGAAAGACGCTATTATCAACACCTCACTGAGTTTGAACGAGGTCATGTAATAGGGTTACGAGAAGCTGGATATTCCTACCGCGATAATGCAGAAAGACTTGGCAGGAATGTAGCAACTGTACACGATTGCTGGCAGCGGTGGTCACGAGAATGCACAGTCGCAAGAAGACCAGCCTCCGGACAGCCACGTGTCATTACCGAGAGGGAAGACCATAGAATTCGGCGTATGGCTCTGGTGCATCGTACTGCATCTGCATCAGCAGTTTGAGCAGAAGGCGGCCCAAATCGGTTACTTCAAGGTCAGCTCCGAGTCAGATGCCCTGTAGCGTGCATTCAACTGACCCCAAAACCGCCGTATTTGTGACTTCAGTGGTGTCAAACGAGAGCTCATCGGAGGGCAGGGTGGCGGTCTGTTGTGTTTTACGATGAGAGTTGTTTCTGCCTTGGTGCCAGTGATGGCAGTGTGCTGGTTAGAAGGAGGCCAGTTGAGGGCTTGCAACCAACCTGTCTGTGTGCCAGATACACTGGACGTACCCCTGGAGTTAAGGTCTGGGGACCGATTTTGTATGACAGCAGGAGCACTCTCGTGAATATCCCGCGCACCATGGCTGCAAATTTGTACGTCTGTCTGGTGATTCGACCTGTTGTGCTGCCATTCATGAACAGCATTTCAGGAGGTGTTCTCCAACAGGATAGCCGGCCGAAGTGGCCGTGCGGTTAAAGGCGCTGCAGTCTGGAACCGCAAGACCGCTACGGTCGCAGGTTCGAATCCTGCCTCGGGCATGGATGTTTGTGATGTCCTTAGGTTAGTTAGGTTTAACTAGTTCTAAGTTCTAGGGGACTAATAACCTCAGCAGTTGAGTCCCATAGTGCTCAGAGCCATTTGAACCAACAGGATAACGCTGCCCACATACCGCTGTTGTAACCCAACATGCTCTACAGAGTGTCGACATATTGCTTTGGCCTGCTCGATCACCAGATCTATCTCCAATCGAACACTTACGGGATGTCATTGGAGGACAACTGCAGCGTCATCTACAACCAGCATTAAACCATCCTTGTTCTGAGCGACCAAGTGCAACAGGCATGGAATTCCGCCCCATAAACTAACATATGGCAGCTGTACAACACAATGCTTGCACGTTTGCATGCTTGCATTCCAGATTCTGGCGGTTACATCGGTTATTAATGTACCAGCATTTCGCATTTGCAAAGGATTATCTCGCGCGTACGTTATCCTGTGATCTTGCAATGTTAATTATTTAAATATGTTACGTAGACGAATATATTCCCGAAGTTTCATTACTCTACATTAAGTATTTTTTGGTGTTGAGAACAAGCAAAATCTACCTCCACATCTTTCTGTTTGCAGAGGTTCAGCTTGTAATGGTACTTGAATTACGCAACCATTACGGCACCTCACCTGAACCTCTCGATACCGGCAATATTCTACTGTGTTTCTGTAAAGTAGTTAACATATTTCTGAGACAACATTCAGATTTGATTTCATAAATGTAGAGGTATTTTGATACATCGATATGTTCATATTGCAAAGATATTATTCTTATGTGTATTCTTTCTTTTGTCGCAATGATCTTTGACGTACTTGTAACTCTTGATTATTGGGCGCGTAAGCGGTTGTTAGTTAGAGTCGGACCTTGAGAAAGTCAAGTGTTGGACGTCATTTTGGAAAGACGCATATTGTAGCCAGTTTATAAAACGTGAACTTTAACAGTGAGGAAGATGTTTTCAAGTATGTTTTGTATTGTGAAGTGATGTTTTGTGTGTTACGTGATATTGCAACAAAAGCAATAAAAATGAAGTGTAACTTAAATTCGGAGTGCTGATTATTTTTTTACATCACCATTGTGCTAACTTTGAAAGGTTTAATCTTCAAGAATGGTTTGTGAAGCGCATCTACAGAACTTTTGAATATAGCAGAATAAAACCTAGGCCTCTTTGCACCCGAGCTTCTAATCATCACCACCTAGATTTTCGACGATTGAGCCATGATTTTACAACAAGACCAGCGTGGGAAATACGAAAAGATGAGTGCCTAGTTTATTCATTATTACATGAAATGACCTTATTAACTGTGCTCTAATGACACCTGCCACATAATAACTTTGTTGTTGCCCGAAAATGCAGTATTTAGCAGCGTGAGCAACACCACAATCATTATTAAATTTTGACCTTTGTTGTGGTAGGGTTGTTAGAAACTGTCTATTACATTTGACTACTACCCACTTAAACACTGGAAAAGGAGAAGGTAAATGGAACTTAGAAGTAAATTTGGCTAGTAAGGGATATTGAAGGAACCGCAGTTGTGAACTGCAAGAACTTTAATAAAATGTAGATTGCCCATAAATCTATTTATTGGATTTAGATAATAATGTATTAAACGTAATCAAGAAAGAAAAATTCGTATCGCAGTGTTGGCACGAAGGCGCTGACGGGGTAGGTTCTGCCCCCTAATTGCAGATTTTTTCTTCCTCCGCGGACAATGGCCTCTTTCCACGCGGAGTATGAGAGATTTGTCTAAAGTACTTCTGATGAGTGCAGATGTGTATATAGAGTGGTGCTATGTTCGTGTTATGTGTTTATGAGAGACGGGAAACGGTGCAGCCCGGTGCCAGCATATACCCTACGCCCTTCGAACAGAACCAGTGGGGCCGCGGAGCTTGACGTCCCTATCTGACGAACATTCTCTCGCTCCATGAGACCCTGCGGAGAAGATTGAGTTCGAATCCAGGACACTGGTATAAAGTCGGGTGATCGGGAACTTTAAGCCACCACCTCTTCCCCACTGTCGACCAAATACTGGTTACGAAAATTCCTTCCACCACCAGGACTCGTGCCGAGTCAAGCGCCATCGCACAGGCGTGAGTTAGGAGCCTCGATTAGTGCGACGGGTACTGTGACGTAATAGGAGGTATAGAGACACGTTCTATGTCATAAATTACCTCAGCAAGCTTCCACTGGATGCTGTTGGTCATTTCAAACAATGCCTCTATAGAATACCTAGAAACTCTCCTAATTTCAAATTTATTCACAAATTTTCTCAACATTTTGAGGACCATGCAAGTCTCCTAAAATCTATGCCGTAATTGTACCCCGATTTTTCTTTTTGTAAACAATGTCTTTGATATAAACCCATGTTGAGAAGTACAAAACGGAAATGTCTGGGGCCAGTGGGACAATGGAAACAACCCATCTCGTCCAATCTATCTGCCTGAAAAATTGTCATGAAGAACCAGCCGAACAGTCAACATAACCGTCCAGTACAGCACTACATTTTGCTAAATTTATTGTAACTGATAAATAGTATACATTTCGAAGATGCCAAGGAAATTATGCTCTCAAGAGGAAGCACCCCAATCATTTAATGTGGGTCCGTCGATACAAATTTAATAAAGCGCGGATGCTTAAAACGTCTGTTTGTAATAAAGGCCAGAAAATACACTGCCTCATAGCTTGAAACTGATCACCCTGTTTACAATAAGTATTGCTAATTCCACGGTTATTGGTGTATCATCCGGACTGATTTCTTGTAACAACTGAACTATGTGTATGTATAACTACGGGGATTTCTTCGTAGTCTTGTGCACGGTTTTCTTTGGAATCAGTACTTCCCGCCTGCTCCACCTGGCAGGACTGACCCACTTACCCACTTACGCAACACACTACCTGTTACGTGATTTTTTTTTTCAACCAACACCTTGCTGGCTATTCTGTAGGCAGATCCTTATTACTTACTGTCCCGCATTAACGTCGAATCTTTGCAGGAAATACTGATTTCCACAGTCAAAACAGGTACAGTACGTCAAATTCTCTTGAATGGCCACTGATATCATGTCTCATGGCTTGGATCACGTTATACAGCTATAATTAAATGTTACCCTATTTCTAGAGTTGGTTAAAATTACTGTCATTTTATAGGTTTTCGTTTGTATATTCTTTTCGTTTTCGTTTTTCTCTTATTGTTGTTCCTTATTGTTGTCCCTTACCCTTTGGGTAAAGCATTGCAGGACAGGCATAATAATTTATATGTAGCATCGACACATTGATTTTGAGTTCAAATTTCTGTTATGTCATGCACTTGTGATGCCATAGGCACATTATGTATTCTGGTTTGATCTCTTCCTCTAGTTTGCACTGTTAGGTGGGACAGTATGAGGAAAAACATCAGAATGATGGATAGAGCAGAAGTGGAAGAGAATTTTTATATATATATACTACAGATTATACATAAATTGAAGAAGAAAGAAAAAATTATTTCATATTAAAGAGAAGCAGAGAGGAAAGTTTGAGTAAACAATATAAATTTTATAGGGAACATAGTTTGGAAATCATTAAAAAAAATGAGTAGTTGGCACTTTCCACTAAGTATTGCTTGTATCTTAGACAATATAATACAAATAATAAAGGGAAAAAAATCACTATTAGTACTACTGGGCTTACTTTTGACACTGATTTGGCTGCGAGCATGACAGATGTTTGGTGAGAAGCACTTTGTATCACTGATTTCACTAAGAAGAAACACTTTAGACTACTATACTTCACTATTGGAGGCGCGAGGAGAAGCACTTTAGAAAGCAACTGGAATCACTCAACAGAGGAAAGTCCACTGGACCTGACGGGATACCAATTCGATTCTACACAGAGTACGCGAAAGAACTTGCCCCCCTTCTAACAACCGGGTACCGCAAGTCTCTAGAGGAACGGAAGGTTCCAAATGATTGGAAAAGAGCACAGGTAGTCCAGGTCTTCAAGAAGGGTCGTCGAGCAGATGCGCAAAACTATAGACCTATATCTTTGACGTCGATCTGTTGTAGAATTTTAGAACATGTTTTTTGCTCGCGTATCATGTCGTTTCTGGAAACCCAGAATCTACTCTGTAGGAATCAACATGGATTCCGGAAACAGCGATTGTGTGAGACCCAACTCGCTTTATTTGTTCATGAGACCCAGAAAATATTAGATACAGGCTCCCAGGTAGGTGCCATTTTCCTTGACTTCCGGAAGGCGTTCGATACAGTTCCGCACTATCGCCTGATAAACAAAGTAAGAGCCTACGGAATATCAGACCAGCTGTGTGGCTGGATTGAAGAGTTTTTAGCAAACAGAACACAGCATGTTGTTCTCAATGGAGAGACGTCTGCAGACGTTAAGGTAACCTCTGGCATGCCACAGGGGAGTGTTATAGGACCATTGCTTTTCACAATATATATAAATGACCTAGTAGCTAGTGTCGGAAGTTCCATGCGACTTTTCGCGGATGATGCTGTAGTATACAGAGAAGTTGCAGCATTACAAAATTGCAGCGAAATGCAGGAAGATCTGGAGCGGGTAGGCACTTGGTGCAGGGAGTGGCAATTTACCCTTAACATAGACAAATGTAATGTATTGCGAATACATAGAAAGAAGGATCCTTTATTGTATGATTATATGATAGAGGAACAAACACTGGTAGTAGTTACTTCTGTAAAATATCTGGGAGTATGCGTGCGGAACGAATTGAAGTGGAATGACCATATAAAATTAATTGTTGATAAGGCGGGTACCAGGTTGAGATTCATTGGGAGAGTCCTTAGAAAATGTAGTCCATCAACAAAGGAGGTGGCTTACAAAACACTCGTTCGACCCATACTTGAGTATTGCTCATCAGTGTGGGATCCGTACCAGGTCGGGTTGACGGAGGAGATAGAAAAGATCCAAAGAAGAGCGGCGTGTTTCGTCACAGGGTTATTTGGTAAGCGTGATAGCGTTACGGAGATGTTTAGCAAACTCAAGTGACAGACTCTGCAAGAGAGGCGCTCTGCATCGCGGTGTAGCTTGCTGTCCAGGTTTCGAGAGGGTGCGTTTCTGGATGAGGTATCGAATATATTGCTTCCCCCTACTTATACCTCCCGAGGAGATCACGAATGTAAAATTAGAGAGATTCGAGCGTGCACGGAGGTTTTCTGGCAGTCGTTCTTCCCGCGAACCAAACGCGACTGGAACAGGAAAGGGAGGTGATGACAGTGGCACGTAAAGTGCCTTCCGACACACACCGTTGGGTGGCTTGCGGAGTATAAATGTAGATGTAGATCTCAATGTATCTTTTCTGTTGCACTTATTCACTTTCACTGCACACTTTCTTCTTGTGGTGTGTGTGGTGAGGTGGCTGGTGGACGTGCTGATGGTCACAGGCTGTGGAGGACTCCGGCGATCGCTGTCTGCAGTGGAATCTGCTGGAAGTTTCTGAAGTTCTCGCGGTAGCGCCTGTGCTACTGGGCCGTCTTGTTCTCCGGATCTTCTTGCTTGTGAGGCAGAAATGCTAACCATTACACTAGCACACTACGATGCTGCGGAAGGCACTCAGCTTAGGTAGTTAGTGCAGCAATGTTGACGGTACTGCGGTGGGGTAATAGTTAGCATTTCGGTCTAGGAAGCAAGAAGACCCGGGTTCGAGTCCTTCCCGCATGGTAGATCAGCGTGCTCGGTCAGAGCCCTCTGTAATAAAGAACTGAGTGAACGGATCAACAAAGGAACTGAACGGGTGTCATAGGACGTCTGCCCCGAACAAATTAAACGAACAATATAGAACAAAATGAGATCTAAAAAGAAAGCCCCGGCCATAGCACAAATTTCAATTCATTTTGTCTGATTCGATCATTATACAGTTATACCACGACGCTCAATTTTTATTATTTTATTATTTTTATAGGAGTATCGCTTCCTAACAACGGACAAATGGCTCTGAGCGCTATGGGACTTAACTGCTGTGGTCATTAGTCCCCTAGAACTTAGAACCACTTAAACCTAACTAACCTAAGGACATCACATACATCAATGCCCGAAGCAGGATTCGAACCTGCGACCGTAGCGGTCGCGCGGTTCCAAACTGTAGCCCCTAGAACCACTCGGCCACTTCGGCCGGCTAACAACGGACAACTACGTTGTCCAATCACATTAATGTGACCAGCTTTCGAGAGCCTGATTAACTAAGTTTTGCAGCGAGACATGCAGGAAGAGAGTCAGTGAGGTTCTGGAAAGTACCGACAGGGATGTGGAGTCACGCCCACTCCAGTGCCGTGGCCAACAGGGCTAGGTTTCTCGACTGAGGGTCCGAACAGCACGATCGAGGTGGCCCCACACATTCTCTGTTGGGTTTAAATATGGGTAGTTTGGTGGCCAGAGGAATACCGTAAACTCATCCTGCTGCTCTTCGAACCACGCACGTATACCGCGACCTATGTGGAATGTTGCATTGTCTCGCTGGTAGATGCCAACGTGCCGAGACAAAACAAACTGCACGTAGGGGTGGACATGGCCCCCTAGGATAGCTGCATCCTTGTGTTGATCCATTGTGCCTTCCAGAATGATGAGATCACCCACGGAATGCCCTCCGCTGTGGACCATTCCGACGGTTGTGGTGTTCGCATCCAGACGTTTCACACCTAGACTCCACCCTCGTCTATCTGATGGAGCATAAAACGTGATTAATCTGAAAAGGCCACCTGTCGGCACTCAGTGTACGTCTTGCTGCGGTTCTGGCGTGTAAATTCCAGCATTTGTCGCCGATGAACGGCAGTCGGCGTAGGTGCATGAACCAGGCTCCTGCTGCCGAGGCCCCTACACAGCAACGTTCGCTGAGCAGTCGTCGAGATACTGTTAGTAGTCCTTTGGTTCCCCTGGGCAGTCAGTTGCTCAACACTTGCACGTCTATTCGCCCCTACATATCTGCGCAACCGTCGTTCACCCATGTCGTCTATTGTCCGTGGTGCATCACAGTTGCTTCGGTGACGGTTTGGCATACCGCCATTTTGCCATGCACGGTATGCTTGAAGCACGGCGCCACGCGAACAGTTTACAAACTTAACCGTTTCGGAAATGCTTCCACTATCGGCCCGAAAGCGAATTATCATGCCCTTTTGAATGTCAGATAAATCGCTTCGATTCCGCATTGCAACGACTGCACTGGTTTCCGCGTTCCCCCACCCCAAGTTTTATACCCTCCACTGCTAGTGCTGCCACCTGCCATCTTTGAGTGATTACTCAAAAAACGTTCAAATGTGTGTGAAATCTGATGAGACTTAACTGCTAAGGTCATCAGTCCCTAAGCTTACACACTACTTAACCTAAGTTATCCTAAGGACAAACACACACACCCATGCCCGAGGGAGGACTCGAACCTCCGTCAGGATCAGCCGCGCAGTCCATGACTGCAGCTCCTCAGACCGCTCGGCTAATTCCGCGCGGCTGAGTGATTACTGCACGCTGACGTTGACCACAGGCAGTGGTCACATTAATGTGAATGGAAAGTGTATTTTCTCCTTCTCGTCCCAGCGAAAGGGACAGTTCTCATCTTCTGCAAACAATGGCGACAGGTTTGTTCAAAAATGCTTCAAATGGCTCTGAGCACTATGGAGCGAATAATTCCGAGGGTTTGGGTGCAGTGTTTAGCAAACTGGATTCTGATTCGTGAGGGTCGTAGTTCAAAACCTCTTTGCTGTTGGCTTCCCATCCCTTCCTGTTCTTAATCCGAGCTTGTGCTCCGACTCCAATAGCCCCGTCGTTAACACTAACCATCCTTCCTTAGTGTGCCTCAGTGAATAATGAAGGTACATACTCATTAAACTTACAACGTAACATTTTGTTCTTCGTGGAGGGAATACATTATTTAAGAAGTAAGAAAATAGCTGTCCGAAAAATAGGCAAAATTTCAAAGTAGTTATACAGCATCTGCATTTCTCCCAACCGCCTCTATGTTCCCTACACTTGGTGTAGGCACGCATACCGCCACGTTTCACTGTTTCCCATTCGTTTGTTCCTTGTAATTCTCTGCTGTATTTCAGCCGGATCTCTTCCTTTTAATCAAATCGAAAATACTTCAGATTAAGGTTTTCCTGAAGTCAATAGCTGTTCCAGTGTATGTTCTGCAAACTGTAAAGTTTTTTTCTAACAATTGCATTATCTAGTTCGATGCCGAAGTAAACGTTTCTTATGCGTACAAAACGTACGAACTTTTTGTTAATGTCACAAATCTAACAAGCGAAATCACAACTATCTTATTTTGCAGTATTAAGTGTATATTACGAAAACTTCGAAACAAAGGGAGCCTCTGTGAACGTTTCCTCTGATTATAACTGAGAGTTTTTTTATGGGCATAAGGCCGTTGTCCAAGGCATAATAAAATTATCTGCCTAGCGTTTCATCTTCCAACGCTGGAAACATCATCAAAGGCTATAACGACTCGGAAAGGCAGATACAATCAGAGAAATTATTAGTAATAATGCAAATATCGGCCATGAAAGCTTGCGTTCAGTGACTTTCTCGGATTGTTAGAGAGTTTTACTTTTTAGTATTCGAGTTGAATGGTACCCATATACATGGTTAAACTGCTACTAGCCTAGTCTGAATGAACGATAGTAGCATCAGTATGTCTTAGGGAACGCCAAAGTGATACTACTGTTTCCTTTTTCTTCTGTATTCCTATTCATTTGTACAACTAAGAGGATGCACAATAAAGGGCGAAGACCTGACTGTACCTAGATGTCTGTGGATAAGAGACTAAAAATTCACGCACATTTGCTAGATCTTCGACAGTCAGATCGCTGCGGAAAGTGAAGCAGATTCGGAGAGACGATGCGTCTTTCTAAGAACAAGAATTAGCGCGTGACCGCCTCACTGCCAGGCAGTAGATGTCCAAAGGAAATGTTGCGCGGGCCATTTAACGTTTTACGAACCCATGAAAGTGGCGGAGTTAAATATGGACAGCACGTGACTGTGTCAACTGGCTGCGTTAGACGCATGCTTCTCGTGTCTTTGTAATGTCGCGTGACTCAGTAGAAATTCCGCGCCCACAGCCTGCAAAGCGCACTTCACCGTGGCGTTGTCAGAGATTCTCATCATTTATGTAGACGAATTTTGAAGGGGCACTCCGATTTATACTTACGGAGAATAAGATGGTTATCAAGTAATGCAACAAACTGAGCGAACATGGACTAAGGTGTTTATGAAGTTTTTATTGGGAGCTAAAAACGATCCTTCCAAAGTTACCTTCCTCAGGCCAGTGAAGCCAACGCGCAGAATGAGTTTCTGCAATACAGCTGTAAATAATAACTAAAAGACTTGAAGTCACCGCATAAAAAGCATTTATTCTTATTGGTTTTTTTCTGATTTTTCTTAGATATTTCTTTACTGTCTGAGGATACACAAGAAATCTGGATTGGGATATGATTTTCCTAATTCAGTTTAACATTAAATACACAGCATTTAAGTGAAAGGACCGTAGTTAATCCACACTTAGAAATTTGAAGAGCAAAGCATTATTTTTAATGATTTACAGTCAAAACATCCCATTCTGTAGATTAGTTCTTTTCGTACTTAATGAGACTACCATCAAACTTAATAAACATTAACGAGGTGTAAGTCATGTCTAGTCCATGCAATACGGATTAAGGATGGTTGAAGGCCTTAGACTGAAATACTGGAACTCAAACATATTGCCACAGAACTTGTTAAAAGGATTCTGTGACTTAAGCTTTCCTCACAGGAGTGTAAGATAAGTTAGGAAACTAACAATCGGATTTTGTTTTAACATTTATCAACTACGATAATTAAACATATTTTTAAGTAAATAACACGTACAAGAGAACATCGATTACCTAGCCCTCATTAATCAGAGTTTTCGATTTACCACCGAGCGTAATGGACGCGTGGTTTTAGGCGTCATGAACAGACTGCGCGGCCCCTTCCGCCGGAGGTTCGAGTCCTCCCTGGGGCATGGGTGTGTGTGTTGTTCTTAGCACGAGTTAGTTTAAGTGGTGTGTAAGTCTACAGACCGATGACCTAAACAGTTTGGTCCATTAGGAACTCACACACATTTGAACATTTTTTCGATTTACCCAGATTCCTTTTTTGTTTCTTTTTTCTTTTGTTTTTAACGTGAGAATGTGCAGCGTACAGTTGCTATGCTACGGTACATGCGCAGCTGTTTCGTTGACACCACAGGTAGCACAAAGGTCGCCAGTCCCACGCTGCCAGCTACCGTTACTACGGTCAGTGTGTATCTGTTCCTTATGGAGTTAAGACACTGTGACGGTACTGTTCTTTTATTTTTGTTCCCGTGTTTTGAGTGTGAATGAGTGAAATAGCGTCGAAGGAAAAGAAAGTGGTTGTTTCGATGGACAAACAGTTGTATGCACTAAACAGAATAGGCAAAGGAGAACTGCTAAAAACATAACTGCAGAATGTGGTTTAGTGACAACAGCTGTCAGACTGGATAAAGAACCGAAAATAAATTGCAGACTTATGCTTCAAAATGTTAACTAGAGACAGATTCAGAATCACTGTATAATAAAGAAAGCAAGAAGTGAAACAATGGACGAAGCATTATTCGTTTGGTTCAGTGATAAAAGAGAGCATAGTGCTCCGAAATCAGGTCAAATCTTGCAGGAAATTTAAAGGGCAAGCTACTCGATGGCGATACTTACTTCACAGCCAGCCAAGGTTAGTTGGAACGATGGAAAGCTAGTGATTTACCTAGAATGTCAGCGGCAAACAAATACAGGCCAACCGATGCTAGTGAAACTTCTACGCCATCGTGCTGCTCTCAAACGCCACAGAAACTGAAACGAAAGAAACTTGCAAACTATTTCAGTAAATAAATGTGAGTAAGCTATATTACTATAGAGTTTAACTGCCAGAAAGTGTTTTTTGTTACTGCAAAATTAAAGGTTGGTATGTTGTAGTACATATTAGAGTTTTTGCTCTTCGTGAAATATTTCCGGATTATCCAGATTCCGATAATGCGGATTAAGTCCGCTCACATCTAGTCTGGATAAACGAGATTGTTGTGTGCATTAAAACAATTGGATTATGTCCAGGTGTCAGCATATTAAAGATACATATCTGTTGAATTCATACATTATTTTCACACACTTGTTTCATTTCTCACTGAAAAAAAATGGTTCAAATGGCTCTAAGCACTATGGGACTTAACATCTGAGGTCATCAGTCCGCTAGGCTTAGAAATACTAAAACCTAACTAACCTAAGGACATCTACATCTACAGCTACATTTATCCTCCGCAAGCCACCCAACGGTGTGTGTCGGAGGGCACTTTACGTGCCACTGTCATCACCTCCCTTTCCTGTTCCAGTCGCGTATGGTTCGCGGGAAGAACGACTGCCGGAAAGCTTCCTTGCGCGCTCGAAACTCTCTAATTTTACATTCGTGATCTCCTCGGGAGGTATAAGTAGGGGGAAGCAATATATTCGATACCTCATCCAGAAACGCACCCTCTCGAAACCTGGACAGCAAGCTACACCGCGATGCAGAGCGCCTCTCTTGCAGAGTCTGTCACTTGAGTTTGCTAAACATCTCTGTGACGCTATCACGCTTACCAAATAATCCTGTGACGAAACGCGCCGCTCTTCTTTGGATCTTCTCTATCTCCTCTGTCAACCCGACCTGGTACTGATCCCACACTGATGAGCAATACTCAAGCATAGGTCGAACGAGTGTTTAGTAAGCCACCTCCTTTGTTGATGGACTACATTTTCTAAGGACTCTCCCAATGAATCTCAACCTGGCACCCGCCTTATCAACAATTAATTTTATATGGTCATTCCACTTCAAATCGTTCCGCACGCATACTCCCAGATATTTTACAGAAGTAACTGCTACCAGTGTCTGTTCCACTATCATATAATCATACAATAAAGAATCCTTCTTTCTATGTATTCGCAGTACATTACATTTGTCTATGTTAAGGGTCAGTTGCCACTCCCTGCACCAAGTGCCTACCCGCTCCAGATCTTCCTGCATTTCACTGCAGTTTTCTAATTCTGCAACGTCTCTGTATACTACAGCATCATCCGCGAAAAGTCGCATGGAACTTCCGACACTATCTACTAGGTCATTTATATATATTGTGAAAAGCAATGGTCCCATAACACTCCCCTGTGGCACGCCAGATGTTACTTTAACGTCTGTAGACGCCTCTCCATTGAGAACAACATGCTGTGTTCTGTTTGCTAAAAACTCTTCAATCCAGCCACACAGCTGGTCTGATATTCCGTAGGCTCTTACTTTGTTTATCAGGCGATAGTGCGGAACTGTATCGAACGCCTTCCGGAAGTCAAGGAAAATGGCACCTACCTGGGAGCCTGTATCTAATATTTTCTGGGTCTCATGAACAAATAAAGCGAGTTGGATCTCACACGATCTCTGTTTCCGGAATCCATGTTGATTCCTACAGAGTAGATTCTGGGTTTCCAGAAATGACATGATACGCGAGCAGAAAACATGTTCTAAAATTCTACAACAGATCGATGTCAGAGATATAGGTCTACAGTTTTGCGCATCTGCTCGACGACCCTTCTTGAAGACTGGGACTACCTGTGCCCTTTTCCAGTCATTTGGAACCTTCCGCTCCTCTAGAGACTTGCGGTACACGACTGTTAGAAGGGGGGCAAGTTCTTTCGGGTACTCTGTGTAGAATCGAATTGGTATCCCGTCAGGTCCAGTGGACTTTCCTCTGTTGAGTGATTTCAGTTGCTTTTCTATTCCTTGGACACTTATTTCGATGTCAGCCATTTTTTCGTCTGTACGAGGATTTAGAGAAGGAACTGCAGTGCGGTCTTCCTCTGTGAAACAGCTTTGGAAAAAGGTGTTTAGTATTTCAGCTTTGCGGGTGTCATCCTCTGTTTCAATGCCATCATCATCCCAGAGTGTCTGGATATGCTGTTTCGAGCCACTTACTGATTTAACGTAAGACCAGAACTTCCTAGCATTTTCTGTTAAGTCGGTACATAGAATTTTACTTTCGAATTCACTGAACGCTTCACGCAAAGCCCTACTTACGCTAACTTTGACATCGTTTAGCTTCTGTTTGTCTGAGAGGTTTTGGCTGCGTTTAAACTTGCAGTGAAGCTCTCTTTGCTTTCGCAGTAGTTTCCTAACTTTGTTGTTGAACCACGGTGGTTATTTCTCGTCCCTCACAGTTTTACTCGGCACGTACCTGTCTAAAACCCATTTTATGATTGCCTTGAACTTTTTCCATAAACACTCAACATTGTCAGTGTCGGAACAGAAATTTTCGTTTTGATCTGTTAGGTAGTCTGAAATCTGCCTTCTATTACTCTTGCTAAACAGATAAACCTTCCTCCCTTTTTTTATATTCCTATTTACTTTCATATTCAGGGAAGCTGCAACGGCGTTATGATCACTGATCCCCTGTTCTGCGCTTACAGAGTCGAAAAGTTCGGGTCTGTTTGTTATCAGTAGGTCCAAGATGTTATCTCCACTAGTCGGTTCTCTGTTTAATTGATCGAGGTAATTTTCGGATAGTGCAGTCAGTATAATGTCACTCGATGCTCTGTCCCTACCGCCCGTCCTAAACATCTGAGTGTCCCAGTCTATATCTGGTAAATTGAAATCTCCACCTAAGACTATAACATGCTCTGGAAATTTATGTGAAATGTATTCCAGATTTTCTCTCAGTTGTTCTGCCACTAATGCTGCTGAGTCGGGAGGTCGGTAGAAGGAGTCGTTAATTAACCTAGCTCGGTGGTTGAGTGTAACCTCCACCCATAATAATTCACAGGAACTATCCACTTCTACTTCACTACAGGATAAACTACTATTAATGGCGACAAACAAGCCGCCGCCGGTTGCATGCAATCTATCCTTTCTAAACACCGTCTGTGCCTTTATAAAAATTTCGGCAGAATTTATCTCTGGATTCAGCCAGCTTTCCGTACCTATAACGATTTCAGCTTCAGTGCTTTCTATCAGCGCTTGAAGTTCCGGTACTTTACCAACGTAGCTTCGACAGTTGACAATTACAATACCGATTGCTGTTTGGTCCCCACATGTCCTGACTTTGCCCCACACCCTTTGAGGCTGTTGCCCAGCTTCAGTGCTTTCTATCACAGCTTGAAGTTCCGGTACTTTACCAACGCAGCTTCGACAGTTTACAATTACAATACCGATTGCTGCTTGGTCCCCGCATGCCCTGACTTTGCCCCGCACCCTTTGAGGCTGTTGCCCTTTCTGTACTTGCCAGAGGCCATCTAACCTAAAAAACCGCCCAGTCCAAGCCACACAACCCCTGCTATCCGTGTAGCCGCCTGCTGTGTGTAGTGGACTCCTGACCTATCCAGCGTAACCAGAAACCCCACCACCCTACGGCGCAAGTCGAGGAATCTGCAGCCCACACGGTCGCAGAACCGTCTCAGCCTCTGATTCAGACCCTCCACTCGGCTCTGTACCAACGGTCCGCAGTCAGTCCTGTCGACGATGCTGCAGATGGTGAGCTCTGCTTTCATCCCGCTAGAGACACTGGCAGTCTTCACCAAATCAGATAGCCGCCCCGCCGGAAGCCAGAGAGGATTTCCTCCGATCCATAGCGACACACATCATTGGTGCCGACATGAGCGACCACCTGCAGGTGGTGCACCCTGTACCCTTCATGTCATCCAGAAGGACCCTTTCCACATCAGGAATGACTCCCGCCGATATGCACATGGAGTGCACATTGGTTATTTCCCCTCTCTTGCTGCCATATCCCTAAGGGGCCCCATTACGCGCCTGACGTTGGAGCTCCCAACTACCCGTAAGCCCACCCTCTGGTACCGCCCGGATCTTGCAGACTGAGGGGCAACCTCTGGAACAGGACAAGCAGCCATGTCCGGCCGAAGATCAGTATCAGCCGGAGACAGAGCCTGAAACTGGTTCATCAGACAAACTGGAGAAGCCTTCCGTTCAGCCCTCCGGAATGTCTTTCGCCCCCTGCCTCACCTCGAGACGACCTCCGACTCTACCACGGGTGAGGGGTCAGCCTCAATGTGGGCAGTATCCCGGGCAGCCACAGCTGTAGTCCGATCGGGGGATGCGTGGGACGAGCTGGCCGTCCCTGACAAACCCCCGTCCGGACCCCCACAGTGATGCCCATTGGCAGCAGCCTCAAGCTGTGTCACCGAAGCCAACACTGCCTGAAGCTGGGAGTGCAGGGATGCCAACTCAGTCCGCATCTGAACACAGCAGTCGCAGTCCCTATCCATGTTAAATACTGTTGTGCAAAGAACGTCTGAACTAATCTACAGAGAGCACAAATAATTCGACACAAAATTTGAACGGTTATTAAAATACAAGATTGCCTAGTAAATTCAGTAATGCTGCTACTTGCGCACTGCTGACACACTGCTCGGCGGCAGAAGGAGACTACGCGAATTTATACTATTCAGGTACTAAAAGGCGATGCTATAACTCTCAAATACTATAATACGCCCGAAATTTATGAAATCAACAATGAAAGTACCCAAAAACACGCAAAGAAATTAAGAACTATACTATGTAACAAAAAAGTGAGCTAAGAGTATACGACTTGCTGCTGGCAGCTGCTTATCCAACGGCGGCAGGAAGCACACTGGCTGTGACCAACCGACACTGGCCGTTACAAACAAAAACAGAAGACAGACGACATCACGCACATCCATGCCCGAGGCAGGATTCGAACCTGCGACCGCAGCAGCAGCGCGGTTCCTGACTGCAGCGCCTAGAACCGCTCGGCCACAAAGGCTGGCTCTCACAGAAAGTCTTGAAGTTCATGCAAGACACTTATCTACAATACACTATAAAATACTTTATAAACGTTGGTGATGGTCTGGTATGTGAAACTTTTGTAGTTACTTACGACAACATGCTTGATGAATATAACAGCGAGGTTAAACATTAACAACAGATGTCTATGATGCTGAAACTGAGCCTTCTTCAACCTCTTCTACAACACCAATAACACAAGGAAGATTAATACACAATAGTAATATAACACCCTAAAGGAACTTTTACAGGCTTTGGCAAGTCTGTAGAATCACATAACTGATCTTCAACTTACTACCATAGAAACAGTCTCCATGTTTGTAGCAGACACCATTTAAAAGGGTTATTTGACCGGAGATTTCCCCACAGGTGCACTGAATGTAAAATCTTAACGAGACAGAAAAAAGTGAAAAAGGGATGGAAAAGACCCGCCATTGTTTAATAATGAAATTCGGCGGATACTGAGGAAGCAGAGGCTGTTGCATTCTCGGTTCAAAAGGGAACGCACAAATGACGTCAAGCGAAGGTTAGTAGAGATTCGCGCGTATGTGAAACGATCTATGCGCGAAGCATACAACTACCACTGTCACACCTTAGCAAAAGCTCTGGGAGAGAACCAGAGAAATTATGGTCTTACGTAAAATCGCTAAGAGGGGCTAAGACTCACATTCAGTCCCTCGTTGACTGGTCTGGTGTGGCAGCTGAAGATAGCAAAACGAAAGCCGAAGTTTTAAATCGGTCACACAGGGGAATCGTACAAACATACTGTCATTTCACCATCGGACAGACTCCCATATGGACGACATAGTAATAAGCATACCTGACATAGATAAACAACTGAAAGGTTTGAAAGCAAATAAATCACCAGATCCGGATGGAATCTCAGTTCGCTTTTACAAAAAGTACTCTACGGCATATTGGCCCCTTACCTATCTTTCATTTATCATGAATCTCTCGGCCAGCAAAACGTCCCAAGCGATTGGAAAAGAGCGTAGGTGACGCCAGTGTATAAGAAGGGTAAAAGAACGGACCCGCAAAATTACAGAACAATATCTCTAAATTCGGTTTGCTACAGAATTCTTGAAAATAATCTCAGTTCGAATATAACAAACTTTCTAGAGACTGAGAAGCTTACGTCCACGAATCTGAATGGTTTTAGAAAGCATCACTTGTGCGAAACATAGCTTGCGCTTTTCTCACATGATACACTGACAACTATGGATGAAGGGTAACAGGCAGATCCTATATTTCTACATTTCCGGAAAGCATTTGACACGGTGCCCCATTGCAGGCTGTTAACAAAAGTACGAGCATATGGAATAGGTTCACAGATATGCGAGTGGCTCGAAGACTTCTTAAGTAATAGAACCCAGTATGTCGTCCTCGACAGTGAATGTTCATCACGGACAAGGATTTCGTCTGGAGTGCCACAGGGAAGTGTGATAGGACCGCTGTTGTTCTCTACAGGGTGTGTCATAATTAATGGCGTAAACGAATACAGTTGAAAGTACACGATACTAGAAGCAAAAAGTCTCATTAAACATTGGGTCGAAAATGCGTACTTTAAGAGCTACGAGCAATTTTTCATCTTCGATACTGTGTAGCAAATCTGTTCTACTGAAAGCTCTTTGCTTTCCATATTTTGTGAAATGGTAATGTGGACCAAAACAAAAAAAAAAAAAAAACGAAAAAAAATGTCCAGTAAACATGTGCTCTAAAATGCATACCTTAAAAGTTATGAGCAATTGTTCATTAGAAGAGTTGTGTTTCCATGTAGCGAAGATGAACACGTGGTCATATTTCTTAAGGTATTCACTTTAGAGCACATGTTTAATGGACTTTATTTTTGTTTTGGTCCACATTACCATTTCACAAAATATGGAAAGCAAAGAGGTTTCAGTAGAAGAGATTTGCTTCACAGTATCGACGATGAAAAATTGCTCGTAGCTCTTAAGGTATACATTTTCGACCCTCTGTTTACTTAGACTTTTTTGCTTCTAGTATCGCGTACTTTCAACTGTATGCGATTACGCCATTAATTATGATACACCCTATATATGTACAATCTGCTGTTGTTTGCTGATGATACCGTGGTTTCCGGTAAGGTGTCGTAGTTGAGTGACTGTAGGAAGATACAAGACGACTTAGACAAAATTTCCAGTTGGTATGATGAACGGCAGCTAGATGTAGGAAAGTCTAATTTAATGCGGATGAGTAGGAAAAACAAACCCGTAATGTTCGGACACAGCATCAGTAGTGTCTTGCTTGACATAGTCACCGTGTTTAAATATCTGGGGGTAACGTTACATGTTGTTGTTGTTGTTGTTGTGGTCTTCAGTCCTGAGACTGGTTTGATGCAGCTCTCCATGCTACTCTATCCTGTGCAAGCTTCTTCATCTCCCAGTACCTACTGCAACCTACATCCTTCTGAATCTGCTTAGTGTATTGATCTCTTGGTCTCCCTCTACGATTTTTACCCTCCACGCTGCCCTCCAATGCTAAATTTGTGATCCCTTGATGCCTCAAAACATGTCCTACCAACCGATCCCTTCTTCTAGTCAATTTGTGCCACAAACTTCTCTTCTCCCCAATCCTATTTAATACCTCCTCATTAGTTACGTGATCTACCCACGTTACATAGCGATATGAAATGTAACAAGCATGTGGGGACTGTGGTACGGAAGGCAAATGGTCGACTTCGGATTATTGGGAGAATCTTACGAAAGTGTTATTCACCTGTAAAGCAGACATATTCTTGAGTACTGCTCGAGTGTTTGGAATCCGTACCAGGAACACATCGAAGCAATTCAGAGGCATGATGTTACCCTTGTTGCCGGTAGGTTCGAACAACACGCAGGTATTACGGAGATGCTTTGGGAACTCGGGGTTAGGGATTTTCTCTGCCTCGTGATGACTGGGTGTTGGGTGATGTCCTTAGGTTAGTTAGGTTTAAGTAGTTCTAAGTTCTAGGGGACTGATGACCATAGATGTTAAGTCCCATAGTGCTCAGAGCCATTTGAACTCAAATGGGAATCCCTGCAGTGAAGGCGAAGTTCTTTTCGAGGAACACCATTGAGGATATGTAGAGGACTGGCATTTGAAACTGATTGCAGAACGACTCTACTGCCACCAACAAAAATGTCGGTGAGGATCACGAAGATAAGATATGAGAAATTAGAGCTCATTCGGAGGCAAATAGGTAGTCGTCTCTCCCTCGCTCTATTTGCGAGTGAAACAGGAAAGGGAAGGACAAGTAGTGATACAGGGTACCCTCCGCCACTCACCGTACGGTGGCTTGCAGAGAATCTATGTAGAAGTAGATGTAGATTTAGATAATAAAAACGATTAACTTGCAGAGGTCTACAGTGTGACTGACTTCCTCCTATGAGGGACTTACAGACTAAGGGGAAAAAGAATATAGTCACTGTTTTAGTTTGCTTTACACTAAAATAGCACAAATATGAAAAAACTGTACGCAAAAAATAAATTTTTCTGGCATTTAAAACATCCGGATTCAATAGTGTAGCGTTTCATATCAGATGATGGCTGACGAGGCTAGTCTGCAGACGTGATGTGCTAAGGAGAAGCAATATAATATTAGAGGATGCCTTACGGAGAATATTACAGATTAATATGGTATGTGAATGCTGAGTAGCAAACGTAACAAAGTTTTGTTTTAATTGTGGCAATTAGCGTTTGTCAAAATTTTGAGTCCCACACCACAGAATCAAAATATAAGTCTCAATTCATTCAGCATGAATGAGTTTTAAAGATTATTTAGGCAATGTTAAACCCACACGGATAACTGCACGCGTTAGCAGGCCGTTTCCGGAATTCGGGGAGAACAGCCGGCTGGAAATGAATTTACGAAATGGATTTACGACGAGGGCCGGTTAGCCAGGATGTGGCTTATAGGGGCTACACACATCCAACTAGGTGAATACTGGGCTGGTATCCATGTCCCACCTCAGTCTCAAGACTCGCAAACATTTAGAAAACGTTCGCGCGCTTTCACATGGGATAACATTAGGCGCAGACAATTGAGGTGCACACGTTCCGTCATGGGTGGAGGAAGGGCGGGGGAGGGTGGGCGGGTAGTGATGCCAAATCCAATAACTCGAGATACGAGACAAAAGCCAGAGAAAAGAAAAATATTTAGCCAATGTTCAATCCATAATACTACCGAATTAACACAGAAATTCTCAAAAAACTGCGAACATTGTAAATGAATTGTCCACATCATTAACATCCTTGACTACTATAGTTCCCATAGCATAAACATTACATGTACAAGTTTCATGAAAGCGCATAAAAGAAAATTAGAATTAAGCTGTTTTCTCACAGCAGTAACAGAAAACAGAAAACTAAGACCCATTGTGGTAAATTCGTAAAAACCCTTTACAATAAAATCCAATGCTCGAAATCATATTAGTACAGCTATTAAGTAAAAAATCTCGCTATAAGTTTAAGCAAACGACAAAAAGCATGTAGCCTAAATGTCCCCTCGAAAAAACTGTGAGCATGATATCGCCCTTCAAGTCATTTACACAACTGTAAATGATGGAACCAAATAAAGGTGTATTTCCGAGTACAATGGAACCAGAATTCCTTAATTACTCTTAATTCACTTCATAGTTCTTGCTATAGTTGCATAAAAAGTACAGTTAATTAAAAGTATCAAACGTATTCGCTAAACAATGAATAGAAATTCTAAACAGAGTGTACATTAATGCAGCTATTCACAGGTGCTGCAAAGCTAACACAGACATAAACGTTACAAAGAAACGCGGAAGTGAAATGCTGTCGGTTCGAAAGACGCAGCGAGTGCAAAAACGAAAATTATGCGCAGTATTTTTAATTTTTACGAATAACGCTTCAAAAAAAGAGTGGAAATAGAAGTTTCACTTCAAGAGACGGACTTGATTTAACTTCATAGGAATGCAACATTAAACAGTACAAATCGCTGGGTGGTTCAGGTTCATTATCCATGTGAAGTACTGAAAACGCAGTCAAACAGATTAGAGTGTGCGGGAAGATCGGTTCCATGTTCTATACTTAACAGCAAACGAAACACACAACAGTTGTGACAGGTAGCTGCGGAGAAAAACTACGGAATTTCTCTCAGTCGCATAATCAAATAGTCGAAGAAATTCTTATACTTTTAGAATATTCTTACATATGTTGCAGATTTCAAACATGCGTAGATTGCAAAACAGACTTGATACCGCCTTTTACCTCCACTGAATGCATAATATATAAAATATAAAATATCTGAAGCGTTTTGATGACGAAACAATAGATATACTAAAGTTATGATACAAAACGGACTTCACAAAATAGCTGACGAACGTTATAGGGGGTAGCATAACCAAACTTAACTTTTAGCGCTTGGTAGCTTAAGTTACACTTCACAAAGATCTTACCAGAATAACAACGATAGTGAATACAAAGGGAAGCCCACCTCAGATACAAAATACGTGTAACTTACATTACAGATACAAACAAACACAATTCCAGGCAGTACAATAATAGCACTTAGTATGTGAACGGCATTAGGCACTTTGAATCATAAGATCATAACGCCTCTGGAAAAGAACATAAAAACGAGTAAGCTTATACGTCCATTGCCATGAGAATTGAAATACAATGAGGTGACAAAAGGTATGGGACATCGATGTAGAGATGGCGGTAGTATAGCGTAAACAAGGTATACAAGGGCAGTGCATCGGCGGAGCTGTCATTTGCACTCACGTGATTCATGTAGAAAGCTTTCCGACGTGATTATGGCCTCAAGACGGGAACTAACACACTTTGAAGGCAGAGTGGTCGCATCGGGCTTCCCATTTCGAAAATCGTTTGGCAGTTCAATAATCCGAGCTCCACTGTGTCAAGAGCGTGCCCAGAATACCAAATTGTAGGCATTACCACTTACCACGGACAACGCAGTGACCGATGGCCTTCACTTAAGCAGCAGCGTTTCCGTAGAGTCGTCAGTGTTAACAGACAACAAACACTGCGTGGTCCGCCTCGGTAGCGCAGCGGTAGCGTTATCGCCTACCACGCAAGGGGGCCCGGGTTCGATTCCCGGCAGGGGACTGGGTGTTGTGCGTCCTTCATCACAATTTAAATCATCATTGACACGCAAGTCGCCGAAGTGGCGTCAACTTAAAAAAGACTTGCAATACGGCGACCGAACCCCGTAGGGCATATCCCAGCCAATAAATGCCATACGATCATTTCATTTCAACAACATTGCGTGACATAACCTCAGAAATCAATGTGAACCCTACGACGAACGTATCCGTTACGACAGTGTGGCGAAATGTATCGTCAATGGACTATGGCTCAGACGACCGACACGAGTGCATTTGCGAACAGCTCCTGTGTTGAGTTCGTGACCATATCGGTTGGACACAAGATGACAGGAAAACCGTGATCTGGTCAGATTAGTCCGGATTTAGTTGGTAAGAACTGATGGCAGGTTCGACTGTGGCGCAGACCACACGAAGCCATGGACCCATGTTGTCAACAAGGCACTGTGCAAGGTGATGGCTCCATAATGGTGTGAGCTGTGTTTAAATGGAATAGACTGGGTCCTTTGGTCCAACTGAACCGAACATTGACTTGAAATGGTTATGTTTGGCTACCTGGAAACCATTGGCAGCCACTCTAGGGTGGAAATTTTATGGACGGCAATGCTCCATGTCATCGCACCACAGTTGTCCACGATTGGTTTTAAGAACATTCTAGACAATTCGAGCAGTGAATGATTTGGTCACCCATATCGCCCGACATGAATCCCATGAATGGGACATGCTAAAGACGTCAGATCGTGCACAAACTGCTGCACCAGCAACACTTTCGCAATTATGGCTGGCTCTGAGCACTATGGGACTTAACATCTATGGTCATCAGTCCCCTAGAACTTAGAACTACTTAAACCTAACTAACCTAAGGACAGCACACAACACCCAGCCATCACGAGGCAGAGAAAATCCCTGACCCCGCCGGGAATCGAACCCGGGAACCCGGGCGTGGGAAGCGAGAACGCTACCGCACGACCACGAGATGCGGGCTTTCGCAATTATGGACGGCTATAGAGACAACATGGCTCAATATTTCTGCCAGGAACTTTCAACGACTTGTCGAGTCCATGGCATGTCGAGCTGCTGCACTATGCCAGGAAAAAGGAGGACCTACATGGAATTTGGAGGTATCCCATGACTTTTGTCACCTCGGTGTCATTAGACAGTTCAATGAACAAAACAATCACTGTACTACACTCCTGGAAATGGAAAAAAGAACACATTGACACCGGTGTGTCAGACCCACCATACTTGCTCCGGACACTGCGAGAGGGCTGTACAAGCAATGATCACACGCACGGCACAGCGGACACACCAGGAACCGCGGTGTTGGCCGTCGAATGGCGCTAGCTGCGCAGCATTTGTGCACCGCCGCCGTCAGTGTCAGCCAGTTTGCCGTGGCATACGGAGCTCCATCGCAGTCTTTAACACTGGTAGCATGCCGCGACAGCGTGGACGTGAACCGTATGTGCAGTTGACGGACTTTGAGCGAGGGCGTATAGTGGGCATGCGGGAGGCCGGGTGGACGTACCGCCGAATTGCTCAACACGTGGGGCGTGAGGTCTCCACAGTACATCGATGTTGTCGCCAGTGGTCGGCGGAAGGTGCACGTGCCCGTCGACCTGGGACCGGACCGCAGCGACGCACGGATGCACGCCAAGACCGTAGGATCCTACGCAGTGCCGTAGGGGACCGCACCGCCACTTCCCAGCAAATTAGGGACACTGTTGCTCCTGGGGTATCGGCGCGGACCATTCGCAACCGTCTCCATGAAGCTGGGCTACGGTGCCGCACACCGTTAGGCCGTCTTCCGCTCACGCCCCAACATCGTGCAGCCCGCCTCCAGTGGTGTCGCGACAGGCGTGAATGGAGGGACGAATGGAGACGTGTCGTCTTCAGCGATGAGAGTCGCTTCTGCCTTGGTGCCAATGATGGTCGTATGCGTGTTTGGCGCCGTGCAGGTGAGCGCCACAATCAGGACTGCATACGACCGAGGCACACAGGGCCAACACCCGGCATCATGGTGTGGGGAGCGATCTCCTACACTGGCCGTACACCACTGGTGATCGTCGGGGGGACACTGAATAGTGCACGGTACATCAAAACCGTCATCGAACCCATCGTTCTACCATTCCTAGACCGGCAAGGGAACTTGCTGTTCCAACAGGACAATGCACGTCTGCATGTATCCCGTGCCACCCAACGTGCTCTAGAAGGTGTAAGTCAACTACCCTGGCCAGCAAGATCTCCGGATCTGTCCCCCATTGAGCATGTTTGGGACTGGATGAAGCGTCGTCTCACGCGGTCTCCACGTCCAGCACGAACGCTGGTCCAACTGAGGCGCCAGGTGGAAATGGCATGGCAAGCCGTTCCACAGGACTACATCCAGCATCTCTACGATCGTCTCCATGGGAGAATAGCAGCCTGCATTGCTGCGAAAGGTGGATATACACTGTACTAGTGCCGACATTGTGCATGCTCTGTTGCCTGTGTCTATGTGCCTGTGGTTCTGTCAGTGTGATCATGTGATGTATCTGACCCCAGGAATGTGTCAATAAAGTTTCCCCTTCCTGGGACAATGAATTCACGGTGTTCTTATTTCAATTTCCAGGAGTGTAGTAAGATCACAGATTACCCGCATAATTATTTCTTTTAAAAACCAATAAGAATAAAGTGAAATTTAAAGGCTTTAACAAGTAATCACTATCAAATTTGCAATGTAGGTAGTTACATTAGTTAACACAGAAGTGTCATTCGATGTGAAAAATCTGAAGTAAGAAATATTGAAAAGGGCAACTGATACTGGTGGCTGTTCAGATACCTGTTGCATTACATAACGTGTGACAGAATAGACATTCGTGATAATAGTGGTGCTATCCAAACGATTATTCCTGTTCTGTTGGGTAACTCCCATGTATAAAGGGCGATCAAATTGCTTCCGTTTGAGGCGTTGCTGCAGCGTATATGCAACACAGCGCGAATTTTATGCTGGTATATAACCACCAACTTGTAGGCAAGGTATTAGTATGGCATTTTTGTCTTTCCGAAGAGCGTCAGGTAAATGCGGAAACAGGAACTACGGCGACGTTGCTATCAAATTCGTTCACCAAGGGCCGAGTTATTCTGTTCTCGACTGACGATGGATAATCACCGGTAGACATCCATGAGAATGAAGATTGTGTATGAGACAGCATGTCTGTTGGAAACTACCGTAGTGTAATGGTGCGCCAAGTTCCGTGCTGGTCGCAATTTGACACAAACGAAGGTCGATCTGTGAGGCCAGCCTCATCCGTTACGGACAACAACTAGGGGGCGGTTGATGATGCGATTAGGGCTGACCGGCGCATAACCATTCGTGCGCCAGCAAAGGATCTCGACATCAGCTTCGGTAGCGTGCAACATATTATCTGGCAGGAGTTAGGCTACTACACTCCTGGAAATGGAAAAAAGAACACATTGACACCGGTGTGTCAGACCCACCCTACTTGCTCCGGACACTGCGAGAGGGCTGTACAAGCAATGATCACACGCACGGCACAGCGGACACACCAGGAACCGCGGTGTTGGCCGTCGAATGGCGCTAGCTGCGCAGCATTTGTGCACCGCCGCCGTCAGTGTCAGCCAGTTTGCCGTGGCATACGGAGCTCCATCGCAGACTTTAACACTGGTAGCATGCCGCGACAGCGTGGACGTGAACCGTATGTGCAGTTGACGGACTTTGAGCGAGGGCGTATAGTGGGCATGCGGGAGGCCGGGTGGACGTACCGCCGAATTGCTCAACACGTGGGGCGTGAGGTCTCCACAGTACATCGATGTTGTCGCCAGTGGTCGGCGGAAGGTGCACGTGCCCGTCGACCTGGGACCGGACCGCAGCGACGCACGGATGCACGCCAAGACCGTAGGATCCTACGCAGTGCCGTAGGGGACCGCACCGCCACTTCCCAGCAAATTAGGGACACTGTTGCTCCTGGGGTATCGGCGAGGACCATTCGCAACCGTCTCCATGAAGCTGGGCTACGGTCCCGCACACCGTTAGGCCGTCTTCCGCTCACGCCCCAACATCGTGCAGCCCGCCTCCAGTGGTGTCGCGACAGGCGTGAATGGAGGGACGAATGGAGACGTGTCGTCTTCAGCGATGAGAGTCGCTTCTGCCTTGGTGCCAATGATGGTCGTATGCGTGTTTGGCGCCGTGCAGGTGAGCGCCACAATCAGGACTGCATACGACCGAGGCACACAGGGCCAACACCCGGCATCATGGTGTGGGGAGCGATCTCCTACACTGGCCGTACACCACTGGTGATCGTCGAGGGGACACTGAATAGTGCACGGTACATCCAAACCGTCATCGAACCCATCGTTCTACCATTCCTAGACCGGCAAGGGAACTTGCTGTTCCAACAGGACAATGCACGTCCGCATGTATCCCGTGCCACCCAACGTGCTCTAGAAGGTGTAAGTCAACTACCCTGGCCAGCAAGATCTCCGGATCTGTCCCCCATTGAGCATGTTTGGGACTGGATGAAGCGTCGTCTCACGCGGTCTGCACGTCCAGCACGAACGCTGGTCCAACTGAGGCGCCAGGTGGAAATGGCATGGCAAGCCGTTCCACAGGACTACATCCAGCATCTCTACGATCGTCTCCATGGGAGAATAGCAGCCTGCATTGCTGCGAAAGGTGGATATACACTGTACTAGTGCCGACATTGTGCATGCTCTGTTGCCTGTGTCTATGTGCCTGTGGTTCTGTCAGTGTGATCATGTGATGTATCTGACCCCAGGAATGTGTCAATAAAGTTTCCCCTTCCTGGGACAATGAATTCACGGTGTTCTTATTTCAATTTCCAGGAGTGTATTACGTGCCAACCCTGTATCAGGCAGCTAGCCGTAGAATTTCATAATTGCGAGACCTCGTTCGCTTTGCGTTCCTTGCGGAAGTGTCAACAAGCGCGACATGAAACGACAGCGCCTCATCACGTTAGCAGGTCAGGCAGAAAGCAGGACATCAGCGCTTTGCGCGAACTGGGTAGGTAGCATCAGCGCGAAGTTTAGTAAAGCATTACGACTGAGAAGTATGTCGTCACCTTGTTACGTGAAGTAAAAAGCCTCATCGCTAAAGCATGAAGGCATACTGAATATTGTTACGGACCAGTGTGTTCGTATAACAAATGTGTTAAGCAAATAGGGCGCGATACGAATCGCTCATACATTCGTATTAGGAAAGCCTATGCGGTCATTACAAGTGACGTTGGGTCAACACCAGCCGATATTTCACACTATAAATACTCCAGCACTTGAGTTCAGAGGGGAGTTGGTCAGAAGGATCGATGGTATACTGGACGCGCGTACTTGATCCCTGACACGGTATTAACGCTGGATATAAGTCTATTGCAGATTTTCTGCTCGTACTCAACACTGTCAACAGCCGCCGGAGAGATGTCTTCCTCTCCGTAAGCACCATCACGAGTTGGGCGCTGCTGACAGCTTCCAACGCAGATGGGAAGGGCTGGTGGTCTTCAGTGTCGACTTGGGCCAGGACACCAGCGTTCCTGACACTTCAGCGGAGCCACGGGGCCTACCTGCACGGCAGGCCAGTGTCGGCGCACTTCTCGACTACACGGCAACCGTCATCGCGTTTCAGAGAGCAGAGATGAACCACAGTTACGGGAGGTGTTCGAGGACCTCCCAGGCCGGCGTGTGTAAGCCACATACGCGCGTGCCACCTTCTTCAAGTGCCAAGGGTGGAGACGCAGTATCCACTTCCTGAGTAGCTGCCGGGTGCTCGCGGCACACCCGGACATGCAGCGGCAGAGGACTGCCGTAGCATCGCAAAAGGAGAGATGTATTTGCAGAAATAAATGGTTAAAAGTCACTCTTCTTTTACTGCGCCCACCGGCGTACACAGGTTACAACCACCTCCTCTTCCCTGAGGAACGCCGCGCGGTCTAAGGCGTCTTCTCACGGTCCGCGCGGCTCCCTCCGTCGGAGGTTCGAGTGCTCCCTCGGGCATGGGTGTGTGTGTGTGTCGTCCGTAGCGTAAGTTAGATTAAGTTAGATTAGGTAGTGTGTTAGCTTAGGGACCGACGACCTCAGCAGTTTGGTCCCATAAGACCTTACCACTAACTTCCAATTTTCCCTGAAAAATGGTTCAAATGGCTCTGAGCACTATGGGACTCAACTGCTGAGGTCATTAGTCCCCTAGAACTTAGAACTAGTTAAACCTAACTAACCTAAGGACATCACAAACATCCATGCCCGAGGCAGGATTCGAACCTGCGACCGTAGCGGTCTTGCCAATTTTCCCTGAGGAACCGGCAAGTGGCGAACTGGGAGAGTGCCTCCTGACACACCATCCATCAGCCACGCCTCCCAGTAGCCGCCCACTTGCACTACCGTAAGGTCTTCAGCCAGTGAATACCCAGGACGTGGAATGCCGAACAAAAAGCAAACCGAATGGCTGTTTACCTGAAGCACCTGATGTGTTCCAGTGTCGAATGGTTCAAATGGCTCTAAGCACTATGGGACTTAATAACTGAGGTCGTCAGTCCCCTAGACTTAGAACTGCTTAAACCTAACTAACCTAAGGACATCACACATATCCATGCCCGAGGCAGGATTCGAACCTGCGAACGTAGCAGCAGTGCGGTTGCGGGCTGAAGCGCCTAGAACCGCTCGGTCACAGCGGCCGGCCAAGGCAACACGTTCCTTGCGATCAATGTTGCAAGCAACGAAAACTGGTACCGCCACTGGGAACCGGAGCCGAAAGCGTCGACGACTTAGTGGTGTCATCCATCGCCCCTCGTCTCAGGAAGTGAAAAAAGTCAGCCATCTGCGGGAAAGCTGATACCCACCCTGCCATCTGACTATTGGGGTCCGCAGCTCGTGGTCGTGCGGTAGCGTTCTCGCTTTCCACGCCCGGGTTCGCGGGTTCGATTCCCGGCGGGGTCAGGGATTTTCTCTACCTCGTGATGACTGGGTGTTGTGTGATGTCCTTAGGTTAGTTAGGTTTAAGTAGTTCTAAGTTCTAGGGGACTGATGACCATAGATGTTAAGTCCCATAGTGCTCAGACCCATTTGAACATTTTTTTTTTTTTTTACTATTGGGGCCCATTGCTTACTGATTTCAAGAAAACTTTTGTCTCCGTCACTGGGGAACGATACTGCGCAGCTCTGGAGAAACTACGATGTGCAATTAACAGCCTGCCGCTGTGGTGGAACGGTTCTAGGCCCTTCTGTCCGGAACCGCACTGCTGCTACGTTCGTAGGTTCGAATTCGGCCTCGGGCATGGATGTGTGTGATGTCCTTAGGTTAGTTAGGTTTAAGTAGTTCAAAGTATAGTGGACTGATAACCTCAGATGTTAAGTCCCATAGTGCTTAGAGCCATTTGAACCATTTATTGCAGTTAACACGAAACGTCCACGAAAACTGCGACAAGGGACGCTGCTGCTTGATGATAACGTACGTCCCCATAAGGTAAATGTCGTTGTTAAGTCTCATAGTGCTTAGAGCCATAAGGCAAATGCCGTAACATACAAGGTTCGCCAACTCATATGGGAGACACTCTAGCACCCACTCTATAGTCCTGATCTTTCGCATGCGATTATCACGCCTTCGGTCTCTTAAAAAAGGTCTTGAATGATCGACGATTCCTGTCGGACGACGATGTGCAGCAAGCTGTTATGGATTTCTTCTCGCAGCAGCATACAGTGTTTTACCAAATGTGTATATTCAATCAGGTGCGACGGAGGGATGATTGTCTCAATGCTCATGGCGAGTTTGCCTGACTGGAAAACCGATTCTGGAATGTACGGCCTTCGAACGGAAACTTTTTAATTGCCCCTTATACCATTGATTCTTATTACGGAGGTACGCGGTTCGACTGGAATTCGGAACCATGCCCTTTGTTCACAACATCCTCGTGGTCGACGTTCTGCAGGCCTGCGCCAACTTCCTGAAGCGCGGGAAAATATTGTAAGTTGTAAAACGGATGCTGATAAAGTGCGCAGATGTCTAAAAATATAGCAAGACCGCTGTGGCTCTGTGATGAGTGGGCTGGCAGAATTGCAGAAGAGTATTTCAAATGGCTGATGAACAAAAGGTAACCAACCTTTCCGTAATTATCCCTATGTTTGACGGATAGGTTTCATGGAATTCACAATCAATTATTTGGAGTATGGGAAGCTTTCGTGAGATGTAATTATGAAGTACACTGACAACACTACCATTTATGGCAACAAGAAGAAGCACAGGGTGTAACAACAATTGCTGATCTGAAAATGGAACCTTCTTCTACTGATCTTGTAGAGAGGATGGAAAGGTCTCAGCTTCCGCATCATAGTCACATGTTGTTCATGGTACTTCTCGCTGTCATATTCATCAAACATGTTCTAGCTCACAAGTAACAATAGAAATTTCATATACCAAACCTATTACCAGTGTTTATTGTTTGTTCTATTGTGTGTTGCACATGAGTATTTGATAGGAAATTGAAGACATTTCTATGAGAAAATGAAACAAATGTTCGAAAATAATGAATGAATTCAACAGATATGTATCTTTAATGTGCTTCGAGCTGAATATAGACATATGGTTTCATGTTTGTTTTATTTGTTCAGAAATATGTTTAACATAAATTATAAGTGTTGAATCTAAGTCGGATTGCCAGTTTCCTAAACTTTTTTAGGGCTTGGTGAAGGGATTATTCTGTAGAGATGCATTTATGCGGAGTCTGGGTTCTTGACTCTTGTGGGGAGCACACGAGCACCATAAAAATTTGTATCCTGTCGAGCATACTAAAGTCTACGACACGTGTTACTAGGAATTAATTTTGATAAATATTGAAAAGTCGAAAAAACTGTCAAAAAGGATAAAATAATGGTTAATGTTTCTCTTTTGTTTATTAAAACAGGATGTATTCTCAAATGGCGAATGACTGGATGTAGTCATAAGAGGTATGTCTGCGTTTCCGTTGCAATGATTTTGTGTAGTTTCCAAGTTTCCACAATGAGTAGATAGCCCCTTTTCGTCCATCATTAAACTTATTTACAATATTTACAAGACTGGGAATGAGTATGGCGTGCATTAACATTCTTTTCAGTATTTACATAATTTCTAATGGTTGTGACGTTTACTTCATTGCAATTTCTATGCGCAGGCCACACACGTTAAAAACGATTTCAAGTTGTCATCAATTTAGAGCCTCTTTAAACCATTTTCAATAGACTTGCCAGGCTTAATTTGTGACTTGTTATTCCTTTTCTCATTGAAATGTAATCGGCGAAATTCATGGCCGTGGTACTCTGCATCTTCTCGAAGATATTTTACTAGTGACTAAACATTTGGATGAACATGTAATATTAATGTTTTTATTCCTCAGTTCCATCCTTCAGAGACGTTGTTAGTACGATGGCGCCTTCCACTGCAATTCCATATATCAGTTGTCATATACTCTTTATCGAACCACTGGCACACAAAATAGTTGTAGACATCCTGAAGCTTTTGATTTCAGGCGTGCTCTCCTGAATACAATACAATCATCATCCAACATTTACAGGGGAAGATGTGCAAAAGCTGAACACATTTTTATGTGACAGTGTATTCCTTCATTTGTCTTACACGCAGGAACAAGACTGACACTGAAGTTGTTTCCACAAACATCCGTTAAAATGATACGTGCAACCCATAATCTCTGTTTCGGCAAACAAACATCTAGCTAATTGAGACGCAGGGTTACATCCAGGCAACATGTTGTAATAACTTTTCAAACACGTTCGTATGCGTCTCGCATTTTGTTCAATTGCAAAGCGTAGGCAGCTGGAGTAGTATTTGTTTCCTTCCAAGAACTTGTAATATCGGAGTAAAGTAGAAGCATCTATTCAAACAGCTTGCTTTTTCCCAGTGGCACGTCGCAGGCAGGGACGAACGTGCCAGTTTATCCAGATTCTGGAACAGCCTGTTTCGCGGTCCACTACTTGCACTGTCTTGCGCTCTGCAGAAATGTCAATACATTCCCTCTCCGCACAAAGACACTCTGCACAATTGTCACAAACACGTAAGTGAGAGGCCACTCAACGTACATCTAAAGTGCTCAAATCTGCACGTATTATCAGCATCCATGTTAATAAAACGATGCCTTTCCCGGCTCCAGGAAGTTGGCGCACGCCTTCAGAATGTCTGTTCAAATGGTTCAAATGGCTCTGAGCACAATGGGATTTAACATCTATGGTCATCAGTCCCCTAGAACTTAGAACTACTTAAACCTAACTAACCTAAGGACAGCACACAACACCCAGTCATCACGAGGCAGAGAAAATCCCTGACCCCGCCGGGAATCGAACCCGGGAACCCGGGCGTGGGAAGCGAGAACGCTACCGCACGACCACGAGCTGCGGACCAGAATGTCTGTCACGAGGATGTTGTGAACAGATGGTCTGGTTCCGAACACCAATCAAATCGCGTACCTCCGTCATAATAATCAAGAATACTTAGGATTTGCCCGGTGATACAGGGAAAATCGTTTCAGTGTCACCACTAATACCCCGAATGTCTGCTTTATCACATATGTTATGTAATGCAAGACGTATCTGAATAGCCTCGAGCATCGTGAGCTCTGTTGCGTATTTCTGGGCAGTATTTCTGACTACAGATGTTTTAAATCGAAAGACACAACTATGTTAACTAATGCAACTACATACATCGCAAATTTTCTACAACAATGTTCCATTTTAGATTAGCAATTGTTATTACACCCTGTGCTTCTTTAACTTGCCGGAACTGATAGGTTCTTTAAATGTACTTCATCTGCTCAGGCATCTCACGCAAGCTACCCTTGCTTCAAATCGTTGATTATGAGGTCCATAAAACCCGTCTGTGACTTTGGTGTAGAACAGAAGGTCTATAGAACACAGGAATATTTACGGAAATGTTGGTTTGCCTTTCCTTCTTCAGTCTGTTTGGAATAATCGTCTGCAATATTGAAAGCCTGCTCAGCACAGAGCCACACTGATCTTTTTCTCACGTCTGCACACATTATCAGCCTCCATTTTACAACCAGAATGGTGATCGTCGCTCCAGGAAGTTGGAGCGCTCCTGCAGACCGTTGGCCGCGAGGACGTTGTGAACAAAGGGCCTCGTTCCGAACTGCAATCAAACCGCGTTTCTCCGTCATAAGAATCAAGAATACTCACGACTTACACGGAAGTAAAGAAAAAATTGTTTGGGTGCCAGCACTAACATCCTGAACGTCTGTTTTATACGCGGTACATATCTGAAGGGCCGCGAGTATTGGGCGCCCTCTTCAGCATTTCTGGCTTCAGCTTCTTAAAATGAAAATACACAGCTATGTTAACTAACACAACTAGCTACATTGCAGATTTGAAACAACAAGGTTCCATTTTTAGATCTGTAATTTTTATTACAACCTGCGATTCTTTTTCTTGTCAGAATTTTTAATTTATTTCAGTGTGCTTCACTCGCTCAGGCACCTCATGAAAGTTTCCCTTGCTTCAAATGATTGATTATGAAGTTCATGAAACCTGTCTGTGACTTAGTTACAGGTCTCTGACTTGCACCTTCTGTGAAGAGTCGTCGACGCCCAACCATTTAGCGCCTAGTGGTAGTTTCATTGAACTTCTACCTCTTTCCGTAGCACGGCAGTAGCACGTGAACATTCAATCAAATGGCTCTGAGCACTATGGGACTCAACTGCTGAGGTCATTAGTCCCCTAGAACTTAGAACTAGTTAAACCTAACTAACCTAAGGACATCACAAACATCCATGCCCGAGGCAGGATTCGAACCTGCGACCGTAGCGGTCTTGCGGTTCCAGACTGCAGCGCCTTTAACCGCACGGCCACTTCGGCCGGCGAACATTCAATCAGCTTCCCCGTTTTCGAGAAACTCTTTCACAAGCTCTGCTTAATAATAATCTGCCCTTTGTCAAAGACCGTTATCTCAACGGATTTCTGCATTTGCAGCCCATCTCTTCGCTAAGGTGATCCCCCGCCTGTGTTTGCTCCGCTTATATAATTTTGTACCAGCGGCACGTGCCCGAAACGTCACCAAGCGGTATCCAACGTCGCAATGGGCAGTGATCATAATGTTTTTGCTGATCAGTGCGTGTGAGGAGCCTCGAGTATCGGGTACCCTTTTCATTATTTGTAGGCATTATTTCTGACTTCAGATGTGTTAAATCGAAAGACACAATTATGTTAACTAACACAGCTACCTACACTGCAAATTGGATACAAGGTTCCGTTTTTAAATCAGCAATTGTTATTACACTCTGTGCTTTCTCCTGGCATAATCGGTAGCTTTTTTTAAATGTGCTTAATGAGCTGAGTCATCTCATGAAAGCTTCCCATGCTTCAAATAACTGATTATGATGTCCATGTATCTGTCTGTCACTTGGGTAAAAAACAAGTAGTTTTGTCGAACACAGAGATAATTACAGAAACTCTTCTTCATTTGGTTTGAAATACTCTTCCACGATCCTGCGAGCCCACTCAACACAGAGCCACAGTGATGGTGTTGTACTGCTCAGTTTTGCACACATAATCAGCAACCAATTAACAACTACGATGTTTACTCTTGATCGAGGTTCTTGGACCACCTTTCAGAACGTAGTTCGAGAGGACGTTGTGGACAAATTGCCTGGTTCCGAACTTCAATTAAACCACGTGCCTCCGTGATAAGAATCAAGAATAATTAGTAGTTACCCACTCTTACAGGAGGAATCATCTGGGTAGCACCGCAAATATCTCAAATCTTTTTTTTTTTTAATCAGACATGTTATGTAATGCTACACATATCTGAACAGCCTCGCAGATCAGGTGCTCTTTTCAGCATGTATAGGCTGTATTTCTGACTTAATGTGCTTTAAATTGAGCGGTACAACATTCTCACCTAATAAAACTACCTACGTTGTAGATTTCATACTGATTACTTCCTAATGCTCTTTGCGAAAGATATTTTAAGCTACTAAGCGCCTGACGCCCAGTTTGGTTATGCCACGCTCTATAATGTTTGCTAGCTATTTTGCGGAGTCTGTTCGGAATCAGAATTTTGTTTTGCCTATTTTTGGTTATGAAGAACGCTCTTCTTTTTTTGATATTTTACGTATTATGCATTTGTTGGAAGTTAGAAGGAGGTATCAAGTCTGTCTTTCAATCTATGTGTGTTTGAAATACGTTACTGCGAGTATTCTCAAATATTGGAATTTCTTTTAATATGTAGTCATACCTGCGAGACGAATTCCGTAGTTTTTCTCTGCAGCTACCTCTCACAACTATTGTGTGTTTCGATTATTGAACATGGCATCCGTCTTTCTGCAGACTCTAACCCAGGGATGGATAAGACTTTGGAGTGGGAGCCATGCCCTGGCACGAGTGCTAAGGCGCTTAAGCCTCGTTGCACATTTCTCCCAAAGCTAGAGCATGCTCTGTCTGAGCGCGAGGAGTGGGGAGGGGGGGGGGGGGGGTGTGTGACTTCGAACGCATCGCATTTAAATAACAGTTCAGTCGCTCTGTATACGACTTGACTTTTATATTTCATATTTAGCAGCACAGATCACAAACAAAACAAGTTTTCGGTGTTATTTAATTATTTTTGACACGCTGAAGACATCATACAATTTTTATTTGGAATAAACTGTTGGCATATGGATAGAAGCAATCAGTTTCACAGAGTTTCGTACGCAGTTAGCCATGTAATAGTGATTTATTTTGTTTCATAATCGAGAAAAGGTCTTTCACACAAATATGCCAATCGAAATGTTGTAGCACTTTTTATGGAGACATGGAAACTCTACCTTAGGAAAGCAACATAGTCATCCTGGACGGTTTCGATGTAAAAGTATTTGTCCTTAAAACGGTAATTACTTTGCAGCTCAATCATTTACATCCGCACATGCACAGGGGCGCTTTCAACTGAAAGGCAAATGGACTCGCAAACCGTTCGAAAACACATGTAAGATTGGCGGTGTCCTAAAGACGTGTAGGAAACTATACTTTTAATTATTTCAAAACCACAATGAATTCTTGAAACCTCGTCTTTCATTTAATAGTAGTGAGCTTAGGGATCTGGAGTATGTTGGTCAGAATGTGTCCCTTCTACAACGCGATTTTCTTTTTAAATGCATCTCCATCAAAGCAGAAAGAAACTGTTCCTCACCTTACAGTGTCCTACTGTGGAGAGGGTGCAGTCAAGTCTACTCAAAATGCGCGATCTGCAATTCATTACGTAAGCTCTAATTTTCATTCATGAATTCCTTCTTCCTTCAGAAATTCAACAATAGCGAGTAATAAATCGAGAAATCGTTTCAGGCATGCTCCTTGACTTAGCCAACGTACTTTTGAGTAATATATATAGTCTGCACGCTCTTCTTTCAATTCCATCCAAAACTGTTGCAAATGAGAGTGGGATAATGCGTGCGACTTCAGAAATTTTACTATTCGGACCACCAATTTCTTCATGCATTGCATGCCTGCAAATTTAGTGAAAAGCATTTTTTGACGTACAGAATAACGAATCCCATCCGTCGAGAGTTGCAGTTTTTCGGAAAATGTCACTTCACAGTACTAAATATAATGTCGCACTGTGCCGAATACTTCCGGAAAGGAGCGAGGAAAGCCGAGGTAGGCCAGCACGCGTCCCACACATCTAGCCCGCGCGTAGTTTGACACACCGTTGCCGGCCCCGCTCTAATCTGCTTGACTACATTTTCAGTATTTCATGTGAGTAATTTGTATCTGAAGCACACAATGATATGTACGATTTAATGCTGAATTGCTCTGATGTTAGATCGAGTCTATCTCCTTATTTGAAACTTCTATTTCTGCTCATTTTTCGAAGAGTTACTCGTTAAAATTGAAAATACTGCTAATATTTTTCGGTTTTACATTCGCTGAGACATGCGAGCGGACGACCCTTTCACTTCTACGGTTCTTTGTAACGTTAATGTCAGTGTAAACTTTCCTGCACTGGTGAACAATTACGAGGGCAGTTCAATAAGTAATGCAACACATTTTTTTTCTGAAACAGGGGTTGTTTTATTCAGCATTGAAATACACCAGGTTATTCCCCAATCTTTTAGCTACACAACACTATTTTTCAACGTAATCTCCATTCAATGCTACGGCCTTACGCCACCTTGAAATGAGGGCCTGTATGCCTGCACGGTACCATTCCACTGGTCGATATCGGAGCCAACTTCGTACTGCATCAATAACTTCTTCATCATCCGCGTAGTGCCTCCCACGGATTGCGTCCTTCATTGGGCCAAACATATGGAAATCCGACGGTGCGAGATCGGGGCTGTAGGGTGCATGAGGAAGAACAGTCCACTGAAGTTTTGTGAGCTCCTCTCGGGTTCGAAGACTTGTGTGAGGTCTTGCGTTGTCATGAAGAAGGAGAAGTTCGTTCAGATTTTTGTGCCTACGAACACGCTGAAGTCGTTTCTTCAATTTCTGAAGAGTAGCACAATACACTTCAGAGTTGATCGTTTGACCATGGGGAAGGACATCGAACAGAATAACCCCTTCAGCGTCCCAGAAGACTGTAACCATGACTTTACCGGCTGAGGGTATGGCTTTAAACTTTTTCTTGGTAGGGGAGTGGGTGTGGCGCCACTCCATTGATTGCCGTTTTGTTTCAGGTTCGAAGTGATGAACCCATGTTTCATCGCCTGTAACAATCTTTGACAAGAAATTGTCACCCTCAGCCACATGACGAGCAAGCAATTCCGCACAGATGGTTCTCCTTTGCTCTTTATGGTGTTCGGTTAGACAGCGAGGGACCCAGCGGGAACAAACCTTTGAATATCCCAACTGGTGAACAATTGTGACAGCACTACCAACAGAGATGTCAAGTTGAGCACTGAGTTGTTTGATGGTGATCCGTCGATCATCTCGAACGAGTGTGTTCGCACGCTCCGCCATTGCAGGAGTCACAGCTGTGCACGGCCGGCCCGCACGCGGGATATCAGACAGTCTTGCTTGACCTTGCGGCGATGATGACACACGCTTTGCCCAACGACTCACCGTGCTTTTGTCCACTGCCAGATCACCGTAGACATTCTGCAAGCGCCTATGAATATCTGAAATGCCCTGGTTTTGCGCCAAAACAAACTCGATCACTGCCCGTTGTTTGCAACGCACATCCGTTACAGACGCCATTTTAACAGCTCCGTACAGCGCTGCCACCTGTCGGAAGTCAATGAAACTATACGAGACGAAGCGGGAATGTTTGAAAATATCCCACAAGAAATTTCCGGTTTTTTCAACCAAAATTGGCCGAGAAAAAAAATGTGTTGCATTACTTATTGAACTGCCCTCGTACATTAGAGTGCGCTCTGCCTCCGCCTGCTTGCTTAAGGAGGAACGTTCATGAAATTTATCGAAAATGTCAATTTTCACTTTGTTTTATTTATTAGTGCAACTCATAGACAGGAAGTTTCCAAAGTTTCAGTGATGAAAGCATCTGAAGCATTAATGTGTGACGCGACATTCCTTCCACACCCATTCTGTCGAAGCAATACTTAAAAACTCGCTCGATAACAACGATTCCCAGGATTACTTCCAAACAATCTTGCACGGGATACATCTAGAAGGCTGTGATATATACTCTTTGATTGTACAGGTCATCTGTGAGTCTGTTTCGCATCTTAGAAACAATAATAAACCAGCTGCTTTGTTTATGAAAAATAAATTTTTGTTTTGGAGTGTGCTTTCATCTGCCACAGTTGCCACAATTGCAACTTATGATACAGTTCTTATATTTAATGATGGAAACGTAGAGAAGAAGAAGGTATTAGAGAGAATGGGCTTTAAGATAAGAAACTTCACCCAAGACATCACGATCAAAATCTCAAGAGGTAACATAAGATCGTACTTAACGGAATTATAATTAAGAAATTAAAATAAAATTCTCCCATTCGATGTATTCAAAAAAGCACACATGAGAAGCTTACTATATTCAAAGAGATTAAACAGAGAAAATTTTGTAGAAATCTCTTCAATAGTTTCTAGAGAAATGGAGATATACTGTTTTTTGAAAATAAAATTTTTAGATTCCATAAAAAAGTTAAATATATATAACCCAAGAACCTTAACAGTAAATGTGTTGATTTCATGTAAAACACGGTATAAAATTTCATTGTGGATTTGGTCCATCTTTTAAAGTGTGTGTGTTTTTCATTACCCCCACCCCCAACAATTGATATAACTTCACCTGAAAACCAAATTGCAATGTTCCTTAACGCATCACGGTACGTTATGTTATCGAAACATTTATCGACATCTACATACCTACATCTGCATACATCGTCCACAAGCCACTGTACCACTACTTGTTATTTCCTTTCCTGTTCCACTAGCAAATAGAGCGAGGGAAAGACGACTTCCTATTAGCCTCCGAATAAGCTCTGGTTTCTCATATCTTATCTTCGTTGCCCACAACGACATTTTTGTTGGTGGCAGTAGAATTGTTCTGCAATCAGCTTCAAACACCAGTTCTCTAAATTTTCTCAACAGTGTTCCTCGAAAATAACGTCGCCTTCCCTCCAGGGATTCCCTTTTGAGTCAACAAAGCATCTCCGTAATATCTGCGTGTTGTTCTAACCTACAGGTAACAAAACTAGCATCCCGCCTCTGAATTGCTTCGATGTGTTCCTTTAGTCCGACCTGATACGGATTCCAAACACTCTACTAGTACTCAAGAATAGGTCGCACTAGCGTCCTATATGCGGTCTGTTTTACAGATGAGCCACACTTTCCTGAGTGTCTCCCAGTAATCTGGAGTCGACCATTTGCCTTCGTACCACAGTCCTCACATGCTCGTTCCATTTCATGTCGCAGATATTTAAACACTGTGACTGTGTCAAGCAGGACACTACTGATGCTGTATCTGAACGGTACATGTTTGTATTTTCTACTCATCCGCATTAACTTAGATTTTTCTACATTTAGAGTTAGCTGCTATTTATCATACCAATCGGAAATTTTCTCTGTCTCATTTTGTGTCCTAATTCATTCACTCAACATCGACACCTTCCCATACACCACAGCATAATCAGCAAACAACCGCAGACCGTTGCCTACCCTCTCCACCAGATGATTTATGTACGTAGAAAATAACAGTCTTTTAACACTTTCCTGGGGCACCCTTGATGATACCCTTGTCTCTGATGGTCATTCGCCGTTGATGACAACATACTGCGTACTATTGCTTAAGGAGTCTTCGAGACGCTCACGAATATGGGAACCTATCCCATATGCTCGTACCTTCATGACCAGTCTGCAGATGGGCACCGTGGCAAATGCTTTTCGGAAATCTAGGAATATGGAATCTGCCTGTTGCCCTTCGTCCATAATTCGCAGTATATCATGTGAGAAAAGCACATACAGAGTTTTGTACGAGCGATGCTTGCTAAAACCGTGCTAACTCGTGGTCATAAGTTTTCGGCCTCTAGGAAATTTCTTATGTTCAAACTCAAAATATGTTCTAGGATATTGGCTTGCAATTTTGCGTGTCCGCTGCTATACCCTTCTAATGTACCAGCCTCACCTGCGCATTTTGTCAGTCTTTTGATTCTTTGCGTTGGACGAAAGATTCGTGATAAATATAAGCTAAGTAAGGGACAAATGCAGCAGAGTACTCATCGTAAAACATACTGGGATTCCATCCGAACCTGGAGACTTACTAGTTTTCAATTTTTACTGTTGTTTTTCTACGCCAAGCAGGCTTATTAATATGTGCGATGGGAAAACGCCGACGGTATGTTTGTATGATTCTCCTGCGTGGCCGGCCGGTGTGGCCGTGCGGCTCTAGGCGCCACAGTCTGGAACCGCGTGACCGCTACGGTCGCAGGTTCGAATCCTGCCTCGGGCATGGATGTGTGTGATGTCCTTAGGTTAGTTAGGTTTAAGTAGTTCTAAGTTCTAGGGGACTGATGACCACAGATGTTAAGTCCCATAGTGCTCAGAGCCATTTGAGCCTTCTCCTGCGTGATCGATTTCTTAAACACGAAATTTAAAACTTCCGCTTTCCTGTTGCTGTCTTCTACTGCCACTCCAGACTGGTCAACGAATGACTGGATGGAAGTCTTAGATCCGCTTAGCAATTTTACAAAGAACCAGAATTTTCTCGTGTTCTCTGCCAGATCTTTTGCAGTAGTATGACGGTGGTAGTTGTACGCTTTGCGCATAGGTCTTTTCACAGATGCACGAATGTGTACTAATCTTTGCCTGTCGTTATTTTCGCATTCCCTTTTGAACCGAGAGTGCAACAGCCTTTGCTTCCTCAGTATTTTCCGAATTTCGTTGTTAGACTATGGTGGGTCTTTTCCGTCCTTAATCCACTCTCTGCTTTGCTTTCAATGGAGACTACCTCTAACGATGGTGGCAAACGTCTACTAACTTTCGTACGTGCTGCTACTTCACACTGAAACTCATTAAGTCCACGAGAAAAATCTAAACTGTTAGGAGTGAAGGTTGAGAGCTTTCGATTTATATGCAAAATTAATATCTGCAGTTCATGAACGATGTTGATATTTCTCTAAAACCTCGTTGTCGATAAACAAGTGGACAGGTAACAACTAAGCATTTCCTCAATGTCAGCCGGCCGCGGTGGTCTCGCGGTTCTAGGCGCGCAGTCCGGAACCGTGCGACTGCTACGGTCGCAGGTTCGAATCCTGCCTCGGGCATGGATGTGTGTGATGTCCTTAGGTTAGTTAGGTTTAAGTAGTTCTAAGTTCTAGGGGACTGATGACCACAGCAGTTGAGTCCCATAGTGCTCAGAGCCATTTGAACCATTTGAACCTCAATGTCAGTTTCCCAGCGATTACACACTCTCATGGAAACACTGCAAGGCAGTCTTGCCTCCTTACTCCTCAGCACTTACAGCAGCACCCCACAATTACCCCTCGAAACCTAGATTACTGCCGTGAAGTGTCTGCCACCCTCCTCATATCTTTTTTAAGCAGCCACCATGAATGAAAAGTGGCCTAACACAACCTCCTACCTTACTCTTTGTTCCTTGTTTACACGTGACTCTTAGTTGATATATACTTGTAAATAACATTTGATAGTTAAGCAACCACGTGCAAATTCTCTCACCGCGCCGTGTCACCTATGGAAATAACTTTTTAATGCTGTGGACAGGGCTTGGAAATTGGTTGACTCCTTCGTCTCCTCTATATAATATTTCTCAATATTTTGCCACTTTTCCTTGGATTTTTAATTACTGGATATGTTTATGTGATTTATTTTTCTATGAGAGTCTATGTTGGCACTTTTTTATTTTGCCTGTTACTACACCTTCGTGATTAGTGCATATTTTAGATTCTTTTATTCTGCATTTCTACTTACAGGAGAATGATACATTAACAATATTTTTTAAGTTTAGAATTTCTGATGAGTATTTAGCCAACATATTTGTTTCTTTTTATTAATTGTACTCTTTATGCCATTGTAGCAAGAGCTGTGAAATGAATTAGGAGTTATTAACGTGTTCTCGTTCGGATGTGAAGATCGTTCTCTGAAAAGATTCCGTAATTTTTAGTTGAGTATATGACATGAAGAGCGATATGATGCTTACACTTTTTTATGAGTACATTTAGGCTACATCTTTTTTTCGTTTGTTTAATTTTATGGGTTGCTCTTTTACTTAATAGCTTTACCAGTCTCATCTTGAGATCGGTATTAGTATAATGAGTTTTCATGAATTTGCACAATGGGCCATAGTTTTCTGTTAATCCTGCGAGAAGATAGACTAAGTCCCCTTTTCTTTTATGCATTTTCATGGGGTTTGTGCATTTAATGATGTGGACAAGTGATTTACTGTGTTAGTGCAGGTTCCTAAGAATTTCTCTGTTAATGTAATAGTATTATGGATTGAACATTGGCTTAATATTTCTCTTTTTACTCGCCTTTATCCCATATCTCCTTGGAGAGCTTGTTAACTATTGGCTTTGATAATGTCGGTGGTAGAGGGTGGCCGGATGCCCATAGTGTCTCGCCCCCTCCCCCCCTCCCCCCCCCCTCCCCAACTCCAGGACGGTAGTTGTGTACCCCCACTGTCTGCGTCTTATGTCATCTCATGTGAAAGTGTGCGAACCTTTTCTAAATGTTTTCGAATCTTTTAACTGAGGTTGGACACGGATACCAGCCCAGTATTCATCTAGTCGGTTGTGGGTAGCCCCCTGAAATCCACATTCAGGCTAGTCTGCACACTGGCCCTCATCGTTAAGCCACCGAGCGGATTCATTTCCAGCCGACACTTCTCCCCGAATTACAGAAGCGGCCTGCTAACGCGCACAGTTATCCGTGCGGGTTTAACATTGCCTAAATAATCTTTAAAATTTATCCCTCATATTGCGAAATTATAATTGCTTTTATGCTGAGTAAATTGAGACTTATATTTTGATTCCGTTTTGTGAGGCTTAAAATTTTGACTAGCGCTCACTGCCACAATTAAAACAAAAGTTTGTTACATCTAGTCATCACCATTCACATATGATTTTAAGCTGTTGTATTCTCGTCAAGGTTTCCTCTACGTGTGCTTCAGATATTGCCTTTCCTTAGCAGCTCACGCCTAACAGAGCTGCCTCAACCAGTTCTGGAATACCACACCAATGAACCCGTCTTTTCTAAATTCCAGAAAATAATTATTTTCTGTACGCAGTTTTTTATATTTTCAGTGCATTAATGTAATGCAATCTAAAACATTCACTGAACTCTTTTTTCCCCTTAGTCTGTAAGTCCCACATAGGATTCCTTCGCTCATGTAGGACCGCCCGTTTCAAAAGGGTGAGGTCAATCGCAATGTGGACCCCTACAATTTAATAATTCTTAGTGTCATCGTACTTTATTACGAATTTACATCCAATACGCAGACGTTAGAGCTAGGTATGTACGCCGCTACATGAATGCTGAATTGTTGGACTAGTGTTCAAGGGCAAGACAGAACCGGTACTAACTCGCAGCGTAACCCAGCATTCTGTGATTAAATAACCAGGAGGCTTTGGAGAGAAACACACGTGAATTTCACTTTCTTCTGTTGTAGATCTCCATCAGGGCAAATGGCTTCAGCCATCTGCCCCTGCCTCTCTTGTAGACTGAGCCTCCTTCTGTATGCATTTCACCCTGCGTCTCTCACAGTCTCTTTCAGTTATTCCAAATTCTCTCTCTAATATAATAGTTGCTTTTTAACATCTTTTAACTTTTGGCCATCCACCGCTGATACCTATGCGAATTACAAATGGTATATAGTGGAGGATCCCTTTGTAAACCGATTCTCCAACAAATGCAGATATTTTCTTTAAATATACGACCATAAATCGCCCCTGACAACCACAGCCTCCACTGAAGATAGTTCTGTTCCAGTCAATGAAATTCCAGGCCCCGATGACCAGCGAAGACGTGTCTGGAGACTCTCCAGACAACGGTGGGATACCAACCTGACTGTCAATAGGAACATCCATTTACAATTTTGGCAGAACTTTGACTCTTATGTTGACACAGATTTTCATTAGAGCTCTTGTACACTCCTGGAAATTGAAATAAGAACACCGTGAATTCATTGTCCCAGGAAGGAGAAACTTTATTGACACATTCCTGGGGTCAGATACATCACATGATCACACTGACAGAACCACAGGCACATAGACACAGGCAACAGAGCATGCACAATGTCGGCACTAGTACAGTGTATATCCACCTTTCGCAGCAATGCAGGCTGCTATTCTCCCATGGAGACGTCCCTCCAGGACGACAACTCGGCTATGTGAAGAGGACTTAAGCGCCGCGACCGACTGGTGACGGCCCAGTTCAATAGCAGCTTCAAGATTAGAGACTTCGAATAGCGTCAACACTAAATCATTTCGCTTGTACTCTCTATTTACCACATACTTGGGATTTTTTATACTGGAGAAGATTATTTTGTAGTCGCCCTTTGTTTGCGACACATCTGTGTAATTACAAAAGTTAAGTAATGTATCTATTCTTATTGTAATAAAACTCATTAATACGATTTATTTGAATGTTTGTCTAGCGAACCGAGTACGCGGGGTTCCTAGACACCACATATTTGGTGACGTGTCGAACCCCAAGCAACAAGAATAACGACAATCCAGGGCCTGGCTGCCACAATTTTGTTTTGTCGTAGGCTTTTGTGTTTTGTCTTTTCTTTGCAGGCGTGTGTTCACCTGTTTTAGCAGTGTCTTATAGCGTTTTCTCTATTCATTGTTTTCAGGTAGGTGTTGCAGAACTTTTCTTTGCTTGTGTGCTTATTTTTCTTGCTTGCATTGTTTGTTTATTGCATTTGCCTATTCCAAAATGAGCAACCCACCTCTCCCACCCCCTGCTCAGGCGCCTCAGCTGCAAGCCATAGATGCAACACAGCTAACACAGATGTTTCAGTTTCAGAGGCAGCAGATTGCTTCACTGCTTAATACGGTACAGCTGCTACTAACCAACCAAGCGACCAACGTAGGGAAAAATGCAACAACTGTAGCTCCGAGTGCCATACCGCCATCTCGCCAGTTTAACGAAAAGGAAGAGGAATGGCTCTAGTGGTTGCAACAGTATGAAGGCCACGTAATTGCTCACAAAGTGTCAGATACTGTGAAACTACATCTCTTTTTGTCAACGATAGGAAAAACGGTCTTTCTCCTCATACAGAAATTGTTCCCTAACGCCAGTCCGAGTGAACGTTCCTACGATCAGGTTATAGATTCTCTAAATACACTCCTGGAAATTGAAATAAGAACACCATGAATTCATTGTCCCAGGAAGGGGAAACTTTATTGACACATTCCTGGGGTCAGATACATCACATGATCACACTGACAGAACCACAGGCACATAGACACAGGCAACAGAGCATGCACAATGTCGGCACTAGTACAGTGTATATCCACCTTTCGCAGCAATGCAGGCTGCTATTCTCCCATGGAGACGATCGTAGAGATGCTGGATGTAGTCCTGTGGAACGGCTTGCCATGCCATTTCCACCTGGCGCCTCAGTTGGACCAGCGTTCGTGCTGCACGTGCAGACCGCGTGAGACGACGCTTCATCCAGTCCCAAACATGCTCAATGGGGGACAGATCCGGAGATCTTGCTGGCCAGGGTAGTTGACTTACACCTTCTAGAGCACGTTGGGTGGCACGGGATACATGCGGACGTGCATTGTCCTGTTGGAACAGCAAGTTCCCTTGCCGGTCTAGGAATGGTAGAACGATGGGTTCGATGACGGTTTGGATGTACCGTGCACTATTCAGTGTCCCCTCGACGATCACCAGTGGTGTACGGCCAGTGTAGGAGATCGCTCCCCACACCATGATGCCGGGTGTTGGCCCTGTGTGCCTCGGTCGTATTCAGTCCTGATTGTGGCGCTCACCTGCACGGCGCCAAACACGCATACGACCATCATTGGCACCAAGGCAGAAGCGACTCTCATCGCTGAAGACGACACGTCTCCATTCGTCCCTCCATTCACGCCTGTCGCGACGCCACTGGAGGCGGGCTGCACGATGTTGGGGCGTGAGCGGAAGACGGCCTAACGGTGTGCGGGACCGTAGCCCAGCTTCATGGAGACGGTTGCGAATGGTCCTCGCCGATACCCCAGGAGCAACAGTGTCCCTAATTTGCTGGGAAGTGGCGGTGTGGTCCCCTACGGCACTGCGTAGGATCCTACGGTCTTGGCGTGCATCCGTGCGTCGCTGCGGTCCGGTCCCAGGTCGACGGGCACGTGCACCTTCCGCCGACCACTGGCGACAACATCGATGTACTGTGGAGACCTCACGCCCCACGTGTTGAGCAATTCGGCGGTACGTCCACCCGGCCTCCCGCATGCCCACTATACGCCCTCGCTCAAAGTCCGTCAACTGCACATACGGTTCACGTCCACGCTGTCGCGGCATGCTACCAGTGTTAAAGACTGCGATGGAGCTCCGTATGCCACGGCAAACTGGCTGACACTGACGGCGGCGGTGCACAAATGCTGCGCAGCTAGCGCCATTCGACGGCCAACACCGCGGTTCCTGGTGTGTCCGCTGTGCCGTGCGTGTGATCATTGCTTGTACAGCCCTCTCGCAGTGTCCGGAGCAAGTATGGTGGGTCTGACACACCTGTGTCAATGTGTTCCTTTTTTCCATTTCCAGGAGTGTATTTATCTCACTAAACATTAATAACTTTTTCGCAGTAATTAATACACAACAGCAATTACCGTCCAGCCAATCTTTGCGGTATGTTTTACGTTCGAAATGTGTGATTAATTGCTCTCTGGTTATGGTTCCAATCATTTTCTGTTTCACGAATTATGTGCACGTAACTAACATCTTTAAGTGCAAGTAATTCTATAACCTTACCCTGAACGCCTTGACAGTAGACTAATATCAGGCTTAAATCCCATTTTCTGTTCTGCAAGGACATAAATCTGTAGTGAACTGCGTATAACTGCTTATCGGACTTAAAGAAGCATTTTCCTGGCACGGATCCCGTGTATTTTGCTTATCGAGTAGCTGTTCCATGAATGTAATGGACGCTTTACTTATTCAGGGAAACAGTGCAAAAGCTCTGTCTGATAGCGCTGGTCAAGAAACCTGCATGCTCCATAAGAATCGACGAAATTTCTTATTAAGTCTTCCAGGCAAACGAAGGGACTGCCATCAGTTGTGTGGACGATACTAAAAATTTCGAGCTGTGCTTCCACCTGTATCCCTCTTCGTCACTTCGGCCAGCCACGGAAACGAGTCCAGCATTATCTCAGAACAGAGGCAGTGGACCTCATTGGCGTCGACATGAAGCACATCTCACAGCTAGCTGCACTCACTGCCTTCGACATATGCCGGTTTAAACTCCTCCACCTCTCTGACAACCTCCATCCCCAACTAATATGATACCGAGACAACATTCTTCCACCGGCCGGGGTGGGCGAGCGATTCTAGGCGCTACAGTCTGGAACCGCGCGACCGCTACGGTCGCAGGTTCGAATCCTGCCTCGGGCGTGGCTGTCTGTGATGTCCTTAGGTTAGTTAGGTTTAAGTAGTTCTAAGTTCTAGGGGACTGATGACCACAGATGTTAAGTCCCATAGTGCTCAGAGCCATTTGAACGATTTTTGAACATTCTTCCTTCTCAAACTGATTCCAACTGCCCTGAAAGGGCTCCATCACCCGTGTAACGTTAGAGCTCCCATTGAAGGGCAGTTTCTCTCTGTCTCTCTCTTTCTGTGGAAATCAGGATATTGCCGGAATCTCTGCCTCTGTACCAACTGATGCAGCGACTTGTACTGGTCCCACAAACTTATCAGCAACAGCCAATACTTCATTCTCTTGTTAAGACATACAGGGCAGTTTGTAACAGGTATCCATATTTTCCTAAAGCTCAGAACTCCACGGCCGCGCAACTGTCCATCATTCGTTTTCTAGGGAATAAGACCAGGCAAGCTCAAGCATATCGACAGACGGAGAAGCATCTGGGATCCAATAGACGACTGTGGCACCTCAGGTTACAGAGTCGACACAATGAGGAGCCAAGACCCCTCCAACCCGGCGCAGCAACCAAAAGAATATCGACCATGCCATTTCACCATTGCGAACAGCGGCCAACTCCCCTTGACCCGCACGCAACTACCATTCCATTTTTGTCTCGCTGAATAACAACGTTCCCTTTTTGCATAGAGCACAGGTATCAGACCAAAACATGACGTTATATAATACCAGCTGCCATTCTGCGCAGTGGAAGACTGCTACACAGACTGGGAGGTTATGGTTGCTGTTCAGGTGTGTATTCTTAAACTGGTAGAGCATATATAGTCTGTCAATAAAAACGGTGACTTAAATTCCTTTCACTGAACAACAGAAATATTGTCATTTCAGTGTTTCACATGTCATTAAGCGCCGTGTGTGTGTGTGTGTGTGTGTGTGTGTGTGTGTGTGTGTGTTTGTGTGTTTGTGCGTTTCTCGAGTTACTAGCCGAGTGGGGTCCTCGTTTTGGCGCAACGTTTCAGTGGATTCCGAATCCACAATCTTCGCCTGAAGATGATGGATACGGAATCCATTGAAACGTTGCGACAAGACGACGACACCATTCGCCTGATAACCCGAGAAGATTTCATAACATATTCACAGCGTTTTTGGGACACAGGGAAACAATGATTTACGATCACAATACATTCGATAGACAAGTGTGTAAAATATATACCTACATCCTGTGGATGTAGTGTGTGTGGATGTAGTTGTGTAATGTCTTACGGATGATTATTGAATTAAAGAAAGGGAGCGTGAGCGGACATAGCCTGCAAATTCCTCTTAAATAGACTCAAGGGAACCGCCGAGCTTGTTAACGGATACCACGGAGAGGTCTAGAAATAAACTCGGCTCAGAAGTGATCAAAAACAAACTTACACCAATAGGATCATGTTTTGTTGCTTCCGCATCGAGCATTACTGCAGTAGTGAACCTTTGTGGCCTCGGCTGCAGAGACAGATTATGTCAAGACCAGCAATGAAATAACTACACATCTTCAGTCACTAAGAATTAAGAGATTCGTTGCAATCCGAATGGTAATTTTTTAAACATATCAACCTTTATTTGGCGCTATGAAAACTCATCACAACAGTCAATAAATTTCTTCTGGGTCTTTCACCGCATTGTCAATGTGCAAAACTTCCGACGTTTCAGCCAGAGGAATGTTTTTGACTGTGAGTGTGTAAGCCTACGCTTACACTCATTAAGACAGTTGCTAGAAACGTCATAGAAGACTTTCTTTAGTCCATAACGCCGAAAATGTACGAAATTGGCGATATTAAAAACTTGTGTTATCTGAGGAAGACCTTATCACTGAAAACTGATTTTTTAATCCGTATGCTGGTTTTCATATGGTACGAAACATCACAAACATATTAACAAGCCCCAAACACTTGTGTGACACGAAAGATCAGGCCATTGTTAAGACAGTGGCACTGCACAAATATACCTCATGTAATCCAACGGCGCTGCAATTCGCTTACGTCATCTGTACATGTCAGACAATTTAAATTTTTGGCAGTAGGAAAGGTGTTGGTAACGTGAGAGTGACAGAAGACAGTTGTGGTAGCCAAGTGGGAACGACGTCGAGACATCATTTGCCAGATGAACTGCGATGAAATTCCATTTCCAGAATGAAGCTAGATCAAACTCAAAGATGGCTAGGCGATTACGTGTTCAAAATAAATTCTATGACTGCGAATCTCTTGGTATCAGCTACGTTAGGTGGACGTACCATTAGTGAAATACGTAAATCTGTATCAGACCGGGACTCGAACCCGGATTTCCTGCTTATTGCGAGCGGCCTTCTTAACTACTTCTATTATCCATTCATGCCTCCGGGACAGACCCAAACTTCCATATGCCACGCTGTCTACATCCCTGTACCACAGTCCCCTACATTCATCACTTTAATGCTTGCCGCTTTGCACTGTATTCTCGCACCAGTGAGAACGAGAGTATGAGGAATCGAGACACATGATATTATCCTCTTGTATCCGCCTCGGCATGTAATATTTACTTGCATGTACGGATGATCAGACATTAATGACGACTGACAGCCATCCGAAATTAATTCGAAATAAATTCGCTGAATGCGAATATCTTGGCGTCAGGCGTGTTCGGTATCGACGTATATCTATACTTAACAACACAGCTGATACCAAGGTATGAGGGTTGTTCGGAAAGTATGGAACGATCGGTCACGATATGGAAACCACAGTGAAAATCAAAACTGTTTTCTTTGCACATTTAGCTACACCTTCCAGGTATTTTTCTACATAGTCGCCGCTCCGACTAAGACATTTGTCGGAGCGTTATACCAAATTTCCAACACCATCGTCATAGAAGGCAGCAGCCTATGCTTTCTGATAAGTCTCTACTCTGGTCTATAGTGCGTAGCCTGCGCCCAAGTGTTGTCTTCGTATCCAGCGTTTCATGTGAACAGAGACGATACTCAGGACGAGCCAATTAGGGCTGTGTTGGGTGTGATCGAACACTTCCCATCGAAAAGGCTGCAGGAGCGTCTTCACTGCTCCTGCAGAGTGCGGCTGAGAATTGCCATGAAGAAGGAAGTGCGTGCCAGTTGTGTTAGGTGGGCTGCATTCATTAAGGCGAAGCCTCCCAGCGGGCCCTCCTACTTTGCGGGAGACATTGTTGTTCTAGGCACCTTTACGCGCTTACAGTGCTCTCACAACGGAAAAGAGCGTCTTGATGCGATCGACGGGAATACTAGAGACACTGCCCAAAACGTCTGTGAAAAGCCTTCTCGGATTTTCACAGTGGTTTCCATTTCGCGACCAATCATTCCTCACTTTCCGAATAGCCCTCGTATATGCAAAGTCCGTGATTTTCTTTCGAGAGAGAGACTTCCATCTAGCACTGTCCAGGGAATTTTCTATGGTGATGAGAGCTGAGAAGAAATCAGCACTCATTTCCGTTTTGAAGGCTTAGAAGCCTAGGGTATGGACAGATGACCTTGTCTTGCTCTGTGTAACTGGAGTTGGCAGTTCTTAGTTATCTCCCTCGTTCACCTCCTGACATACCAACAGTTCAACAGCGGTTAGGACATCATGTACACCGATGACATCGTCAACGTGAACGAAATCCTCAATATTTAACTCACCACAACTGGATAGAAGTTCCCATCTTGAGTGTGGGAAACTGAATTCGTTCAAGATGACATTTATCCAGGCCTTATCAATCATGGTCATGGCGGTCAAAACTGTTATGATCGCCTTCTCACCTTTTACAATACTGTCCAGCGCAAATGAAACAATTTCTCTGCAGTACAGAGTTTTAAAATTTTGCATTATGCCCTGGTCCAATGGCTCCAGTCTTGATGTCCTATTGGGAGGACAAAAATCAGTTTTAGGTGATTTAATGGCGATGGGTTGTTATATAAGGCGCAGGTGTCCAAAAACTGCAAAATTTTGCGTTTCTCCGTTTTCATATCACTCTTAACGAAGGTCAGCCATTCGTTAAACAATTTTCTCACCATGTATGATTTTTTGTTTGAGCGATAAGTTGTGGGAAGAGGTTTTATTCCCTTGAATCAGCGTTGTTTCGCGGATTTGCCTACTATGAGTGGTTTCATCCATGTCACAGGCTAGAAGGTCAGTTATTCTGTCCTTACTCAGATTTACTCCATCACATTTTGCGCCCTTATGTGTATATATAACCCGGTTTCGTCTGTGTTGAATACGTTGCATGGGTTGCAGCCATTAAAAAGTTGTTTTAGTTCATCGATCTATTCAGTACAAAGGGAACTGTCCATGCTGGCACTCTCTCCGTAGATTTTTTAAAAATGTGATGGCGTGACTTCTTTTAAAATTTGAAAGCCACCCAGCACTTTGCTTTTCCCTTCAACATAAAACCAACCGCGGAAACTTTTTGTCCTCTACACAGCTTTGTCCACGGGAGCAAGCACTTCTCAGAACGGGGAAATTAGTCCTGACGTGACCTTGTCTTTCTGTGCCTGAGAAGCTTCAATAACAGTCTTTTTGTGCCGAATTGAAAGACAGCTATTCCGTCTAGCTCTCATGGCGTTTCACAGTTTCAAGAAACACTGATTCATTACAACACAGTATGAAAGTAGACTGCAGACTGAACGGAATATGGATCGGAGAAACAAACGACGGGTGGTCTAAGCCCGTACTGTAGGGAAGTAGGAGACTTAAAATTATAGAGAGTGCGGGAGCCCTGCCTTCAAATTATAAATTGTTACCGAGATTCCCTAACCACAAAAGCTTCAAATTACGGAAGGGACCAAAACTAATTGGTATTTTTCAGATTGTCGTATATTTTTCAAGGGACTGGCAAAAAATATCAAATTTTTGAGCGTATCAAATTATCCAGTGTCAAATTGTGGAGAATCGACTGTACTTCTCAATGTCGTTTGCCTTAGGAGCTGTAACTGCTATATCGTCTTCATAAGAAAATTTAAGCAACCAAGGAATAAGAATCCGTTTCTGTCGGAGTTGAAATGTTTCGGTGGCCAGTGTTGCTTACAGTCACACAGCTATTATGGTACTAAAGGCTTTCATACATCGTCACTTTCCACATCTGTTGATCTGTTGATTATTTCTCAGGGGAACAGATTCTTGCAAGCTGGAGAAGTAGGTTTTGGAATCTTTGATCATAGAGCGCTCAACATCAACAACCTTTATATTACTGTCAGTTTCCTGGATTATCTTAACTTACTGACTTGGTGTGTAGACAGTATCTTGCTTTCTTTTCTTCAGCCCTGTACGGGGAAAATCACATTCAGAAGCAGATATGAGTTCATTTAGTTGGAAATACATGGTTAGTTAGTTAGTTAGTTTGTTTGTTTGTTACATGTTCCACACATCATTTGAATAGTTCTTTTATGGAAATGACGTGGAACGAGTCAGTTTACAGGATACGTGTACATGATTACTGTTAACATTAATGGGCACGATATCATTTTATTCCTGATCATGCAATTACTCTTAAAAATAAGGTTTTTATGGCGACAATTTTTAAGTAGATATTTGTCAGTGGAACATAAGGAGTTACCCAACAGAAAAGATTTTAAATTAGATTTAAAAACCTGGCTTCGCTACCTGTCAGGCATTTTATCTTACCGGGCAAATGATCATAAACAGAAAGTATAAAAAGGAAGGAAGATTAGGGTTAGCGTCTCGTCACGTTGATGTCATTAGAGATGGAGCACAAGCTCGGAATGTTCCATGTATGAGGAAGGAAATCGGCAATGCCCATCCAAAGGAACCATCCAGAATTTACCTGAAGAGGTTTATGGTAATCACAGAAAACCTAAATCTCGATTTGAACCGTCGCCCACCCGAATACGAGTCCCCACTAGCTCAGTAACAGAAAGTACAAATAATCTGAAGTGATCTTGGCAAATAAGCAGGATTTCCAAAACCGAGCTTCTAATATGTCCGAAAAGGAAAGCGTACGATCACTGGGAAACACCAGTTTTGACTTGTGACCGTGAGACGCATGCTTTTGATATGGAAACTATTCAGAAACTGAGTGTTACTCAGCGATCAATGGAGAGATGCGTTACAGGAAAACAAATAAATACTGGAGTAGCAGACGTTATTATGGTCGTAATGAACCTCGAATGGTGGTAGACAGTGATGTTTTTCTGGGGGAACGTTGGGGGATGCGTACCCCTAAACCTTTTCGTCGACAAAGTAATTTTTTTACGATGTTGAGAACTTGGAAGAGTGCTAAAGATTTATTTCACGGACGTAAATTCTTTATTTCAATTCTTCGTGTTGGTAATTGCAATGCGAACGATATCAGTGCAATTTTTGGTGGGAAAAGTGATGTCATTGACTGTTTCAAGCATTTCGAAGCTGCGGCCGATACCTTTTTTTTTTTTTTTTTTTTTTTTTTTTTTTTTTTTTGTAGTTCGACATGTTGATGACGTCATGGCTAAAAGCAGACGGGTGGTATCCCATGCTTCAGTTATAAGTAATTTTCGCTGCATTATATCCAATGTCGGAGTACCCTCAAACTTCTTTTTAGAAAAAAAGCACTGGAGGTAGGATGGACGTGACGCTAAGTGAATTGATGGCAAATAGACCTGGCCTGTTCCAGAACATAAGAAAAGACCTTGACGACGACCTAATGGGAATTGAGTAGATAACATTAGAAACCAAGTAGGAACAACATGGAAGTGTTGATCTCAAGTTCGCAATGCATTAGAAAGCCTAGTGAGGCCTTTATCGAGCAGCGGATATAATATAATGAGGTGAAAAACAGTCATGGGATAGCGATATGCACATATACAGATGGCGTTAATATTACGTACACAAGGTATAGATGGTCAGTGCATTGACGGAGCTGTCATTTTAAAAGAATTCCCCCAGAAGCCATCGACTACCTCGCCTGCACTTTCTCCAACATTCTGCGGCAAGTAATCTACCCAATGGCGTGGGGCGGTTCCCAAACGCGACAAAAATCGGGCAGATCCAAAGAGCTACCGACCGATAAGCCTTCTGACAACAGTGAACAAGGCCTTTGAGCGCATTCTCCTTCACCGACTGAACCGCCCCTCTAACCTAGACGACGTCCTACCTGCAGAGCAATTTGATGTAGGGCATGGACATTCCCATCGCAGCAGCTACTGCGGGTAGTAGAAGAAACCGTACAATCCTCCGACAACAAGGAATACTGTTGCGTGATATTCTTAGATGTCAATCAGGCATTTGACAGTGTCTGGCATCGTGGGCTCTTGTACAGTCTTTACACATAAAGAATAGCGGAATCACGGTTGAAGTTACTCGCTGATTACCGGACACGTCTACGACAATGACACTGCACTCAACTGCCACAATCGGTGGTCAGTGGCTGTGCAGCGCGTCCGCCGAACATCCCTGACATTATGCTCTTTAGCTTGCCAATCCCATGGACACCAACTGTGAAGTATCTAAGTGTGACTTTGGACCGCCAACTCCTCTGGAAGCACCACGTCGATGAAGTCCACAAGAAGACGACCAACATCTTGGGCGCTCTTTATCCGTTCATCAATGGGCGTTCAGCTCTCTCCACTGCATATGGCCGTTAACGGACTACACCTGGCCCGTCTGGGAAACAGCTACGAAGACTCCTCTCACCAAACTCTAGCACCTCCAAAAAAAGTAAAAAGCTCTGCGACGGGTATATCATGATCCGAGGTACTCCCCAGCGGCGCACCTACATGACGCAGCTGATGAGAAACTCTGCATGACAGATTTAAGGAGCACATAATGAAGTTTTACGATAAGAAGAGAATGTCCTAAAACCTTTTGATCCGTCGCCTCGGAAGGTGTAATGACGTTGCCGACTACTACAAGCGGCTCGTGGCCCTGCTTGACAGGCCGTAGGGCCACAACCAGCCGTCCTCCCAATCAAATCTAATTCCTGGCACCACACAGACACATTCAAACAGTAACTAAACAGTACCACACTGATTCGCAGCAATACCCACCCAATAAACACTGCAGCATCAGTACAGGGCAATTTCACCTAGACAATCCTTGCTCGGGAGCTTTCATTTGTGCCCAGGTGAATCACGTGAAAAAGTTTCCAACGTGATTATGGCCGCACGACGGGAATTAACAGACTTGAACGCGAAATGGAAGTTGGAGCTAGACGCATGGGACACTCCGTTTCGTAAATCGTTAGGGAACTCAATATTCCGAGATCCACAGTGTCAAGAGCGTGAAGCGTGCCGAGAATATCAAATTCCAGGAATTACCTCTTACCTTGGACAACGCAGTGACTGACTTAACGAGCGAGAGCAGCGGCTTTTGCGTGGAGTTGTCAGTGTTAACAGACAAGTAACAAACCGCAGAAACGTACGACGAACATATCCGTTAGGATAGTGCAGGGAAATTTGGCGTTAATGGGCGATGCCAGCAGACGACCGATGCGAGTGCCTTTGCTAACAGCACGACATCGCCTGCAGCACCTCTTCTAGGCTCTTGATCATATCGGTTGTACCCTAGACGACTGGGAAACCATGTCCTGGTCAAATGGGTCCCGATTTCAGTTGGTAAGAGCTGATGGTGTGGTTCGAGTGTGGCGCAGACCCCACCAAGTCATGGACCCAGATTGTCAACAAGACACTGTGCAAGCGGTGGTGGTCCATAATGGTGTGGGCTGTTTTTACATGGAATGGACTGGGGTTCTCTGGTGGAAATTTTATGTCCGGCTAATTGGAGACCATATACAACGATTCTTGGACGCCATGTTCCCAAACAACGATGGACTTTTTATAGATGACAAAGCGCCATGTCACCAGGCCACAATAATATGTGACTGATTTGAAGAACATTCCGGGCAATTCGAGAGAATGATTTGGCCACCAGATCTCCCGACATGAATCTCATCAAACATTTATGGGACTTAACCGAGAGGTCAATTTGTGTACAAAATTCTGCACCGGCAACACTTCCGCAATTGTGGACGACTACAGAGGCGGCATGTCTTAATATCCCTGCAGAGGACTTAAAACAACTTCTTGAGGCCATACATTGACGTCGAACATTGGCATTGCCCACATTAATGTCATTGGACCGTGCGTAATATGTTCAAGGAGAGCATTTCGGTCATTCTATACTAATCCCGTTGGAATGGCTTTAGGTTCTCAAGCTTTCCATTTTTAATTCATTTTATTATTTTTATTAGGGTGGACGAAAATGGAAACACCAGAAACACAGTACCATGCCTGATACGGTATAGGAAAACCGTTAGCTTTCAAACCATCTTCCAATCTTCTCGAATTGGATAAATGCAGGTCTTGTACGATTTTCTACGGAATCTTATACCCTTATTCCTGCAAAATAGTGGCAAGTTGAGGTAATGATGATAGAGGTGGATAGTAATCACGTACCCTTCTCTTCAAAGTCGGTCACAAAGGCTCAGGAATATTGAGATCTGGTACTGTGGTGGCCACAGAAGAGGTGTAAATCCGTCCTCGTGCTCACAAAACCAGTCCTGAATGATGAGATCTGTCTGAACAGGGGCTCTGTTGTCTTGGAACACAGTATCATTATTAGGGACTGTTGTACAAGGTTAGGTGGGCTGCAGAGTGGTGAGGCAACCATCGTCATAGGAAAGCTGGACAGAAGAAGTGATTAGCAAACAGGTTAACACAGTAATCAGAATATTCACTTAATTGCCGGCCAGAGTGGCCTAGCGGTTCTAGGCGCTTCAGTCTGGAACCGCGCGACTGCTACGGTCGCAGATTCGAATCCTGCCTCGGGCATGGATGTGTGTGATGTCCTTAGGTTAGTTAGGTTTAAGTAGTTCTAAGTTCTAGGGGACTGATGGCATCATATGTTAAGTCCCATAGTGCTCAGAGCCATTTGAACCATTCACTTAATTCTTATTTCTCCAAGCGTACGAAGACTCATTACAAACAGTGCAGCAAGAGACAGAGTCCAGCTATTACAATTACAACAATGATGCTCTCTGTACTAAATCATGAAGGATGGAATCAGAGCCTGCTTAGCATCATGTAGTGAAAAGGCTCAAAGTGCGAGTGGATCGTCTGACTGCCCCGGCCATCCTATATCATCGGACGTGCAGCACCCATGGTATGGAGCCTTTTGTAGGTGTGGCTGAGTGGGCACAGACAATTGGGTCTGCCAGGTCGCCAGAGACCATTGCCGGCATCGGACAGAAACTTGCAATTCTGGTGTCAACTTGAAGATACCGGTAGGGTGGCATCGATATGTGATACCACAGGGAACAAACATTGTGCTATGGCATGGAACTGTTCGACCAAAATGGTCACATCATCCTTGGCAGAAATGCGACCTCGCAGTGTAACTGTGTGGCCCATGGAATACCTCGATATGGTTGCCCAAATCATCATCACAGTTCAGCCATGTTTTTGTTTTGGGATGTAATCTCGGCCAGATGTTGGAAACTGTGTGAAACAAGACTTATCCAACCAAATGACTTCCTTTTTCTGAAACGGAGAAAGGAGTAAGAAAGGGAAAGGGCTCGATTGGATATCACGACTCCCAGCAGCACAGAGAACAGCGGTATTCCAGCGAGGAAAGATGAATATTTGTGCCTGACGGGGACTCGAACCTGGGTGTTCCGCTTCTCTAGATCGGTTACCTTAACGGTCTCGGCCGCCCAGACACGCCTCCCGTCTGACCAAAATTATCAACTTATCGCACGCTGCATTTCAATGTCCCTCGGTTAATTACACCTCCCACTCGGAAATTCTTGATGCCCGTAGGGCTTTGAGCGATATTTGTCCATCTACACCTAAATATGCACTGACATAAAAAATAGCAACACCAAAAAATAGCTAATGTAGGGTTCGAAATTTTGGGAATACATTTCTCTAGGTAACATATTTAAGTGATTAGCACTGCAAGATCACAGGTTAATGTAAGCGCGAGATACGCCATTGCAAATCCGAAATGCTGGTACGTTTATAACCGGTGTAATCGCCAGAATGTTGAATGCAAGCAAGCATTGTGTTGTGCAGGTGTCGGATATCGCTCTGTGGGATAGAGCTCCACGATTGTTTCACTTAGTCAGTCAATACAGGGATGGTTAATTCTGTTTGTGGATTATGCTGGAGTTACCGTTCGATGATGTTCCATATATGCTCGATTGGAGACAGATCTGGTGATGAAGCAGGCCAAGGCAACATGTCGACACTCTGTAGACCATGTCGAGCTATAATAACGGTACGTGGGCGTGCGTTATCCTGTGGGCGACCGTTATCCTGTTGGAAAACACCCCCTGGAATGCTGTTCATGAAAATCAACACAACATGACGGATCACCATACTGACGAATAAATCTCCAGTCAGGGTGCAAGTGATCAGAAATCGCACCCCAGACCATAAATCAAGGTGTGTAGGTCCAGTGCATCTAGCACGCAGACAAGCTGGCTCTAGGCCCTCAGCTGGCCTCCTTCTAACCAACACACAGCCATCACTGGCACCGAGACAAAACCAGCTTTCATCAGAAAACATATCAGACTTCCACCCTCCCTCCAATGAGCTTTCGCTTGACACCACAGAGGTCGCAAACGGCGGTGGTTCGGGGACAGTGGAAAGCACGCTATACATGGCGTCTGGCACGGAGCTGTCCTTGAAGTAAGCGATTTTTAACAATTCTTTGTGTCACTGTGGTGCCAACTGCTGATCAAAGTGCTACTGCAGGTGCAGTGCGATGCGCCAGAGCCACACGCCGAACACGATGGTTCTCCCTCTCGGTAAGTGCCTTGTGGCCGTCCGGAGCCCGGTCTTCTTGCGACAGTACATTCTCGTGATCACTGCTGTCCGTGGCTATATTCGTGCCAAGTCTTGCTGTAGTATCGCAGAAGGAACATCTTGATTCTCTTAGCCCTATTTCACGAACTCTTTGAAACTCAATGAGGAGCGGAGAATGGCGTCTGTTACGCCTTAAAGGCACCTTGACTAACACCAACTCACCACGTCCAATGTAAAAGGTAACTAACGCTTACTACCATCACAGCATGTATTTAAAGCAAACCTGATTTGGGTCCTCATAGAGACATTAGTAGGTCCATTCTTATGCAACTAGCGCAAAATTTGAATAGATATCATCTTACAGACGTAGAAACAGGTTAGCAACTTTCGTTCATGTCGCACAGCTCCTTCTTGCTGTTGCGATTTTTTTTTACGCCAGTGTATGTCATAGAGCCGTCGTGCTCGATTACATTAGTGTAACTTAGTGTTGTCTGTTTTGTTGGACATGGAATTCCAGCCCGTCCTGCAGTTCACTGCTTACGGAGTTCGTTTCCTATTGTTTTGGTGCAGGCAGGGTTTATAAATGCGACGTTCAGTTCTGCAATGACATTTGCAGTTGTAGTCCTCTTATTTTTGATGGAAATCCTCTTCAATGACCGTCCGTCACGATCACTCAACATACACTTTCGTCGGCGTCCTGATTTAGTGGACGATGTTCTTCTGCATTCCCTGTATGCAGTATAGATAGTCGATATGGTGCCTCTTGAAACACCAAATACTATGGCTACATTCAATTTTCTCGCGTTCGGACTGACTTAGCTCCGACATTATGCACTCACAACTAGACAGAACACTGTTCTTACCACGACTAACGCAACGGATTGAGGACACTGCACAGGTGTCGTTCGTGAACAAATACAACTATACTCGTACAACCGAGCAACCTGTAGGTTTGGCTAGCATCTGTATTAATGTTCAAGGACGCATTTCTCGCATTGTTTCCACACTTATGTCAAACCCATGTATTTCAGTTTCGTGGATACGATGCCTCCCACCAACATTTCTTTTCACATATCCGACGCTCTGCTCGTGGCTGCTTTAGAAATTTCCGGTAATGAAGTTTCCAGGCTGTGAATCTTTATTTCATTTAGTCCTCCTCTTCTTGGTGCTCAACTTTCTTCGTCAGACAGTGTACATATTACGAGAACTTCCTCGGATTTTCTGACAGAGGATCCGTAGAGCAGGAAATCGCTCGTCAATTCAATGTTGGACTACAGGAGCAACGTTCACGCGCTAGGGGTCCATGAAGATTTAGAAACGAGTGGTGTTCACAGATGGTGTTCACACTGCAGTGTGAAGAAATTTGTTTTAGAGATGTTGCTGAAAACGTCGTCTATTTCCATTGTACAACTGGTACCTGGTTACTAATCTCTATCACTAAGCGACTATTATGGAACCCGGAACCAATTGCAGGATGCCTATCTAGCGGCTTCCAAAGGCAACAAAAATTTGATTTTCATTATTTCATGCATTTATTCACCGAATTCAAGAATTCAAAAAAATGGCTCTGAGCACTATGGGACTCAACTGCTGTGGTCATCAGTCCCCTAGAACTTAGAACTACTTAAACCTAACTAACCTAAGGACATCACACACATCCATGCCCGAGGCAGGATTCGAACCTGCGACCGTAGCAGTCGCACGGTTCCGGACTGCGCGCCTAGAACCGCGAGACCACCGCGGCCGGCAATTCAAGAATTAAGATTAAAATTTGTAATGCTGTCATAATCTTACGGTAAAAGTTTAACAAATGAAGACTAGTGTTACATATTATGTAATTTGAAGGTGCAGGTGGGGACAAAGGAAAGGAAAGGAACTACTGACGTCAGCTGCATCGGGGCTTTACGTGCAATCAGCGGCGACGAGTGAAAAATGTATGCTGGATTGGTATTCGAACCCAGGACTTCCTGCTTACAAGACAGTTGCGTTAACCACTGCGCCCTCCGCACACAGTGTTTATTGCAATTGCGCGGACTATCTCGGGACGACTCCCGGCCGACACACATTACCACCTAGCGCCACCCATTCGCAGTCTCTGTCCGTGTCCTAGAAGTTCGCTACGTTGAGATTCCTGCAGGAGGTCGAACGTGATTGTGCATCCGTACTGAAGGTGGTAGATTCATTATCCACAGAGACGAGTCAGTTATATGAATTCGTGGTGTCTGTTCATTCGGACATGTCCAACAGGACAGTCACCACACATGTACACTGAAATGACATAGGTCATCGTATATGATATGCATAAACACAGATGACGGTAGCACTGCGTACACAAGGTATAAAAGGTCACTGTACTGGCGGAGCTGTTATTTACACTTAAGTGATTCATGTGAAAAGGTTTCCAACGTGATTATGACCGCACGACGCGAATTAACACACTTTGAACGAAGGATGGTAGTTGGAGCTAGGCGCATGGGACATTCCATTTCGGAAATTGTTAGGGAATTCATTGTTCTGAGGTCCACAGTGTCAAGAGTGTGCCGAGAATACCTCTAGCGACGGACAATGCTGTGGCTGACGGCCTTCAGTTAAAGACCGAGAGCAGCAACGTTTGCGTAGAGAAGTCAGTGCTAATAGACAAGCAACACCACGTGAAATAACAGCAGAAATCATTGTAGGACGTACGACGGACGTATCAGCTTGGGTATCCGCTTGGACAGTGCGGAGAAATCTGGCGTTAGTGAGATATGCCAGCAGACGACCGACGGGAGTGTCTTTACTAATAGCACATCATCTGCATCGCCTCTCCTAGGCCTGTGACCGTATTGGGGGACCCTACACACTGGAAAACTGTAGAGTGGTCAGATGGATCCCGATTTCAGTTGGTAAAGGCTGACGGCAGGGTTCGAGTCTGATGCAGAGCACACTCAAGTTCTCTACGAGGCACTGTGCAAGCTGGTGGTGTCTCCATAATGGTCCGGACTGTTTTTACATGGCATAGACTGTGACCTCTGGTCGAATTGAACCGATCGTTAACTGGAAATGCCTATGTTTGGCTACTTGGGACCCTTTCCAGCCATTGGTGGACTTCATGTTACAAAACAATGATGGAGTTTATGGATGACAATACGCTATGTCATCAGGCCACAATTGTTCGTTATTGGCTTGAAGAGCATTCTGGGCAGCTCGAGCGAATGATTTGATCATCCAGATCTCCCGACATAAATGCCATCTAACATTTATGGTACCGGATCAGTTCGTGCACAAAATCCGGCATCGACAACTCTTTCGCAACTATGTAAGGCTATTAAGGCAGCATGACTCAATATTTCTGCAGGGGAAGTCCAACGACTTGTTTAGTCCAAGCCACATCGAGTTGCTGCACTACGCCGGGCAAAATGAGTTCTGACACGATATTAGGAGGTATACCATTATTTTTGTCATATCAGTGTAATTTAAAACTTCTTTTTACTGACACCTGCCATGAAAAGGTGAAAGTAGGAAAGTACGAACGTTCAGCATCGCTTGTGCCCATATGGCCACTCCGAAAATTTTGAAACTACTTATAAACTGTTCTAATCGAAGGTGCAGAGTCACCGTAATGTTTATCAAGCTTCTCTTTAGTCTCCTGAGGCGTTTTGCCTTTCATAAAGTAATGTTTCATCACCACACTAAATTCTTTTTCGTCCATTTTTTGACAATCACTCGACTTCCTTCATTCACACTAATGTCAAACACAAAGAAATAGACTAATATGGCTGAAACTTGGTGTGCATTCTTTCCTAAGTTGCTACTAACTAAACACAACCTCGATACGCGACGGTGGTGCCATCTCTCGGACTTTGCACGGACTTATAAACCGCTCCTCGTACTTACTACATTTTGGGTCTTCATGCAGTAACACTTCAGCATCAAACATAACGTTTTGATTTATTGCCTCTTTACTACGAACTCTGTTCTCAACACCTCTTGCACATAGTTTCTACATATATCACTAAATGTACGTGCAAAAACATACCACTGTACGACATATAGTTCAGGATGTATGACTCATGACAATGAGATGCGGGGAAAACTAGCTTTTACGTAAAATAGAGCCCAAATTCCTCAGACAGTATTCATCCAGTGTTTGATAATGAGAGCTCTTAGCGAATTCCAACGAAGTTTAATCACAATTTCATACCTTTTCTGAACTTTTTCTCACTTACAACCTTAACGTCAACATTTGTAAAGTAATCAGACGTTTGGAGCTGTTTCACGTATGAGAGTTCGATTCTTTAAGGAATCGGGATTTACTGGTGATTGTCCAACACGTCCAAAACAGCCAGTTGTTTCACGAATAACGGCTATAGCTTCTGCCAAACGGACAACCACCTCTTATGGAATGTCGCACACCAAACTTTTCATCTCCCCCCACAAAAAGAAATCGATAAGAGAGATGGCGGTAGAACGTGTTGGCCACGTTACTGGCCCACGTCTTCCAATCCAACAACTGCGGAAAAGATTATCTAAATGTTCTCTGACATCAATAGCAAACCATAATTTTTCCTTGACTGCTAGTGAAATATTCTACAACATTTTCAATAGTACTTCACGGAGAAAGATACACTGATGTGAGAAAAGTCGTGGGATAGCAATATGCACATATACAGATGGTGGTAGTATCGCGTACACAACGTATAAAAAGGCAGAGAATTGGCGGAGTTGGCATTTGTACTCAGATGATCCTTGTGAAAATGTTTCCAACGTAATTATGGTCCCGCGACGAGAATTAACACATTCTGAAAGCGGAATCGTAGTTGGAGCTAGACGCATGGGGCATTATATTTCGGAAATCGTTAAGGAATTATGTTTGGCTACTTAGGACCATTTGTAGGTATTCGTGGACTTCATGTTCCAAAATAACGATGGAATGATTGAATATTTAAGGATGACATGCGTCATGCACTGGGCCACAATTGTACACAATTGGTTTGAAGAACATTCAGGACAATCCGATCGAATGATTTCGCCACACAGATAGTCCGACATGAATCCTATAGAATATTTATGGACCACAATCGGGAGATCTGGTCGTGCACAAACTCTGGCACCGGCAACACTTTCGCAATTATGAACGGTTATGGAGGCAGCATGGCTCAATATTGCTACAATGGACTTCCACTCACTTGTTGAGTCTATGCCACGTCGATTTGCTGCACTATGGCAAGCAAAAGGAGGTCCGACATGATATTAGGAGAGCCCACGACTTTTGTCACCTCAGTGTACAGTAATTCACTCCACCAAACGTGTTCCGCGGAAGATAAGCCCGAATCACATCGCCGTGAACAATACCAGCCCACACGTTTATGGCCAATTTCTGTTGATAGTGGAACACATGAGCTATCTTTGGATTTTCCAACTCCCAGAGTTGGGATAAGGCAGGAGTGGCCAAGATTTCGGCCTGCGGGCCATGCCTGGGCCCTAGGGCCAAAGCTCTCACACGTCAAGACTCGTTTCACATTTCATCCACCGCCGCATTGCGCTGTCTGAGCGCGAAGAGGGGGGAGAGAGGAAAACAGCGAACACGCAGCATTTAAATGGCAATACGGCCGTACTGCATATGACTTGGTTTTATATTTCACATTTCTCAACACAGGTCTCAAACAAAACAAGTTTTCAGTATTAAGCAATTAGTTTTTGGCTGCTGAAGACATCGTATAATATTTATCTGGTATAACCTGTCGGCGTACGCACAAGAGCAGTCTGTTTCACTGAGTTTCGTACTCAGTTTGCCATGTAATCGTGATTTATTTTGTTTCATAATCGAGAAAAGATCTTTCACACAAATGTGTCAATCGATATATTGCAGCACTTTTGCAACATCATTATGGAGACATGGAAACTCTATCCGAAGAAAGCAACATAGCCTTCCTGTACAGTTTCGATGTAAAAGTATTTGTCATTAAAACGGGAATTACCTTGCAGTTCAATCAGTTACATCCGCACATACCCACGACCGCTTTCAACATAAAGGGCAAACGGACTCGCAAACAGATCGAAAACACATGTAAGATTAACGGTCACCTAAAAACGTTTAGGAAACTATCCTTGCAACTCTTTTAAGAACACAATGAATTCTTGAAATCTTGTCTTTTATTTTTATCTGACACAAAATGTCGGCACACAGACAGATGCAGATAATTTCACAGAGTTTCACATTCAAGTTGTCACGTAATAGTGAGTTATTTAGTTTCATAATCGACAAACGTCTTTCACACAAATATGTTGATCGAAATGTTGTAGCGCTTTTGTAAGCTCATGGAAAATCTAAAATGAGAAAAGCAACGCAGACGCCCTGGACAGTTTTAACGTAAAAAGATTTGTAACTGAAACTGGAATTAACTTTGCAGGTCAATCAGTTACATCTGCACATGCACGTCGGTGCTTTCAATTGATGGCGCAGTGGTTAGCACACTGGACTCGCATTCGGGAGGACGACGGTTCAATCCCGCGTCCGGCCATCCTGATTTAGGTTTAGATTTTCCGTGATTTCTCTAAATCGCTCCAGGCAAATGCTGGGATGGTTAATTTAAAAGGGTACGGCCGACTTCCTTCCCCGTCCTTCCCTAAACCGATGAGACCGATGACCTCGCTGTCTGGTCTCCTCCTCCACAACAACCCAAACAAACAAACAAGCTTTCAATTGAAATGACAAACGGTCTCGAAAACAGATGTAAGATTGACAGTCTCCTCAAAGCTTTCATAAAACTAGGGTTGTAATTCTTGCAAGTCCACAGTGAATACTTCAGACCTCGTGCTTTCCTTAACGCCAGTAGGCGTAAGGTTCAAATGGCTCTGAGCACTATGGGACTCAACTGCTGAGGTCATTAGTCCCCTAGAACTTAGAACTAGTTAAACCTAACTAACCTAAGGACATCACAAACAACCATGCCCGAGGCAGGATTCGAACCTGCGACCGTAGCGGTCTTGCGGTTCCAGACTGCAGCGCCTTTAACCGCACGGCCACTTCGGCCGGCAGTAGGCGTAAGGAACTGCATTGTCTTTGTCAGAATGTGTCCCTTCTCCAACGCGATTTTCTTTTTAGATGCATCCCCATCAAGTCCGAAAGAAGTTACCTTGCAATGTCGTACTGTGGGTAGTGGCAGTCAAGTCTGAAATCCATTCCGTACACTCTTTCTTCCCTGCACTCCTTTTTCCTTCGTAAATTCAACAACAGCAAAATTTAATCGAAAAATCGTTCCAGACATGCTCCTTGACTTAACCAATGCACTTTGCAAGAATATATGAAGTCTCCATACTTCTCGTTCATTTCCATTGAAAACTGTTGCAACTGAAAATGGGATAATGGGTGCGACTTCCGAAATTTTACTATTCGTACCACCAATTTCTTCAAGTGCTCTATGCCTTCAGATTTAGCACAAAGTGCTTCTTGATGTACAGAGCAATGAATCTCGTCTGTCGATCGTTGTAATTTTTTGTTCTTTCATTGTCATCAAAAAGTTTAAATTATTTCTGCATGGTACTATAATGTCGTTTCGTAATAAATAAGCAGTACCCATCGCTTGTGCGAATTGAGAATTCTCATCCCTCTCTTCTTTTATGCCCATTCATTTTACAAGATTGTGGCGACAGACCGCCAGCTGTCTCTTTTTGTGCAAACAGCCCCTGGACCTGGGGACCTCCTTCAGCGAAGGGTAAACATCGCTGACAGCCCCATTCTGCTGAACTCAGAGAGTTGGACCGACCGCAAAATGTCGCACCGCAATGCTAAATGAAATGTCGTGCTGTTCTGGTACTTCCAAGAATGAACAAGCAAAGCCGAATGACAGACTGGGTCCCAGCCCACACGCAGCACGCGTGAAGCTTGGCACGCCGTGGCCGGCCCTAGCCTAAGGGAAGTAGAAAGTTAAACCCTTCAAGGACACGTTGCGGGGAAACGGTGAACCTATGCACCTCTACGTCTTTTCCTACATCTACATTATTACTCTGCAATTCATAATTACGTGCCTGGCAGACGGTTCATCGAACCTCTTTCAAGCTATTCCTCTACCGTTCCACTTTTGAACAGCGCACGCGAATGACGAACACTTAAAAATTTCAGTGTGAGCTTATTTTATAATGACGATCATTTCTCCCGATATAGGTAGGCACCAATAAAATATTTTCACACTCTGTGGAGAAAGTCAGTGACTGACATTTCATAAGAAGATCTTACCACAACGAAAAAGTCTTTGTTCTAATGATTGCCACCCCAATTCGCATACGATACGCATGTCCCTCTCTCTCCTATTTCGTAGTAGTACAAAATGACCTGCCCTTCTTTGAACTATTTCGATGTCATCTGTCAGTCTTATCTGATGCAGATCCTACAGCCAGGCCCAGACGCAGGAGTGTGCCAGGGGGCTAGTGCCCCTCCTCCCCCCTCCCCACGATGTTTGGTTAAAAAAAAATGGCTCTGAGCACTATGGGACTCAACTGCTGTGGTAATAAGTCCCCTAGAACTTAGAACTACTTAAATCTGACTAACCTAAGGACAGCACACAACACCCAGCCATCACGAGGCACAGAAAATCCCTGACCCCGCCGGGAATCGAACCCGGGAACCAGGGCGTGGGAAGCGAGAACGCTACCGCACGACCACGAGATGCGGGCAAACGATGTTTGGGATTATACTAGATACAATGGAAATGTTCTAGTACCACTGAAAGGTCTCTGTTGGATTCCTTTCATGTTTAATTTCTCAAATTTGTTGTCTTTTAAGGAATAAATTCCTCTTCTAAATTTACTGTGGCGTTTCTGACTATCTGGGAGGAGACTGAGTAGTGGAACGTGTTACTTTTACACGTAAACAAGAACGATCTCTCACACTACTACACTTTAAAGCACAGTTTATACGTAATTCTTATATGTAATTCATGTCACACAGTCTCATACGGAACCTACATCCGCTTTCTTTTATATACTGTATATGATAAGATACTGTCATCCCCCTTCCCTTCTGTGTGAGAGGATGAATGATCAAATGTGTTTGTAGTTGCATGCTTGAGGGTAGCAGACAAGGCTGTCTGCTAGAGAACAGTAGGACCAACGTCGGAACAGGTAGCTACGGTTCCTAAAAGCAAAGAGGTTTCTTTTCTTAGTATGGTCCGGTCCGTCCCCTGTCATGTTGGTATAGGAAGCTGCCCCTCTGGCGCCTTCCGTTGGTCTTTGTGAGCGACTCTCGGGAGCACGCTGGGTAGTTCAGTGGGAGTCTGGCAGTTGGAGAGTTGCAGCCGAGCAGTAGGCAGTTGGAGTCCAGTAGTAGCGCAGGGCAGTCCAGCAGTAGCAGTCTGGCGGTAGCGAGCGTCTGAAGTGGTAAGATCTCCGGCCAAGCGCGTGTCTGTTAAGTCCATAGGACAATGGATTTGTTAAGTTCAGCCTAACTGAGAATTTAATCTCGTTTATTTCGGGTTAGCTTTAAAATAGCTAAGGTTATCTTAAATTGCAGCGTAGTGTAATTCTCGTGTGAGGTTCAGATTATTTTGCGGTTGTTGCTTTGTCACTACTTTGTGAGTAAAGTGGAACCACGTGTTGGTCAGTAACTCTAAGTAAGATCAATCTTAAATGCAAATGCTTGTGTGATTATAACGTCTCGTCTTGACAATATTTTGAATATAGCAACTTTTCTTTATGTTCAACCCACGTGGCGTGTACGTTGTGAGACCAGTACCACGTGCTTATATAACTGTTTGACCCATCAGGTTAATAGTAAGACGTTAATAACCAGTTCGAGGTTTTTCTTTTGTAATTTGCTTTTCGATCGAATGTATTTTTATTATCTAAATTATTGTGGAGTTATACGCTTTCTGTAAACCAAGTTGACCACGTGGAGCATGTGGTGTAATCACCAAAGTAGCCATCAGCTATTCTTCTTGGGAAGATTTCACAAAGATTTAATGTGAATTTAGTATACCAGTGTGTGGTAATTACATGACGGACAGGATTGTGCTTCGAACGGAAATTCTTTGGGTAAAAATTTGAATCTGTTTGTAGTGATTAACTTTCTCTTGCATGCGTTTCAATGTTCTTTGTGTGTTGTTTTATGAATGCAGTGTTGTATCCAGTCTCCCAATCTTGACTCCATATTTTATGTGTTCCGTAATATTCCAATCTCACAGTCTCACAATCGTGAATAAGGCACCAGCTCAGTTATAACTCACGTATAATATGCTGAAATTTCAATGAACAATCTTTAAAATAAATTTGCAAATATAAACTGATTTCTTTCTTTTTATTTAAATTCTCCTTTTATATAGATATATTACCGGTTGTTGTATGACTGTAAAAGATTATAATCAATGTTAGTCTGATTGGTAAGGTGGTAAACCTAGACTAGTTACCTGCTGAAACAGTGGCTCAGTAAACGCTCGGTTAACCTCCCAAGACAGCTCACAGTTTTAAACCGCTTTCATGGTCTAATTAGCACCCGATTTCAGCATACCAAATTCAAGTCACAATCTTACGCTATTCAGCAAAGCAAATTAGAGTTACAATCTTTCACCACAATGTCTTCTTAATGTTATTCATTCTTGATTATGACTGAAAGTCAAGTGAAAGGAGTTTCAGGCATAAAGAAGTTTGTGAAAAACGCGATAGGAAGATTCACGAAACTATATGAGGCTTCAATTCTTCTAAAGCAAAGTAGATGGTGAACAGTCTTATTACATTAATAAATCTGTATTTGCATAAAGTTTTACGTGTAGTTGAAAACTGGTCACCCAATGACAGGCTTGAGCTAATTAGCTTCCTTTGTCACCAGTCCCACCAGGAAAGTGCTTGGGTTCGAACAAACAGATCTGTATGAACGTTTGGTTACAGGACCATTATGTACCTCGGAATGTGGTGGTGGGTGTCGTTTCTCTGCAAAACTCTGCAGCCATGCTCTAGATATCGCTGTGGATGTAATTGTAGACGCCATACGCAATGCAGCAATCTTAACTATAAATGTAAATGCGGAATGTCAATAAAATGCTCCGAGCAATACGAATGACTGCAAAACGCACAGTGAAGAAATGCAAGTTGATCGCATGGCGTATTTGTACATTCTATAATATCAGTGTTGAACGCCACGTCAATGACACTTTTGAAGTTGTTCACTGGTTCACCAATATCGTAACCAGCGTTCTGCCACGCATAACGAAGCATTGGTCTGTATACTCCCGCAGATAACTGATTGTAAATGACAGAATGCATATTCATGATAAAGAATCTGTCGTGCAATTTCGGCTGCATATTACTGGAACGTAGTTTAATGGAGTCTGTTATTCTCTTGGCATATATTTTATATTGCCTGAAGAAATACACATCCAGAGGTTGTGCATATTTTGTAGTTTTAGGCGGAATGATTTTTAAATCTACATGTTTTCCGCCAGATGCTTCCAGTAGTACTCAAAAAATGGCTCTGAGAACTATGGGACTCAACTGCTGTGGTCATAAGTCCCCTAGAACTTAGAACTACTTAAACCTAACTAACCTAAGGACAGCACACAACACCCAGCCATCACGAGGCAGAGAAAATCCCTGACCCCGCCGGGAATCGAACCCGGGAACCCGGGCGTGGGAAGCGAGAACGCTACCGCACGACAGTAGTACTCGTTCATCCTTATGTCCAGACCAGGAGTTACAAAGTACTAATGACTTTCTCGACAAATGTGGATTCAAAACTGACAGAAAAAACGTCTTCAGATGTTGTTTCGTCATCTTCCCACTCACACTTGCATCGACGACGACATTTGGAGGGCACCGCGTTTCTATTTCCCTTGACACGCGGGGTCCAAACTTTCCACTGGATTCTTGGAAGCAAATATAGAGTTTGTCTGCCAATCGTCCGTCCATTGATATAGCAACATCGATCGTGTAACTATGTGTTGCACAGTTAACTGATTGCAACATCGCAACAGTGTTTCTCTCCCCTTTCATGGATAGTGTTCTGTCATAAGAAAGTTCATAGTTGAACTGACTGATCACAGTTCCATACAGAACTAATGTCGATGTTTTCTCTCGTGATATGCTCATTGACGTCAGCAACAAACGTTTGAACTCTTTCAATCAGCTCTTCTTTGTCATCCGTATCTTTTCGTGCTTGGAACGTAGTGATACGGCGTGATGTTATCCTAAACTCCTTTTTCAAATTAGTAATAAATCCTAGTGAAGCTGTAAAGTTTGTACACCCGAGATTTCTGACTACGTCCAATGCCCAATGTTGTAAATGCCAATAATGAAAGGCGGAACCGCATTCTCGCGTTTCATCGAATTTCACCATTACACGCTCCTTGATGGTCTTGAAAACTGTATTTCCTTCTCTTTTCTTTGCCACGTAATCCAGTATGTTTATAATATTGCTTTTAGACTTCAGTTTAGGGTAACTTTTCAGAAGCTTGTAGTATGTGTCGAAATCTCTTACGTAATAATCATCGTACATGTCCTCCAGTGTGTTGTCATCAAACGCCGTGATGATACTTGCAACTTTAACCTTCTTCTTGGGAGACGGCTGGTATTCATTGTCACTGCTTCCATCGCCTCTTCCCGCACTTGCCGTAGCACTACCGTTTGCAATGAGTTGTTCATCATTATCATCCCTATCATCATCATTATGTGTTAGTGTTACAACACTATCTGTTTCTAACTTATGCTCATATTTCTGCACTATAATAGGTACCAGGAAACATGCGAATGATTCGTCTTCTACACCAATACCATCTTCACGAAGAAGGGTTCTTCGTAACTTCATCTCAACCAATCGCAATACATTAGCAGGATTGATTACCAATCGCCGAGCCATCTGACGCTTCAATACACAAATAATGTCACGAAACGCAACTTCAGAGGCACACTGCACCGTCCCTACTGGTCCCGACTGGCGTACCGGCAGGTCAGTGTGCAATGCGGCATGGCATACGCAGAGGCCTCTAACGGACGACTGCAGATTTTTGCAGATGCGGGAGTATCACTAGTGCAATAAGAGACCTTTACATTATTTCTCACACGATTTTGGTGTATTTGTGTTAGTTCGAGCCCAAGTACTTTTCCGGTCAGTGCCATACATAGCCATATAAGGAAAAAATTAGGTGCAATATGGCTGTGTCTGGGCTATTTAGGAACAGAACAGAATAAACTCAGGGTTAGTATATTTGCTCTAAAACCTGTGTAAAGTAAATAGATGCCCTTCACAAAGAAAAAAATTGTGAATGGTTTTAGCAGGAGGGCTCATGTGGAATGGAATAGACCTATCAAAGTGAGAGTTATCTTCAACCCCCTATAATCATATCAAAGTAAGCACCTCCATCCACTTAAACAAGTGAAGACACTAGCTCCGATTCACTTAACTAGAAATTTTTCGTCGATCAACTTGTAAGATCGCTTTCTACTCAGTTAGCTATAGGAAGCAAATTTGCAGTTTGTTCGGTATAAAGTGTAGGTGTTACCCACGAAGAAGGCAATATGGTAGGCCAGCACATTCAATATTTGGCATCCTTCCTTTAGCTATACTGCATACAGATGCAGGGTCACCACAGCATCTCCAGTCACCAGAATTATTGTGAGTAATGCTAATCATTTCATTATTTATTTGAATTCTTCAAAAGTGAAATGACATTAAGCATTTCATCCACATTATAAACATTTCTGAGACAGAAAAAATTTATTTAATGAGAGATAAAGACACATTTCTTCCAAAGCCAACAAAAAACAGTGTTTGTTTAATATCGATTCTGAGTATAAAATGAATTACACAGATCCGAGTTGGCCTTGAAACACACAGATAGAGCTATCTGGAAGTTCTAAACCACAGCGATCAAGGTTTGATTACTAATAGAATGTAAATGTATGTTCTAACTTACTTTTCCTAAATCGTCAAAAATCACAAAATTCCTCAGAATTCCCTTGGAATTTCACTACTTTTTCCAATTTTTGTGAAAAGTTACCCAGAATGTACAATCATTTTGTACTTTTAGGGTCACAAATGTAAATGATTTTTCGTCATTTTTAGAAAATTTTCCCAACAATTTCGAGCATTTGTATAATTTCTCCAAATATTTTTTAAGTATGTTCCAAATATTTCGAAGAAAAATTGTGTAACTTCAAGTATAAAATTTAGATATATAAGTTTCAAATCATTTCCTAATTTTCATCTCTTTTTTCCTTGAAAATGTTGATAAGATTTCAAAAATGTTACTAAAACATTAAAAGATTATTGTAATATATTAACAAGAAAATTAAATAAAAACCACTAAATATATTTCAAACTAAAAATTCTAGGTAGTGAAATTCGTTACAATCATATTGTTTTTTTGCTTCCCTTACACCTAAGTTTAATATTTCTATCTTCAAAGAAATGTTAATCCCAATTTTGTATTAGTTTCAAGTAACTTTCTGGTAAAATAATTTAAATTTCATTAATTAATTCCATACACATTTTTTCTCAATTTTTCGTGTTCAAATATAACATCCAGTAATGTTATATAAAATATCTACTTCTAGATCATTAATTTTCTTAAACAATTTATTATTGTTTGCATTGTTGAGTTTTTAAGTAGAGACTCCATTTAACATAGAAAGAAGTCTGATGTAAAATTTTAAATGTATTCACTATGAAGATATAGAACAATGTTTAATATAAAAATGTAAATCTGATAATTATGGAAAAATATAGAAATACTTTTTCTTACTAATTTTTTCTAATAAATTAAGACAAAAACGTGACAACTTTCCTAAGACATAGAATATGACTAATCTTTGGGATGAGTTTAAATTTAACAAAAATATTTTTGTTGAGAGAAATAACAAAACAAAAGGGAAAGAAGTTCAGTGTGTTATTTGCAAATATTATTTTAAACCCTCTTTAATTATAGAACACTAGAAGAGTAAAAACCATAATAATGGAATTGACTGCCGTATTGTACAGAATGTAAGATGCTAAGGACTATAAGACACACCTTAAATTTTAAGCAATTTTTTAAAAATAACATTTTTACCATTTTTATTATTAGATTGGAAAGCCAGTCTAAAAAAATTCTTAGATTATAAAATCAAACTGACCTTTAAAGCCCCTGAAAATTGTCAAAAGGATTTTCTTCTTCTTTTTCTTCCTCCTCTTCATTATCATCATTGTTCTCTTCCTATATAAGATCGAATTCACTGCCATCGAGGGCTTTGTTACGCCACATTTCTTGAAAAATTTAACAATAATGTCTTCTCTGTCTCTTTTTCACGACTGTTCTATTCAGTGACACACTTATTAGATTGTAGGTCGTTCTAAAGTTCCCTGACACACTTATTTGATTGTAGGTCGTTCTAAAGTTCCTTTCAGTGTGAATTCACGTTGAGTCTCATCCATCATTCATTTGTTCCATTCGTCTCTCACATACACTTTAAATGTTTTATTTATCAAGACATCAAGAGGTTGCAATAGTGAAGTAAGGCCTCCCACAATAACAGCAAATTCCATATTTCCTTGTCTCAGTTTCCCTTTCACAGAATTTTTCAAATGGCTACTAAACTATCTAGCACAAAAAGAGAACTCTTCTGCAATAAAGCACATTTACTTCTCTCCCACACTCTGTTAATCCATAATTCATACCAGCCTTGTCCACCTAACCATTGTCATGTACATGAACAACACCTGACAGTATTCCAGAAGATTCTGGAATTGTTTTGTACTTGAAAATTATCATTGGAATAAGTTTGATATCGTTAGCACAACATGAAAGGACAACAGTGAAGTGCATTTTTTCATGTCCACTTGTTTGTATACTTACAGTTTGAGCACCTTTCATGGCAATAGTTCTGTTACTCGGCATTTCGGATGTGAGAGGAGTTTCGTCTGCATTCGCTGTGTGGATTAGTTTCACAATGGTTTTGTTTCAAAGTTGTATAATAAAGCGATGGAAAGATAATATTTTCTCCTCATCTTCTTGCGACATTTTCCGAGCTGTTTTGGTTCGTATGCTAAGTCTATGGTGTTTCGTAAACCAATAGCACCAACCAACTCCATCTTTAAAGTTTCACTGTAGTGCTAGCTTACGAGCAATTTTTTTAATCATTTTTCTAATTTTGATGGTGTCCCTGAATCCATATCATTGTCATTTTCTAGTTTTGGTCATTTTGCATTCAGTCCACTATTTTCATGTCTAGCCTTCCTCATTTTTTCCAGTTCTTCTTTACTAGTCCGCCAGTCGTGAATGGTTCCTTTCTGTTGGTGGAAGGCCGTAATGCAGCTCAGGTGCTCTCTTTCCGTGTTCTTCTGCAAATGCTGTTACTTTCAGTTTGTAGCCTGCATCATATGAATACCTTTTATTTTTTTCCAGTACAAAACGAGACTCTAACAAAAACTTGTACTGTTATTGAGAACACAAATCACTTTTAATTCAAGTTCACTGGCACCATAGACTGCAATGATGGCGAGAAAGTGTTCAGGGTTTGTGAAGGCGAGGCAGGAGCTTGTGAGTCCCCACAACTCATACTCGTTGCATTGGTGCACTGTTGCTGCCAGTTGAATCCCATGTTGGCAGACATAGATAGATTTCCCGTGGCATCAAATACATGGCCATTTTTAAGACTGGTGAGTATTTAAATCAAACACTGGACATTTATATATTAATTTTGAGTATAAGACGCTCCTGAATTTTAGATGCAAGTTTTTGAAAAAAAAGTGTCTTATAGTCTGTAATATGAGGTATATTAAAAATACTTATAGAGGTGATGTATATGAATTTGTATTTTTGATTTACAATGAAAGCTTTATACATATTTAGGAAGAAACTCAAAAGTCAAATTCTCTCTTTTTCATGATGGTAAAAAAATCAGATTATCATCATAATTTACCAATAAATCATTTACCATTTGCACTGAAAGGTTTTGTTTCTGTGTATATATTATTTACACTTTTATGTACAAATGTGTGCAAAAACTGACTAGTAAAAAATCTCAATTTTTATGATGAAGTTGAAGAGCATAATAGAAGATTAAGAAAAGTTCATAACTTTAAAAAAAGGAAAACTTAAGAAAAAACTAAAAATTCTCAAATAATATCCTGTGTTGTCCGTCATAAGTTAAACTCTTTTTTTCATGTATACTTATAAACAAAAATGTATCATCTGATATTTTATCATTAAAAGTAGTACATAAGTCACTGTCGTTTTTGCGATGCTACGATATCTTTCCAGTGGATCCTGTTTATGATATAAATAGGACAAATTGTAATAAAATTATATTGTCACGTAGAAGAAGGTGTAATCAGATGAATGACTAACACTAACTTCACTTAAGGAAAGTTTATTCAGCACTTACACACACAAGAGCGCGGAGCGAACTGCCTCCGGCCAGAACACATACGGTATATATACAGTTACAGAACATTCCAGTACAAGGATCCTTGACATTTGTGGATTCTTCTAGATTGTACTCGAGCCGAATATACTAATTAAAATTTTGCTGTTCATGTATGTTTTGAACTCATAACCCTCGATACAACGGTCTAGTATCGTAACCACTGCACCACGGTAACTGTGCTACTCAGCTTTTTCTGTGACATTGCTCCTTCCTTAACAGAACAGCGTCTCAGTGTACATTCCTCCTACTCCGGGAATGAGTCATCGGTCCCGCGTACTCCGACTTCCCATGACTGATGTTCGCCCTGGCGGTGATCTCAGAACTTCCATTGCCGCTACGCTCTTCGTCACCTTTCCGCTTGTTGCCTGTCGCTGCAGCTTCGAATTTACCCTGGGTTGCAGGATGCTTATACGGCTTCATTCGAAGGACGTGGACCGTATCTCTGATATTTCGTCGTCTTGTGTCCGGGTCGAAATCTTCAAATTCATAAGTAACATCAGACAACTGTCTTACAATCTCGTAAGGTCCAAAGTAGCGCCTGAGGAGCTTCACAGAGAGATTAACCTTCCGAACAGGAGTGAAGATCCAGACGAGGTCACAAGGCTGGTAGACAACAAGGCAGTGGCTCGCAACATGCCTTCGGCGATCATTTTCTTGAGCCTGCAGCGTGCGGAGTCGAGCTAACTGCCGAGCTTTCACAACTTAATCCTGCCTCTGGCATGGATGTGTGTGATAACCTTAGGTTAGTTAGGTTTAAGTAGTTCTAAGTTCTAGGGGACTGATGACCTCAGAAGTTAAGTCCCATAGTGCTCAGAGCCATTTTTGAACCTAAATGTCCGGCTTCAGGTGTGCCATGGAATTTCTGTAGAACATCTAAGCGCATGTGTTTATGAATCACTAGGAGCCACCTCTTTCCAAACGGATCAGTTTTTCTTGCAAAGTATTCCATTAACTACCATAAATTGTCCTTTCACATCCACTGACCGATTTGAGGCAAACATAATTTTAGATATCTTGGCGTCCTTCTTCTGCTCAGCAGAGGGATCCTGGAGTGTAGCGAGACAGTCACTATCTTCATCAAAGAGTTGATGGTCTTGCACAGGGTTTCTTGAGAGACAGTTGGCATCCTTGTGTTTTCTTCCACTCTTGTTCACTATGGTAGTGTCATACTCTTGAAGACGTAGTGCCCACCTAGTGAGTCGTCCTGTTGGATCCTTAAGACCTGTCAACCAACAAAGTGAATGGAAAATGAAAATGAGCGTTTGGCGTCATTGGCCAGGAGGCCCCTTGCGGGGCAGGTCCGGCCACCTTGGTGCAGGTATTATTACATTCGACGCCACATTGGGCGACCTGCGCGCCGGATGGGGATGAAATGATGATGAAGACACAACACCTAGTCCCTGATCGGAGAAAACCCCCGACCCAGCCGGGAATCGAACCTGGGCCCCTTAGGACGGCAATCCGTCACGCTGACTATTCAGCTCTCGGGGCGGACTAACAAAGTGAATGATGGCCTGTAACAACTGTGAATGGGCTTCCATAGAGACACTGTCGAAATTTGCACATGGCCCAGATCACAGCAAGACATTCTCTTTCTGTAGTTGAGTACTTTCTCTCGGCTTTTGTAAAATTCCTAGAAGCATAGGCTAAAACCTTCTCTTTTCCATCCGAAATTTGCACCAGAACAGCACCGATCCCATACCCACTGGTATATGTGTGTAGTTCTGTAATTGCTCTCTCATCATACAGACCAAGTACCGGGTCAGTTTTCAGAGCTTTTCGCAGCACATCGAAAGAATATTATTGAGCACCACCCCAGATAAATTTAGCGTCGGCTTTTAACAACTCATTGAGTGGCCTGGCTTTGATACAAAAATCTTTGATAAAACGACATTAATAAGAACATAATCCGAGGAAGCTTCTCACATCTCTAATACTTTTAGGAATAGAAAATTCCGTTATAGATCTCACCTTTTCTGGGTCTGGCCGCACACCTTCGTGTGACACAAGGTGTCCAAGTATTTTCATTTTTTTGCTCCAGAGAGACACTTTCTTAGATTAAGTTTCAGTCCGGATTGTTGGAGGCACTTAAGAACGGCCCTCAGTCTTTTTACGTGTTCATAAAATGTCTCTGAGAACACTATAATGTCATCTAAATAACGAAGACACATCGTCCACTTCAGGTGGAGATTATCCACCATTTGTTCAGAAGTTGCCGGTGCATTACATAAACCAAACGACATTACCTTAAATTCATACAGGCCCTCAGGGGTGATGAATGCAGTTTCCTCACGATCAGCCTCATCTACTTCGATTTGCCAGTATCCCGAGTATATATCCATGGTTGAGAAAAACTTAGCCTCCTTCAGAAAATCTAGTGTATCGTCAAATCGTGGAAGAGGGTAAACGCCCTTTTTAGTTATCTTATCAAGCTTCCTGTAATCAACGCAAAAGCGCCAACTGCCATCCTTCTTCCTAACGAGAACCACTGGTGATGACCATGGGCTCTACGAAGGCTGAATGATATCATTCTTCATCATTTTCTCTACAACGTCGCGAATTATTCGACATTCCGTAGCTGACACACGGTATGCTCTCTGACTTATTGGTTGGTGGTCTCCAGTGCCAATCAGGTGCTTCACCATCGATTTGTCTAATTTGCTCTTCACCTGTGGAATGAAGCATTCAGAGAACTCTTGCAGAATGGCAAGTAGCTTCTTCTGTTGTTCCTTAGTGAGATCTTATGATAGTCGAGCTAGAAGATCTTGACTCGTAGTGGTAGCGCCAGTTTCGCCCACAGACTCGGCATGCGAGGTTTCTATGACGCTCAGCTGTTCGGCAATTAACAGTTCATCATTTGCTACGCACATGCGTCTTGGAAGGATGTGCGGTTCTCGGTGACAGTTAACTATCCACAATTCACTGAATCCATTTTTGAACGAGACGACAGAGGGTGGGATGACCTAGTTATTCTTCAGTGGTATGCTTCTCTTACAGTCCACTACAAGATCCATGGGTTGATGCATGGCATGACACATGACAGTTACCTTTCTAGTGATGCTTGCAGGAATGATCACTTCATCCAGCACACAGTCTCCACACACTCCGATGCGCATGATCCTGTCCACAGTATCTCACCTCGTTTAGCATAGTCTTCGAGCGGCCACAATCTATAATTGCCTGAGAAGCTTTCAAAATGTCTCATCCGAGAATGACGTCATGACATGACGAATTGTAAGGGCTATGTATGGCCACTTATGCCCACACGAATGTCTCTGAGACCCACTTCAGTCCCTTTTTTATTACTAATTAAAGATCTAGTCTGGCTTATTCTGAAACACTTAGACAGAATGCTATTTATATTACCTCTAATTTGTTGTTTTATTGCAGAAGCAGCACATCTGTTTACTTCCACAACATACTTCGAATACTTAGCTTGCAGGACCTTGTTAATTTTTTTGAAACAGTAGTTTTTTTTTCATCAGCAGTATTGTTCAAGATTTTAATCTCTTTCCTCTTTAGCAGGACGTCTAGGTCAAGAACTACTCTTGTGCTGATCAAATTTAATTTTCTTCGGAGATAAAGCTTCTAAAGCAGTCAGCACTTTCTTTCATACTCTTCTCTTTTTCACATTGGCGATCTCTTGCTGATGTTATGTATTCATAAAACAAATCTATTTTAAAATAGCATTGTTATTATTATTATTATTATTATTATTACTTTTTTCTTCTCTTCAGGTATTAGGCGAAATTGCCTGTTACGGTATCCATCGGTGCTGGGCGGGGTCTTCCTCTCTCTCTTCTTCTTTGGCACTTACGTTTTCTAGCCTTTAAGAGGATTCTAGCCGTCTCCATTCTTTTTAGGTATTCATTCCATTTTCTCCTACACTCCACAATTTTATAATTTTTAGTATAAAGATTTTTTGTTCTTCTCTAATATCTTGATTCCTTAGTTTCTCTTCTATTATGCAACATTTCACCCGTCTCAGGAATTTCATTTCTTGATCCTGAATATGGATTCTTTGCTTTTTGCTAACCACCCAGGTCTCCCTGCCATAGAGCAGTGTGGGGACTCAACTGTTTTGTAGAATTTCATTGGAATATCTTTCCTGGTTTTGTTTTTAAGGTTTCTGTTAACTCTTACTCATACCCAGGTACATTTACCAAGCTTAATTTATATATCTTTACTGTGGCCATATGCCACTTCACATCCTAGGTATCTGAAGTGGTTTACTTGCTCTAAAATTTTTGATGTATCACTATTTTGTTTCTAGTATGTTCTTTCGCCATGAAGGCCATTGACTTAGTTTTTTCTGTTGATATCTTTATGTTAAATTTCGTTAATTTCCTTTCGCAAGGTCCTCTTATTTATCTGCTTGGATCACTGGCATTTAGTAAGTTATTTAAAACAATCGTTCTGTCTAGGTATATACATTTTGAAATTTTGTTTTCCATATATGCATTATTTCATGTCTGAAAATGTTAAACAAAGCTGTGGAGATACAGCAGGCCTTGTCGTACTCCTTTGTTAGTTGGTTTCTCATTAGTCATTTTTCTGTTGAAATCTAGAACGATACTCGTGTTTTGAAACATACGTTTTTTCCAATTTATTAGAAGTTTTGTATATCTGTGATTCATCATTATCTTCCAAAGTTTCTTTCTATTGAGAATGTCAAAAGCTTTTTTTAAAATAGATAAAAAGAATGTGTGTTTCTTTATTATAGTCTCTGCATTTTGATATTACCTATTGTAAAATAAAAGGTGCATTTGTGGTCCTTTCCTAAAACCTATTTGTTTCTTATGCAGAATTGGTTCCTTTATGTTATCTTAGCATACATCTTGTATGGTGAATCTAGTAAACTTGTTCCTCGGTAGTTGGTGCATAGGCTTTTGTCTTCTTTTTTGAGAATTTTTATCACTCTTGCAGTCTTCCAGTCTTTGGGGATACTTTTGTTCTTGCAATATTCGTTTAAGAGACGTGCCAGTCGTAGATATAGCAATATTCCTAGGTATTTTACCAATTCAGCATTAATACCATCATTTCCTGTCACTTTTCTGTTCTTAAGTGATGTTAAGGCAGATTTTATTTCGTCAGGGTATATTATCTATAATCCCTTGTCATCTATTGTTTTAATTTCAGTTTCTTGTTCTGTATCATCATAAAATAATGCTTTGTAATAATTTGTCCACTGCTCTTCTTCAATATTTTTTATTTGTGTGTTCTCTTTTTGTGCATGAATAATTCCAAATCCAATAATTCAAAGTCTCGCGTTTCTAAAGAGAATTAATGTGTGGCAATTGCCTGTACATTGTCCTTGCTGGTGTTGTGACCGCCTTGAATGCATGTCCAAGCCAGCTTGGAACATTTTGTGACAGCACACCGTTACCCTTTAATTTCCTCTGCTGCTCACCTTTTAAGTCCGTTCATAATCTTCATGGAGAAAATAATCTGAACAAATCCTTGCATTATTGACATTGACAGGGTCAGCTCTGTTACAGTGTGACATCCATTTGCGCTACAGTTCTCTGTCTTTCGGAAATCGCTGATAAACGACATCCGCAGGCTTAGTACGAAGCATTTTTGCATTCAGCAACAGTACCATGATTTCAGGATTTGCTCATAATATTACAAAACGCTCAGCAACAAGAATAGCTAACAAGCAACAGCATTCTATTTATTACAACAGAGTGATCTGGGAATTTGCTTGCATTAACAATGTACATGTAGTGTTCTCTCTTATTTTTCTCGCTTTCCCTGTTTCTAATGACGTCACGCCGTTTCGCCAGGTGGCCCACGAGAAATAAAGAGCCCGCAACGAACTTTTGACGTCGCACTACTTGCGGACGCTCGGCTTCGTGAAGAGGAAACTAATATATCAACTGAAAAGGTATCCACTATAGGTCTTAACTCTGTTGTGTGCTGTCGACAACTTCCCCGTATTGGAACACCCAGCTGAGAGTCGTTTAAGACCTGTAGCGTCAGGTGCTGTAACGTACGCGCTGCGACCTGTCTTTCTTGTGCGGCTCGGTTTCGCTAGTAGTTTGCGCAGGATTCCAATATGACATGCCGTGACGCTGTGTGCAACGCAATGTATATTGGTGATATTTTTGCTGTAAAATATTACCTGTGGCCAGCGTATCTCGAACATTGTTTCTTATAACAGCAACACACTTTTAATTGCCTAATCTCAACAATGACGTCGGTATTAGTACCGCCACTATATTGGACAGTTCGATATTGCTCTCCAGGTCAAATACTCCTGTAAAATACTGGTTCTGGAATAGTTATTATGAAATTACCACTCTGGTGCCTGCAACACCCGTCCAGTCATCCACAATTAAATCGAGCTGATGTGACTTCTAGATCTGCTGTATTGCAGTTGCCTGCACACATTGCTATTCAGCATCTAAGAGGCCTTCTCCATGTGCATGACGCGTGTGTGGCTCACAATGTTGTATCCACTGCACTAGCAATATTTTCGTCAGCTTTTTCGTCTGTAGCAGTTATAGATGGAAGGGCAGACGATGGTATGCTCAAAGATACACCAGTCAACTTAAATGCCTCTACAGAGCCCTATGTTTCCACTGATGCAGAAGGTGTAGAGTTATCAGTACTTCATTCAACTTCCATTTGCGACTGTCTCTTTTCCTTCCTTGTCATAGCTTGTCACGTAACCACGCTTTTAAAAGGTTGTGGCCATATCTGACGTTTATTGAGATGCCAGAGCAATTGTAACAGCTTTGCATAATATTAGAGTTTGTCACAATATTTAAAGATGGCTCCTGTTTCCCATAAACATTTTGTGTTCACTGCACGTTCTGCGCCCTGTCTCGAGGCCACATCGCTGCAAATTGTTTCATAACTACGATGACAACAGACACTTCCGCATATTTATATACCTGCGCAGTCAGTAAACAAGTGCGTCATTGGATCGAATGTTCTATGTCGAGCACATTCCAGCTCTTGCACCTCTTCCAATGAGCGTGTCCCTATCTAGAGGCGTTTCGCTAGCTCTAGGACAAATAGGTCTTGTTGGTTGCAGCAAATTAGACAACAAAACAAACCTGATATAAAACCGTTTAAAGCTGTACCTATTGCAATTACATGATCTAATACGGAATTGATGCATTTCTAGGCTAACGTCATAATGCAGCATGGAGTTTTGTACAGAAAGTTTCTGCTTCTAGTGCGTTCACTGCAGCTTGTTGTCATTCTGCATTTGCGTGGTCTAAACGTACTGCCGTCAACTGAAAACAGTTCAGAGTTAACTTCACGGTCAATACAACTGGCCATCCAAAAACTCTAAGCTGAATTTTTTGTTCTGCGAGGGCATGACTCGCGATTCGCCTTCACAATTTCAGTTACACTTACATATGTGGCTGTATAGATTTAATTATTATTTCCAATTTAAATTGTCTGTATTAATAGTATGTCTATGAGAGTTCTAGCGCAAAGAGAATTCCCGAGTCAAATTTCCAGGATGGCAACCAAAGATATAATTTCCCAGTTCCCCCACAACAAAAAAATCTCAATTCCCCAATTTCGAAAAATTAAATTTTACATAAGTACAATGGAAATAAAGAATGGCGAACAAAGCTGACATATTTAAAAAACTTAGAAAATTACAGCAATAGATATCTTAATTTAATTAACAGAGACATACAAAATTTTTAAAATTTATTCAAACTCGATACCATGAATTGGATGATCTTCATTTACTTCCTAACCTCGATAAACAAAATGTAAATTTACAACCTCATATAATTTATTATTATTGTTTTTAAAGATTTTAGTATAATGATCTGCAAGATTAATTTTATAGTTTTCATTTACAAGTAACAAAATTTTATTTGCAAATTTGAGAGGTAAAAGTTCAGCTTCAGAAAGTAGGTAAGATTTATGTTCTGATAATTTAGTGAACACTTTTGAGCAACCATTACTATAGTTAATAGACTTTCAGTGCTACCATTCATGGACAGTTTTCTTTATATAGAAAAAAATTAAGGAATGAAAAAATTAAAACATTTAAGAGAGGAACGTTTTAATTTTTCAAGAACTAAAATTTTCAGTTTTTAACTTCTCTAGCTGTACAATAATATTTCAAAAGAAAATGAAAACAAGAAGTTCATTTACTTAATTAGACATTTTCAGTTGGAATTCTATGTTGGGAATCATAAGTTATATTCCTTTTACTATATATAATAAAATATGCAATAGTATCATTTGGAATCTTCTCATTAAAGAATCCACTTAAAATCAGTGTTGTTTTTGGAGTAGTTAAAACATTCATTCTTTTACTCATATCAATAAGTTCGGACAATTTTGAATAAAATTGAAAAGACATACATTTACATCATTAATTAATTGAGTTATTCCTTTAAAATCTCTAAAAGAGTCATAAGCTTTTAAGAAGTTATTTGTTGGACCAAGATTCCATAGTTCCTGTGGAAAAATTTCATTTCTTCCATTTTTAACAGATATATCCAGTAATTTAAAATGATCAAATAAAGAACAAACAAGTAATTGGTTAGTCTCTCGATTAGTTTGGAAAACAATAAAAATAAAGTAAGATATGTCAAATTCTGTAAAATATAATAATTAGTAATACATAGTTCAAAGTTCCTTTTTTGCTGTAGACCAGCAAATTCAATAGTCTGAATTTCAAAGAAAGCAGTTACAATTTTTGGATTTTAAGTCTTTCTCATTCTAATTCAAGTCAATCTTCTGGTCCATATTTTACAGCAGGAACACGAATTTCCATACTTTTAACAACAATTTTACCTTCCTTTAGAAGAGTAGAATTATCATTATCAGAAGTCTAACAAAGAATAGAATGTTCTTGATCTTTTCTCAAAACTCCAAGTAAAGATAACAGTTAAATCTTCTTCAAACATAATTGTTTTTAATCATTTAAAAATCCACCAAATAATTCTAAAGGATAAAGAACTTCATTTTAATAATTTTTGATTTTTCCATTATTAAGAATGTTGCCTTCTATATTTAATTCATTCAAAAAGTGATGAAGTTAAACGAATAAGAGTTGAAGAAGAAATAAAGGGATCTTCCAGATAAAATAGTATTCCCTTTTTTAATAGTAATAACATCAAACAATTTTACAAGATAACTATCAATTAGTGTAATATTTGATTTATCATCATATGCAGAAAATGAAGTTCCATCTGTATGAATAACATCAAAAGTCATATAAAGTTGCAAAAATTTAAGCTGTATCCAATCACCACCAATATTAATAATAATTTCAATTTCCTTGTTAGCAAGAACTATTTCTTGTTATCTCATTAATAGGATATGAATACAATTTGGTTTATGATTTAATAAGGAAAAAAATTAATAAAATCATTTTTAAAATTACTGTTACATTAGCACCATTGAAACAGATTAAATTATCATTTCCATCAGTAATAGTAATTTCTAAATTTTTAATACTATTGAAATTTGGAATTTTTATAGGATGATTTGGTTCATAAATTATTGGGGAACCAAATTCATAATTAGATTTCATTGAAGCATTAATTTTAGTTTCTCAATGAAAATGATTATTATGTTTAATGCATATTCCATCCGCCAAATAAAAATTATCATTAATTAATTCAAAAGGAATAGTTTTATGGAATCTTCAGCAACAATTATTTTATTAGTTTCAAAAATTAGGTTGTTAAATTCTAAAACATTTCCAACACAATCTCTTTAGCCATGCATAATTTTTTATCACTTTTGACACCAATTCTATTAAAAATTTCATCTGCATTAAGATGAGTATTTGGAATTCTCGAATGAATACTTTTTTCTAAATTTTTAACTATATTGACGAACATGAATTTCTATTGTTTCTACATCATAATATAAGATATTATTTTTCGAAGTAATATAGGGAGTTACAAAAGTTGATTAAAAATGTACAATTGAAGTGTATTCATACATTTACAGGAAAAGTTAATCGTTGTTTCATAAGAGAAGAATTACCACTCAACTGAAGTAATCTAGTCATTTATAGGAGAAACATTATGGAAATATATGGCAGATTGGGAACCAAAAATAAGTACTCAGGAAAGAAATTGAAAATAATCATTTAAAACTTGTACTAAATTGGATTCAATTTGAAATTATCAGTCTGAGTGGTTGTGGAAAAACAACACTATATTTTAGCACCAGGATGGTTAAACTGGAAAAAATTAATTATTTATATGTTCATTCCGAACGTTTAGAGCAACCCAAAGATCAAGAATTTTTAAAAAGATGTGAAAAAATTAAGGATGGAATTACAGAAAAAATTGTTCATTTTATTGAAAATAAACATGAAAATATTAACTTAGATGAATGTAAGGAAAATTCAGCTATAGTTTTTGATGATTTCATTCCTGAAAATCAAGATATAGTTAGAGAATATTTAACTGGAGGAAGACATAAAGGAAGACAAAACAAGTAAGTGCAGCTAATTTAATTTTTTAAATATTTTTAGACAAGATGATACAAATTTAAATCATATTTATTATAAATTTGAAGTTGGAGATTGAAAGTTTGATGAATTTAAAGAATTATGTAATAAATGTCGGAATAAGGATAAATTTGGTTTTATAGCAATACATATGGCAGGAAAAAATAATAAAGAAATTTATAGACAAATGTTTAAGAACTTTTCAAACATGTAACACAAACATTAATCATACACATAAAACGTATATGCTAAAAATAAATCTGAAATGTATAAGTAAAACATAAATATTAAAAATAAATGTAAAACATAGATGTTAAACATAAATATTGAACATAAAATGTTGAAGGTAAATTATAAACTAAAGTATTAAACGTAAAAAATAAAGGACATCACAATTTTATTCTTCATAAATGTTTGCAAAATACTATCCGGAAATTGTTAAAAACACCAAACGAATTAAAAAAGTAAAAGAACAACTAAAAGAAAAGTGTAAGGTATCAAAAAACAACCAAAAACAAAGTACAAAAAATTTGGAAAACAAGAACAACCAGTTATCGATACAATAGTACAACTTAACCAAAGAATTGAAGGTTTAGGAGAAAACAATTTAATAAACAATTGAAGAAAATAGTGAAGTTAAAAACAAATGGTTCGTTATCATCAGCATTATTTAGATGAATTTAATGATATTCCACTACATGAATGGGTTGACAATAATAACACTAAATATGACTACACATTAATGGAATTAGAAATAAATAGTTTATTAGAGAATTACAGAAAAGAAAAAAATTATAAGAAAAATCAAAGAAAATGATGTTAAAAAATATAATTGGCAGAATTTTATAATTTATTAATCATAGTGGAGAACGTATTTTTTCATTAAGACCAGTACATTTTGATAAATTACTACTACAATTCACTGGTCATAATATAAAAATTGGTGGAAGAGAATGTAAAGGAGCAGATGGAGCAATGAAACTTTCAACTAAAAACAAATAACTTTGGATGATTTAGTGACAGAATTTGATTCTCTAGATTTTAAAAAATTATGGAATAATTTTATTTGATTCAAAATCTGTATATAATGAAACTAATCGAAATAAAATTAAATCAAGTACTGGAAGAAAATATAATCATTTGATTAAAACAATTGTTGAACAATATTTCCCTAGATTTTCAGAATGAAATCTTAATGATTCATTATAAGAAGGTTAGAAAGATTAGTAAAAAAGTCAGAAAAACTGGTCAAATACTATCGGATAAATGAAGTTAGAGATTTAATTGATAGATTAACAGTAATTCATAGACAAGCATTAGCTGGAAATAAAAATTATCAGAGTGAAAAAGTTGGAATAATTCAAATGTTAACAAACAAGTTGAGTGATTTTATTATTAATAATCACAAAGTAATACCTTAATTAATCAGAATTTTGAATGATTTACCATGTAATTTTGGAAAAATGAGAAACATGGTAAAGGATTAGCAAATTATCCTTTAAATAATTTACCAATGCCAGAGTTGCATCTTTCAGGCTAATGATTATGTGGGCATTTTACTAAACTATAAGAAAGATCAACTAGAGGAGATCAAAGAAGAAATCCATTATATGAAAAATGAAAAGAATATGATATTGCTTATAGAGATAATAACGATTTAGTACAGAGACATGAAGCAGGTAAAGAACTGAAATTGTTTGCAAAAGGAAGAATGCATGCAAAAATGCTTCTTTAGGAGAAAAATATCTGCAACTGCACTTAGAGGAATTATGTATAGAAAACGCATATTAGGAATAGGTTTAGAAGAATCTCCAGCTGAAAACGGTTTAAGAATGGATTTTGATAAAAACTTATGGAGTTTATAAAATTTAAATGACTGACTTTTCGATTGAGTATATTTTGGTACCAAGTGGTAAAACAAAACCAAAATCAATTAAACTTAAACTCACTAATGAACAATAAAATATTATTGAACCATTTCTATCTGATGTTTAAATAAGAAAGAAATGAAAAGAAATTATTGGAAATTTACTTGTTTAATTAATGTTTCCTGTTGTGAAGAAAATTATTGAACATCTAACAAAAAAGAAAGAAGGTCCTGGACTAACAAAACACATACATGGATTTATTCTATTATTATTACCTGCATTACCTTATTTAGTAACATTTGGTTCACTTGCTTGTGGTTTCACAACAATTGCAAATGCAGTTTTAAGAAAAAAGTTGGTAAAGAATTAGAAGAACAAGAATGACATAATCTGCAAATGGAACAGAAATGGAAACGAGTAAACATTTTCAAAGAAAAAATTATTAGTTGCTTATCAAATTTAGACATAGAAGAATTAGTTAAAACATTAAAAATTGATCGTTTTTGTGGCTTTTTAAGATCGATGAATTACCTAATGAACGAAAAAATTTAGAATGTGGAATAATAAAGTTAGATTCTTCTGATCATGTCAGAATTCATTGGATTTCTTGTTATAAAAATAAGGACATAATTTTTTAATTCTTTTTTCATTAATTGATTTTACTCCATACTTAAATGACTTAAAAACTTAATTAGAAAGTATATGATTAACAGATAGTCAAATTTACTTTTATGACTGGAGGTGAACAAGAAATTCACTGTTTCAATGAACATGATTTTATTCTTAAAAGAGTTCTTGATGCTGGTGGAGACATAAACAGAGGTTGACTATTTGATAATTTTGATATTGCTATTAGTGTTGGAAACATACTTCATAAAATAAATCCTGAAGTTCTGGGATTAAGAATAGTTCAAAAATCAAATTTTCTAACTGTGACATTAAAAGATTCTCTTAAAACTGTTCCAGTTGATGTAAAGATAAATTGCATTTGATGAAGTAATTTAACTATCTTTTATTCTATATAAATGAAGTATTTAATGACATTTACTGTTTCAAGTGCAAAAACGTTACTGCAACACACCACACTCAATGTTTAACAACTAAAAATGGAAAACAAAGAATTGAAGGTCTTTGTTGAATTTGTAAAACTAAAAAGAGGAACTACATTTCAATTTGTAAACTTGACAGCGTCTCTGAGACAGCCTTAAAAAGTACTGGAGCAGGTGTTCAAGTAAACGAATCATTCAAAAATAAAGAAATAGTTATTAAGTTACATAAACAAATTAGAATGGGTTTCAAAAGAAAAACTGTAATTTCTTTTGGAATTGTTGAATTAGGGCAAGATGATATAGACGAAATGAATTCTGGAGAGGTACTTCGAAAATAAAGGATATGTATATTTGTTAATTGTGATAAGATGTATTTTCTAAATTTTCTTTGCCAATTCTGGTTAAAGATAAGACAGTATGTTCTTCCAAAAAGATATTTATCAGTAGGGTGATGAAAAATTTGCAAATAGATTATGGTAAAGAAATTATTGATGACGTATTCCAAGAATTAATAAAAATTAACATTAATCATTAGTAAACTTTTATTGAATTAAAAGCATCTATTGTTGAAAGATTTAACATAACAAGAAAAGAAATTATAAATGTGTTGACCTAGTTCCTAAATCAATTAGTGTTTATAACACCACAAAACAGGTATATAATGGATTACACTTTATTTTCAAATACCCTATTTCAACTACATTTCAATTTTTCTAAATACATTTTTGCAAATCTAATGTCTTTTCCCTTCTATAAATGGAAGATGAAAATAAAATGTCTACTACAAACAAAAAGGAATGTTCTGTAACACAACTACTTGGAAATAAAACGAAACCAACTAATGAGAGGTTTCGCTAATAATTACTCACAGTAAACTTGAATAACAATGATTTTGTTACAAATATTGGGGACATTACCTATAAAAATGAAGAACAAAATCTACAAGAATTTATACCAATTACAGATCCTTTTTGCAATGACATTATTGTTGTTGAAATACAGGTTCTATGGATTGCGAAGGAGAAATGAGAAATAGCAAATTTCTTGTAAAAAAGGAAGCTTGTGGAAGTTATAATCGGTTTTTAAGTCCTAGATTTTCTAAATTTAATTTAGCAGGACATGAAGTTAAAGCAAAAATTCCTTATTTCCTAGTTTCCAACACACAAATAATTAAAGGTGTGAAACTTATTAATAATAAAGGTACAGGAATTATAAAGCAAAAATATTCGAATCCTATTGCTATTCCTTATAAGATAGGATTAGAAGATGTTAAACTCGAAACACTTTTAAGAGAATTAGCAGAAATTTTTCAGAACTTAAAAAACAACATTATTATCACTAACATTTACATATAACACAAAATTGGACGAATTTTTGATGAAGATGAAATGATTAAATATTTAACATGTTTTATGTTTAATGTTATGATCTTCATTTATGTTTTACATTTATCATTAACGTTTTGTTGGACGTTTTATTGTTTTATCTTCTTTTTGAATTTAATATATCACTGATCAACATACAAAATTTGTTAATTTTATCTTTGTTTCGAGTTTATTTTTTATCAGTCAGGTTTTCTGATTGTTGCAAAAGAAAATTCTATTGATTTACAAATTAGTCATAAATTAAAAATTAAATTGGAAATTCATCTCTAAAATAATTATCATTATTTATTTTGCTTTCTTCATTAGAACTCGAAACGTTTTCTTCCAAGTAACATTTGTTAATTGCCTTAAAAATCTTATATATATTCTTCTCTCTACTTCGTTTATATACATCTTTTAATTTTACAACTGTATCTTTTTCTTCATCATAAACTGTAATTTTTGCACAATCGTTTGTAAGTAAAATTAAATGCAAACATTCTATTTGGTATTCTTCATGTAACACACTACATAATTTTTCTCTAATATCTTGGTAATGCATTTTATTCAGAATGAGATTTTCACTCTGCAGAAGAGTGTGCACTGATATGAAACTTCCTGGCAGATTAAAACTGTGTTCCGGACTGGGACAAGAACTCGGAACCTTTGCCTTTCGCGGGTAAGTGCCTCTTGTCTAGATCTCTTTTGCCACAAGTAATCAATTTTCTCCTCTTTTGTAGTTCTAGCTATCGATTTTTACCAGATTGTAAATATGCTGGATTGATTGGTTTTATTTCTCAAATTGCAAAAGGATAGTGTTTGTGGGAAATATTTGTTCTTTTTCTAGATGCAAATGGAATAACATTTTAACTACAAGCTAAAGCTAACCTGTCTATACCTATTTCTTTCACCACAGTGTTAGATTTAGTAATGTATGTTTCTCTAGCATTAATATAACTTTTTTGGACTATGGATATAATATTAGAGTTATCTAGATCTTCTGTAATTTCTGTATAGTTCACAGGTAAATAATTAAAACTAAAAGCAGATAGTATAAGTATATATTTAATAAGTTTGTTTCATTCTTCTTGGTTCTCTGGTAAACGAATTTGTATTCCTGTTAATTCCGTTGTATTTCTATTTCCCCAATGGACATATTTTAACAGATCATTTAAAAAATGAAACTACTGTTTTGTAGAATATCTGTTAATTTTTCCCATATTCTAGTGAGTGGACCAGAATGAAATGGTGATTTTGGAAATATTCTCTCGAGTTTTCTAATAATTCTAAACAATCTTTCACTGCATTAAGTTCTTTTATTCATAGGAAATTTTCATTTGTTGTTGTTGTTGTTTTGGTAGTGGTGGTGGTCTTAAGTCCAGAGACTGTGTTGATGTAGTTGTCCATGCTAATCTGCCCTGTGCAAGTCTCTTCATCTCTAAGTTCCTACTGCTACCTACATCTTTCTGTATATGCTTGGTGTATTCATCTCTTGGTCTCCCACTACGATTTTTACTGTCCATGCTGCCTTCAGTACTAAATTGGTGATCCCATGATGCCTCAGAACATGTCCTCCCAATCGATCCCTTATTCCAGTCAAGTTGTGCAAGAAATTCCTCTTCTCCACAATTCTCTTCAGTACTTCATCTTTAGTTACATGATACACCCCTAATCTTCAGCATTCTTCTGTAGCACCACATTTCGAAAGCTTATATTCTCTTCTTATCTAAACTATCTGTCATCCATGTTTCACTTCTATACATGTCTGCACTCATTACAAATACTTTCAGAAAAGACTTCCTGACACTTAAATCTACTCTTGATGTTAACAAATTTTTCTTCTCCAGGAATTCTTTCCTTGCCATTGCCAGTCTCCATTATATGTCCTCTATACTTCGACCATCATCAGTTATTTTTCTCCACAAATAGCAAACCTCATCTACTTCTTTAAGTGTCTCATTTCTTAATCTAATTCTCTCAGCATCACCTGATTTAATTCGACTATATTCCATTGTCCTCGTTTTGCTTTTGTTGATGTTCATCTCATATCCTCCTTTCAATACACTATCCATTCTATTCAACTGCTCTTCCAGATCCTTTGCTGTGTCTGACAGAATGTCATCTGCAAACCTAAAAGTTCTCCATGGATTTTAATTCCTAATCCAAATTGTTCTTTTGTTTCCATTACTTCTTGCTCAATATATAGATTCAATAACATTGGGGACATTGTACAACCCTGCTCAGTTCCTTCCCAACCACTGCTCCGCTTTCATGCCCCTCGACTCTTATAACTGCCATCTGGTTTCTGTACAAATTGTAAATAGCCGTTCACTCCCTGTATTTAACCCTTTCACCTTCAGAATTTGAAACAGAGTATTCCAGTCAACAGTGTCAAAAGTTGTATCTAAGTCTAAAAATGCCAGAAATGTAGGTTTGCCTTTCCTTAAAATATCTTCTAATGTACGTTGTAATGTCAGTATTGCCTCATGTATTCCAAAATTTCTACGAAATCCAAACTGATCGTCCCCAAAGTCAGCTTGTACCAGTTTTTTCATTCGTCTGTAAAGAATTTGTGTTGGTATTTTTCAACTGAGACTTATTAAACTAATAGTTCAGTAATTTTCCCACCTGTCAACACCTGCTTTCTTTTGGATTGGAATTATTACATTCTTCTTGAAGTCAGGGTATTTCGCCAGTCTCACACATCTTGCTCACCATGTGGTAGAGTTTCGTCAAGGCTGGCTCTCCTAAGGGTATCAGTAGTTATAATGGAATGTTGTTTACTCCCAGGGCCTTGTTTCGACTTAGGTCTTTCAGGACTTTGTAAAACTCTGTACGCACTCCCATTTCATCTTCATCTATGTCCTGTTCCATTTCCATAATATTGCCCTCAAGTACATCACCCTTGTTCTCTTTCCTCCAAAGGTGTCTTTAATTTTCCTGTAGGTAGTATCAATCTTACCCCTAGTGGTGTATGCCTCCATATCCTCTAGCCATTCCTGCTTAGCCATTTTGAACTTCCTGTCGATTTCATTTTTGAGACGTATGTATTTCTGTTTGACTGCTTCATTTACTGCACTTTTGAAAGTTTGCCATTCAAAAATTAAATTCAATATTTCTTCTGTTACCCAAGGACTTCTACTAGCCCTCATCTTTTTACCTAATTGATCCTCTGTTGCCTTCACTATTTCATCTCTCAGAGATACCCATTCTTCTTCTACTGTATTTATTACCCCCATTCTTGCCAGTCATATCCTAATGCTCTCTCTTAAACTCTCTACAGCTTCTGGTTCTTAAAGTTTTTCCATGTCCCATCTCCTTAAATTCCCACCTTTTTGCAGTTTCTTCAGTTTTAATCTACAGTTCATTACCAATAGATTGTGGTCAGAGTCCACATCTTCCCCTGGAAATGTCTTACAATTTTAAACCTGGTTCCAAAATTTCTGTCTTACTATTATATAATCTATCTGAAACCTTCCAGTGACTTCCACGTATAAAACCTTCTTTAATTATTCTGAAACCAAGTGTTATTAGCTATGGTTAAATCATGCTCTGTGCAAAATTCTACCAGGCGGCTTCCCCTTTCATTCCTTATTCACCTATAACTTTTCCTTCTATGCCTTTCCTACTATCGAATTCCAGTCCCCCATGACTATTAAATTTTCGTCTCTCTTCATTATCTGAATAATTTCTTTTACCTCATCATACATTTCTTCAATATCTTCATCATCTGCAGAGCTAGTCGGCACATGTACTTGCACTGCTGTTGTAGGTGTGGGCTTCTTGTCTATATTGGCTACAACAATGCATTCACTATGCCATTCATAGTAGCTTACCCGTGCTCCTATTTTTTATTCATTATTAAACCTACACCTGCATTGCCCCTATTTGATTTTGTATTTATAACTCTGTATTCACCTGACTAGAAGTTTTGTTTGTCCTGCCACCGAACTTCACTAATTCCCACTATATCTAACTTTAATCTAAGCATTTCCCTTTTTGAATTTTCTAACCTACCTGCCCAATCAAGGGATCTGACATTCCACACTCTGATCCGCAAAACACAATTTTTGTTTCTCCTGATAACGACGTCCTCCTGAGTAGTTCCTGTCCGGAGATCCGAATGGGGGAGTATTTTAGCTCTGGAATATTTTACCCATGAGGACGCCATCATCATTTAACCATACAATAAAGCTGCATGCCCTCGGGAAAAATTACAGCTGTAGTTTCCCCTTGCTTTCACGCATTCACAGAACCGGCAGAGCAAGTCCGTTTTGGTTAATGTTAAAAGGCCAGATCAGTCAATCATCCAAACTGTTGCCCCTGCAAATGACTCTGGCTCTGAGCACTATGGAACTTAACATCTGAAGTCATCAGTCCACCCCTGCAACAACCGAAAAGGCTGCTGCCCCTCTGCAGGAATCACATGTTTGTCTGGCCTCTCAACAGACACCACTCTGTTGTGGTTGCACCTCCAGTATGGCTATCTGTATCGTTGACACACGCAAGTCTCCACACCAATGGCAAGGTCCATGGTTCATGGGGGAGGTTGTCATTTGTATAGTTATAAATTGTTGCTTATAATCTTGTAATGCCATTTTCTTTAGCTAAATTGGATGCAAATGTATCTTTTAATCTTTTCTTTGAGCAATTTAAAAAATCTGTAATATGGTTTCCTAGTGATTTATTTACTCCTGGACTTATTATTTGGCAAATAAATGTATTGTATATTTTTACTCTACAATTAGAAATAATCTAAGTTAAACAATATTTTCCAACAGCAGAATTATTATCTACAACTATATTACATTCCTTCTTATATTCTCCTTTTATACAAAAATTAAAATTATTTGTTAAATTTTTAATCGTTTCTTCTTCATTAAAAATTCCTCCAAAATCTTGTGTTATATATAGATTTAAGAGATAATAACGTTTTTTTTAAGTTCTGTTAAAATTCCTGGTAATTCTCTTAAAAGTGATTCTATCTTATAAGGAATAGCAACAGGATTCGAGAATTTTTGCTTTATAATTTCTGTATCATTACTAATAATTTGTTTAACACCTTTAACTGTTGTGTATTGGAATCTAATGAGTGGCATGCTTCCTATCTGTGTATTGGCGGATGTAACTAAGAGCGTAAAGTGAACTTGTCGACGAGAATGGTTTGATCTTTATACCAAAGTAAACAATGTATTATTTGTCAAAACTCGTCTTAGTTCGGATAAAATCTATATCAGCGTCAGCCACATCGACCATTTCACTCACACACTTGAGCACTTGAACACTCACAGCACTTGGGAAAAAATGGACAATGAATGCATTAAACATCTAAATGTTTCCATACACTTAAAGTAGCTGTGCATTGTGCTGCAACCTCTCGAGAAGATGTTGTACGAAGTAATGCTGTCCTCCAGATGAGATACTAAGCACTGTATAGTTATTACTTACTTGAACAAAGGAAGTTACTATACAATTCTCAACTGACAGCAGATCATACTCTTAATGGAACAGAAGAAAACTGTGTTACGCATCTGATCCCATTTGGTACCTCGCCACCGGTGTTGGCCGGTGGACACAACAAAAATTATAATATTATTACAACTGAGGACTATATCTGCATCTGTGCATAAAAAATTAGGTGAGATTGAAGCCGTGCAGCCGCTAGTCGTAATATCTAAGCTTTTGCGGCAATTTCTGTAGACTGTGCTGTTTTTAAATAAAGTGTAGATGTAACACCCATCCTCTTTATGTGCAAATGCGGTGCGCGATTGCCTGCGATCGGTCCACCGTCTCATGGCTCCACCAGCAATTTCCTTACGAAATTTGTCAGTTCTGTCACTTCAGCGACCATGAGTGACAAATTCCAATGACCAGGCATGTACCAACTAAAATTTCAAAGGTACAACGCAATGTAGGTTGCAATGACAAGCAGAAATTTTAGTATAAGACATAAAGAACATATCAGCTGCTGGTAGTGTGACACTAATGACGTCCCTATCGCAGAACATTTGTAGAACATTTAAAACAAATGTACACTAAAATATGCAAATTATCAGAATAAATAATCACAATAAATAAGACATTCCAATAAAAGAAAACTGCTACATTCAAAACGCCATAGCAGAGAGCAAGTAACTGACAAAACATCAGACATAAATAAACAGCAACTTAACTCACACGCACTTTCACCACTGATTTAAAAAAATACATTCCTCAGTTGGCAACGCTAGATAACAGTAAACAGATCAATAATTTGGAAAAGTTTATGTGCAGTCGGTGTCCTTTGCTGAAAAGCAAAACGACAGCTTTGCCAGCAGTAAAGTAAGACCACATGTGGAGCAATATCAACACAACACAGACAGTAAGTAATAAAACATATATTGAGCAAATTTAATCCAGATCAGAAGTGTTTGTAGCTTACATTCACAGTGTCAGAATACGTAAGTTGAAAGTGCTACATACTAATGAAAATATATATGTATTAAGCCCACTGATGATGCCTTAATAAACTGAAGCGAAACAAACATGAAAATGCAAATACTGCCATTATTCAGTAGCACACGGACTGTCCTAACCTAAAAATCACTAATATAATATTATTATCAAAGAATAAGGTTGATAAAAGTAACAGCTACCATTTAACATTTGCTGCTCTTGGAGAATTACAAGTACATTAAAATTAATGCCTTTTCTGAATATTCATAATTACGGTTACCTTTTCATTTTAATCATTTTAATAAATAAGTAACTTACTTATCAAGAGCGATTGAAGTAAAATGATTTATTGATCAATCTGAAATACAAGCGGGGTGCCAGAAACAACTGCCTGAACAAATAAAATTGTAAAATATTAACCACTAACAAATAATATTCACACGTTGCGTAACTGATTTATGAAATAATTGGCACAATCTGAATCATGACTTGTCCAGGGCCTTTACCAAGCTGGAATGCAGATTTCTGTTACAATGGAGAATCAGAGTTTTCCGTCCATTACGACTGTCTGGTACATTTCGTAGAATTCTATTGTGCTGTGAGTTCGTTATCGTGGTGCACACATGGATATTGAGGTGATATAGTGCAACCCTCGGTAGCTCGTCTCCTGGAACCTTAGGGGGTGTTTCTTCTGCAAAAATCACGAATATAAGACCTCGTTTTTCAAGCACGCTACCTCCCTTCTAGTTAATGGTAGGTATTATCCAAGGGTAGGAAATATCCAACTACACTTTTCTTGAAAGAAATCTCGAGCTTATGTGCGAATCACGTCTTAGAATTGCGTGTAGAAGTTTTTAAGTTCGTCTCCGGCTTATACGAAGGATATGTAGGATGCACGGATCTTTCCAGTGGATTTCCTAGAGTTGTCGCCGCCATCTCTGCTGGTTACATCGCATGCACTGAAGTCCTTAGTATGTTTATTAGGTGAGCCAGAAAATATTATATCTGCGGACGAAGTGAAGCATCGCACGTAAAAATCTAAGTATGAGTTCCTCTAAGCATACCTTTCTTACACAGCCCATATATTGCCATACACAGAACAAAAGAAATCTTCATGACTACTTTTCAAAATCAGATCAGGCACATACAAGAGCTGTTACAATTGATACATCACTTCTCTTCACAGGAATATGTGATTCCCTGAGTAAACTGTAAAATACGGTACCAAAACAGCACCAAAGTAAACAACAGACAAAAAAGTCATTTCGGAATCACGTTCTCAGAAAAGACACTATACATAATGGGTAGGTCGAAAAGGGTTGTGCAGTGGCTAGTATATTACAGAAGTCCAACAGGGAGAAGAAAAACTTTTAAAATCTAAACTACTTGAGTTTCACGTGTGAAATTAACAATTACGAAAATAATAATTAATGCAGTAGAAGAAACTGTGGAGTTGGGAAATTGGTCTAGCAACAGAATAATTGTTATTGTGGTTAAGGAATATTTGCAACACAGATATGTCGGACATTTTATTTTGCATTCACGGCTGTGCAATGTCGGTGGTGTAGTCATTTCCATATGATCGTTTAATATAACTTATCAAGTATCAATACTTTGGTTAAAGTATAGCTTTCATCACGTCACAGAATGGCAAAAATCTTTAAGGGTTTGCCTATCTTTACCGTTAATCCAGATGTATCTTTGATCAGTTGGTCGCAGGGTGTTACGGCACATTGTCCAGTAGAATCTTACGCTCCTAATGGTACGCTGCATCACTATTGTTCGAGAAACATTTGGTGTCATGTCTTTGATTTTAAACCCATTATGTGACTTCATGAAAGCGGCACACTGGTGAATACCAAATAGAAGGCTATTTTAATACAATCAGTGCCAACCAAAGTGGCAGAAGGTTGTCATTCGTGTAATTTGCGGTGGCTGTGGAATATATTCTAACTAAAATAATGAAGTACCATACTTTCAGGGTCATATATTTAGTATATTACTATTTCTCCTATGAAAAAACCATTTTGTTCAGTTTCACAACCTTTTTCTCTAAACGTATTTCAAAGCAAGATTGAGCTAAAAATTTTGATTTTTAAACGTCTCTAATAATGTCCTCCTCGTAGTGAACTTTTGCCTTGACCGCAGTTATTTAAAAACTTAGAAACTACGTAATTAAAGATTTCCTGTCTCATAGATTAGTAATTTTGTGTCCCATAGCGCACAGTCTGTGCCGACTTGTATGCTTTTAGTGGAACCTAGGTTCTGGACTACCGCGTATCAAACTATTTTAGGCCTTGGAATATTTCTGTCATCTGTTCCCATTTCAAAAGAGAGGAGTTTTGTGTGTTTTTGAGCCACGTGCCAGTCTGCAGCATTTGGCCTAGACCAGGTGCGTGTTTTGCAGTCACCTGGGACCTACTTAAGAAAGTAGATTTTTAGACGTTCTGCATCACTCTGCACGATTTTACGACGTAAGATGAAAGTTCCCAGCGCGGCAGTAAAGGACGGTTTTTAGGTCGAAATTGCTTCAGATCCATGCATTTCCTCTAACATTTTTCCAGGTAGTAAATTTTACCCCTGATGTGCGTTCCTAGAAGGTCTGGGGAATATCCGTCTACGACCATCACAAGTTGTGTATTGAACTTCAGACGTTTCCCGGCCATAAATTTATTTTGCTTTTGGACTATGTGGAAAGTACTGAGTGGCACGTTTGGTGATTAAGGTAAATATTCCAAGAACTCAGGGCCGGCCGAAGTGGCCGTGCGGTTAAAGGCGCTGCAGTCTGGAACCGCAAGACCGCTACGGCCGCAGGTTCGAATCCTGCCTCGGGCATGGATGTTTGTGATGTCCTTAGGTTAGTTAGGTTTAACTAGTTCTAAGTTCTAGGGGACTAATGACCTCAGCAGTTGAGTCCCATAGTGCTCAGAGCCATTTGAACCATTTTTTTTTTCCAAGAACTCATACTTCGTATGCCTCAGTTTTCCCGTCGCAAAAGCACCTTTGTGGGAGAGTGAAATGTTTCTCTTTTGTAACATCTACATCTACACTCATATTCCGCAATCGGCCTCAAGGCGCGTGGCGGAGGGTGCCCCGTACCACCACTAGTCATTTCCTTTCCTGTTCCACTAGCAGGCAGAACGAGGGAGAAACGACTCTGTATGTCCTCCCATATGAGTCGTGATTCCTCGTATTTTATCTTCGTGGTCCTTAGGCGTAATTTTTGTTGGAGGCAACAGAATCGTTCTGCAGTCAGCTTCAGATGCCGGTTGTCTAAATTTTCTGAATAGCGTTCATCGAAAAGAGTGGCACCTTCCCTCCAGTTATTCCCATTTGAGTTCCTGAAGCATCTCCGCAACACTTGCGTGTTGTTCGAACCTACCAGTAACAAATCTAGCAGCCCGTCTTTGAAATGCTTGGATGTCTTCCATCACTCCGACTTGGTACGGGTCCCAAACATTCAAGGGTAGTTAGCACTAGCGTCCCATATGCAGTATCCTTTACAGATGGATCACACTTTCCTAGCATTCTCCCAATAAACTGAAGTCGACCATTCGCCTTTCCTACCACAATCCCCACATGTTCGTTCCATTTCATAATCGCATCTCAACGTTACGCTCAGATATTTAAACGACGTAACTGTGTCATGCACGACATTACTAATGCTGTATCCGAACACTACAGTTTTTATCCTACTCATCTGCATTAACTTACATTTTTCTTCATTTAGAGCTAGCTGCCATTCATCACACCAACTACAAAATTTTGTGTAGGTCATCTTGTATCCTCCTACAGTCACTAAACGACAACACCTTACCGTACACCACAGAATCATCAGCAAACAACTGCAAACTGCTGCCCATCCTTTCCACAAAATCATAGTGAATAACAGTGGTCCTATCACACTTCCCTGGGGCATCCTGGTGATACCCTCGTCTCTGATCAACATTCGCTGTCAAGGACGAGATTCTGGGTTCTGTTACTTAAGAAGTCTTCGAAGCATTCACGAATCTATGAACCTACTCCATACAGCCTGCAATGGGGCATCTGGCAAACGCTTTGTGGAGATCTACAAATGTGGAATCTTCCTATTAGCCTTCATCCACAGTTCGCAGTATATCATGTAAGAAAAGGGCAAGCTGAATTTCGCACGAGTGATGCTTTCTAAAACCATGCTGATTCGTGGACATAAGCTTCTCGGTTACAAAAAAATGTATTATATTCGAACTGAGAATATGTTCAAGGATTCTGCAGCAAACCAATGCTAGGGATACTGGTCTGTAATTTTGCGGGTTCGTCCTTTTGCCCTTCTTATACACAAGAGTCACCTGCGCTTTTTTGCAGTCGCTTGGGACTTCGCGCTTGTTTGTTGTCGCTTGGGACTTTGCGCTGGGCGAGAGAAGAGATTCGCGATAAATGCAAGCTAAGTAAGGGGCCAGTACTGTAGAGTACTCTTTGAAAAACCGAATTGATGTTCCTTCCGGACCTGATAACTTATTTGTTTCTGACTCCTTCAGTTGTTTCTCTGGGCCAGGGATGCTATTACTATGTCGTCCATACGAGAGTCTGTTCGATGGTGAAACGACGGTATGTTTGTACGATTCTCCTGCGTGAATGATTTCTTGAAAGTGAAATTTAAAACCAGACTACTTCTCTTCTTTTTTCATGCCGTTGGTCCAGGTGACTTGCGTAATGTTCGCCAGTCCTTGTTTTACCCTTTACACAATAATAAATGAAAACTCCTTTTTCATCCCATAAATCATTGGCCATAGCCTTTCAGGTAGATGAAATCCATTTCATGTGTTTTGGTGCAGGTCGACCGACTTTCAGATACAGCTTTGTTTGCTTTTTCATTTAGACAAGCGTTCCACCATTTCAGACGATCGAGATTGCGCACCATTCTGCGGGCTTGAACCACCAGAGGCGATGTCTCTAAGCAGTACGCAGTCTCCTCTGACGAGTAGCTATTTTTTCAAGTACTGGTTATACACGCCAGTTACGAGTGTGGCACTTATATCTCAATTGATAAGGAACTGCACTGCTTTGACAGTACTGTAGGTAAGTAGTAATATCCTCTTGCCCCTCATCATACATCAATTTTTATGATATCACGCAGTGACAGCTAAATTCCCACACTCTTCGATGTTTTCACACGTTGATACCCTCCTTTGATATTCTAGACCAAATAGTGAAATTGTGGACGCGTTATTTCGACTTGGGTATACGTTTCTACTTTGCAGTTTCTGTGACTTCTCCAGTCTGATGCTTTGAAGGTAATTACAGACTCTCCCGATGTAGTCAGCTGACAAAGAATTTTTTCAATCACTGGAACTGCGGCAATTCTCACACATTTGATGCCATTGAGCGACCATATGTGTGATTAATACACGCCTTCCGCGAATCGTCATGCAAACCCCTTCGTTTAGCGATCTTGTACAAATACTCTGGTGCCTTCGTTACGTCCATAAGCCTACTCACGGTCCGATGTCATTACAATATTTTTCACCGCACTTGCCATAGAGTACTAATTTTTTCCGGTCCATTTTACCGAAATGCGGAAGACCCGATCCATGGTTTATCCGAATCGTTCCACCAGTACACTGAATATCATTGCCACCAGAGTTCCATGGCATGTGAGAGAATCCTAAACACAAAGTAATATTGTAAACATTACTAGGAACAACATTTTATGTGTATTTGTCGCGTCATTTTAGGATACATTATGAACCGAATCATTCATGAGAAATCAAATTGCTTTCTCATGAATCATTCATGAGAAATCAAACTGCTTTCTCTAGTTAAATACGTAAAAATCGCAAGTCTCTGGAGGAAGGCTTCTTTTTTTTGTCTACTGTCTTCTGTAATTCTTTGAAGTTATGTCCGTTATTCAGTTACGCCACAACTGTGCAGTTCGAAAATAAGTGATGTGATCTCGTTAGTATGTCTAGTATTCCCTACCCACTGTGAAGATGCGAACCGTCATGAAACTTCAACAAAATCATTAAAGTTCGAATTGCATTTGTGATATATATTTTTCTAACGCATCTTGTATCCATTACATGGTGAATTTTTGGAGTTTTATGAACGTTTGCTATTTTTTAGATTTAACCATATGTTTGTAATACCATTTTTCTTGAAGTTAGAATGTTATTTCAGATAGGTCGGTTGCCGAAAAGTACGTATTCTTTTTAAAAAAAATGTAACCGATAGATATCATGCATTCACTTATATCTAAGACTTGGAATTCGCTTATTGATTTTAGATAGTCTTCTTGTTTTGATGGTGTCTAATAATAGGTCCATTTCTTCTTTTTCGCTGGTGTGTTAGATTTGCAATTTTCGTTGCTTTGAAACTCAGTGGGAGTGACAGACACATTAAGTGCACACTTCTCAACTTGTACTTTCTCGGAGGTCGCAGTAGCGTTTTCTTCCTAAGTGAAATCCTTTACAACTTTCTTATGGGCATTACTGGGTAAGTGCTCACACACATGTTTCCTAAATAGCACGTTTTCGTCTGTTGTTGGAATTTGTATTACACATCTTTCTGTGGTCGATAGCATCAAATGAGAGGCAGATTGAGCTGAATGCATGTTTTGCCCCTCCATTTTGTATCTGGTTAATTGGTTATACCACTTGGTCAGCTATTTTTCCTACCTCTACTCTCACTTTTGTCCATATTTTATACACAACTTCACAAAATTATTAATGTCAGAACTTGATCGTCGAACCTTCTTAGTGATTCGACAATTAGAGAATGCAGAGTGTTTGTAAGAGACTTTTTACGAGGCCTTCCAAAAATTAGTTTTCACAAATGCGTGTCTACAATACAATTTGTGTGACCTGCTTACTTTATATTCTAGCGTCTGTAACAAATAATAGCAGTTGTACCTTTATAGAAAACATTTTTATAAGAACGGAGAAGCGTATCTTTAAATGAACAAATTCTTCGATAGAAAAGTGACATTATACCTGTATGCATCTATCTCTATATCTGCTTTATGCGCTTCTATAGCTTAGTGTCAGCGCAGTAGAATGTGATGTGACAGGCCTGGAGCCGGCCGCTGTAGCCGAGTGGTACTAGGTGCTTCAGTCCGGAACCGCGCTGCTGCTACAGTCGCAGGTTGGAATCCTGCCTCGGGCATGGATGTGTGTGATGTCCTTAGGTTAGTTAGTTTTAAGTAGTTCTAAGTCTAGGGGGCTGATGACCTCAGATGTTAAGTCCCATAGTGCTTAGAGCCATTTGAACCAAGGGCCTGGTTTGATTCCTGGCCAGATCTGCTCGGGGATTGGGTGTTGCATTGTCTTCATTATCATTTCATAGATATGCAAGTCGCCGAAGAGGCCTCAACTAAAAGGACTTGCACCAAGCTAACGGTCTCCCCGACGGGAGGCCTTAGCCAAACACACATTTCATATTTCATTACAACTGCTTTTATAGGCCTACTCCGTCCGAACAGACCTCGAAAGGGCCAGCGATACTGACCGACCGTCATGTCATCGTCACCCGTTAGGTGTCACTGGATGAGAGCATGGAGGGGTATGTGGTCAGCACACCGCTCTCCAGGCCGTTGTCAATTTTGTGACCGGAGCCGCTACTTCCCATTCAAGTGGCTCCTCAAGGCTGGAGTGCGTTCCGCTTGCCAACAGCGCTCGGCATTCCGGACAGTCACCCATCCAAGTGGTAGCCAAGCCCGACAGCCATCAATTTCGTTGATCTGACGGGAACCGTTGATACTACTGCGGCAAGGCCGTTGGCAACTGCCTCTATTGAAACAACAAGAACCAAAAATTTTAAAGTAGTGTCAATTGGTTGAAACGCTGTATGTGAACTGATGGCCATTAAAACTACAGCCTCACTAAAGATGGTGAATCAGAAGTTGTTACTTATTTTATGCATACAGGCTGATCAGAAAAAGTCTCAAAAGCTTGTAAACGTGTTGCAGCGTAAGTTGTGATGAGGAATAATTTTTTTAAAAAAATGGTTCAAATGGCTCTGAGCACTATGGGACTCAACTGCTGTGGTTATCAGTCCCCTAGAACTTACAACTACTTAAACCTAACTAACCTAAGGACATCACACACATCCATGCCCGAGGCAGGATTCGAACCTGCGACCGTAGCAGTCGCACGGTTCCGGACTGCGCGCCTAGAACCGCGAGACCACCGCGGCCGGCTAATAATTTTTAAGGAAAAGATTCGATACGTTGCGCCGTTTCCTAGCTTATTAATATTGAAGTAAGCCAATCAGGCCGTTGCGCGCGCAAATTGAAGTGGCCAGCCAGATGCAGTTATTAGTGTCACTTGGTTTCATAGCGTAGGTGATATCATACGAGACTGCTCAAACTTAGGCTCGGGTTCGATTCTTCCTGCCTTCCCAAGTCCAATTTGTGTATCGCTCTCGTGTTCGGTTTTAGGACACCAAACGAAGAATGAGTTTGGCGACATCGTCGCTGGCGGGCAGCCTGAACCTTCTCGCGCAACGGCATGACTGGCTGACTTCAACGCTAATTAAATTGGTGACGGCACAAAGTATGGAATTTTTTCCTTAACAATTATTTCTCAGAACAACGTACCCTGCAACACCCTTACAAGCTTTTCATACTGTTTGCCGACCGAAGTGGCCGAGCGGTTCTAGGCGCTACAGTCTGGAACCGCGCGTCCGCTACTGTCGCAGGTACGAATCCTGCCTTGGGCATGGATGTGTGTGATGTCTTTAGGTTAGTTAGGTTTAAGTAGTTCTAAGTTCTAGGGGACTGATGACCTTAGAAGTTAAGTCCCATAGTGCTCAGAGCCATTTTTTTCATAATGTTTCTGACCACCATACATATTATAGTAGGATTAATGTATGATTAAATCTGTAGGTGATTTCGGAGTATACAGATTGTAAAGTTTTGTAAATCTGGCAACAGAAGTTTAGTACATCTGGCAACAGCTGTGGCTTTCACCCAAATGGATATCACGTAGAACTGACCTTAGATGACAGATACGGATACTCATTCCATGCTGCTTCAAGTTGATACGAAAGTTCGTCAGTCGTAGCGGCTAGTGAGTGGTGTTGTGCCAGTCTTTCAACAACTTCTGAGTAGATGTTTTGATGGGTGAGAGATCTGGAGAAAGTGCTGGTCAGGGAACGGTCGAATACTCTCTCCATCGAAGCAAGTCAGAATAGCATGGGCATCATTCGTTCATCATTAAAAGTTAATGTCACAGACACTTCGAAGATAGGGCACAGCTACCAGCCTTATGACATAAAAAATGTAACTTGTGCTGCTGACTACGCGAACGAGAGCTAATCGTTTCGTTCACTCAATAAGACTTCGTACCACCATGCTTGGGGCTGGGCCCATATGACGATGTCGAATGCAGTTTGGCAATGTTCTTTTTCCTTCGAGACTCCACACGTGACCAGCCCATCGCGATGCTGTGCATAGGATCAGGACTCGTCGGTAAGAGACGACGTGATGCCACTCGTGTGTCCAGCGTTGTGGGTCGGCGCAACACTGTGGGCGCGCCCTTCTGGTGCGGCAATGGTCGTCGTGCTTACAGTCAGTGGTGAACCAGTCACTGTCACACTTCCTTGTGGGTGTTTGCCCTTGAGATAGCTCACCTTTGGACAGTAGTTCTTATTCGGAACTGGGGGTACGACCAAAGTAGCCGGTGAGCCAGGGAAGACGCACGTCGACACCGGACAGATCTGCAACTGGAGGATAGGAGAAGCCCCCCGAAATAGGTGACTGTCACAGAATATCTTGAATAAGCTGGTCTGTGTCACAAGATCTGGGTAATTTGGCCAGGCCATCATTTTCTGCGTCGAACCAAGAATCTTCGTGGGATTCACTAGTTAGTCGAAAGCTAGTATGGACTGTCATATGGCGAAAATGCAATACTTGGTAAAATGAACGGCTATTATCGAAAAAGTTGTCTTGTTATATCTAATCCCTACGCTGCGCATATCGTAGGGTATCAGGTGTCTTAGACAGCATGGTAACGTCCTCGGTGGTTAATCGTCAAACATTAAGAGAGGTATCTTGCTAACCCCAACATGCCTTTGTCACTGCACGAAAAGAGGTAAGCCGGCCGCGGTGGTCTAGCGGTTCTAGGCGCTCAGTCCGGAGCCGCGCGACTGCTACGGTCGCAGGTTCGAATCCTGCCTCGGGCATGGATGTGTGTGATGTCCTTAGGTTAGTTAGGTTTAAGTAGTTCTAAGTTCTAGGGGACTGATGACCATAGATGTTAAGTCCCATAGTGCTCAGAGCCATTTGAACCATTTTTGAAAAGAGGTAAAAACTGGGACAGTCGTTTGAGGTGTTGGTTCATGCATCGGAGTATACAATTTCACTTCTGGAACACGCTGCAACCCTTTGGCAGACCACACCCACAGATCCCAGAGTAATGGTTGCTTTCAAGTAGTTTGAGATACGCGGCAGAGGTAACACACAAGCGTCCTCGATGGATACCCGTCAAACATGGTGAGAGAAATCACACCAAAACGAGCTATAATTTGTTCACTGGAACTATGAGAATGCAGGTGATCTTAGATATAGCTGGGCTAAAACCTGGTAAGTCCAATTAAGACTGTGTTTGACAGTAGGAAGGTCTAACCATGTACAGATACCGAGGCTGATTTAAATCAGTGCAATTCCATAATGTGACTTGGCCGAGGTGGTGCCATCGCCACGAGGTTTCTCATGGACAATGGCTGCAGGTGCAACTTTGACCATCAGTGGCTAAGTGCGCTCCTACAAGACTGGAAGATCAATCTCCTTTTATGGAGTAGTTTTTCCTCGCACTAACACCAATTGGCGGTGGGTAACGCTAGTGCTAGATATCAGCATAGACCTAATGTCAGATTAGCGGATACTGAAAGTATCTTGACTCAAGATACGTAACGTGGGTGTATGATTTTCCACAGCTGAGCGAACAATATATCTGACTTCTCAGATGCTAGTTGCCTGTGGCGACGAGATCATGTGTGGCGCTGAGTATGGCTCTACCGAGCCTATCGATTTCATTTTCACATGAAAGTCGTGGGATGTATATATGAAGATGGTATCTGTTCTTTCCGACATGTCCGAAAGAACAGATACCATCGGTGACCATGCAGATCGTTAGAATGAAATTACAATGAAATGAATACCCCTAGCTGCATACAGGCGTTGATATAAGTCAACGGAGACAGTTAAAAATGTGCGCCCTGACCGGGACTCGAACACGGGATCTCCTGCTTACATGGCAGACGCTCTATCCATCTGAGCTACCGAGGACACAGAGGATAGTGCAACTGCAGGTAGCTCAGATGGATAGAGCGTCTGCCATGTAAGCAGGAGATCCTGTGTTCGAGTCCCGGTCAGGGCGCACATTTTTAAGTGCCCCCGTTGACTTATACCAACGCCTGTATGCAGCTAGTGGTATTGATTTCATTGTAAAGTCGTGGGATCCCGACCAACGTGAGCAGCTGTATCATGAACGATAAACCGCAGGCTCGATTGGTCACGATATTGCAGCACAGTCGAGAGAGCGAATTCGACTTTGTTGCAATCGTACAGATCACTTAACAGTTGTGGTGATATGACTTTGATAGGGAAGTCGACAATTTGTATGCAAAATTCCACTCACTGCAGTGGTCAAATAGTAATTTTCTAAATCGTCCTACGCGACATATGTTGGCGTCTGCAATAGATGTAGATTTTCGTCAAAGTGTCAATTTCTGAAACTATTAACAGCACTTGCTGTGCAAATGCTGTACATAATATTTTGGGTTGCAACCACATCGCAATGCTGACATACGTGTACAAGACCGTTACACCCCTTGGTCAAAATACGCTTGTCACTGTTGCATCTCTCACTCTGCTGAACTCAATAAATCCGTAAGCCTCCCACGAACAGCTTGTCTCCCATATGTCTCAGTGGACACAAATTTTGGGTGTTTGAGGAGCAATAGTAAACATTTTAGGAGGTGGTAGTATAGCCTAATTAGAATAAGATTTTCACATAGTGTGTTCCAGGTTTTATTCACTACAGAGATGCAGTTGTTAGAATGTAACCCAAACAAATACTCATAGAAGGTACTAAGCAAAGATAAATTATCAGGATTAAAGTTGCTTTTCATAAATACAACCTCAAACTTCAATAAAATTTCGATTTCTCTTAACAGCAGCACATGTAGCTCATCTGAGGTTGTCTTCGCATTCTTTTATGAGGGCAACGCTACTTATAATCAGAAAGATCAGTCTATCTCTTGTGCTTACTTTCTTTGTATAGTTCGTGTATCAACCTTACGTCACCATTTCCGCAGACACATCCTCCGGGGATTATCTGGTTTATATGACGTTGTCAGAAGCCGGGTGTGCTGTGAACACGACCTCTTGCTTATGTATATCAGGTGCTCCGTGCGTATGCATATTAAACTGATGCTGATTCTGTCACCCCAGATATATAAAATAATAGATTACCCTCAAGAAGCTAATAGGCGACTTGAGAAATCAACTGCCACGCACATCGGAAAACGTTATTTGATAAGTTCCTAAACCCGCCAGGGGCGTCGACTATTGCTTATGGTTCGAGGATCCGGGCATTCCAATTGAATAATTTACTTTAATGGTTGCTGAATAATAAAATTTGATCTGGTTAAATAATATTTACTCAAACTGATGTAAAAATTACTCATGGCACGTGAACGTCGAGGTTATGATACAATTCGAGAATGAATTTACGTAATTAAAATAGAACAATGAGGAGAAAATGAATGGTTGTTACGGTCGCCACCAGCATGATGCTGGACAATTACGGTTGAGATGGTGCCCAGACACATAACGGACATGAATTGTGCTTTCAGCGTGATTGCAAAATTTTAAAATTACGCGAAAAGACACGAATTCGAATAGAGCATACAACAGATCGCTGAATAAAGGAAGAATCAGAAAGAAACATCACTAAGCGGGTGAGCTCCAATGAGTTAACTCGATAGCGAAAGAAATATGAGTAGTTACGAGGAAAGTCCCCCTTGAAGCAAGAATTATATTTCAGAAGAACTTGTATACCTGTGCGTGAAGCGCGTAGATCAAGTCAGGAAGACTAAAAAATAGGAATGAACTCTTCCCTCAGTTTGTCGCGATTCCCGAAGTTGGGAGTGTTCATTGCGATCTTACCGTGATTGCCATTGAGGTAGTTGCCGACAAGTCGGAGTGTGCCGAACTGTGGTCACTGTTAACGGTTGCTGCGCTGAGCTGATGTGATGAGATTGCAAATCGCGGATCTCATCATCACCCTGATTACTCTCCGCGAACGCGCGCAAGTTCACAGTGAAACTTCGAAGACTTGGCAGACGCCCTAAGCCAAGATGAACACTCACGAGCGAGGAGTCCAGGGTAGCATCACCTAGTAGAAGTTCGAATCAGAATACCCACACGAATCTGAATACCATTTCGACTGCCTGTCTCAACTTTTGGTAGCCTTCATTCAGGCTTTGGAAAGGCACCCCGCACAATATTTTCTAGCCAGTCCCAGAAAGAGTCTATCCAGGAAAGTACTTGGGTTCGAACAAACAGATCTGTATGAACGTTTGGTTACAGGACCATTATGTACCTCGGAATGTGGTGGTGGGTGTCGTTTTTCTGCAAAACTCTGCAGTCATGCTCTAGATATCACTGTAGATGTAATTGTAGACCCCATACGCAATGCAGCAATCTTAACTATAATTGTAAATGCGGAATGTCAATAAAATGCTCCGAGCAATACGAATGACTGCAAAACGCACAGTGAAGAAATGCAAATTGATCGCATGGCGTATCTGCACATTCTATAATATCAGTGTTGAACGCCACGTCAATGACACTTTTGAAGTTGTTCACTGGTTCACCAATATCGTAGCCAGCGTTCTGCCACGCATAACGAAGCATTGGTCTGTATACTCCCGCAGATAACTGATTGTAAATGACGGAATGCATATTCATGATAAAGAGTCTGTCGTGCAATTTCGGCTGCATATTACTGGAACGTAGTTTAATGGAGTCTGTTATTCTCTTGGCATATATTTTATATTGCCTGAAGAAATACACATCCAGAGGTTGTGCATATTTATATATATTAGTTTTAGGCGGAATGATTTTTAAATCTACATGTTTTCCGCCAGATGCTTCCAGTAGTACTCGTTCATCCTTATGTCCAGACCAGGAGTCACAAAGTACTAATGACTTTCTCGACAAATGTGGATTCAAAACTGACAGAAAAAACGTCTTCAGATGCTGTTTCGTCATCTTCCCACTCACACTTGCATCGACGACGACATTTGGGGGGGGGGGGGGGCACCGCGTTTCTATTTCCCTTGACATGCGGGGTCCAAACTTTCCACTGGATTCTTGGAAGCAAATATAGAGTTAGTCTGCCAATCGTCCGTCCACTGATATAGCAACATCGATCGTGTAACTATGTGTTGCACAGTTAACTGATTGCAACATCGCGACAGTGTTTCTCTCCCCTTTCATGGATAGTGTTCTGTCATAAGAAAGTTCGTAGTTGAACTGACTCTGATCACAGTTCCATACAGAATTAATATCGATGTTTTCTCTCGTGATATACTCATTGACGTCAGCAACAAACGTTTGAACTCTTTCAATCAGCTCTTCTTTGTCATCCGTATCTTTTCGTGCTTGGAGCATAGTGATACGGCGTGATGTTATCCTAAACTCCTTTTTCAAATTAGTAATAAATCATAGTGAAGCTGTAAAGTTTGTACACCCGAGATTTCTGACTACGTCCAATGCCCAATGTTGTAAATGCCAATAATGAAAGGCGGAACCGCATTCTCGCGTTTCATCGAATTTCACCATTACACGCTCCTTGATGGTCTTGAAAACTGAATTTCCTTCTCTTTTCTTTGCCACGTAATCCAGTATGTTTTTAATATTGCTTTTAGACTTCAGTTTAGGGTATCTTTTCAGAAACTTGTAGTATGTGTCGAAACCTCTTACGTAATAATCATCGTACATGTTCTCCAGTGTGTTGTCATCAAACGCCGTGATGATACTTGCAACTTAACTTTAACCTTCTTCTTGGGAGACGGTTGGTATTCATTGTCACTGCTTCCATCGCCTCTTCCCGCACTTGCCGTAGCACTACCGTTTGCAATGAGTTGTTCGTCATTATCATCCCTATCATCATCATTATGTGTTAGTGTTACAACAGTATCTGTTTCTAACTTATGCTCATATTTCTGCACTATAATAGGTACCAGGAAACATGCGAATGATTCGTCTTCTACACCAATACCATCTTCACGAAGAAGGGTTCTTCGTAACTTCATCTCAACCAATCGCAATACATTAGCAGGGTTGATTACCAATCGCCGAGCCATCTGACGCTTCAATACACAAATAATGTCACGAAACGCAACTTCAGAGGCACAGTGCACCGTCCCTACTGGTCCCGACTGGCGTACCGGCAGGTCAGTGTGCAATGCGGCGTGGCATACGCAGAGGCCTCTAACGGACGACTGTAGATTTTTGCAGATGCGGGAGTATCACTAGTGCAATAAGAGACCTTTACATTATTTCTCACACGATTTTGGTGTATTTGTGTTTGTTCGAGCCCAAGTACTTTCCTGGCAAGTGCTTTTTTCTATCAGGTATCTGGAAGTCTGTTCCTTAGTTCTCACCATAAAGTTAAAATCTATCCGCCAATGAGATATGTGTATGTGGAAACGAGAGACGAGTGTCACGCTATTCCCAACCCTCTTCCCAGATTGCCACGTCCAGACTTGTTTGTCAGAAATTCCGGAAATTTTTTAGGGCTTCGTACACCGTTCCCACGGGAAGGGCAAAGTTTGGAAATTTGCAGCAACGCGAGTTGCTACACATCTTGCTTGAGAAATGTGTCTGGAGACAACACACAGCAGCATAACGGCAAGTGGAAAGCTGAGGACTCCACCCGAAGTTTACTAGTAAGGCAGAGCTCTCACGCATTACAGCAGGGGTCTCCCATTCTGCTGTTGAGGACACCAGTCTTCCGTTCCGCAACTCATTGTTCTTGGAACCTTAGCCAAAAGGATAATCCCTGTTAATGCTTGTCCGACTGTCCATGCGGCCCACTAGCGTGATACTCTGCACTCTAAATGCCCGGCAGAACGTGAAAAAGTTCCTCCTGTTTTCGCCCCAGCGAAAGGGAGTTCCGCTGGTGAAGACCAGATACAGGTATTGTAAAAAACTACTACAAGAATGAAATGTAACAGGGGTGGGTTACCTGCATTGCTACTCGGTACTACAAAGCCACTCACGTTAACAAAGAGCAGTACAGATGGAAAGCCGACAAATCAAACTGTGTCGAAAAGCAAATGATGAAAGAAAGTCTCGTATGCAGATTCAGTATGCAAATATGATAAAAAGTGAGGAGAAACGCCTGAAACAGGCCGCCTCCTCACAGCGTGTTACATGTCGACTAGAATTTGTGGGGGCCTCGTCATGATGGAAAAATATTCCTGACCTTGTGACCAAAGGAGCTTCTTTCACTAATGCTAGAAGTTCGTTTTCGAGAAATCTGGATAACGGGACGTTATAAGACGATGCGGTACACAACAGTCCCAGTCAACTGACTGTCTATCATACCTTCATACCACGCTACACATTTACAGAGACACGTTCTGTCGTGTCCTAACGCAGGATAGAAGGAAGACAGGGTTTCAAATTTCCGGACGGTTAGGAGCAAATACAAGACAACATACTTTCAATAAGGCAGATCGATTTCATGGATCAGCGCTCGACCCAATAGGATGATCGCATCAGGAAACTCAAGGAACACAGGGGTTTGATTAACACTATTTATTTGCAATCCGACTAACTACTACACTGAAGGCTAATTCCAACCATTAGAAAAAGCAAAGGATGCAACTGGTTGTACAACAGAAGTCAGTGTCTGAGTCCATGGTAGTGAGAGCTAACAGAAACAGCAATCACTAGCAGCACTGTCAAGTACGAACTCCGAGAGCAGTACTCCAAGTGAGAAAATCAGGCTTGTCGGAGCTTACCCGAGGTTTGCAATGATCTGTATGGAGTTGGCGACCCAACGACCTCACTGTGCCTGAATACAAAAACATGGTTTTTTTCAAGGATTGTGGCGACACACTATTTCTCCCTCCCTATAGTTACCCCTCCAGTCCACTGGCACTTTATAGGCTTCGACCAAACTGATGGTTCAAATGGCTCTAAGCACTATGGGACTTAACATCTGAGGTCATCAGTGTCCTTAGAACTACTTAAACATAACTAACCTACGGACATCACACACATCCATGCCCGAGGCAGGATTCGAACCTGCGCCGGAGCAGCAGCACGGTTCCAGACTGAAGCGCCTAGAACCGCTCGGCCACAAGGCCGGCGACCAAACTGACGAGTGGCTCTGCACCTCCAGAACGCATCTGACCAACCACATTCATATTCCTCTCATTCTGTTGCTCGGTGGGTAGGGAAGTTTCTGACCTTTACATTAACAAACCGTAAGTTTGGTATCAACAGCTTTCAGCTGAAATCTAAACGTCATTGCCCTTCCTATTATGGCTAAATAAACTAGTTTTTCACGTCACTTGGCTCCGCCCGAGGCCTCTCGTGAGTGGAGAATGGTGTTATAGGACTCTAACCTGCGTAAACCTATTGACGCTGGAGTTCTCAGGCACAAGTACCTAGCTTGTTGCCTCTACTAAGGCGTGACTTTTTGTGAGCGTCTTCTATTGTGACACCTTACAACAGCGTCTACTCGGTGAATGAAATTACCTGTTAACTCTTTGTACCCCAACAAAATGAAAGAGAACATTATTTTGAAATTTTTCACATAATTAACCTTTTTCATCATAGTAAGCAATGAATACAAGAAGAAATTGGCAAAAATTAAGAGATCAGTTGCTTTATGGAGGTGGTTTCACTTTGGAACCACTGGGACATACAGGTTTCAATCATCCATCACTTCATGTGACACATTGGAAAGCAAATTCGCATTTCTCCTATACAAAATCCCAGATCTTGAAACCTCCATGAGCTTATAACGCCTAAAACAAATTAGATTCGTAGATAACAAGCAAACATGGCCCTAAAATTTAATAAATTTTGTATAAAAACTACATGCTGTCCCAGTTGTTACATTTCGTTAATACTCATAAAACAACAGTACAAAGTCAAGTGTAAGTTATAATAACTTAGATATATTTAGTTTCACTGTCAGTGATCTCATAATATGGCCACTATAAAAAAAACCGCATGTGAGAATCTCCGACAATCACGTAGCACAATCTCCGCGACGACTGTTGCTTTGAACGCTTAAGTGACTGCACAATACATTACATTCGCAGGACTCATCGTACCCCTATAAGGCTATGTCCTGTAATAGCATCCGTGGTTTCATGCGAAAGGCAGTGTTACTTAAAAAAAATTGATAAATTGATGCTCTCAGGTAGAAGCCACTGATATCCAAAGGATTAACTCTCTAAGTGAAACTTCTCCTCTGGGATATCTCTCCAGAGCGTCTGCAATTCACAGGGATCTAGCGTTACTGCTTACCTCCGGTAACTTAACGCTAACACAATTGCCTGCTCTCTGCATTGAATCTTCGATTTCCTACCTTGGAGTGCCCTCGACGGCTTCCAACCGCCCTATGCTTAACATTGTATAAGTCAATACGTCGTTAGTATATCACAGATCTTGAAAATGTGTCTCTTCAAAGACATATAGGGTTCCGCTGGATAACCGATGAGTGTTATTGAAACCGCCACGAGCGAAAGCGACTTCATCAGTTAACAAACTTAATGGGATTATCGGCGAACTTCAATTAGCCGACGTCCAAATTACAACTGTCTACCTTAATATACTTCTAGATAGTGTTGAAAACGCTGTAAATGATAAGTATGGAGGCCGCGCACACATAATGTATGTCATATTCGTGTATGTAGAACACCGATACGTGAAAAAACTCTGCGTGTGCTTGTTGAAGGACTAAATACTACTAACTGAATAATGCCTCCCACTTCACCCACACTCTGTTAATTTGCACGTTCAGATACGACTGCTGGGCACTGCACCAGTCTCACAGTATTTAGTGATAACCCGAGAACACACTCACGGTGCTGGTACTCGGCGGTCAGAAAATCATTTACCGTGTTCTCTCCAAACAGCAGCGTTTCCATTGCGAAACCCATATACAAATACCATATTGGCATACTCAGGATTTGTAAATACGGGCGACATGCTTAGGCGATACAGGGGAACTTACCAACAAACCACAATCTGTTGATACAATTATTTTTGGAAGGACCTTACTCCAAACGAAGGAAAACAATTTGTTGGGTGAGTAAATACAAGGTTACAGGATGGGCTTCTCAGTGGTTAAAGAACAGAACAAAATGTATATTTTACAGTTATGCAGATGCTAGGTTTTGCAATATCTTTGAGAAAAAAGGTCAGAATCTTGGAATAAGGTCCTTTACTTGAGGAAGTGATTCATATCCATGGTCATGTTACGTTTTTAGTAGTGTACTTATACATTTTCACAATTTCCTTGATCATCATCTGCAACAGTAGCAATAGCAGTGTTACAGCCACTGGTCCAGCCTTTTCAAAATTAAAAACAACAGACACTTCCTGAAATAAAAGCTCGAATTATGCTTCAGTAATCCTCCTATGTATTCAGAAACCGCAACACCTCGCTGCTCCTTACTATGTTTAAAATTGATAAAGGAACATGGATGAAACCTTCCTTTCTGGTATTTAGTAACATTTCTACGTTGTGACCGGTTCGATAACAGGCCTTCCCTGTAGGCCTTCCTTACAGAAATTGTAGGTGTCTTCAATTTCTATTAGCTTCATAGTGAGCTTGCGATGTTTGGAAGCACTTTCAATGATTTCACAATATTCTCTCACCATAAATACCATATGAGCTCTTCTGGATACCCGTTCCACCATTGAACTTTTCCTGTCACATACGTTACACAGATGTCCAAGAATAGGAATAAACTGTTCCACGTTTCCAAAATGTGTAGTCTTCACCAAAGAGGCACGTATTATAGTGATTCCTATTTTGCCCAACGCAACCGCCAGACTTTTCTGGTACATAAATCGGAAGGAAGACACTTCATTTGCTCCTTTCTTCCCAATGGTTTACATGCATCATAGACTCATTAATCTTCACGTTATGCATAAAATATAGCAGTCTCATTCAACATATGACATGAAATACCAAAAGCGAAACGTAGTGTATAGTGCATTAGGTATTCGATAGACGGCACGTGAAGATGATCACCAGCGGAAGGACATTACTCCAGGAATAAAGCCCTTTCAGAAACGACGTCGCTGTAACAAAGTCGCAAAAACACATTTACAATGTGTGGAATAAAGCCCTTTTCATGCAGAAAGATGTACCTAAACTATCGGATCAAAAGTATGCGGACACCACCAAAAACATATGTTTTTCATATTAGGTGCATTGTGCTGCCACCTTCTGCCAGGTACTCCATATCAGCGACCTCAGTAGCCATTAGACATCGTGAGAGAGCAGAATGGGGCGCTCCGCGAAACTCACGGACTTCGAACGTGGTCAGGTGATTGGGTGTCACTTGTGTCATACGTCTGTACGCGAGATTTCCACACTTTTAAACATCCCTAGGTCCACTGTTTCCGATGTGATAGTGAAGTGGGAACGTGAAGGGACACGTACAGCACAAAAGCGTACAGGCCGAACTCGTCTGTTGACTGACAGAGACCGCCAACAGTTCAGAGGGTCGTAATGTGTAATACGCATCTATCCAGACCATCACATAGGAATTACAAACTGCATCAGGGTCCACTGCAAGTACTATGGCAGTTAGGTGGAGGTGAGAAAACTTGGATTTCATAGTCGAGTGGCTGCTCATAAGGCACACAGCACGCCGGTAAATGCCAAACGACGCCTCGCTTGGTGTAAGGGGCCTAAACATTGGACGATTGAACAGTAGAAAGACGTTGTGTGGAGTCACGAATCACGGTGCACAATGTGGCGATCCGATGGCAGGGTGTGGGTATGGCTAATGTCCGGTGAACGTTATCTGCCAGCGTGTGTAGTGCCAACAGCAAAATTCAGAGGCGGTGGTATTATGGTGTGGTCGTGTTTTTCATGGAGGGCGCTTGCACCCCTTGTTGTTTTGAGTGGCACTATCACAGCACAGGCCTACATTGATGTTTTAAGCACCTTCTTGCTTCCCACTGTTGAAGAGCAATTCGGGGATGGCGATTGCATCTTTTAACACAATATATGTTCATAACGCACGGCCTGTGGCGGAGTGGTTACACGACAATAACATCCTTGTAATTTACGGGCCTGCACAGAGTTCTGGCCTGAATCCTATAGCACACATTTGGGCTGTTTTGGAACGCCGACTTCGTGCCAGGCCCCAGCGACCGACATCGATACCTCTCCTCAGTGCAGCACTCCGTGAAGAGTGGGCTCCCATTCCCCAAGAAACCTTCCAGCACCTGATTGAACGGATGCCTGCGAGAGTGGAAGCTTTCATAAAGGCTAAGAGTGGGCCAACCCCATTTTGAATTCCAGCATTACCGACGGAGGGCGCCACGAACTTGTAATCATGTACATGTACGGATACTTTTGATCACATAGTGTATGTGTATAGAACTGGTACCGTCCTTGATTAATTTTGTGAAAATATGGAGTAAGGCCCTTTCAAAGATGACTGGACCAATTGAAAAACTCTGTTATGTAAACTCAAGCATATTTTTCCAACTTGAACTCCAAGCCGGCCGGAGTGGCCGAGAGGTTCTAGACGCTACAGTTTGAAACCGCGCGACCGCTACGGTTGCAGGTTCGAATCCTGCCCCGGGCATGGATGTGTGTGATGTCCTTAGGTTAGTTATGTTTAAGTAGTTCTAAGTTCTAGGGGACTGGTGACCTCAGACGTTAAGTCCCATAGTGCTCAGAGCCATTTGAACCATTTTTTGAACTCCAAAACAAAAATGACAATCGATAAATAAACCGTTAGCACCTTGAGTACCAACATGCGCAATGAAAAAGTATCTCTGTAACCAGTTGCGTATCTGTAACCAGTAAAAATGGACACGTGTTATATAAAATGTTTTATTCGAATTAGTCTATGCTACCACCTCCTACTGTTCCTGCTGCAGCGTCATGTATTCCTCTGGCTGTGCAACATAAGAAGAGAAGGAAGGAAGATTAAGATTTAACGTCCCGGCGACATCGAGGTCATTAAGGACGGAGTACAAGCTCGGATTCATTCAAGGATATGGAAGGAAGTCGGCTGTGCCATTTCAAAGAAACCATCCTGGCATTTGCCTGGAGTGGTTTAGGGAAAGCATGGAAAACCTAAATCAGGATGGCCGGACGCGGGTTTGAACCGCCGTCCTCCGCAATGCGAGTCCCTGCGCGACGTCCCTACGGGATCGCAGCTATCGCCCATAATTGACGCCACAACATTTCGCGTCTAATGCTAATTATGTACAGTCCTCACAGTTTTGACCATTTAACGAGCGGCATGGCATGTATAGCGGTCTGTCTACAACGTTTGGAAGACAGGATTGTGTGGACTTCTCTTAAGGTGTAACACTATATAGTCCCAGTTGATGATCGAAGCTGTGGTCCGACGCTAGTGAGGAATCAAATATATAGACGACATAAGGCAAATAATTTATACGTGTATTCAACGACATTATATCCAAGCACACCGTCTTTGATGGCATGTGCTAACGAATTTTCGTTACTGAAGCTCATAATAAGATGACTATTGCAACAAGTGGTGAGAGTTCAGACATTGTTTCTGGTGCCTAACTTAGCACTTACAAATTTTTCAGTAATATCGTGAATGATTTATTCCGCCATATTGGATACACGTAACTTTGATTATATATCTATCGACTTCGGAGGTTAATTGCGTGGTTAGCATTCTGTGTAGATTCAGTACGATATTTGATAGCGCCTTTGATTTTGAAATTCACGAATAACTGAAACGATCCGAGTAGAACACTTGCGCCATCCGCCTCCATTTTAATATTTCACGTATAACAAATAGTCATGAATTGGTCAAAAATACATATTTTTTCGATAGATCTTCCACGTAAAAAATAATATAGTCCATAAAAATTCCACGAGTGATGTGTGGGGATTGTACATAATAAAAGTAGTATAGGAACTACAGCTATCAGGGCGAGGTGTCATTCGTAGAGGAGATCTCTTTATTCGCTCCCTTTCTTGTGAATCACGTTCCCACCTGAGTTACTTTAGCGTCTGCAGAGCCATATAACTTCGTGAAAGCGTCTGGTAATGATGACGTGACTTCCTCATTCATGTCAGAGGCGTATATGGCTCTGAGAACTATGGGACTTAACATCTACGGTCATCAATCCTCTAGAACTTAGAACTACTTAAACCTAACTAACCTAAGGACATCACACAACACCCAGTCATCACGAGGCAGAGAAAATTCCTGACCCCGCCGGGAATCGAACCCGGGAACCCGGGAGTGGGAAGCGAGAACGCTACCGCACGACCACGAGCTGCGGACAGAGGCGTATAGAGAAATCAATAGTTATTGATAATTTTAGGTGTTTGGGGTGGGTCCATTTCGCAGCATGCACGACATGAGCTTTGTGCAGCAAAACTCACACCGTTGTGGTTGAAGGTCTAGTTCGTTAAAAGTATCTGTAACACACTATTACTCCCCACCTCAGCAGAAAAAGTCGGACCTAATTGGATGGAATATTTTCAGTATTATTGACACGTCATGTTAGAATAAAAATTCGAGCTTTTTACTACGAGGGTCGTCCACAAAGTAAGTTCCGTTTCTATTTCTATCCGCGGCAGCGATACGATCGCAGTTCCGAGCATGCGCGGCAGTTAATCTGACTCAAGGAGGAGACATGTACGCCATTTTCAGATCGCTGCTGCCGACGTCTGCTTTGCAGTGCTTCTTTATAATGTCGGCAGTAATTGAAAATGTGGCCGCGTGTGAAATCAGATCTGTGATTCGTTTTCTAAATGCAAAGAAAGTTAAACTAAAGGAAATACAGCGGCAAATGTGCGGGATTTACAGGCAAAATGCTATGAGTAATTCAAATGGCTCTGAGCACTATGGGACTCAACTGCTGTGGTCATAAGTCCCCTAGAACTTAGAACTACTTAAACCTAACTAACCTAAGGACAGCACACAACACCCAGCCATCACGAGGCAGAGAAAATCCCTGACCCCGCCGGGAATCGAACCCGGGAACCCGGGCGTGGGAAGCGAGAACGCTACCGCACGACCACGAGATGCGGGCCATGAGTGATTCAATGGTTAGAAGATGGGTCAGACTATTCAATGAAGGACGTGATCAAGTGCATGATGAAGAACGAAGTGGACGCCCGTCTGTGGTTACTGATGAAATGGTTCACACAATTGAAGAGAGGATTAAGCACAACCGTAAGTTTACGTTTAGTGCCCTTGCTATGGAAATTCCGCAAATCTCACGATCACTAATTCATGAAATTGTTACTGAAAAACTGAAACTTCGAAAACTTTGCTCACGTTGGGTACCCAAAAGTCTTACTGAACAACACAAAAAACAACAGATGGGCAGTGCACTTCAGTTACTGACACGCTACAGTGAAGAAGGCGATGGTTTTCTTTCTCGGATAGTCACTGGGGATGGAACTTGGGTATCGTACGACACCCCTGAAACAAAACGGCAATCAATGGAATGGAGGTACACTTCATCCCCAACGAAGGTTAAGCCTAAGTAAATCTTGACACCTTGAAAAGTCATGTGCACCGTTTTTTGGGACAGAAAAGGCATTTTCCTGATTGATTTCTTACCACGAGGCCAAACAATTAATGCACATGGTTACTGCGAGACCATTAAGAAATTGCGCCGCACAATACAGAACAAGCGCCGAGGATTACTGTCAAAAGATGTTGTTTTTGTTCCACGATAACGCCCGACCTCACACGGCGAATGTGACCAAACAACTCTTCCGGGAATTTCACTGGGGCGCCTTTGATCATCCTCCGTACAGTCCGGACCTCGCTCATAGCGACTTTCATCTCCTCTTACATCTAAAATCAGTCCTTGGTGGTCAACACATCAACGATGGTGACGAGCTGAAAGAACGTGTTACCACATGGTTGAATGCACAGGTGGCAACCTTTTATGAAGGAGGCATACAAAAACTTGTGCCACGCTATGACAAGTGCCTACAAAATTTCGGAAGCTATGAAGGAGGCATACAAAAACTTGTGCCACGCTATGACAAGTGCCTACAAAATTTCGGAAGCTATGTAGAAAAGTAGTTAAACAGTTGTAGATTTATTTGCAATAAATATTTTTTCTGTATCTGTACTCGTTTGCTTTATACACTCCTGGAAATTGAAATAAGAACACCGTGAATTCATTGTCCCAGGAAGGGGAAACTTTATTGACACATTCCTGGGGTCAGATACATCACATGATCACACTGACAGAACCACAGGCACATAGACACAGGCAACAGAGCATGCACAATGTCGGCACTAGTACAGTGTATATCCACCTTTCGCAGCAATGCAGGCTGCTATTCTCCCATGGAGACGATCGTAGAGATGCTGGATGTAGTCCTGTGGAACGGCTTGCCATGCCATTTCCACCTGGCACCTCAGTTGGACCAGCGTTCGTGCTGGACGTGCAGACCGCGTGAGACGACGCTTCATCCAGTCCCAAACATGCTCAATGGGGGACAGATCTGGAGATCTTGCTGGCCAGGGTAGTTGACTTACACCTTCTAGAGCACGTTGGGTGGCACGGGATACATGCGGACGTGCATTGTCCTGTTGGAACAGCAAGTTCCCTTGCCGGTCTAGGAATGGTAGAACGATGGGTTCGATGACGGTTTGGATGTACCGTGCACTATTCAGTGTCCCCTCGACGATCACCAGTGGTGTACGGCCAGTGTGGGAGATCGCTCCCCACACCATGATGCCGGGTGTTGGCCCTGTGTGCCTCGGTCGTATGCAGTCCTGATTGTGGCGCTCACCTGCACGGCGCCAAACACGCATACGACCATCATTGGCACCAAGACAGAAGCGACTCTCATCGCTGAAGACGACACGTCTCCATTCGTCCCTCCATTCACGCCTGTCGCGACACCACTGGAGGCGGGCTGCACGATGTTGGGGCGTGAGCGGAAGACGGCCTAACGGTGTGCGGGACCGTAGCCCAGCTTCATGGAGACGGTTGCGAATGGTCCTCGCCGATACCCCAGGAGCAACAGTGTCGCTAATTTGCTGGGAAGTGGCGGTGCGGTCCCCTACGGCACTGCGTAGGATCCTACGGTCTTGGCGTGCATCCGTGCGTCGCTGCGGTCCGGTCCCAGGTCGACGGGCACGTGCACCTTCCGCCGACCACTGGCGACAACATCGATGTACTGTGGAGACCTCACGCCCCACGTGTTGAGCAATTCGGCGGTACGTCCACCCGGCCTCCCGCATGCCCACTATACGCCCTCGCTCAAAGTCCGTCAACTGCACATACGGTTCACGTCCACGCTGTCGCGGCATGCTACCAGTGTTAAAGACTGCGATGGAGCTCCGTATGCCACGGCAAACTGGCTGACACTGACGGTGGCGGTGCACAAATGCTGCGCAGCTAGCGCCATTCGACGGCCAACACCGCGGTTCCTGGTGTGTCCGCTGTGCCGTGCGTGTGATCATTGCTTGTACAGCCCTCTCGCAGTGTCCGGAGCAAGTATGGTGGGTCTGACACACCGGTGTCAATGTGTTCTGTTTTCCATTTCCAGGAGTGTATAACCAAACGGAACTTACTCTGTGGACAGACCTCGTATATATAACGTCCGTCGGCTTTTTGGGCAAAAATCTGAGTGCGTCGTGCTACCAGTCATCGTGTTGACGTCTGCAATGCTACTGGCGCGCGCTGGAACGGAAAACAACTCGTCCAATTTCTCTGTAGTCTCTCAACGCCGAAAGCTCGCTTGAAGGTGCCTTGCTTAAACTGATTGTTGCACATTCTGATCTGTACGGCTTCCTTCATGACAAAGTCGCCGCAGGGCGATGCACAGAACAAGACGTATGTATCATTAAACTTGAATTATGTTTACTCGTTCGTCTCTCAACCGCTGGCTTTTCTAAATGACGATTTTTAACATTCCGCTGGTATTCTGCACAAAGTTCGGCAACTCTAAAGATTGTTTGGCCCATATAGTTTCTTTTGCACTGACAAGGGACTTTGACTCCTGGATCCCTTAGTCCAAGACAGTCCTTACGTAAGCGCAGCATCCTTTTATCATCGTGGTCGTGAAATAGGTCTTACGCCGTGTTTGCCAGGTAAGTACCTAGCTTGCTAGATGTAGTCCCATATGCTGACAAATGTCCACCATCGCTATGGCAAAATATATTCTCACGGACCTACACTGAAACGTCTAAAAGACCACCATGGAATTGCATAGCTAAAATAGCCGAAGGCTGCAATGCCTGGATAAGTCTAGGAAAGACCTTTATTCAACACTGGATGGTTATGATGTTGATACTTGTCTTAAAATTTTTTCGACACATAAAGGAATTAAAGACGTCAGTTGCCATTGGGCACTGACTTACACCAATGGAGCAAGTTGAAAATTTATGCCGAACCGGAATCCCCACCCAGGTCTCCTGCTTACTAGGCAAATGCGCTGACCACTATGCCATCCATACTCAGTGGGCACCAGAACTGCAATTACTACCTACCCTAGCACGCCTCCCATCAGACCAAAATTCTCAACTTACGCCACACACTGTTGATGTACTGCCTCTGCTCTTTGGCCTAGTTACTGGCGGCATCTCGTTAATGGCGGAGTTGTCAGAACATCTACCAAATAAGCAAGAGATCCGGGTTCGGATCCCCGTCCGGCATTAATTTTCAACTTGTCCCAGTGATATAAATCGATGCCTACTGGCAGCTAATGTCTTCATTTCCTTTGTGTCTTGATTCATAGTGGCTGCAGGATAAAAATGGTGTCTGTCCATTCGGACAGTTTTCAGTATTTGCTGCAAAGAGAGGTCAGGCAGTTCCATTCTGTTAATCTGCAGATATTCACTGACTTCAGAATGCTAATCAATTAATTTATATAAAGGTGTAACGCACTTTTTCAATCTGTGAGACAGGAAGATACAACCCGTCATTCAAGATGAGTCCCACAAGCAGATATCGCAATCATTAGAATGCAGTTAGCTCACGCATTCTGTTTAACACATCTGCAAAGAGTTGTAGAATCGCCTAACTGATAATCGTGTGATAAACGAGCTATGACCCTAAAAACCCTAATTATTCATGAATTTAAGAAGAGCAGGTGTACCTCAACTGACCACTGTCGAAACCTTGACATTCACCGCCTGTCTTGGAAAGTATCGCACTAATATCCAGAAATATAAAAATCGTCATTAGGTCCGGATGTAGTGTGTACTCTTGTACACCGTGACACGTTACACAGTGATTAAGACACAGGGTATATTGACAAATCGGTCATCGGCCGTGGATGACACTTCCCGTATGTAGTTCTATGGCAAATGTATTATTTGTAAAATTACTATTGCCTGAAATCTGAGAAAAGCCACGTAATTTGCTGCATCGATGTTAGTGGTGGTTGCGAGGAGGTCTCCTCCGCGCTACGAAGGTGTTTGTTAGCCTCGAAGGCATTTTGCACGCGAAAAAAATGTTCAAATGTGTGTGAAATCCTATGGGACTTAACTGCTAAGGTCATCAGTCCCTAAGCTTACACACTACTTAACCTAAATTATCCTAAGGACAAACACACACACACATGCCCGAGGGACGACTCGAACCTCCACCGGGACCAGCCGCACAGTCCGTGACTGCAGCGCCTAAGACCGCTCGACTAATCCCGCGCGGCTTTTACACGAGACATTCCCACACAGTATGCAGTAGCCTGCACTAGCCTGAGTGAGACTGCACAGAAGCACACTATCAGAACAGTTAATGCATGGACCCTATAAATTTATAGTCCTTTCAATGCAGATGTATGTGAGGGAAATGATACCAAGTTTGATTAAATTTCAAATATAATTTTTACGAATATTTTACTTTTTAGTTAGTTTTAGAGGTGCTGCAGACGATAGCTACGAAGTTATAGAGTATGTTTGTTTTGACATGAAAACAACGTCCTAAATGTCGTTCACGAATTTTCCGAGTTATAGATAGAAACTTAATATTCTATTATAAACCTAACAGCATGGTAAATTAACTACCTTTTAGAATTGGAATAAAACTTAGAAATTTCAGCACCATTTCGATTTGAAAAGTTCATGAAGATATACTGGTTTTTGTAATCGTATCTGTAATGTAATGGGATTCAGTGATTTTTTTAATTACTCTATTGCACGTGACTCGCTATAATTCATGAGTTATTTCGCGAAGCAATGAAAGAGAGAGATAGTATTTATTCAAGTTCACTGGGAAATAATCCTCTATCAGATAAAATCGCAGCTATAGTACAGTCCTGACTAGAAAGACAGTAAGCGATCAAATTAGGAACTAGAGGGATTTCGTAGGCACTAGCTGTTTCTCGACGTGCGTCTGAGGGTGCGTATACATTTGCGACCAACATTTGCACGCGAAGATCATGAATATCTACGGGGAAAACTGACACAGCGAACCTCTGTGGGGCATATTTCTTGTGTGCGCGTCGACACGAGTGAGTTCGAAACTGTGCAGTCGCTACTGAGCCTTGTCGCCACTTTCTGCCCACGGGAAAAACCGACAACAGATGGCTCCTGATGAGAGGAGGACGAACCGCTTGCGCTCAACGTAAAAAGTTGTGAGCAACATGCTTGTGTGCCGCTCAGGTCGCTGCAGAAATTCGTCTCATTTTCCGCTATACAGACACAACAGTGGTCTGTGAGAGAGGTCTACGTACCTCTGATGGCATTGTTTGTCAAATGGCAGGAAATGAACTGAAATAAAATCTCATACTGTTGTGGAAGGAAAAAGTCACGGAGAACAAGAACCAGAAAATTTACGAGACATGGATTGATATCAGAGCTTTTCAGCAACAGGACACACGGTTTAGTGTAAATTGGGGAACTATGCTTGTATACTTCAATATATGAAGAAACCCCATTATGTTGTAGGTGCAGGATTGGGCGAAGGATTTTATGCTCTCTTTGGCAACTGTAACCATCTCTGACACTAAACCATGGGTAATGTTATAAGGTTCACACAAAATTACTACCTAGGTGTAGAAGAACCAGGCAAGAGTTCACTCCTAGTGTTGGAGCCATGAAACTGGTACTGACTGAACTTGGACAGAAGAGAAGCGCCATGCCTCAGTGTGTATTAGTAGAAAATATGTGACAGAAAATCGGTCTTGCCGGGAGGTATGAGTGTGAGCTGTCCTTCACATGCCACAAAAATAAAAACAGGAGAGCGTAAATGGTACGTGGCGACAGAGTAAATACACAGGGCAGGGTGCAAAAAATGGATAGTGGCAACTTAAGTTGTCAACTGATATTGAATCACAATGCAGATCGACAGTACTCGCAATTGTAGTCTCACACTCTCAGTAGTGTGTAAAAACAATACTGCTCCATACAGCATTCTTTAAGTGGGAGATTGTACCTTATATACTTCCAATGTTAAATTTATCAGTTTTAGGTACATTTATTTCGTGAATGGTTCATGATAATGTTATAAAATTTTAATGGCTCGTGGAAGGAGAGTCTCTCTCCATTGATTTATTTGTGTAGGTAAATCGCTTGCAAAATTTACGTTTTAGAGAATTTTTTGCAAGTTGTAAAATTTTTCCACATATTTAAGCTTTATTAATTCATAATTTCTACAGTATTAAACTGAACTTCTTTAAAAAAATGCGTAATTGATGTTCAGCCCTGTTTCTGTAAGTTGTGTAAGTTTCACTGTTCTATGATGGTAAGTTTCTGAAAAAAATGTACCTAATCATTAAAAAAATAAAATCTTAAGAATCTCGCTGTAAAGATGAACATGGTTTGTTACTGACCTTAGAACATCCCTGCGCCATATCCTGAGTCATCTACATGTTTCATCCTCCCTGGCTCTCTTAGCATTCCTTGAATGCATTCTTGCTTTCCTAGCGCTGTCGTTTCATAATCTGCTTTCTTCACACGGACAGCATCCATTTCAGAAAATGCCGTCACCATATTTTCCCCAGGTTGTATGCCTCACTTTCGAAGGGGCCTAACTCTCCCCATACTGCCATTATTAAATGAAAGAACTGCATCATAAACACCCAAATTCAATGTATGTTTACCTACAAATACTATTTTAGGAATTCTAGACCATATGACACTGTTAAATGATTCATTTGGGTTCTATGTTTTTCCATACACTTACGCAACAGGTTTTGATCAGTTAAACTTCTAAAAATGGGCTTTATTACCTTGCACACATCAACAGGCAATAAGTGCCTATGATTGTACTGTTCACCAGCTGCTAGAGCACTGTTGTATTTGCACCATGAGGTTTGTACTTTTGGGCACAAGGCATGACAAGGCTCCTTGTGAGTTGACAGTTTATGAAAATAAGTTGCACAGATATCCCGCTTCGTTTTCCTTTCACTGTCAGAGTTCCTTCTAATTGCTATACCATAATAGCTCTGCAAACTGTCACCTTGTCTGTGACCCTACCTTTCCCAGATAGTGGTTTTCCATCTGGTAATTATGTCTTTCATCAGTTTTTCCACACTGACATCTCCATATGGTTTTGTTTCTACCACACTCTTGAAGCTCTTACTGTCTCCATCCACTAAATATTTTACATACCTTACCCCAAACGTATCAACTCACCTATAAAAAATGTTTACTGCACCTGCAGCTTTCACATTCCCTCTAGGCCCTTCAAAATTTACCCTACGTTCAGAAGTTTCTTTGTGAGATTTGTTTTTCTTCGTCCTTTATAAATCCACACTTATGACAGCACTTAATCAGTACCTCTACATCTAACACTTTGCTATTATCCATGCTTCTTATAGTTACTACACCATTCAGACTTGTATGTCCTCTACGCTGTCATGTCCCATCAAGAGCCACAGCAATATCTGTGGAATTATCATTCATTTCAGTTGCCTCATTGACAGCATCCTTCATAGAGGCAATAGCACAATTCTTAGGAGCTTCATATAACGTACCTGTATACTTCTGAGACCTTGTTGGGCCACTTGGGAGATTCATGACTGCACATAGTGTCTCACCAGCTAATTCACCTTTACCTATAATACGCAGTCCATACACAAACTTAATATCAGTTTCATACCCACTGTCAATCTTCCTACTTACGAAATGAATACTGAGATTTACTGTTTCTGCAGTTCAAAATAGCTTTACTTGCAAGTCCATATCTTGCAGTGGCATCTTCATAGCAAAATAAACTGTCACTAATATGAAAAACTTTAAAAACTGCAAATGAAGATATAACAGATGACAATAGTTCAGTATCTATTACAATATAGCCACTTGTTTGTTCATTATTATATTTAGTATTTACAATCGACTCTACACTTGAATTAGTGTTCAGCTATATTTTGGGAGCCCTGGTCCTAATACTCGTATTTTCACTGCTAGAAATATCACTCGCAATCACTGAGGAAATTGGAGTTGAATCTAACCTAGAACAGCCTGCAGCACTCTCACTGACAAAATCCCTATTATTTACACTATTATCATCATTAACTACATTTGTTTTCGGGTTTCTTCCATGCCCTCCTTTGCATTTCTTGTATAGCCATCCAATTCAAGGCATCTTATCACAAAAACTAACTTTTCGATGTAAACAAGCACAGAAAACGCTCCGGAAACACAAGGAACAAGTGAATGTAGCGCACGAACAGGACACCAACTGTGAGCACGAAATATTTTCACAAATCAGCAAATTAGGTTTTTGAAGTTCAAGAAGTTGACAGAAGGCAAAAAGGGGGGCGTGGCAACATGTGCTGCCCTTAAAGTAAATGAATATTTAAAGCCTTTAATGTCTAAAAGGCCCTTAGAAAACACATTTCTCTAGTAAAATACGCTCCAAGGAATGTTTATGGGCAAAAAAAAATATATTTTCCCCTTAAGTGTTAGGACTAACCAGCCAGTAGTTAACTAGGTTGGACGTGAAGTCATACGAATTGTACCGGTCCTCCTTGAAGTGATTTAAACAAACTTAGCTGATCCAACGGGAATCCATGTAATGTGGCGGAGGAATATGGCGAGAGCGATTATGCGCGGCATGCTAAGTAGTGTTGGCCGAATGGCAGTGCAAGAAGACCTATGCATTAGGAGTCAATGAAAACGAAGTATTACGAATTTGTCTTCGTGCGCGTCATTTCCTCCAAACAAAAGTGAACGAGTATTAGTGTGTACCGTCTTTCCGTAAAATTTGACTTTGGCAAATAGAATAGAAACTCTGCAAGAAGTAGATTCGAGCTGAGGACTCTCCTGGTAGTTTTTGACATCTATTCTGGTTGGACGACCTAATACAGATTGCTCCCATTAAATTCAGGGTCAGAATTGAATTTGTTGCGCACTGGATTGTATAATAACCAAGGGAAGGCCCTCGTAAATGATTTCTGGGTTATGATTCTAATAAAACCATTAAGGATTGATAAACGGGTGGGATTATCTATCTACTAAAATTAGAATCTTGGTCCAGATTACCCCCAGTTTTATTTACTCCTTGTGGGAACACCTTTAAAATGAAATCATACATTAATGTGACAAATGAAACACAAAAAATGAAATACTAGCAGTGAACATCGAGACAATTTAACTGTGTTTTAGATAAGGTCAACAAATGCGCAAGAAGCGGATGGTGCAAGAGTAATGATCTAAACAGGTCTATCCCTCAAACGCATAATTGCTGTTGGATGTGAAATGATTGCTCTGATCATACCAGAATGAATGAAACTGATTTTATATGGAAATACTTAAGTTCGCTCAATCATGGAACAGCGCCCTACTACCAGACGAAATACCAGCTTGTGTTGTTTAATCAGGGTTAAAGAAACGCTCGACAGCACCTAATCATTCTGCTTCCGTGATAGCCTACGTTGTGGGGTATTCTCACAGGAACTGACGACTCAGTCCGACAAGGCTTGTGTCCGTTGTGGCCTGCTGGCAGCAACAACCCGTCAGTTGTGGAGTGATGAACTCATTCCCGAAATTCAAGTCTGCAGCTCTCTTCCACATCTCAAAAATAAGTGCCTTCTTCCATATCCCCTGAACGTGTGTCGTCGTCTCTGTCCCGCTATCAAGTGCCTCCAAACATTTTTTAAATTTCTCTTCAGCTCCATTGTGTCCCGTGAATGATCTGCACAACTATTTCTCCACCAATGGGAAGACACTGCCCATGATTAACCAAGGAAATTTTGAGAGACAACGGTCCAACATCCCACCTCGCATCTCATATTTTTAGACCCCCAGTGAAGTATGTCACTGTACCGCCTGTGTTGTTCAGAAGGACATGCATACATGTCAGAAGGAAGTTCTGAACAACAGAGGCACTGCACTATCATATGTATGACCTATGGTCCATCTTGAAATCGGATTCTAATCCTTGGTCTTTTATTCCTATAGGACAGTATAAATGTATGTGTACATATGTGTGTTCTCTAGAAAGTACTGTTACATCACAGAACAGTAAGAGGTAGAAATTAGAAAACTTTACTAAAACTCACTCACATTGCCGTGGACAAAATCAAGTCATGCCAGAGACAGAGGCAGAAGGAGGAAGCGAGACAGTATGTCGCAAGTGTGTCAGATCACCATCACATTACAACACTTTCTGTTGAGTGAGGATATGCATTCAGCAGAATGGACACTACAACAGAAGACGAAAGGAAGCGAGACAAGAATATTTCTTAGCACACAAGACATGTTGCAAGAAACTCTATCTCTTTCACAAGACCTCATAGCGAGAAACTGACACTGCAGTTAACAACCTGTTATGTGAATATAGAAGAATAAGGAGGAAATTTGCAGTCATTACGAACAGAGCCTTGCATCATAGTCTCACGCCAGCTCCCTTTACACACCCCAGCTCCCCAGCTCTCGTCGTGAGGTGATCATTGGGATCAATGGCATTTATAGTAATAGCACTCGATTCCATGATTACGATACTGTATTGAATTTATGTCCTAGATGCTCCAGCACAGTCTAAGAAGTACACTGATGGCCATTAAAATTGCTACATCAAGAAGAAATGCAGGTGATAAACGGGTATTCATTGGACAAATATATTATACTAGAACTGACACGTGATTACATTTTCACGCAATTTGGGTGCATAGATCCTGAGAAATCAGTACCCAGAACAACCACCTCTGGCCGTAATAACGGCCTTGATACGCCTGGGCACTGAGTCAAACAGAGCTTGAATTGTGTGTACAGGTACAGCTGCCCATGCAGCTTCAACACGATACCACAGTTCATCAAGAGTAGTGACTGGCGTATTGTGACGAGCCAGTTGCTCGGCCACCATCGATCAGACGTTTTCAATTAGTGAGAGATCAGCGAATGTGCTGGCCAGGGCAGCAGTTGAACATTTTCTGTATCCAGAAAGGCCTGTACAGGATCTGCAACATGCGGTCGTGCATTATCCTGCTGTAATTCGCAGATATCGAATGAAGGGTAGAGCCACGGGTCGTAACACATCTGAAATGTAATGTCCACTGTTCAAAGTGCCGTTAATGTGAACAAGAGGTGACCGAGACGTGTAACCAATGGCACTCCATACCATCAAATGGTTCAAATGGCTCTGAGCACTATGGGACTTAACTTCTGAGGTCACCAGTCCCCTAGAACTTAGAACCACTTAAACCTAACGAACCTAAGGACATCACACACATCCATGCCCGAGGCAGGATTCGAACCTGCGACCGTAGCAGTCGCGCGGTTCCAGGTTGAAGCGCCTAGAACCGCTCGGCCACTCCGGCCGGCCCCATACCATCACAAGGTATGATACACCAGTATGGCGATGACGAATACACGCTTCCAATGTGCGTTCACTCCGATGTCGCCAAACACGGATGCGACCATCATGATGCTGTAAACAGAACCTGGATTCATCCGAAAAAATGACGTTTTGCCATTCGTGCGCCCAGGTTCGTCGTTGAGTACACCATCGCAGGCGCTCGAGACGTGGCTGCACGATTCGTTACAGCCATGCGGATAAGATGCCTGTCATATCGCCTGATAGTGATACGTGGCCGTTGGGATCCAGCACGGCGTTCCATATTACCCTTCTGAACTCACCGATTCCATATTCTGCTAACAGTCATTGGATATCGACCAACGCGAGGAGCAATGTCGCGACACGATAAACCGCAATCGCGATAGACTACAATCCGACCTTCATCAAAGTCGGAAGCGTGATGGTACGCATTTCTCCTCCTTACACGAGGCATCACAACAACGTTTCACCAGGCAACGCCGGTCAACTGCTGTTTGTGTATGAGAAATCGGTTGGAAACTTTCCTCATGTCATCACGTTGTAGGTGTCGCCACCGGCGCCAACCTTGTGTGAATTCTCTGAAAAGCTAATCATTTGCATATCACAGCATCTGCTTCCTGTCGGTTAACTTTCACGTCTGTAGCACGTCATCTTCGTGGTGTAGCAATTTTAATGGTCAATAGTGTAGCTGAAGATGTACTTGAGATGATGGCTTCACCTAATGAACTTTATGCTGCTCGCCGTCTACCAACTACTAATTGAGTAACTGACTGTCTTCCAACAGCACACACTGCAGAGTGCTATCAGCACTGAACTTCCACGTAGAAGCCAGTAACAAGGCCTGTAGGAGTCCATGTTATTGTTCAGACACCTCCGGGTGCTGAAACCTTCCAGGGGTAGGGATAAGATCCACCGACGACACGACTACTGACACCAGGTACATCGTGAATGCGTCATCAAGGGTCACTGCAGAATTGGGAGTGGGTCCGAAGACACTCCAGTAGCCAGTCCCAGGCCACCTCGTGGTGGGCAATGGTCGCGTCTGCTCGTCGGCACCTCGCCGGAGCCCATTTATCGCTTAATATCCCCTGGGCATGTAATTGCTAAAAATGTTTTACTAGCGTCGTTGATGCTTCACAGGTTCCCAACAACTGTCCTGACGCCACGCAGAGATGTCTCCGCTCGGCCCCGTGTAGTACCGCCTTACTACTGACATGTGTCGTGCTCTCTTTTGCACCTGTTGCGGGAAGTTAGGCCTCTCAAGTTCTGGTTGCCATTGGTCATAAGAGCGCTAGTGTATAAGAAATGACTCATATGTTGAATGGATATCGCCTCAGCAGGAAGAAGCATTTCAGGGGAGATTTGAACACTTTAAAAGGGTAAGTGTGCTAGAACGAGTTTGTTAGAATATGCCACATGAATGGTTGCCAGATGAGGTACACGAAGCGTCAGCAGACGACTGCTGTTCTAAGTATCATAGCACAGGAACAGCCTAACTGTCCAATATGAATACTGGAAAACGCAGGAGCTAAAATATGTGGAAGTGAGTACACATAGCGGGTTGTTCGAAGGATAGCTTCCTCGGACAATATTGTAAAATGAATGCATACAAAGAATACCCATTTATTATAGATGATGCAAGAAAACTTATGCAAGTGTATGAATATGGAGAACACACCGGTCTTATTTTAAGCTTGCTTCCTTTCGCTAAGATTTTGACGAAAGTTCTTTTCGGCATATAGACGCATCACACATGAAAGAAATCGATCATGTGGCTAGCACATTAGAGACGTGTTCTTCACCAAATCGTATCTGTTGTGGAGTCCTTCTGGCCTGTTGATGAGAGGCCCTAGTGGCAGGTTAGAAATTTCCAACAGTGAAACAATAACTAAAAACAGCAAGGACAAGATGTAAGGTAGAACAGTTAAAATTTTGGTAGGCACGGCTGCGCCCCTTGGAGTCAATAATTAAAATAAGTGGACAGCTAGCGGATTATAGCGATGAGAGTGCTGGTGAGAGGTGTACATGTTTAAGGAGATTTGGCTCCCAAGATGTGTGTGTCCTAGAAAGAAACACCATGACATGTAAAGGTTGCTCCTAATAGTGAAGAGAGTGCAAAAAAACAAGAGCAATTGCGAAATAAACGTCCATGAGTTTGTAAATCGAATATCTGAAGTAAAGGCAGTGTTGGGATTGTTACCCTAAACGGTCGCAAGAAGGACAAAATTAAGGAGACAGATAACTTTTCCCACTGATCTTCTCTGTAATGGTTACTTTCTTTTGTTTTGTAATCGGTTAGAAAGATTCCTGATGTTATACAGACTTAAGAGATGTGTATGCATGTTTGCATATATGTTCGTGTTAACTCACTGGGTCTGTACCAAGATCGCGAACCGTAGTTGGAATGAGTACACTTTAACCCCTCTAAAGATGACAACAGCATAGAGCGTATAGCTGCAGCAAAAATTTTCCCTTTCGAGGAAAACAGTGTCAAATTAAAGATAAATAGAAAACTCCGTGTTTATGACAGATGGTTTTAGTATATAAGGAGATTACATGTGTAGTAGTGTGCATCGACAGGACAAATTTCCACGAATAGCACATTCCAGGGTCCCGCAGGGTGATCCGAAAGTTATGATTCTCCGAACACCAGCTGACTGATGTGAAAATAGTCCCACAAATTGGTGCGTCACGCCGCGCCACGCATTATAACACGGCAGGGCGGGTGTCAGCCAACTCTATCTACATCACAGGTGGCTATTACAGCTAGCGGCCTATCACCATAGACTCCGCATCTGTGGATCGCTGTGGACAGCTTTTTTAAGGTCCCACGTGGTCCTATGCGTCGTAGCTATCGCGTATTGAGACATATTAGTTGAGCAGTATTATGTCATCCATAGGTCTCATAAAAATAATTATAATGCAGACAGGATTGTACAGAAAGTCAAACACTGGTGAAAGACAAACGACTAAGATAATGGTAAAACTGGTCAGCCAGTTAACTGATTTAAGACCAACGTAAAGTACTCCTAGGGTGTACACAAGCAAATTCGATCCCCAAAAGGGGGCAACGGTCTGGTATGGTCGAGCTGTATTATCCCCATACATAGCGGTTGGTGGAGCAAGAAATCCTCTGGAAAAACATTGAAGCATATAGCATATCACAACCCAACCCCAAAGAAAACAGAGGTACCGGATCTCGAAAAATGACAAATACATAACAAGTTATTTGAGTAATCAATTGTAACCAGGATGAGGTTTGACAAAAAAGTGAAAAGTGTGCATAGTATAATTCGTGTGTGTCCTCAATGTGTAATTGTGTTGTGTGATGAGATGGGTGAGGAGTAAAGTATCAGTTGCTATCTCATACATTTAACCAATTACGGGATTTGCTATCAAATATAAAGGAAAGGAAGAAAGCGAATTCATAATCACACACACTGACAAATATAGCATTGTATACAGGGTAATATTCTTGCACTTATTCTGCCTTATCGGGGCCTCAATACAACTGGAGCAAAGGCAAGTTCATGCCCTTGTCAGGCCAACCATACGGGCACGTTTATTTTGTACAATTAGGTTCTCAACCAGGTGAACCCACTGGGTACTGTGTGCACTGGATTAAGATCTCGGTTCGATTTTGTTGGTTTTTGGAGCCTGACTTGTACTATACACGACGACTGGACCCGCTATAGCACGTAGCACATGGGAGTAGAAAAGTTGAGATGTAGAATAACAAATGGGAACCTCTGTTCTCAGCACTTTCATATCAAAACAACAGGTCCATACACAGATTATAGATGTGTATACAAATGTGTGCACGTATTGATATTACGTAAGACATTGAGCATCAACCACTGAGGGACACAGAATATAAAAACACATGAAATGCTTAATGACAAGCAAGCAAATCAAGACAAATGATGGTGTTACACGTATGATACCAGAGAGGAGAAGGGCAGGAGGCTGATAGAGGTGACTTAACAAGGAGTAGTGTTACATCCACTCCCAGTCACCAATGAATATTGCGTAAAGTGAGGTACACTGTACCAGTAAATTGGCAATGACTCAGAAGCACAAAAATTTTACACCGTCAAGGGAGCATAGACCTTAATATGTGACGCAAATTTGGCCTTGATACGTGTACCCGTTCCCAAGAAAAAGGGTTCTTAATAGTTAGACAGATAGACAACAAAGCGATGGGCAAACAACAGTGTATTCTCTGTAGAAAAGAATTTATTACATGAAATACCATACAGATTTCGGTTCAGGCTGAGTGAATGGTAATATTAGGAAAATCCTATATAAACTAGGAAAATCGGTAGAAAAATAAACGCAAGGAGAATACTAATTAATGTCACTAGCAACTTGATACCGAAAATGTACTAAAAGTATCTCAGCTGACATGGCTACAAAAACCAAAACTCTACACTGTGGCAATACAAACTAAACTGCTGTAGTTGGGCAATAATTCCTATCTGCCAGATCACTTCCTCAAATTTAAACATCAAGATCAGACACAAATTGCTTGACTGTCATGCATGGGAGAAAATGCGAATAATTACAGCAATCTAATGCCAACCTGAAGTGAAAGCACGCTGATAAGTTCAACAGTTAATGCCTGAACAACGAGTCATTTACCATTTGCAGAATGAAGCGATAATCTCGGCGAGGGGTGGCTGTTGCATGCATCGCATCGCATACCTGTTGATATGACAAAACTACGCAGCCCTCTGAATGAATTTAAGTTTTAAACTTCCCTATGTTTACATGAAGAATAAAACTGTATGCATCCCTGGCTATGACAAATGGCTTTGTACACTCGCCAAGGCTGGATGGCGTGCACAGTGTTGCCCTCAAAAGTTCTCACAAGAACTTAACTCTAACAGCTCTTCTCGTGTCCTCCACTAGAGAGATATACAAAAAATCCAGCACAAATTCGGCTAGAAGATTAATTTTGTAGGTTCTGGTACACTAAGACCAACTTAAAATAAATTAAATATTTTTTAAGTAAAACAACCGATTTTTAAAATTTTTAAAATTCAGTAAAATTAATTAAATAAACCGATTTAATTATGTTACCTAAATACCTATTTTTACAATAAAACAAATAATTAAAATAAACAATTGATTTATTTAAAATACAACATGATTTGTAGTACAATAACATGTATTATTTAAGAAAAGTGAGTTTTTAAAAAAATTTTAAATTGTGAACATAAGTAAATAATTAAATTACATTAATTAAAAAAAGAACATTATTTAAAAAAACACATTGTGAATGTAAGTAAATAATTAAAATGTAGTAGTTAACAAAGTACTTTATTTTAAAAAATCACATTTTGAAGGTAAGCAAATTAATTAAAATGTATTCGTTAATAAAAGTTAATTATATTAAAATTTTCAGTTTTTTTTCTATCTTTCGTAAAAAGTCTCAGAAATGTATATAGGCATGATGTTAACATTTTTATAATTTTTTTTGTTTTTCATTCATTTATATAGAAGCAAATATTAATAATTAAAATTTTTCAATTAGTAATATAGGTTGTGTATCTTAAGTGAGATTTATCTTTCCATACATCATTATATAAGGAAGTGTATAATTTGGAATTTTACATTAAAAGTTGCACAAAGTTTCAAATTTGTATTTTTTGTTGTTATAACAATTTTTCTACATGTCACATTTATTACATAAATTGGATAATTAGTTATAAAGCTAAAATGATTAATATCAATATCTAATTTTACTGAAGTAATTCTTTTAAAATCAAGAAATGCGTCATATGCATTTAGAACATTATTTGGTAGATTAATATTCCACATTTCTTGAGGAAAAACATCACTTTTACTATTTTTTAAATATATATTCTGTAGTTTAACATGATCAAATAATGATGAATCAACTAATTGATTATTTTTCTGATTTGTTTGAAACACAACAAAAACAAAATATGGCATATTAAATTCCATATGTAGTTATAACTAGTTCAAAATTATTTTTACCAGATAATCCAGCAACTTCTTCTGTTTGAAATTAATAAAAAGAAATGGGAATCTTAGGATTTTCTAAAATATTTTCACGATGTTCTAGTTCATAATTTGGTTCATATTTAACAACAGGTACACGAATTTCCATAGATTCTATAACTATTTTTCATTCTTTAGGGTGTGTATCTTTTATTTCAACACCAGCATCATTTTTATGAAACCAACATAAAACTGCATCTCCAGAACTTGAACTCCATGTAAAAACTACAGTTAAGTTTGCTTCAAACATAATTTCTTTATAATCTTTAAAAATTCCACCAAGCATTGATAATGGATAAAGAACTTCATTATTTAACTATTTACTTTTCCTGTATTAAGAATATGTCCTTCTACACTTATTTTGTCAGTAATAGATGAAGTTGGATGTAGTAAAACTGTTGACAAAATAAAAGGATGTTCAATTCTAGACAGTACATTATTTCCTTTTTTATTGTATTAAAGTCAAAAAATTAAGTGACATAATCATCAATTAATTTTTTGTTTGATTTTCCAACATAAGTTGAATAATCTGTACCATCATTTTCAATATTACTAAAATTCATGTTTAATTGTGCATGATTTGGATGAAGCCAACCATCACCAATATTTATATCAATTTCTGTATCTTTGTTAGGAACATTTGAATTGCTTTTAGTTTTTTCGTTAAAAGGAAATGAACAAAACTGATAACTTTCAGTTTTATTCATTAATGTTTTAGTAATAACTTATTTATTAATGAAAAAATTTATTATGATATTTTTAAAATAATTGTTACAGTAGCACCATTAAAGTCAATTGAATTATCAATTTCATCAGTTATAGTAATTTCTAAATCTTGAATTGTATCAAAAATAGGAACATTTATACGATAATTTTGTTCATAAATTATTGGTCCACCTAATTCTGCATTACGTTTAAATGAAGCAATAAGATTAGTTTCGTTATGAAAGTGACCATTATTTTATGTACATAACATCAGCAAGATTAAAATTTATATTCTTTAATTCAAAAGGCATTATTTTAGGAACATCTTTAGCTAAAACGTCTTCATTAGCTTGAACAATTTGATTATTAAAACCAAGTAAAGTTCTAATACTATATCCATATATAATTTTTCAACCATTCCAGTAACTATTCTGTTCAAAATTTCATATGCTTAATATATAAAGGGTGTTACAAAAAGGTACAGCCAAACTTTCAGGAAACATTCCTCACACACGAACAAAGGAAATGATTTGTGTGGACATGTGTCCGGAAACGCTTACTTTCCATGTTAGAGCTCATTTTATTAGTTCTCTTCAAATCACATTAATCATGGAATGGAAACACACAGCAACAGAACATACCAGTGTGACTTCAAACACTTTGTTACAGGAAATGTTCAACACGTCCTCCGTTAGTGAGGATACATACATCCACCCTCCGTCACATGGAATCTCTGATGCGCTGATGCAGCCCTGGAGAATGGCGTATTGTATCACAGCTGTCCACAATACGAGCACGAAGAGTCTCTACATTTGGTACTGGGGTTGTGTAGACAAGAGCTTTCAAATGCCCCCAGAAATTAAAGTCAAGAGGGTTGAGGTCAGGAGAGGGTGGAGGCCATGGAATTGGTCCACCTCTGCCAATCCATCAGTCACCGAATCTGTTGTTGAGAAGCGTATGAACACTTCGACTGAAATGTGCAGGAGCTCCTTCGTGCAAGAACCACATGTTGTGTTGTACTTGTAAAGGCACATGTTCTAGTAGCACAGGTAGAGTATCCCATATGAAATCATGATAACGTGCTCCATTGAACATAGGTGGAAGAACATTGGGCCCAATCAAGACATCACCAACAATGCCTGCACAAACCTTCACAGAAAATCTGTGTTGCTAACGTGATTGCACAATTGCATGCGGATTCTCGTCAGCCCACACAGGTTGATTGTGAAAATTTACAATTTGATCACATTGGAATGAAGCCTCATCTGTAAAGAGAACAATTGCACTGAAATGAGGTTTGACGCATTGTTGGCTGAACCATTCGCAGAAGTGTACCTGTGGAGGCCAATCAGCTGCTGATAGTGCCTGCACACAATGTACATGGTACGGAAACAACTGGTTCTCCCGTAGCACTCTATATACAGTGATGTGGTCAACATTACCTTGTACAGCGGCAACTTCTCTGATGGTGACATTAGGGTTATCGTCAACAGCACGAAGAATTGCCTCATCCATTGCAGGTGTCCTCATCATCCTAGGTCTTCCCCAGTCACGAGTCATAGACTGGAATGTTCCGTGCTCCCTATGACGCCGGTCAGTTGCTTCAAACGTCTTACTGTTGGGACACCTTTGTTCTGGAAATCTGTCACGATACAAATGTACCGCGCCACGGCTATTGCCCCGTGCTAATCCATACATCAAATGGGCATCTGCCAACTCCACATTTGTAAACATTGCACTGACTGCAAAACCACGTTCGTGATAAACACTAACCTGTTGATGCTATGTACTGATGTGCTTGATGCTAGTACTGTAGAGCAATGAGTCACATGTCAACACAAGCACCGAAGTCAACGTTACCTTCCATAAATTGGGACAACTGGCAATGAATCGAGGAAGTACAGTACATACTGATGAAAGTAAAATGTGCTCTAACATGGAAATTAAGTGTTTCCGGACACATGTCCACATCACATCTTTTCTTTATTTGTGTGTGAGGAATGTTTCCTGAAACTTTGGCCGTACCTTTTTGTAACACCCTGTATATTGAGTTTTTTTAAATGTTCAAATTTTTTAAACTATATTGACCTACAGGAATTTCTATTGTTTCTCCAACACAATAAAGTTTTTTATTTTTTGTTGTAATATTTGGTGTTAAAAAAGTTGAATAAAAACCAACTACTGAAACATTAGTATAATTATCATGTATTGGAACAGTTAATCTTTTGCTAAGAATAGAAGATTTATCACTAATTAGAAATAACCAACTCACATACAACTGAAAAATTATTAAGAAATAAAAGAATTATTAATAAGTGAAAAAATTATTAATAAGTGAAAAAATTATTAATAAATGAAAAAATTACTGATAAATGAAAAAATTATAAGTCAGTGAAAAAATTATTAATACATGAACAAAACATATTGGGAACCTAAAGAAAGAATTCCAGAAAATAAGTCAATAAACAAACATGGTAAACTTCTACCAAATTCTACAAGATGCGCAATAATTGGACCAAAAGGTTGTGTAAAAACAATATTAATGATTGTTAATTATACCTTAGCTACAGGATGGTTATTAATGGAATAAGATTAAACATTTGTCTGTTTATTCAAAAAGTTTACAACAACCAAAATATGAAGAATTTTCAAAACAATGTAAAAAATAGAAGATAAAATAATAAAAAAGTTGCTAGTTTTATTGAAAATTATGAGGGAACTATTCCATTAGACGAATGTGAAGATAAATCAGTTGTTGTATTTGATGATTTCATTTTAGAAGACATGAAGGTTTAGATTGCTTTAATTTAGCTCAATCTTATTCCGAGATACCAAAACACTTAGAGAAAATCTAAATTTTTAAAATAATTTTAGATAAGATGATACAAATTTAAATCATATTTATCTTGAGTTAGCTGGTGGAAATTAAAAGTTTACTAATTTTAAACAATTGTGTAGTAAATGTGAGATGATGAATTGGGTTTTTTAAAAATAGAAGTTTAGAAATAAATTACAACATTTCTGAACAACATAAACAATTAACAGAAACATTAAAAATATTAACAAAGAATTAACTTTAACATTAAGCTTAACACTAACATTAACTTTTACATTAACTTTAACATTAAACATAAATATAAACATAAATACAAATATAAATATAAATATAATCATAAACATAATTAATATATTTTCTTCATTAATAAATGGTGCAATGTTTCATGAAAAAGCTGTTAAACAAAGTAATGAAAATGTAACGAAAGGTGAAGAAAAGAAAGAAAAATTTAATATTTGGAAAAAGCAAAAAGGAAAATCAACCTGTTATTGCTGCTATTGAAAAAGTAAAAGAAGGTATTGAAGGTTTAGGTGATAATGTTTCAAAAGCAATCGGAGAAAATGATTCAGTACCATCATATAGAAGATATTGAAGTTTTATCAACAATTAACAAATTAACAGATTAGTCTGATGATATGTCTGGAAAAAATTATTATAAATTAAGTAAAAGAGACTTTAAAATATATTTAATAAATATCAAGAAGAAAAAATCAAGTATTCGTAAAAATGAAACTACAAAGATAAGTGAAACAAAAAAGACAAATGATAGTCAAACAATGTTACCATATATTAATAATGGTGATGATGAGGTATTTGGTTTAAAACCTGTTGGTATGTTTAAATATGGAGGTAATTTACCTATAGAATTTAATGATGACAAATTGTACAATTGGTAAAAAACAATTGAAGATACAGATGGATTAGTGAGAATTTTAACAGAAAAACAAAGTACTATAGATGATTTAAATAAAAAGCTTGATGGTGATTAAATATCAAATAATGCAGATACATTATTAAATTCAGGAGCATTATAGTAGATAATAAACCAAATAAAATTAAATTTAGTGGAGATAATAAACATAAATATTTAAGAAAACCAAATGTTGATGATTATTTGCCAAACGTAAGAAGAACTGTAGGTGATTCAGATATTAGAACTCCTGAGAAGCAAAAATAAGTGAAGGTTTAGTTAACAAATATACAGATTAATCAGTTGAAAATATTTGGTTAAATTATGTTAGACAATTAGTTAATGGATTAGCAGTTATTTATGGTGAGAATTAGCTGGAAATAAAAATTATCATAGTGAAAAAGTTTCTACTGCACAAATGTAAACAAATATATGTAATGATGTTATAATTGATAATCCAAAAGGAATTCCATATTTAATTAGATATTTAACAAATTTTGCAATTACATTTTGGAAAAGTGATAAATATGTAAAAGGATTAGTTAACACTTTAATTAACAAACTACGCTTTGAAATGCATCTTCCAGGTTATAAATTTTGTGTTCTACGTACAAAATTAGAAGAGAGACTAGCTAAAGGTGCTAAAGGTATATATCCATTAGATAAAGCTTTTAAAAACCATGATATTGCTTACAGAGATAATAAAGATTTAGAAAAAAGTCATACAGCTGATAAAGAACTTCAGTTAGCTGCAAACAATAAATGTGTGCATATGATCCTTCATTTGGTGAAAAAGTTGCAGCAACTCCAGCTAGAGGAATAATGTATAGAAAAAGAAAATTAGTTTTTGGAATTAATGTTAATATTGATGAAAAAGGTTGGGGATTATTAAAATCTTAAAAAACTTTTAAAAAATTATTTTTTAAATTTTTACCTATATAAATGAATAACTTTACAATTGATAATACTATGCTACCTAGTGGCGATAATAAACCACTGTCAACTAAATTAAAGTTAATTAATGAACAATTAAATGCAATTGAACCATTTCTATCTGAACCACAAAATCGTAAGAAAGAAAAAAAACAGGTGGAAATTTACTTATCACATTGGGTATTCCTGTTGTTAAAAAATTATTGAATATTTAGCCAAAAAGGAAGATGGTAACGAATTAACACAGCATGAAGGTGCATTTTTACCATTAATATTAGCTGCATTGCCATATTTAGTCACAATTGGTTCATGAGTTGGAGGATCTACACCAACTGCAAATGCAGTATTAAACAAAAAGAAAAATAATAAAAAATTAGAGCAGCAAAAAAGTTCATACTGGAATAAAGCAAACAAGAAATTTGAAAAAATAATTCATAAATATCCTAATGGATTAAATAATTTTGATAAAGTAAAACTACCTAAACAATTAAAAATTAAAAACTTGCATGGTGTATAAATGATTGATGAATTAATAAATTACCCATCAAAAATGGAATGTGGAATAGTAAATTTAGATACATCCGATAAACCTGGTACTAGTTTTTTATTATTATAAAAATAATTATAAAAATTTGTTATTGCGTCATTTGGTGGGAATATACCAAAACAATTAGTTAACTATTTAGGAAGAATTAAATGGCTCTGAGCACTATGGGACTCAACTGCTGAGGTCATTAGTCCCCTAGAACTTAGAACTAGTTAAACCTAACTAACCTAAGGACATCACAAACATCCATGCCCGAGGCAGGATTCGAACCTGCGACCGTAGCGGTCTTGCGGTTCCAGACTGCAGCGCCTTTAACCGCACGGCCACTTCGGCCGGCAAGAATTAAATATACTACAATTCAGAGAGAATACAAAATTTTGATGAAGTAATATGTGGTCATTTATGTTAATTTGTTTGATAATTGCCATGTGAGAAATATAATTTTAATGATATTTTAGATTTAATAAATGGACATTTTTGGAAATAACATTCATCTAAATCAACAAACTGAAAAAGTACATTGAACACCTACATTCACTTTAGAAAACATTGAAAATATTGAAAATATTGTTAAACAACTTCAGTCATCAATATATCCAAAAATTACTAATGCAATTAAACAAATTCAAAAAGAATTTAATGCTTTTTTAAGAAATAACTAGATGGTATATTGGTTTCAAAAATAGGAACTTGCTAATATAAATGATCTAATTCATAAAGTTTAAAAACAAAACTTAGAAAAATAATATGTTACAAAACCTGAATACACAACCAATTTACACGGTTTAATAATTATGTTAATAAAGAAGATTATAACAAGATTCTTTTAGATTTACACCAAAGAAATGGTATTATGGATTGTGTTATGGCACATAATAATAAAGAAATAAACATGTGAAAAATAGTCTCCTTAAATCATTAGTTAAATTTGATTCAGTAGAAAGTTATGATAAAAAAATTAGGATTACATATTCATAACAGCTTAGACAAAAAAGGAGAAGACCTAGAAGTATGGAAATCATTAGATTAAATTTAACTTTATTAAATTTTGTTTAATTAAATTTTGTATCCATACAATTTTTCCAATCTACATAAATTTCTTATCTACATAAATTAATAATCACAATTCACATTAAATACTTAAAGACCGTCATATTTATTCTTTGATCTGTAAAAAACTTACAGAAACACACAAATAATTGGAGGTATTTGTACAATTTTCAAATCTAAAAAAAGAAAACTTTTAAAAAACTTTTTACATGAATGATGTTCAAAGACTGCTGAAGCAGTGGCTGGTGAAAGTTTAAATAATATTCGTGAAAGTAATATTCATGAAAATAATATTCGTGAAATTAATATTCTTGAAAATGTAATTAATGAACTATATAAACCAGCTATAAAGAATTTTAAAAGAAGAAATATTGTTTATTTAATATAGAAGATTTATGGCAAGCTGATCTAGTTGAAATGGATTCTGGTAAATTAAAGAGAATTTCAAAAATAAACATAGGCTATAAATGTTTATTAACAATAACTCAGGTTTTTCAAAATATGTACTTGCTGTTCCTATTAAAGATAAAAAAGCTATAGTTACAAACCCAATTAATATACACACAGATAATTTTAATAACATTTTATAACAAAGAATTTAAAGAATTAATGATATAATATAACATTAATAATTATTCGACTTTTTCAGAATTAAAAGCATCAGTAGTTGAACAATTTAACAAAACACATTAAAAAATTGAAGAAATTTGTATTACAAGGAAAGTGTAATGGGTTAAATTAAGGTAAAAATGTAATTGATGAATACAATAATACATAACATTCTACAATAAAAATGAAACCAACAGAAGATACTGAAAAAAATTTCAAAATAAGCAACACTATATGTAATGAGCAACCTATATTTTAAAAAAGTAATAAAGTTACAATTAGTAAACTTTAGACATCTTTTTGAAAAAGGTTTTACAGCTAATTACAGAAATATTTGAAATTCAAGATGTTATAAGTCCTAATCCAATTACATATAAATTAAAAGATAAAAATTAAATTTTTATGAACAAGAACTACTGAAAACTAGATATCCAGATGTACAGTTAGTTGAAAAAGTGTTAAGAAAGAAACATAATCACATTTATGTAATATGAATAGGTTTTGATAATTTACATAATAGTCTGATAAATAGAGATAAAGTAGTATGCAAACTAACGTCTGCTTCAGCTGATGCTAATTTAATAATGAAGTAGTTTACTATTTAGTTTAACACTTAATTAGTTTAAACAATTACTTTTAAAATAAATTATTCCGTACATAGTTTAACACTCAATTAGTTGTTCAATAAGTATAAACATTTTCCAGCAAATTTTTAATTCGAACAATTTGTATTTTAAGTATTTCGTCTTTTACTTTAATTCTTCCACTTTTAATTTAAAACTTTCATCTATCTTTTCATATCTATGATCTTCTAATTGATTTATTTCGGTGTTTAATTTATTCAATAGTTGTAGTTGTTATATACAAAAGTCAGTTTGTTTTACTTCATCTTTGTAATAAAATTTATTTTTTCTTAGTAAAAATTTATTTTAAATTTGTAAAAGTTTTAATTTATATAGAAGAGTTTTTATATAAAAAAGTTTTTTTAATTTAATATATAAATAACTTTATTGCAATTTATATATAAAAATAATTATTAAATTTTTAATAACTTATAGTGGCCATATTATTTTCCAAAATGTGTCTTTTATTATTATGAGGGCTTACTGCTTTTTTGTTTATTTGAATTATATATCCTTCATGTTGTTCAATTTTAATTAAATTATCTTTTCTGTGTTGTTATTTATAGTTAAACAAAGAATCTTTATAGTCTTCTATTCTTATTTTGTTTTTAACAACATTTTTCTTAATACCTTTAGATTTTTCCTCTAATTATCACCAACTTTATAAGGATACACTTTTGCTCTTAACACACAATTTTTCAATTCCTTTTTCAACAATTTTTTGGAATATTATATATGTATATATCATTTGTTAGATAATCGCTTGTATCAAAGTAATAAATTATTGATTTTATATCTTCATAAAACTCTTCATTTTTAGTATTATAAATTTAATAATCTGTAGATGGATAACATATTTCAATATTTTCTCCATATTTATGTTTCATAACTCTTTAGTGAAAACCATAGAATAATTCTTTTGATAAATCAAGTATACTTAATCTAACATAAATAGGTTTATCAAATTTAATTTTAGTTTTATTCATATGAATAGCAGTAACATTTTCAGTAAGTTTGGTTCTCATTTAAAGTTTGTTTTAGCTACAAGTTTATAACATATTTTACTATTTGTAACAAATTTTATATCTTGTTTACGTCTTATATTCTCTATTGTTTTTCCAAATACAGAATTATTCATTAGTTTATAGAAATCATTTTAAAAACATTTGTAGCCTTATTTCCTAACTGTGTGTTTATATCTATATATTTCTTTAACCAATTAGTCTGTTTAAAATTTAAAACTTTATGCATTCATGTAAGTAGACGGGACATTAAACACTAACCACCACCACCACCAAGTAGCATTCCTAAGGATAAATATTGTTTAAGATTTCTCTAATGTATTACATAATTATTTTTTTCATCTAAAGTAGTTATTAATGTGCTTTCTTTGATCGTGGAACAACTTTTGATTCTGGAGATAATGGTAAATCTTTATGAAATTCTTGTAATTTTTTGGATATTCTAAATCTACTTCAATTACATAATCATTTTCACTATTGTTTCAAATTTCCTTTTTTTTTGTGCAATTAAAATTATTACGTTCATCCCATATAATTCACCATATAGTAAGTATTGGTTCTTAACATAACGATATAAGTTATTTACATCTACATAAGTTACATAATTTGATATTTCTTTATTATTAAAAGCTTTAAATATTTTTTATTTGTGTTTACATATCTTTTATACAGTGTGACATTCAACCTCTTATTCCTTTTTTAGCTATTAAAATCATATCATAATTATATAATAATTCCAGTATTTGTCCAGTAATTTTTAATATTGCATGCAAAACTAAAACTGTGCTGTATAATAACAAGAAGGTTCTAGATTATATGTTTTTATAGATGTTTTTCTGAAATTTTCAAAAACATAAGCTGACAAAATTCTTCAGTTTTTAGATACATTTCATGATATTAACCAAGATTTTTTATATTGAATTTTTTCAAAACTAATTTTTCATGTTCATAATCTTCACAAGTTATATCTCAATCGTTAAATTATTGTAAAATTTTTCTTTTGTTGGTAATACTGTTTCTTCTAATTAATTTTAAGAATGCATATAATCATATGGGTAAGATACTTCTCTAATTACTAAATTAAATAATTATGGAGAAAAATGGTTTTTTATATTTTAATTGATTTTTCTTTAAATTTGATTAAAGTTTTTTCAAATGAACAACTCATCAATATAAATGTTTCAACAAATCTCATTTTTAAATTTTTTGTGTAGTTACCTAACTAATATATTTATTATTCATTGTTTGGTATTACTTCTTTTTCTTTATTCTCATAAGCAAACAGTTTTACAAAAAGATGAGAATCATAACCAGATTATGTAAAAAAATGGGTACAAAATCGGGTAGTTTTAGTTTTTAATTTTAATTATTGCGTAATTTTCCAGTTAGATGTTCATGATGGCGAACGTTTGTATTATTTTTTGTACAGTAACAAAGTACAAAATTTAGAATTATTATGTATTTTGTTTTCTCAAAATGTAAGTGGTATCATTTCTTCAATTTCAGAATAAATTTTTCTAAATTCTTCCACCTTCTTATTTTGTACATTCAATTAATTTTGTTTGGCAATTTGTCCCTCTATAACAGTTTCTTTATAGTTTATATAATAACAAAATGCACTTGGTTCATGATTTTGTTATTTCATTGTATATGATTTTACTAGATTTGGATCACAGTTGTCCATTTTTAAAAGTAAACTTTCAAAATCAGCATAATTAAGAAATAGAATATTTTGTGTAAATTGATAATTTTTAAACTATACAAATTCTCTTTAACTTGGCATTTCAACTTCAAATGGTTTTTTAGGTAAACAATTTGGTGTATGATTATCTAATTTATCTTTACCATTAAAATATGGTAAACATAAATCACTAATCTATTTTACTGTTTCATGTTTGGTAATTTGACTTTATTCAAGTGTAGATAAATTTTTTATATTAAAATAATGTGAATTATTGTATTTTAAAATAAATAAGGGTTATATATTTTTCTTTTTTAAATTTTGTAATTTTTAATGGTTACAATTGATATTTTTCATCATCATCATCATCATCAAATTAATAAACGTTAATCAATAATTAATTTTTTTCTATTTTTCGAATATGATCAACTAATATACGAACCTCGATATTGTCAAGTTTTTTTAACTAGACCATGACCTACATTTTTATATTTTGTTATTGTTTCAGGATGTTATCTACATGAAACAAAGCTGCTTTTAGCACCATAAAAAACATTTTTCATCATTATTTTTTACATTTTTTAAATTTGTTTATCAATATAAGATTTGTGGTATATATTTATTAATTTCTAATTGCAAACCAATGATTCTATTTAACGTCAATCCTGATTCCTGTGCTTGAAAATTTGATATTTTTTTCTAAAATATCTCTTTTACCGTGTTGAAATTTTTTAGTAAAATCTTTTTCTGTATAGTTCTGTGTTTGTTGTCCAAATTCTGGAACTTTTTCATTTATTGTAATTGTTTGTATTTAATATTTACCATACAAATTAAAATTTATCTTTAAAACTTTATGTTCTTTCAAGTAGGCTTTAACATTTTCAAAAGTTGTTTTGACTCCAGTTAAGAAATGATTAGGATCAACTATATCTATTCTATTTTCAAAATTTATGATTTGTAACATGTTTTCTAATGCTATTTCAACTATGTAATCTTTAATTGTTTTTCTATCTCTTGGTTTCAGATTTAGAAATATATTTGTAGAAAATGGAATTTTTTTAAAGGTTTATCTTCTTTAGATAGATAAACATTAATATTATAATATAGTAACTTTTACCCAAAATTTTCACTGTGTACTGTTGTATAATTTTTGAACAATTTTTGTATAATTTTCACTTACTTCAGCAACAGCTGTAGCAGTCATAGTACTGCATTCAGGTATACAAATTTTAACAATATTCGTATGATTATTCTTACTTCAGTGTTATAATTTTTAACAATAATTTTATTATTTTCATTTACTTAAGATGTATTATTTTTAATAATAGTTCTATTATTTTAACTTACTTCAGCGGTGGCTGCAGAAGATTTAGAACTACGGTCAGGTGTATAACTTCCAAAAATAATTGAATGATTTCTAATAATAATTGGATGATTTCTTAATAAACGTAATTAAATCAGAATTACCCTTATTTTAATATCCTCTTAAATTATTTAATTTACAAAATTCACAAAGAGGTTTGACTTCAAATTGTTGTAGTTCATAAGCAATGTATGTTTCCATTTTGCTCCTTTATTTATTACAAAAAAATTCATTAGATGTTTAAAAAATATTTTTCAACAAAATGAAAATTTGTTAATAGATGGAGAAGGATTATTTAATTATTATTTAATAGATAATTAATCAAAACAGAGAATTTAGTTGAACAGTCAATTAGTTTTTAAACAATTACTTTTTAAAAGATTTAGTTTACTATTTAGTTCAAAAATCTATTTGTTTTTAAGCAAATAGTTTTTTAAAAAATATTTATTTACTATTTAGTTTGTACAATCAAATAGTTTACTATTTAGTTTGACAATCAATTAATTTTAATAATTTATTTAATTAATCATAAAGTATTATTATTTAATAAATAATAAATCATAAAGTTAAAGCTTTTCTTATTATTAAAATATACTAAACTACACTTCTTACATTTATTATTATGTGTATCTTTATGTGAAGGATTTATATAAAAACAATTTAAATGTTTAATTTCTTGACAACTTTTACATTTCTTTGTAGATGTAGATATTTTTTCAGTTACAACTTTTTCGTTAATCAGTTTAATGTTGATTCATTATTCATGGTTAATAATATTTGTGAATCTTTTTCACCTGAATTTCTTCGTAAATGTTCCTTAAAATATTTAGAAACACTTTTTCCACAAACACAAGGAAATCGTTTTTTATTGTAATTTTTTATAAGATATTTATTTATACATGGTCTACATATATTTCTATAATCATCTTTTGTATATTTCTGTAAAGTAAAATAATCAATTGATTTCTCTGTATTACAATATTTACAAACTTTAGAATTCACAGAAGATATTTCTTAATCTTGCTGTATTTGTATACCAAAAAATTTATTAGATTTGCGAAAAAGTAAATATTTATAATTTTTATAATTTAAATAGTTTACTAATAAAAGCCATAATAGTATGCTGCTTCACCATTATACGATTCTTCACCATAATATACGTCTTCCCTTTGATCACCAAACATATCATTAATATCAATTATTTCAATTTTTTCTGGTTATTTATATTTCTTAATAGTTCGACAATGTGGACATCTTTTTTTTTTACTTTAACCATTCCTAAATACATTTTTATGAATAATATGATTGGAATTTGTTTTAATAAATTGATAATTATTTTCACCAGTTAAACAAATAGGACAGTTAATAACTTTCAGATTTATTAGTTAGTTAATAAGTATTATTTTCTTTAGCTTGCATTTCTTTATTTTCTCCATTTATAAGAAACAATTTTTATTAGATTTATAAAAAATATAAAAGAATAATTTAAATGAATCCTTAAGCTATAAGTTCAGAATTATAATTTTTTAAATATATGTTGAATACAAACTACAAATTTATTTTTTTAAAACTAATAAAAAAATTTCTATATTAAAGGAAGCCAATTTAATCAAGACGCTCAGCAATATAAGTATTTCTAAAGAAATTTAAAAAGTAAGTGAGCTAGAGTAAAACGTTTTATATAATATTACGACTGTGAATAATAAATACTAGATATGGAGAACAACTTTGTCTAGAACTCAATAATTAAAGTCAGTTTTCAATTAGATTTTCTAAATTAATTGCTGATTATGATATTGAAATAATTAAAAAGGGACAAATGAAATTGAACTATAAATGTTTGAAGAAACTTAAAAATAGAAATAATGAATTTCATGATATTGAGTTCACAATGTGAAAATTTTAAAATAATGTATTTCTTTACTGATAAACTTTAATTAATTTTCTTAAATTCACAGTTTAAAATTTTTAAAATTAACTTACTTTTTTTAACTAATACATTTAATTAATTTACTTACTTTAACAATGTGAGTTTTTAAAATAATGTGCTTTGTTAACCAATACATTTTAATTATTAACTTATTTTCAGAATGTGATTTTTTAAAATTATTTTCCTTTTTTTACTAATACATTTTAATTATATACTTATATTTAAACATAATTTTTTTGCATAACTCACTTTTATTAAATAATACATGTTACTGTTCTACAATTCATGTATATTTTAAATAAATGAATAGTTTATTTTAGTTAGTTGTTTTATTGTAAAAATAGATATTTAGTTAACGTTATAAAATGGTTTATTTAATTAATTATACTGCATTTTTTAAATTTATAAAAAATTGATTATATGACATAAAACATTTAATTTATTTTAAGTTTGTCTTAGGGTGCCAGAACCTACAAAATTACTTTACTTTGGCTGACTCAGAGCTTTGTGAATCACTGAAGTTGTCACAGAAAAATATGACTTAACTTGTTATACATCATTAAGCACTCCATGCAACACACTACACCTCCAGAGAGAGGACCCTTCATGTGGTACTCTTTTAATCTTATAAAGACCAGTATATGGAGACAGCCACTTCATGTTTCTCTTTTGCACAAGTGAGGGCTTGGGGTGAGTTCTCAACAGTACTTCTCACCAACCCGAAAGTCAGGGATTGCCACAAATTCTGAATATCATGCTTTTTACCCTCCCTTCTAGGCCACGTGGGGGAATAGCAAGTGCGGCAGTATGTTTTGTGGGGGACCACCTCCATATGATACTGATACCCATTAATCACTACAAGTTTACTGGAGAAGACTTTTTACAGGACATCAACATGGTTACTAATCCGAGCCTCTGCTCCTTAGACAACATTCTCATTCTTCCAATTTCTTGTGTATGCATGCAGGGTCACAGACAGCATCTTCGCGATTTGCCAAAACAGGTGTGGTATTAACATTATCAGGGTGATGGCGTATGTACAACACCAAAGATTGTGTGACTGTTACTTTAACTCCCTCATAAAATTTAACACGACATGCCTCTGTGTCAATTATATTTAGTATGACCAGTCTATGACTGACTATTAAGTGGCACTGGCCGCTTGGAAGATCGATCCTAGCGTTCCTTCCTTGCAGAAACTTCATGCCCAATAGGCAATTGACTCTTAACTACTTCACCACGAGGAACGTGCAATAAATGGCTCCGTCATCAAATTTAACTTGAATTTGCACTTGCTTTAACTACCCTCTGGCACCTGGCATCAATAGCGCCTGATACCAAACAGTTCTGTACTGGTAGAGTAGGTACTTTCGTTGATTCTGTAGTTCTTCTAAGGACGCTTTCAGCAACAACATTCGTGGTTGCAGTGTCACAACGGCCTGCACAAGTTCTTGTACAGGTTCCCTGTACGATTCAGAGTCTCAACAGAGCTCTTTCCTAATATGTAAGTCATCATTAACTGCAACATACCGTATGTGATTAAATTATCCATACACCCCCAAAAACATGTGTTTCTCATATTAGGTGCATTGTGCTTCCACCTACCACTATGTTCTCCATGTCAACTACCTCAGTAGTCATTGGACATCGTGAGAGAGAGAGGAATGGAGTGTTCTGTGGAACGCAGTCAGGTGATTGGGTGTCACTTGTGTCATACGTCTATACGCGAGACTTTCACACTCCTAAACATCCCTAGGTCCACTATTTCCGATGTGATAGTGAAGTGTAAAGGTGAAGGGACATGTGCAGCACGAAAGCGTACAGCCGACATCGTCTGACAGACACCGCCAACAGTTGAAGAGGGTCGTAATGTGTAATACGCATCTATCCAGACCATCACATAGGAATTCCAAACTGCATCAGGATCCACTGCAAGTACTATGACAGTTAGGCGGAGGTGAGGAAACTTGGATTTCATAGTCGAGAAGCTGCTCATAAGCCACACATCTCGGCAGTAAATGCCAAACGACGCTTCGATTGGTGTAAGGAGCGTAAACATTGGACGATTGAACAGTGAAAGAACGTTGTGTGGAGTGACGAATCATGGTACACAATGTGGCGATCCGACGGCAGGGTGTGGGTATGGCTAATGCTTGGTGAACGTCATCTGCCAGCCTGTATAGTGTCAACAGTAAAATTTGGAGGCGGTGGTGTTATGGTGTGGTCGTGTTTTTCATGGAGGAGGCTTGCACCCCTTGGTGTTTTGCGTGGTGCTGACACAGTACAGGTCTACATTGATGTTTTAAGCATATTCTTGCTTCCTTCTGTTGAAGAGCAATTCGGAGATGGCGATTACATCTTTCAACACGATCGAGTATCTGTTCTCAATGGCGGCCTGTGGCGGAGTGGTTACATGACAATAACATCCATGTAATGGGCTGACCTGCACAGAGTCCCGACCTGAATGCTATAGCACACCTTTGGGATGTTTTGGCACGCCCACATCGTGCCAGGCCTTACCGAACGACTTCGATACCTCTCCTCAGTGCAGCACTCCGTGAGGAATGAGCTGCCATTTCCTAAGAAACCTTCCAACACCTGAGCCAGTGTGTGCCTGCGAGAGTGGAAGCTGTCATCAAGGCTAAGAGTGGGCCGACTCCATATTGAATTCCAGCATTACCAATGGAGGGCGCCACGAACTTGATTACACAGTGTATATATATGGGGTGGGTCACTAACTATTGCGTGTCTGAAAAGTTTGTGGGACAAATGTTGCATGGGACAACAGAGCCATAATATGACGGTTTTTGGTTGCTTGGTGTGGTCGCGTCAGAGGTATGAACGTCGACTGTCTTTTTTTTTAATGGAATGCTATGCTGTGGTTTGGTACTTATTTTCTGATAGCGGCTATCGAGACGAACCCAGTGATATGTAACAGTAAGGGCAACGAAGGTCAAAAAGGTAGCGTGAACGTCCATTTACAGAACGTGTTCGAAGTGATTACCATTGGTATCTATGCAGTGTTGCAATCTTCTTATCGTGGATTGAGTGGTATTCCTAATCACTTCGGCACTTATCGAAGCACATGCTCTGACAATTCTATCTCGTATATCGTGCAAATAGTAAAATTCGCCGAATATGGCGTATCCATCTAACATGCCATTGACATGTACTCACCATTTGACGGTTTCGCAGTACAACACTAATAGGAACGGTAAGACTAGTATCGACGAATCAGACGTATGTGAATGATGTATTCCTTCAAAGAACAAGTCGATATGCTTCTCATTGATGGAGAACGTCAACGAAATTCAGTGAGAGCTAGACACTTATTCGTTGAAAAATATCCTCAACATACTCACTTTACACGTTGTACATTTAAATATGTGCATGATAAATTGAGAACAAATGGACCTTTAAGGCAACGGAAACATATCCAGCAATGGAAAGTTACTAACGAGGAAACGGAAATTGGTACTCTTGCCACTGTGGTTCGAGAGCCTTGTGTTAGTTTGCGTCAAATCGCAAGGGAATCTGGCATGAGCCAGATTAGTGTTGTTCGTGCTCTGACTCCCCACAAATATCATCCTTACCATATCAGTCTCCACCAAGAATTAACTGGTATGGATTGTATGCATCGCACAGAATTCTGCCGATGGGCGCAATTTCAGTTTCATAGCGATGACACTTTTATTAATTTGATTTTATTTATTGACGAGGCTACGTTCACGAACCAGGGAAATGTTAATTTGCATAAAATGCATTATTGGGCAACTGAAAATCCATGTTGGCTGTGGCAAGTTGCACACCAAAAACCGTGGTTGGTGAATGTATGGTGTGGGATTCTGTAGGATAGAGTTATAGGCCCCTATTTCATCGAGGGAAATTTTAATGTTAGGAAGTACACCACAAACCCTGCAAGAAACAGTAGGTCTGTTATTGGAAGAAATACCTTTAGGAACAAGGAACAGAATGTGGTATCAACACGATGGGTGTCCGGCACATTTTTCGCTAGTGGCTAGAAATGAGTTGCATAGACAATTCCCAAATCGTTGGACTGGACGCCGAGGAGATGTGTCGTGGCCGGCTCGTTCGCCAGACTTGACGCCTCTCGATTTTTTCTTGTGGGGATCCGTAAAAGACGTTGTTTGTAAAGATGTTCCAACTACACCTGGAGATATGCGAGAGAGAATTGTCAGAGCATGTGCTTCGATAAGTGCCGAAGTGATAAGGATTACCACTCAATCGATGATAAGAAGATTGCAGCACTGCATTGATACCAATAGTCATCACTTTGAACACCTTCTGTAAATGGACGTTCATGCCAAATTGGTGACCATCGTTGACCTGCAAAGACCTTACTGTTACATATCATTGGATTCGTCTCGATAGCCGTTATCAGAAAATAAGTAACAAACTACAGCATCACATTAAAAAAAACGAAGTTGACCTTCATATGTCTGAAGCGACACCACCTAGTAACAAAAAGCCAATGTTATATTATAGCCCCCATTGTCCCATGCAACTTTTGTCCCTCAAACTCTTCAGCTCCTTTCATACTTTTGGAGTTATTCTTAGTGGCAATAGTTAGCGACTCACCCTGTATATACAGTATATTGTTTAGTCCCACTTTCAAACATATATACATATACAAGTTTGAAAGTGGGAAATAAAACAATACATAGGTGTCTATTTGTCCATACGACATGTAATATGGGAGAAATGAGAAGACATTCACACTAATTGTAAGCCTAGTTGCTGTACTAAAAAGAAATATTTTAATATATTGTTAAGTATGAAATAAGTAAAGACAAGAGAATGAAAAGATTTTATTATCATTTGTATGCCTTTGTTTTCAGTTTCATAGAATGTTGATAGCGCAATGACACGGCGCTCGACGTAAAGCGAACTATGAATTGTTCAATGAGTGTTTCACTCTAATTTCTGGTCTTTGATCTCTTTCGCGATAAAACAATAATATCCCAAACATTGGAATTTATACCTGTATTGTTTCATATACAAAAGTAAAGAAAAAACTGGAATTACATATATCAGCCCATTCAGTTCCACTAGAGAACTAAGGCCGACACTGCCTTATAAATATTCCTTGCTTCAGGTACTAAATGAAAGATTTGATTCAATTAAAAAATGAAAGATTTAGAGTCCGTGAGACTACCTAAGAAAGAGACTTTGTATAAGTTCCTACGTGTAGCAATTAGAGTCGGTATTGTGTATGATAATCAAGTGTTCTTTCACTCAAGTTTCAATAGACAAAGTAGTATGCTTGACGCTCATGCATGCGAAGATGCTACGTGGTGCACACAAGCAGACATTTAAAAGTAATATTTCAAAGTGCACAGTGCCTGTGTCCTCACCTCTGATGAACTGGAAGAGATGTGGAGCTGAGAGATGAACCCCAGGACACTCCCCATTTTATGTACGAGGGCAGTTCAATAAGTAATGCAACACATTTTTTTTCTGAAACAGGGGTTGCTTTATTCAGCATTGAAATACACCAGGTTATTCCCCAATCTTTTAGCTACACATCACTATTTTTCAACGTAATCTCCATTCAATGCTACGGCCTTACCCCACATTGAAATGAGGGCCTCTATGCCTACGCGGTACCATTCCACTGGTCGATGTCGGAGCCAACGTCGTACTGCATCAATAACTTCTTCATCATCCGCGTAGTGCGTCCCACGGATTGCGTCCTTCATTGGGCCAAACATATGGAAATCCGACGGTGTGAGATCGGGGCTGTAGGGTGCATGAGGAAGAACAGTCCACTGAAGTTGTGTGAGCTCCTCTCGGGTGCGAAGACTTGTGTGAGGTCTTGCGTTGTCATGAAGAAGGAGAAGTTCGTTCTGATTTTTGTGCCTACGAACACGCTGAAGTCGTTTCTTCAATTTCTGAAGAGTAGCACAATACACTTCAGAGTTGATCGTTTGACCATGGGGAAGGACATCGAACAGAATAACCCCTTCAGCGTCCCGGAAGACTGTAACCATGACTTTACCGGCTGAGGGTATGGCTTTAAACTTTTTCTTGGTAGGGGAGTGGGTGTGGCGCCACTCCATTGATTGCCGTTTTGTTTCAGGTTCGAAGTGATGAACCCATGTTTCAGCGCCTGTAACAATCTTTGACAAGAAATTGTCACCCTCAGCCACATGACGAGCAAGCAATTCCGCACAGATGGTTCTCCTTTGCTCTTTATGGTGTTCGGTTAGACAACGAGGGACCCAGCGGGAACAAACCTTTGAATATCCCAACTGGTGAACAATTGTGACAGCACTACCAACAGAGATGTCAAGTTGACCACTGAGTTGTTTGATGGTGATCCGTCGATCATCTCGAACGAGTGTGTTCGCACGCTCCGCCATTGCAGGAGTCACAGCTGTGCACGGCCGGCCCGCACGCGGGAGATCAGACAGTCTTGCTTGACCTTGCGGCGATGATGACACACGCTTTGCCCAACGACTCACCGTGCTTTTGTCCACTGCCAGATCACCGTAGACATTCTGCAAGCGCCTATGAATATCTGAGATGCCCTGGTTTTCCGCCAAAAGAAACTCGATCACTGCCCGTTGTTTGCAACGCACATCCGTTACAGACGCCATTTTAACAGCTCCGTACAGCGCTGCCACCTGTCGGAAGTCAATGAAACTATACGAGACGAAGCGGGAATGTTTGAAAATATTCCACAAGAAATTTCCGGTTTTTTCAACCAAAATTGGCCGAGAAAAAAAATGTGTTGCATTACTTATTGAACTGCCCCCGTATATCATGCATAGAGTAGTATGGAGAGCTGCATCAAACCAGTCTCAGGACTGAAGACCACAACAACAACATGATTTTTATGTATGTTCAAAGATTACTTTTACCGTACCGAAACTTACAGAAGTTTTCAAAGTGGTAAAGCAGCTGAAAATTAAGGAAAAATCGATGCTCTTTTATCTTCTGCTTGCACTATCACCTTTTTGTCGTTGGTGTCGTTTGTGTGATAAAGGTTATTTAAATTTATCTGTTGTGTCGGCTCCGTCATTAATTCGACCAATTAACTTGTATTTTAATCATTTATGCTGTTTTCTTCACATGGTACAGGCAAAATAGGCGAAGTTGACATCGGACTGTTCGGACACGAATGGTCGGACATAATTTGTCTCCTGTCGTTAATTACTTTCCAGTTAAGTGCTCGTAGCCCCCTAAGATGTTCATTCCGATCATTTCTCGGCTGTCTGCAATATTTTACAATTAAAACTGCGCAGATCTGATCGGATTACGTTACCGACCAATGACGTCTGGCAGCCTACTGAACGGCCTAACACCACACAGATCTGCAGGTAAAAATAAAGCGGGTCGAGTTAAATAAGGTAAACTGTCGCGTTAAAGCAGGGAATTTTTCTGTGACGCACTACACTGTGTATTTTTCAGTGAAATCATCCACCCTCAATGAATGTTCTGTCCGCCCCCGGTAGCTGAGTGGTTAGCGCGGCAGAATATCAATCCTAAGGGCCCGGGTTTGATTCCCGGCTGGGTCGGAGATTTTCTCCGCTCAGGGATTGGTGTTGTGTTGTTCCAATCATCATCATTTCATCCCCATCGACGCGCAAGTCTCCGAAGTGGCGTCAAATCGAAAGACTTGCATCCGGCGAACGGTCTACCCGACGGGAGGCCCTAGTCACACGACATTTACATTCACAGTGAAAGTTCACTCCGTGTCACGGTAGTTCTGTTGTTTCTAATTTGTCCCATTTGTAAACAGTTAAATTCTTGCTGCTGCTTTGAGTAATGCCTCATGGCTCTCATATAGAGACTGTTGGGCGTTGGGAGTGGCCCGGGTTCCCGGGTTCGATTCCCGGCGGGGTCAGGGATTTTCTCTGCCTCGTGATGGCTGGGTGTTGTGTGATGTCCTTAGGTTAGTTAGGTTTAAGTAGTTCTAAGTTCTAGGGGACTGATGACCGTAGATGTTAAGTCCCATAGTGCTCAGAGCCGTTTGAGCCGTTGGGTGTGGGGGGACGGGGGAGAGGAAGGTTTCACCTTCTTTCAATCATCGGACGAACGTCGAAATGGCAGAAATTTGAGATAACCGATCGTGGAATAGAAAAGCAACTGGTACCGCTTGTGTAAAGGCATCAGGACCAGATTAGATACCTATAAGATTCCACGAAGATTAAGAGAAAGAGCTTTTTCTCCATCTAGTTGCAGTTTATTGTAGATAGCTGGAGCAACGAAGGATACCTAGCGACTGGAAAGAAAGCGCATGTAATTCCTGTTTTCAGGAAGAGTCGTAGCACAGATGCACATAATTATAGGCCTATATCATTGACGTCAAGCTGTTGTAGAACTATAAAACATGTTTTATACTCAGTACTTGTACAGTTTCTGGAGAACGAAAATCTGTAGATTCAACATTGATTCTGCAAACAGATATATTGCGAAACTTAGCTCTCCCTGTTCCTCCATCAGGGCCACAGAGCCGTAGACAACGGCGCTCAGGTAGACGCCGTGTTTCTTGACTTTAGGGAGACATTTGACACCGTCCCACACTGTCTTTTAGTGTGAAAACACGGAATTATCGAGTATCGGACTATATTTGCGACTGTATTCAAGACTTCCTTACAGACAGAACTCAACACGTCGCTCTTAGTGGAACAAAATCGACAGATGTAAGCGTAATTTCTGGAGTACACCAAGGAAGTGTGACAGAATCGTTACTGTATACAGTGTATACAAATGATCAAGTAGAAAGCGTCCGAAGCTCTTTAAGACTGTTGGCAGATTATGTGGTTGCCTGTAAGGAAGCAGCAACGCAAGAAGACAGTATCGATTTGCGGAATGACATGCAGAGGACTGATGTATGGTGCAGGCTCTGGCAGTTGATCTTCAACGTAAATAAAAGTAACATATTAGTTATAGGAAAAGAAATCCACTACTTACGACTAGACTATTGATGCCAAATTACTGGAAACAGTATCTACTGTAAAATATCTAGGAGTAACTATCCAGAACGACCTTTAACTGAAATTACCACATAAAACAAACAGTAGGGAAATTAAATGCCTGACGGAGATTCATAGGAAGAATCATAAGGAAAATGTAACTCGTCCACAAAGAAAGTGGCTTACAAGGCGCTAGTTCGACCGATTCTTGAGGACTGTTCATCAATCTATGACCCTTAGCAGGTAGCACTTATAGAGGAGAGACAGAAAAGATCCGAAGGAGGGCATCGCATTTCGTCATGGGACCGTTTAGTCGGCGGGAGAGCATTACAGAGATGCTCAACAAGTTCCAGTGGCAGACTTTACAAGAGAGGTGTTGTGCATCATGGAGAGGTCTACCACTGAAATTTCGAGAGAGCACTTTCCTGAAAGAGTCGGAAAACATATTACTTACTCACATGCATCTTGCAACTACTCCTCAGATTCTATGTTACTGTCGCTGTAGCTTTGCGCATGTGATTGTTACAATGTAAGTCGGAACTGAGTAGAAGTCAGAGTAAGATATATCCACCACCTTCTGCAATCCATGTGGAAACAGAAGCAGGCCGGAGTTGCCGAACGGTTCTAGGCGCTACGGTCTGGAACCACGCGACTGCTACAGTCGCAGGTTCGAATCCTGCCTCGGGCATGGATGTGTGATGTCCTTATGTTAGTTAGGTTTAGGTAGTTCTAAGTTCTAGGGGACTGATGACCTCAGATATTAAGTCCCATGGTGCTCAGAGCCAAGTGAACCATTTTTTGGAAACAGAACGACCTGAGTTATTGCAACAGGATCATGTTTTGACCATTCAGTGGAAATGCGCGCATTGTGGTGCGTCTCCAAACCAGTTACAGGTATTACAGTCCGATGCAAATCCGCATCCATTCACATCTATCAGCCCAACATGCATGATTCTGCACCATCCAACAGAGAAAAATTATGAGCTATAAAAGCTCCACTAACTTCATCCAATATAGAACGCACATTAGCACCGATACTGGTGCGATGACACATAGCTGCGGCGGGAGTCCAGCATGGAGACAGAGATGTCACAATGCTTCCCAGAATAGGTGCATCCCTCCTAGAAATCCTAATGGGGCAGCCCATCTGTCACTGACTTCACCCATCAAACTGCTGCTGCTGCTGCCAGTGTTGGATGATCCTATTAAATATACAGGTATTGATCCACTGCAGAGGCCAGTTTAAATTTTCATCACGTGTACTGCAGGAGGATGATCATATCCCATGGACTATACTGTAAATTGCAAGAGACGCTGCCAGTGGCCCTGTCTCATTGTTGAAACATTGTTTTTTTCTGCTTTAGCACGCTTTGTACACTGCCATACATTTTGTTTTTCTGCCATGACTTCAAGGTCTGTGTCAGGTTCTAAGCTGACATTAAGACGTTCTGATCCATGGCCTCTCGCAGAAAACTAGAAGTCGCACAGTGTAAATCATATTGTTACTGTGGCTACCATAATATTCCACACACACTGGATGATTTTAAATGAAAGACAATTACAAGGTAAGAAAACTGGAAGATTTTGGTCATGTTGTGGTGAGTTTCCATACTACAGTCTGAAGGTGATCCACGAGCTTTACATTTAAACTCACCTGTCATAGTGACGGAATAGCTGATGGCTCTACGTTCCGTTTCGACTGATTCATCATATTACAGTCATGTACACCACCACTGTTTCGGTGCTATCCGCACCGGAAGGTGCTGTCCCTCCACCAAAACTCTTTCTCCAAGTCAAACAAGCAATGTCAGTCAGTCATTATTTGCTAACCAAAAGTGTGGCAGTGGACGAATGGGACGAAAAAGACACCATAGATGTTCTCTAATAATAAGTATCACAGTTGATAGTGCGAGCAAGTTTAGCAATTCTACAGTAATTTCAAGACTAACCAATGATGTGACAGCATGTTTCCCAATTTCAGTATCATGCCTAAGCCACCGCTTCTGCACTTTGCGAGTATCATTGTGAATGTGGATAGATGACTGTGCAGTACATCCATTTACTGTTGATTCTCGAACACATACACCATCAAAGTATATCAGACAGTGCTCTACATATTTCTAACATCTCGATCATAGTGCATCAGAGGACAGATGCATAGCAGCAGTGTCCAACATGTGAAAATTACAAGTCATTCCGCCACTAACTCTGTAAACGCCACATCTGTCAGGGGATTGCAGTACCGCACAGTTAACTATAGTTTTCTTTTCTCGAGTTTTCATTACATAAACGTCTTAGCAGATGGGATGAGTTTCTAGTTACTCTATGGTTTACAGCATGCTCCACTAGCTAAAGTTTCAGGTTTCTAGAGAAATAATTTCTGGTCAACATTTTTGGAATTATGTTACGGGAGTGATCAGTAGGATACTGCTATGACCTTGATATCGAGAAGTACCGCGAAGATGGTGTTATATTCTAGCAAACCATGTGAAAATACATCTGTTCTTGTAATTCCAGAGTCTGGAGATGGGTGTAGAAAAGCGAGCAAGCAAGGAAGCAGGTTCAGAGCAGAAACAATAACGCATTTGTGACAATGGGAAACGAGCCCGAATTTGTAGAACAGTTCTGAGAGTTACTTTGGTCTGCTGAGGCCTCTCTGGTCATGCATTGGGCATGGTTGACTTGTGACCATCGGCTGTGGGAAAATATCTAGTGCTGTGAGGAATATCTATGGTGCTGTCTGTCTTCGCGGTATATGTACTAATGATGTAAGACAGACGATTTTGTTTTACACAGGATACGAATTGTATGTTCACTACATCGAAACAGTACGCGGTGATATATAGCTGGGCTGGAGGTCGGTTTCATGCTCTAATATTCAAGCTCTTGTCCTCAGTGGAGAGCAATGTAATTGAATAAGAGTCTTTCCATATTTGACGATATGTAGGGGCACTTTGCAGGGTTTAATTGTTGGTGCAATATGGCGATCTGTGTAAAATAGTTTTTATTTTTGCCATTGAATTTCCGTGCATACAAGCTGAGACATCAAGAAATCGAGCATTAACTATTTCTGGGACAATATACAATTTCCGAGAGGTCGACTTGACTCTTATTTTACATAGTCATGTGACGTCAGAATAACATTGAGAACCTTATAGATGGTGAGTCACCATACAGACATTTCGCGGCGAGGTGTCATTGACGCTGGGGCAGGTAACTACAGCTGGACGCAACTTGTATGTTCCGTTAGGATTGCTAGGGAGAAGCATCCTGTGCTATTTTTGAACAGATTTTTATAGCACGATCTGTGACATCAGTAGCCATAGTTACAGCATCAGCAATGGTAAACACACGTACTGCCTCAAGGCGTTTAGCATATGGGATCGGTGTGAGCGCATCTCGGATTTCTGTGGCAGTGTGGACATAGGTGTGTGCTGTACCTCACATGATCAGCGAGGACATGAAGGTGGAGGAGGAGGCGCTGGGGAATTGGGCTGCTGCGAGCAGCCTGGTTGCTGCGCCCCTAACCCACTAGACTGAGAAAGGCTAGCCCATGGATGCCATAACGATGCTGTGGCGGTTGCGGCTGGGATAGTGTTGGGGCCAGAGGCAGCAGAGGCGGCGGCAGCTGTGGCAGGGGCGGCACTGGCATTGAGTGTCAGGATGTGTTTTTTATTAGGTTCTTTAGTTTAAACTGTATTCCATCGATTTCATCGACCAATAGAATGCTGCAAATTAAAAAAACTACCCCATCCATGTGAAAAATATCGATTTAATTAATTTGCATAAATTTTTTATATCAACATGTTGTTAGCGTTACAATAGTTAAGGAGAGGGTGTGCATGAGTGGGTGACATGGAGCAGAACAGCAGGTTAAGTACAGAACACTGGGTTAATTTGCATACTTTTTATTTAAAACACAGTACAAAAGTTTAAGGGAGTTGTTGAGAAAGAATAATGCCCCCGAAGTGGCGTTCAAAACCATGTGAAATTCAAAAAGTGTACAAGAAAATGGTGGGAGGACATAACTAATTACTTAATTTGGCATCAATGGCGGTAGAATAGTTTAAGGACATGGGGGTTACATGGAAAACCACTTAACAGAACAATAGGTTACCTGCCGACAAAAGGTCAAACATTAGGTTAAGACATGCAGAGTACAGTGCCATAGGTTATGCAACATGTTTGGTGCATGTAATTACTTCTAACAAGACCTATATGTTTCCAAACAGCAGAGAATGATAAGCAACAGAAATCCAACCCCCACAAACTGATTTTTTTATAAATAAACAATATACTCTTGAATTTCCTGTAATGGGGCCCTTCCTCTCCACCACCAGACGACCGTCTTGGATTACGTCACGGAAGGGACGACAGAGCCCTCTGGTGGCGGTAGTGAGTACTAGACCAGTTGGGCTCCAGACTTTGTGGTGAATACACTGTTACCGTCATCTTAGATAATGATACTTGCATCATCAGCTGACATCATGGAGCGTGCGACAGCACTCTCTTGTGGCCATACTGTGTACTAGGTCAGTTGGACTCTGGACCTCGTGGTGAACACACTGGATGGCTGTACTGCATCAAATTGCTTAAATAAATAGTGCATGCAGCAGCACAGGTTGAGTCCTCTCCCAGCCAGTCACTAGGAAGAAGTGGTGGTCAGATGACTGAGGTTAGTGGAGGTAGCCCAACTGCCCTTTCTTTCCCACTATTTTCTTAGGTTAGTAGAGATAGCCCAAGTGACCTCTCTTGCCACCATTTTATTAGGTGTGTTGCAGTGTCCTGATGGAATTTGATCTTCCCGAAACTTTCTGGGGGAGGGCGTCAGGTTAGTGGAGGCAGCCCAATTGACCTATCTCCCTGCCAAAATTCAAACTTCCCACCAACATCCGCCATCTTGGATTACGTCATCAGATGTCGTCACAGTCGCCATTTTGGATGACGTCAACGCCGACATCTTGGATAACGGTACTTTGTGCCAGGATCAGTTTTGTCCCAATACTCCCTTCCACTGGGAAATCTGGTGTGCGTTCCCCCATCTTTCCGTCCATGAAGAAGGCCGCATTTTCATGGCTGAACACAGTGGTTTGCTCTTTACTGTAGGTCAGTAATGAAGCAGGCCTGGAAGTTGTCCATTGTAATTGTCCTGTCTGTTATGCCATGGTCGGTTGATGAATTCTGTGTCGATTCCCAACCATTCGTCTCCGACTGCGGGAGACATCTTCAAGGGGGTCCGTAGCTCGATGGAAGGTCCAACACACCCACTGGCTCAGTAGCGAGCCAGTGGGTGTATTGGACCTTCCATCGAGCTACGGACCCCCTTGAAGATGTCTCCCGCAGTCGGAGACGAATGGTTGGGAATCGACACAGAATTCATCAACCGACCACGGCATAACAGTCCGGATAATTATAATGGACATGATATTTCCGGCCATGAAAGTCTACATTTTAGTATTAGGCCTGGAAGTTGCCCAACTGTGGACGGCCTTTGTCAGTTGCAACCGTGGGGTGTGAGCCTTCCTGCTACGGCAGACTCATTCCGCCATGGCTCCCTGCTGATAGTGCATCCAGATATCTTGCAGCCAACGTACTTGGCCACTAAGTCTGGGTGGTGGGGACTGTGCTGTCCTTGCCAGGAACACGCAGCGTAGCCCCAACGGTGGTTTCTGCCGATGCGCCACCGCCGAACAGACCGCTGTTGCCATTGCTGAGGGTGTTGGCTTCGATACCGGGTCACTATTGATTCTCCTTAGAGGTCATCACGTCGGCGTGCAGTCATGAGGATCACGGTTTTGTCGCCAATGTCAGCATTTCGCTCGCTCGATGCTGCTTGTCATCTAGATGCAGCCAATGTAAGCATCATCTAGCAACGCATTAGTCATCGACATGCTAGTAGAGAACACCGAGAGCGTCACGGCTAAAAAGAGGGGTCTGTTTTTCCTTTACTGGTGTTGGGTTCCAAAGTGGTGCAGCTTTCTACTTTGTTTCACTTGCAACAGTTTACTAGTTGTAAGTTGATCCCCTTCTTTAGCAAAAATGCCTACCACACATATGCATCTAAAGGTGGAGCAGAGACTGGTAGTGATGAGTACTGTTCGAGATGTTGGCCAACGGGTTGGGTGAGAGATACCCAGGTAAAAGACGGGTGATTTACTACAGACAAAGTTATCTACGCTTAGGCAACGGCCAGGAGAGGACTTAGAAGCATTTGCCGACCGTATCCACACACTCTCTTGCCGTTTGGTGAAGATATGGAGCTTTTACCTGTCAAATCCCATACATTATTTCAAAAATCCTTTGTACGCCCAAAATCCTTTAGACCCTGACAATTTCTCATTACTCAGTCTGCATGCACTGGTACAGAAATGCCTCGGTACCTCCCACGAATGGGAAATCAACAGCTAATTAATATATTGAACAGCGTGTGGATTTAAAGCATCTTTATTCCGTTTATGCAACCAGCAAGAATAGTGTCAATAAACAATACAAGGAAAAAAATAAAGTTGAATCGTATAGACTGATAACGTTGTCAATGATCACACAAAGAATGTCAGAATAGATGATTAAGTATAGACTGGAGTAGTGGGCAACAGATAGGTGTTCTGTCGTCTTCCCAATTTGGGTTTTGGACTGAAATCCCCAAATTCTTAAGCAGACGTACATAATTATTGGCAATTTTCAAGAATTTAACAAATGCTTACGATAATGTATCACTAGCATTATTAACACATCCAAAATATTTGCTCACAATCTAGAACAGGTATTATCGCACTGATAAATCATTATAAGAAATGGCCTAGAAACAATCAGACTACAGATGACGAATGCTAACTTGCAGCCGGCCGAAGTGGCCGTGCGGTTAAAGGCGCTGCAGTCTGGAACCGCAAGACCGCTACGGTCGCAGGTTCGAATCCTGCCTCGGGCATGGATGTTTGTGATGTCCTTAGGTTAGTTAGGTTTAACTAGTTCTAAGTTCTAGGGGACTAATGACCTCAGCAGTTGAGTCCCATAGTGCTCAGAGCCATTTTGTTAACTTGCAGCGAGAATCTACTGTATTTTGCCCCTATTGCTTTTCAAAATATAAAGTAGGGATATACATGATCTAATGGGAGATAACGCTAAAAATCTTGCAATTTACTGACGATCTCTGCCTTTATGTAACCAGAGAGACTTTAAACCAGTGCTCCAGACATTAGGATAACAGATGGAGGATTTTCAGTGTTGGTCGTGAAGAAACTCTCCTCAGATGTCTCATACTAAGACCTCTCTCTGTGTATTCACTATACACATATATGCAAGCTTGAGTCAAATAAAACTAGGTCCATATGCATTTCCATTCAAGAAAACTATCAAATGTTTAGGCTTGGAAATAGACCACAAATTGACTTGGAGCCCACATGTTGGGAAAAAAAGCAAAAATGCGAAAGAGCAATAAATATACTACGAACAGTTACGGTTATTACCTAGGGAGCAGACTTCAGTGTGATTCTAAGCACTTACCAGGCACTAATGTTACGTCCTACTCGAGCGGCGGAACTGACCAACAGCAAGCGACAGCATTAGACGACAAGAAAAACGAGAGCAGTTATAGCTGCGGGAGTGTCATATGTTGGCGACGTCTGTGCCACTGCTGGTCGTCCGCTACAGCTGACGATGTTTTGATTGAAATGACTCTGAATACTGTTGTAGCACGCATGACAGGGACAGCGACAGTTATGAGTCTTCTCAGCGAGGCACTGGCTGGTATGAAATAATTATGATACAATTTTGACAATAATATGTGGTGAAAAAATATGATTCATACGCAGCTTGTAGCTTGATGTCTTCACTCAATACTGAACTACATTTCTTTTCGCTTTTCACCATAGTTACTGTATTGCACGCAACTAAGTAAATGACTGCATGAAAGTTGCAGAGTTAAAAACACCCTGCTTAGACTTTGAGTATACTGCAGTTTAGGCCATACATTGTTGCTTATAAAATGTGGTAAACATTCTCGAGATGTTGGTTTTTATATCTGGCGGACGGGTCAGGCGCGGCGCTTCCAAATTTCCTCTCTGGCCATCTGGAATCGTGGTCGTAAAAATCGCCATGTTCCATAAACGGTTCAAGACATCGAAATGAGGTTTTTTGCAAATGACTGCTGGCAAATAGGACGTATTTTGGCATATGAATAACACTCGAAACGTTTTGGTCAAATGTTTGAGCAAGGCGAAAAGAAATCTCCCTCTAAATTACATAATGGGTTTTTATCCGAAGTTCGCCCGCATCTCGTGGTCGTGCGGTAGCGTTCTCGCTTCCCACGCCCGGGTTCCCGGGTTCGATTCCCGGCGGGGTCAGGGATTTTCTCTGCCTCGTGATGGCTGGGTGTTGTGTGCTGTCCTTAGGTTAGTTAGGTTTAAGTAGTTCTAAGTTCTAGGGGACTTATGGCCACAGCAGTTGAGTCCCATAGTGCTCAGAGCCATTTGAACCATTTTTTATCCGAAGTTCCATAGCCAAACAAAGAGTGAGAAACGGACAAACGGGGTATCAAATTGGCCATCGCGGGTCTAGTTCCGCAAACAAATATTTAGATACTTGAAATTAATCAGAGCAATTGCAAAAAACTTAGTAAGTTGACGACAAATTGAAATACTTCATGAACAGCTGTCGCTAGCTATGTAAATGAAATGTCACAAAGTTCATCTCTTCAAGATCTAGCTACCGCATGGCATACGTTGATGTGATATTTAATTGTCTAGAAGGCTTCCCGCGAATCAAGTACTAAATTTAGAACATTTCGAGAACATAAGACGCTAGGAAGCAAATGTGGTGTCAGTAAGATGATGGGTTCTGAATAAAACTTGAAAACAAAAAAAGAAATTGGTTAAATGTTTTGTGAAGTGATTTGTCTAAAGAAAAGAAAATAGATTATAGAGACATTTCAAGTGCCTTTGGATGATGCGTCACATCTTGTACAGCAAAGGGGATGCAATAGATTAGGTTAGAGAATCATTTGACGTTCCTTTGAATGATGCTCGAAATCATGTGCGTCAAAGGTGGTGCATCAAATGTTTCTCTAATCTGTTTTATTTCTTACTTTTGGAAGCATCATTTCACAAAATATTTGACCTTTTTTGCAAAAAATTTGTATACTTTATTTATGCAGTCTATTTGGATTAATTGAAACACTTGGCATTAACATTGACTGTTAATGAATTACGTTCCCAGCAATCAAATATCAATAACATTTCATGGGTGTTCAATGTGCTTTTTAGAAATTTGATGTATGTGATATACTGGGATAGGTGTGTATGCACTTAAAAATCAAGTACTTTGGTAAGACCTTAAAAATACACTTTGAGATGCAGTATAAACAGTATTGATAAAAGTTGTACACAGAACAAGTCATAGGATTGTCGTTAAGTTATGTAAAATATAAAAAGTAACCAAAGTGCTTTTTCTGTATCACGGACACCTCGTTGTGATAGACACTCATTTTTCCGTAGTTACCTTACTTAGCCAGTCATTCTTTCCAGCTGTCGGAAGTCCGTGGTCACATAAGGAACATTCGTCTTTAATTCATTGATGAGATAGTCAAAAGTATCTCCGCTCATTCACATTTATTCGCTGAACTTGTGTAGTTATCTTTGTAGAACATATATACTTATATACATACATTAATACTTGATCCATATATCATGAATACGACATTTGGTAATGATGTGGAAAGTGTCACTTTAACATAAGCTTTCTTTACCCAAAATAATTAACTTTTTTTTACAGTTACTACTTCATACCTAAAAATTCATCTATTGAGTAGAAGGAGTTGTCATTGAGAAATTCTTTTAATTTGTTTTTAAATGTTGATGATATAAAGTATGAAATTCTCCATGAAGATTCCCCCCTTTGTAAATTTCATGCAGAGTGCTTCTTTATCAACTAATTTACCTAAATAATGCTAATTTTATTGCCTTACTCTCGAGCTAAAATATTCTACAGTTGAAGGGCGCCATTTTCTGGATATAGCTTGTCGGCTCCAGTATCCATCTTGTAGCTAGAATGTCGCTAATAGAGATGTCAAGCTGTTGGTCGCTTCATCTACATCATACTTCGCCAGCCACCTAATGGTGTGTGGCGGAGGGTGGCTAACGTAGCTTCTGTCGCTAACGTAGGACTCTCCTTGTTCGCCCCTGCCTGGAACATGTAAGCATCTGCTATGGGTCTTCAATCATGTCCATTTAAACCGGACAAAATGAAGTACAAAGCGCTGCTCATCTGTGACGGTACGATGAAATCGACACCAACAAATGTATTGTTAAGGAAGACATTAGAAGGTCTACTACTCCTCCGACGGCGTTATGTCACATAGAATTTCATATTAAAACATACCCACTTTATGAGATCGTTGGTTACACAGAATATTCAGATATTGGCGATCGTCTATTTTATCGGACGCTACTGGACAAACAAACAAGCTTTGAAATAGAACTCCAGCTCAGAGCGATGCACCCTGCAGCTCTACCGCACTACGACAACTGTTATCATAATACACTCCTGGAAATTGAAATAAGAACACCGTGAATTCATTGTCCCAGGAAGGGGAAACTTTATTGACACATTCCTGGGGTCAGATACATCACATGATCACACTGACAGAACCACAGGCACATAGACACAGGCAACAGAGCATGCACAATGTCGGCACTAGTACAGTGTATATCCACCTTTCGCAGCAATGCAGGCTGCTATTCTCCCATGGAGACGATCGTAGAGATGCTGGATGTAGTCCTGTGGAACGGCTTGCCATGCCATTTCCACCTGGCGCCTCAGTTGGACCAGCGTTCGTGCTGGACGTGCAGACAGCGTGAGACGACGTTTCATCCAGTCCCGAACATGCTCAATGGGGGACAGATCCGGAGAACTTGCTGGCCAGGGTAGTTGACTTACACCTTCTAGAGCACGTTGGGTGGCACGGGATACATGCGGACGTGCATTGTCCTGTTTGAACAGCAAGTTCCCTTGCCGGTCTAGGAATGGTAGAACGATGGGTTCGATGACGGTTTGGATGTACCGTGCACTATTCAGTGTCCCCTCGACGATCACCAGTGGTGTACGGCCAGTGTAGGAGATCGCTCCCCACACCATGATGCCTGGTGTTGGCCCTGTGTGCCTCGGTCGTATGCAGTCCTGATTGTGGCGCTCACCTGCACGGCGCCAAACACGCATACGACCATCATTGGCACCAAGGCAGAAGCGACTCTCATCGCTGAAGACGACACGTCTCCATTCGTCCCTCCATTCACGCCTGTCGCGACACCACTGGAGGCGGGCTGCACGATGTTTGGGCGTGAGCGGAATACGGCCTAACGGTGTGCGGGACCGTAGCCCAGCTTCATGGAGACGGTTGCGAATGGTCCTCGCCGATACCCCAGGAGCAACAGTGTCCCTAATTTGCTGGGAAGTGGCGGTGCAGTTCCCTACGGCACTGCGTAGGATCCTACGGTCTTGGCGTGCATCCGTGCGTCGCTGCGGTCCGGTCCCAGGTCGACGGGCACGTGCACCTTCCGCCGACCACTGGCGACAACATCGATGTACTGTGGAGACCTCACGCCCCACGTGTTGAGCAATTCGGCGGTACGTCCACCCGGCCTCCCGCATGCCCACTATACGCCCTCGCTCAAAGTCCGTCAACTGCACATACGGTTCACGTCCACGCTGTCGCGGCATGCTACCAGTGTTAAAGACTGCGATGGAGCTCCGTATGCCACGGCAAACTGGCTGACACTGACGGCGGCGGTGCACAAATGCTGCGCAGCTAGCGCCATTCGACGGCCAACACCGCGGTTCCTGGTGTGTCCGCTGTGCCGTGCGTGTGATCATTGCTTGTACAGCCCTCTCGCAGTGTCCGGAGCAAGTATGGTGGGTCTGACACACCGGTGTCAATGTGTTCTTTTTTCCATTTCCAGGAGTGTATTTTAGACGAACTTGAGTAGCCATAAAACTGCAATGATGGCGAAATTATTTTCTTAAAGGACTCCTGAGCAACAGTCATTACCTTGAAAAACTATTTTACTCGGCGACACAACAAACCAGTCTTTTGTCAGATTATTTAGCCAATCAGTAGGCTACAAAATCAGCAAAAAGAAGTCACATTAATCTGGGTCATAAGCCACAGCGGCATCCGTGACAACGATCAGGCCGAACGACAGGCTAAACAAGGCGCCGCTTCAGGAACTCCATGTTGTCCGAAGCTACCGACACTGATTTCATACAAAGACCTTAAAGAACAATGTGTATGATAGGGCACGAGAAATGGAGAAAAAGAACCAACACCAAAGGGAAACATTATAGAGCGCTATACGCTGTGATCGCGACAGCTCATTGGCATATGAAGCAAATGGGAGTCAAGAGGATATTGTACGACCATGCACGAATGAAATTTAGTCACGGTCGTTTTAAACAATACTTACATCGTCTGGGCTGCTCTACAAACCTCTTTTGTACTTGTGGATAAAAAGAAGACATGAACCATGACTGCCCTTTGTAGAGGCAGTCAAATGAAAACGAGGCAGATGGAAAAAGTAAGTTAACTGTTCATTATTTCAAGAGTAATCGCCATAACTGTTAATACATTTATCTTACTGTTTAACAAGGCAGTCAGTTCCTTCATGAAAACATGTTTGCGGTTGTCTACGGAACCATGATTGTACCCAGCCGTGCACCTCTTCGTCCCAAGCAAGTCGACGGTCACGAATGTCTTTCTTTACTGCTCCAAAAATATGGAAATCGCGTGGGGAGAGATCTGGATTGTATGGAGGTTGTGTATCGGCTTCCCAGCGAAACTTCTGTAGCGTAGAAGAAACAACCTTGGCAATATGTTGTGCTTTTAAGTCCCATTCGAATCTGCGTCCACACTGAATCACATTCTCACATGTAAGTTTGCCTAGAGAAGCAGTCAGTGTTTACCAAGAACAACATGCTGCAAAAATGAAGGGTAAGCAGACTCACTGTTCTTTGTTTACAACCTCACCAAGTGCGGCTGCACAGCGGTTGAGGCATAGGAAGGAACAGGGTTCAATTCGCCTCTGTTAAGGTTTTTCGTGGTTTCCCCACATTACTTAAAACGAATGTCAGGATAGTTCCTTCGTTGACCATTCCTTCTTCCATTCTTCATCTTTTAGCATGTGTTTCGTCTCTGGATATGGCGACGTCGAGTGTACGTTACACTTTAACCTCCCTGTGTCTAACGTAAATTGTTTCAGCGCATGTTATGCGTCACCTTACTCAAGAGAAACATTTTTTGCACCAACGATATGGAAAGAGTGACTGATGGCAAATCATGTTGTCAGAAGTATAAAAAATGTGTGTAAATTCCTAAGGGGAACAAACTGCTGAGGTCATCGGTCCCTAGACTTACACACTACTTAAACTAACTTTAACTTATGCAAAGAACAACACACACACACACCCGTGCCCGAGGGATGACTCGAACCTAAATCTACATCTACATTTATACTCCACAAGACACCCAACGGTGTGTGGCGGAGGGCACTTTACGTGCCACTATCATCACCTCCCTTTCCTGTTCCAGTCACGTATGGTTCGCGGGAAGAACGACTGCCGGAAAGCCTCCGTGCGCGCTCGAATCTCTCTAATTTTACATTCGTGATCTCCTTGGGAGGTATAAGTAGGGGGAAGCAATATATTCGAAATCTCATCCAGAGACGCACACTCGAAACCTGGACAGCAAGCTACACCGCGATGCAGAGCGCCTCTCTTGCAGAGTCTGCCACTTGAGTTTGTTAAACATCTCCGTAACGCTATCACGCTTTCCAAATAACCCTGTGACGGAACGCGCCGCTCTTCTTTGGATCTTCTCTATCTCCTCTGTCAACCCGACCTGGTACGGATCCCACACTGATGAGAAATACTCAAGTGTAGGTCGAACGAGTGTTTTGTAAGCCACCTCCTTTGTTGATGGACTATATTTTCTAAGGACTCTCCCAATGAATCTCAACCTGGAACCCGCCTTACCAACAATTAATTTTATATGATCATTCCACTTCAAATCGTTCCGTACGCATACTCCCAGATATTTTACAGAAGTAACTGCTACCAGTGTTTGTTCCGCTATCATATAATCATACAATAAAGGATCCTTCTTTCTATGTATTCGCAATACATTACATTTGTTTATGTTAAGGGTCAGTTGCCACTCAGTGCCTATCCGCTGCAGATATTCCTGCATTTCGCTGCAATTCTCTAATGCTGCAACTTTTCTGTATACTACAGCATCATCCGCGAAAAGCCGCATGGAACTTCCGACACTATCTACTAGGTCATTTATATACATTGTGAAAGGCAATGGTCCCATAACACTCCCCTGTGGCACGCCAGATGTTACTTTAACGTCTGTAGACGTCTCTCCATTGAGAACAACATGCTGTGTTCTGTTTGCTAAAAACTCTTCAATCCAGCAACACAGCTGGTCTGATATTCCGTAGGTTCTTACTTTGTTTATCAGGCGACAGTGCGGAATTGTATCGAACGCCGTCCGGAAGTCAAGGAAAATGGCGTCTACCTGGGAGCCTGTATCTAATATTTTCTGGGTCTCATGAACAAATAAAGCGAGCTGGGTCTCATACGATCGCTGTTTCCGGAATCCATGTTGATTCCTACAGAGTAGATTCTGGGTTTCCAGAAATGACATGATACGCGAGCAAAAAACATGTTTTAACCTTCGGCGGGAGGGACCGCGCAATCCGTGACATAGCGCCTGTAACCGCGAGGCCACTCCGCGCGGTGTCAGAAGTATAAAACACGCCAGCGAAACTGAAGTAAGCTTATACAAAACGGAGGAAATCCAAGACGACAGCATTTTTTTTAAAAAAATTAAGATTATGTTATTTCTCTACGATGTTGCTACAAAAGTGGGCGCTCTTTCCAAAGCAGTTGTCTCTGATTATTTTACTTTTGAAGATTGTTGCGGTCTCTCTCAACAGTTTGAAACTGAAGTTAATCGAGAACCAGAGTGGGCACAACAACATGTTTGAAATCCATCTGTGTTCGGAAACACGCTTGGCAGCACACGTTTGATATGGCAACGTTGTATGCCACTCGTGTTGTACTGCGTTCTTGACAGGCAGTGGATTATAGACTCATAAATTACGCAGGTGGGTGTGAACGAAAGCGACAGTCATCCGAACAGAGGCGCGGCTCGTTGCCAGACGACGAGGAAGATTCCTATCTGGTCTTGGAGAGAGTCCACTCAACTTCTGGATGCTGATTGCTAGGGAGGACATTCAAATCCAAGGCGATCGCACGGACATCGCGGGGAACACGGAACAATGGGCAACACCTGGGAGCTCGTCTGTGTGTGGCTAGTTTACGACCTAGGCTGTTGGCGCAGCTTGTGAATGAGCAGTCATGTGCTGGGGCGGGGTCCGCTGCAGACCGGGCCAGACGCAACTGGCGGGAGAGAAGGGTTGTGCAACGGTCGCTGGCCACCGTTGCACCGCCAGTCGAATGGACCTTGGCCTGGCGACGGTCTACGCGTCACATCTATGACTAGCGAAAATTACACTGACCGCTGCTGCTTCTGCTGGGAAAAAAATACTGTTGACAAAAACGTGTTGTTTGGTACATGTCGGTCTTCAGAAAAGAACTAGTAGGATCGAAAAATCTGTATGAAATTCGTTGCCCTTAATTACGAGCAGGATACAGCAGTGCTCTCGAAACTTACCTCTACGAGCGTTCGGGAGACTGTGAGCTCTAATTTCCCATCTTTCCGTCCTGATTTTGTTTTTCTGGGGTTTCCCTATCACTGCAGGGATGTTTCCTTATAAGAGGTCAGTGTCAGTTCGCACTGTAGTCAATGACCATGTGCGCTAGAATTCCGTTTCTAATGACTTCGAGGTCGACAAGAAGTTAAATTCTGATTACTCTTCCTCTTTTTTACAGTTCATACAAAAAAGCTTTTATTTCTTTTTTGGATTTTCAGTGAAATGTCGTCAGTTTTCTTTTCATGTACTTCACAGATACTTGTATGGCTATGAAACCTGCATTGTCCGAGAGGACACAGTGTCCGGCGCCTGGATTGAGGGTTCAGATAAACTGTCAGGCAGATATACAAAATGATATAATCACATGCAACTGCAAACCCAATACTTTCTACGCACACATTAAATCCAAAATTGGTGCGACCTAATGGAGAGTCCAGTGGGATAATACGTCTGCAACTATACCAACAGAAAGCATTAAAATTACGAACATGACCTTGGACAAGCTTGTAAGCAAAAATACAAAACAATGCAAATAAAGGAAGAAAGTGTTATGTTCAATGCGTAGTAGCAACATAATGAGAGTTTGTGATTACGTAGATTTTCCCGGCGTATCAAATACTGATGATTTTCTTGGGTTTGCAGCCGGGTTCCATCGTCCTGACGACAACACGATATTTCGGCGGACCATCTGGCCGCCATCTTCAGGTGAGATTGAGTGCACAATCAGCCGGCGTGATTGTGCACTCAATCTCACCTGAAGATGGCGGCCAGATGGTCCGCCGAAATATCGTGTTGTCGTCAGGACGATGGAACCCGGCTGCAAACCCATGAAAATCATCCATAATGAGAGTTTGCAGCAACGTATGAAAAAAACTACAGAAACAAATAAATGTAACAAGGTAGTTCATTTGTCGAATGTAGGCGAACAGCGGGAGCTAGAAACGTGAGATTAGTGGGACATGTAGCCAGCAGTAAAATTCCATTCCATCAGCAATCCTAGTAGAGGTGAGTCCACCGATTTGCTGTAAAGAGTCAAAAAAATGGGTCAAATGGCTCTGAGCACTATGGGACTTAACTGCTGAGGTCATCAGTCTCCTAGAACTTAGAACTACTTAAACCTAACTAACCTAAGGACATCACACACATCCATGCCCGAGGCAGGATTCGAACCTGCGACCGTAGCAGGCGCCTAGAACCGCTTGGCCACCGCGGCCGGCTAAAGAGTCACGTGTGCGTCCTATTGTGTGGATGTCTCTAGGCGCTCAGTCCGGAACTGCGCGACTGCTACGGTCGCAGGTTCGAATCCTGCCTCGGGCATGGATGTGTGTGATGTCCTTAGGTTAGTTAGGTTTAAGTAGTTCTAATTTCTAGGGGACTGATGACCACAGATGTTAAGTCCCATAGTGCTCAGAGCCATTTTTGTGTGGATGTCGGTGACGACAGCTTCTGCAGTGTGGTGCCGTTACTTGTATAGCTGAGTTCAGAGAGCGAGGAAGGGAGACAGTGATTCCTGGTGCCAATTCCTCTCAAAAAGCACGTTACCGTACAGGACCACGTGACCTCACGCTATGAGACTCCACAGAAGATTCTCGAAAGTTTTTCACAAGGCAAACTACCCAACGCATACCCCTCAGATTTAGTGGTAGGGAGGATAGCCCGTCAAAAACTGACCACAGATCAAGCATGAAAGCAGGAAGAAGTGTACTGTACTGTAAAATAGAAGCAAAATAGAAACAGTGAATGGTCCAAGATCTGCAACGTCGAGGAGGCTACGAGAATGACGGCGTCGTGGTTGTGTATTCACGGTGTTTGACTGTAAAGCGGGAGATCCGTATTCGAATCTCCCTCGTGCTTCATTTTTTACCCACAGAATTATGAACTTTCCGTCCGATTGACGTGTCTGTTCACCTTCTGAAGACTTGGCAACTGTGATACTATACATTGGTTATAAAATATGGCTGCGCGGGATTAGCCGAGCGGTCTCGGGCGCTGCAGTCATGGACTGTGCGGCTGGTCCCGGAGGAGGTTCGAGTCCTCCCTCGGGTACGGGTGTGTGTGTTTGTCCTTAGGATAATTTAGGTTAAGTAGTGTGTACGCTTAGGGTCTGATGACCTTAGCAGTTAAGTACCATAAGATTTCACACACATTTGAACATTTTATAAAATATGAGTTATGTGGTAAGAACGTATTACCGTCGCAAGTAATGAATAGTGAGAGCAGACGAGATGCCGCAGAGACCTCTCCCGGAATGTTAAAATATCTACTTCATTCTCTGTTAAAATATCTACTTCATTCTCTGCTTCCTTTCACTTCCTGTGAATCCATAAGAATTAAATTAATCACTTGATTTGTGTAAATGCGACTTTTGGGATATGAAGGAGGGAGTAGGGCAGGTCGTAAATAAGGAGGTCGCATCTGTCTTCATCAGATGACACGGGAAGAATGTAATACTATCAACTAAATTATCACTGATATGTCGCAATTCAGGGGCAATGAGAACGTGGGCTGAAACCAGTTTTAAGACACGAAAGAAGTGGAGCAGGAAATTAAGGGGGCAGGAGGTCGTAACACATTTCCAGGGGCGCTCTAGCGGTTCCTAGCTTCGCGTGCCAAGAGAAGCGGCCTCTGTCTTCTGGCAGGTACGCATCTGCTGCCAACACGCAGTGGAGCGCTGCTGGTGCCGCCAAAGGTTATATACCAACGCTTATTTCAAACACACTAAGTTTCCAAAGGTTTATAACAAACGAGAGTGTGGCATGGGGTGTCCTCGTTTCACCCACATTTTTCATTTATTTAAGATATTTGAGCATTGCAGCTATGACAAAGGTTTCAACGACGTTATGAACCGGCATTATGTTAACTAACTGCCTATTGGCTTCTGTCTCGGGTTCTTCGGGCGACGTTCATCTAATGATTTTTCTGACGTTTCGCCAGCACGAGTGGCTGGCGTTTTCAAAGCTTCACCCTCCATTGCCGGTGGTGAACCACCGGCAATGGAGGGTGAAGCTTTGACAATGCCAGCCACTCGTGCTGGCGAAACGTCAGAAAAATCATTAGATGAACGTCGGCCGAAGAACCAGAGACAGAAGCCAATAGGCAGTTTGTCAACAAGTGGCCACGAAAGCCTTAACAATTTTGTATTATGTTAACTGGTTAACTTAAGCAAAAATGGTTCAAATGGCTCTAAGCACTATGGGACTTAACATCTGAGGTCATCAGTCCCCTAGACTTAGAACTACGTAAACCTAACTAACCTAAGGACATCACACACATCCGTGCCCAAGGCAGGATTCGAACCTGCGACCGTAACAGCAGCACGGTTCTGGTCTGAAGCGACTAGAACCGCTCGGCCACAGCGGCCGGCTTAACTTAAGCATTGCAGCTATGACGAAGATTTCAACGACGTTGTGATCCGGCACTGTGTTAATGAGTTAACTTGTGTAACGTAGAAGTAGACCAACGTGGCTGTAAATCTACTGCCAATATTTCGTGTTAATTTCAACAGAACTGTTTTTAGGTAATAATTACGAACGACGCCTTACGCATACGATCTATTACAGTCCACTACTTTGGCAATTAAAGTACGTTATTCACGCTATCATCGGTAGCCGCTGGGCCACATAGGCTTAACCTAGGAGTTATATACATAAGGAGTGAGGTTCAAAATCCCGCCCGAGCATCCAGACTTAGGTTTCTCATAATTCATTCAAACCAAATGTGGTGAATGCGCGCCACGGCCCATTTTCTTCCCACTCCTGTCCACCAAAGTCACTCCACGTATCAAGACCTTAATATCGGCCGGAAGTTGAACATCAGGTCACGTATCTTCAGATTTTATGTGGCACATTAATTTATCTTCCATTCGAAAATTTGCGCTCTCTCAATATTCTAAGGAATCTCATTTCTATGCCCTTTATTCCTGCGCACCGTTTTGTTGTGGTCGAACATAGATATCAGTAGAACTTTCTTAATACTGCCATTATTTTAGAGAATGCATTCATTATCTCTTCTCTGCTGTTTCTGAGACTCCTTTCGATTTTGAAATACACTCCTGGAAATTGAAATAAGAACACCGTGAATTCATTGTCCCAGGAAGGGGAAACTTTATTGACTCATTCCTGGGGTCAGATACATCACATGATCACACTGACAGAACCACAGGCACATAGACACAGGCAACAGAGCATGCACAATGTCGGCACTAGTACAGTGTATATCCACCTTTCGCAGCAATGCAGGCTGCTATTCTCCCATGGAGACGATCGTAGAGATGCTGGATGTAGTCCTGTGGAACGGCTTGCCATGCCATTTCCACCTGGCGCCTCAGTTGGACCAGCGTTCGTGCTGGACGTGCAGACCGCGTGAGACGACGCTTCATCCAGTCCCAAACATGCTCAATGGGGGACAGATCCGGAGATCTTGCTGGCCAGGGTAGTTGACTTACACCTTCTAGAGCACGTTGGGTGGCACGGGATACATGCGGACGTGCATTGTCATGTTGGAACAGCAAGTTCCCTTGCCGGTCTAGGAATGGTAGAACGATGAGTTCGATGACGGTTTGGATGTACCGTGCACTATTCAGTGTCCCCTCGACGATCGCCAGTGGTGTACGGCCAGTGTAGGAGATCGCTCCCCACACCATGATGCCGGGTGTTGGCCCTGTGTGCCTCGGTCGTATGCAGTCCTGATTGTGGCGCTCACCTGCACGGCGCCAAACACGCATACGACCATCATTGGCACCAAGGCAGAAGCGACTCTCATCGCTGAAGACGACACGTCTCCATTCGTCCCTCCATTCACGCCTGTCGCGACACCACTGGAGGCGGGCTGCACGATGTTTGGGCGTGAGCGGAAGACGGCCTAACGGTGTGCGGGACCGTAGCCCAGCTTCATGGAGACGGTTGCGAATGGTCCGCGCCGATACCCCAGGAGCAACAGTGTCCCTAATTTGCTGGGAAGTGGCGGTGCGGTCCCCTACGGCACTGCGTAGGATCCTACGGTCTTGGCGTGCATCCGTGCGTCGCTGCGGTCCGGTCCCAGGTCGACGGGCACGTGCACCTTCCGCCGACCACTGGCGACAACATCGATGTACTGTGGAGACCTCACGCCCCACGTGTTGAGCAATTCGGCGGTACGTCCACCCGGCCTCCCGCATGCCCACTATACGCCCTCGCTCAAAGTTCGTCAACTGCACATACGGTTCACGTCCACGCTGTCGCGGCATGCTACCAGTGTTAAAGACTGCGATGGAGCTCCGTATGCCACGGCAAACTGGCTGACACTGACGGCGGCGGTGCACAAATGCTGCGCAGCTAGCGCCATTCGACGGCCAACACCGCGGTTCCTGGTGTGTCCGCTGTGCCGTGCGTGTGATCATTGCTTATACAGCCCTCTCTCAGTGTCCGGAGCAAGTATGGTGGGTCTGACACACCGGTGTCAATGTGTTCTTTTTTCCATTTCCAGGAGTGTACAAAGCTGATATCATCACCGAATGATACGTAATGTGCAACCAAAATATGTGGATTTGCTGTCTTGTTCTATTGTCTGGCTATTAACAGTTATCCTGAAAAATGCCTTTTATCCGAAAAGACACGGGCGATTTACTTCCCCACACTTCACCCAAACCAAGTCCGTTGTCTATCACGTCGTCGACGGCACGAAAACCTCTAATCCCCTTTACTTATACTCTCATTCTTTTAGTCACAGACCTCTTAATATATTTATGTATGTTTAAAAATGGTTCAAATGGCTCTGAGCACTATGGGACTTAACTGCTGAGGTCATCAGTCCCCTAGAACGTAGAACTACGCAAACCTAACTAACCTAAGGCCATCACATACATCCATGCCCGAGGTAGGATTCGAACCTGCGACCGTAGCGGTGGCGTGGCTCCAGACTGTAGCGCCTAGAACCGCTCGTCCACTCCGGCCGGCTACAATTCAGATGTTTAACTCATCCATTTCTGGTTGAGGAACTGAATTAGACACGACATAATACAGTTATTAGGTAATAATTCGAAAGGAAGTATAACGAAACATATATTTATCACTTAAGCACATTTGTTTGTATTTTCTCTTAAACATTACTTGTTTATATTACTCCAATACAAAAAGAACCCAGCATATTGTACGTTCTGAATAGTACTGATGCATTACAACATTGATTTGATGTGGCCACCATCAACGTTGTTGCAGACATTTTATCTACGATACACACTATCTATTCCACGGTGTCTCTTCAGTTTCTAGGCCAGCGGTCAGAACTCAGGCCAGCAGATCTTCCTCTGTCTGTAAGATAAGGTACGAGAAATTGGGCTCATACGGAGCCATGTAGACAGTCGTTTTCCCCTGGCTGCATTTGCGAGAGGAATAGAAAAGGAAATGACTAGAAGCGGTACAGGGTGCCCTCCATTACGCACCGTACAGTGGCTTGTGGTGCATGTATGTTGATGTAGATGTAGGTAGTGGCTCTTGTATGTCACTGCCCGATACACAACGGTTGACGCTGGCCTCATTGATGACAATCAGTGATCCCAAGGCAAAATCCACTCTCATCACTGTACACAATATTGCGCCAGTGATCACTCCAGCTATACCTTTCACTATATTTTGTAAGACAAAACAGTGCCGAAGTTGAGAGGAAGTCTCGGGAATGGCACACTTCCTCGTTATCCATCTTCTGTATAGTGGTTTATGGGACTACTCTGGACCTAACATTTCTTCTTATTTGTGCCGAGCTTACCATGCGACCAGCAATGACCATCGTTTGGTGTGGTGAACTAGGTGTGAAAATGTATTATGCTGCCAGCCGGAAAGAGCACTACTCATTTGTGCAACATCTTTGGAACACTGGCGCTAACACTGATACACAACTGACGTCGTCTATCTGGCCTTCTGCGTAATTATTTCGACCGACTATCAAACATTCAGTGAACTTATAGTGAGAAATCACTTAAATACACATTATGTGATCCCCAACCACGGACTTATATGTATACAAGTTTACTAACCTCGTTCAATGTTGGAAACTATAGATCACTTTTTCAAAAGTTGTGATGAGTCTAATGTTCTCTTGTGCGGTGTTTCTTGTACAATTTCAGGGTGTCGCTTTTCTATTACTGGCGTACTCTAGTATGCTAATACTGCTTTCCTTTGCTGCTCATCCCATATGTTACTCATCCCAGCATCCTTCCAATTCCTTTCCAATAACTTAATCTCATCGTGTAATCAGTGGTACCTCTCCATCAATCCTTCAGAACCCCAGTCAATGATCATAGAAAATACCACAGGTTTTAATATCCCTGCGAGGTCCACCTCTACATCCACACTTAGTTCACCTGACTAAAACTGTAAAAGGACATGGACTAATACTTGATCAAAAGTTAGCTTGAAACCCCCACATATTAACCAACTGAAAGACAAAACCTACTGACCAGTAGCACATGTGGACTAAGTCACTTGGCTATCACAGATATCTAAAAGACCTTCATCTATCCCATCATCCCTTATGGATCTTGCGCTACCCAAGCTTTAACACTCCCTTCAAACCATAGAACGTCATTCACTCAGCTTCGCCTTTTGTATCTGTTTACCCTTCCCCACGGGTAGCCTGTACCACTTCCCCAAAAGCCTGAAATGCCTTCGCTAGTGCCGGCCGGTGTGGTCGTCCGGTTCTAGGCGCTTCAGTCTGGAACCGCGTGACCGCTACGGTCGCAGGTTCGAATCCTGCCTCGGGCATGGGTGTGTGTGTGATGTCCTTAGGTTAGTTAGGTTTAATTAGTTCTAAGTTCTAGGCGACTGATGACCTCAGAAGTTAAGTCGCATAGTGCTCAGAGCCATTTGAACCATTTTTTGCCTTCGCTAGTTGTGTGTCTCCCACCTAAACAAACTTCTACAGCCCAGTGTATCCCCCAGCCTTGAGAACGCACTCTGCTGCTGCGCCTTTACTGCCATGTCCCATGATCGTTAGATCTCCACACACTCTATGTCCCTTCCCTAGGTAATTTCAACTGCCTTTGCCTTCCAGACCATGAAAACATTCTTGATGTACCGGTCTTATCAGTTATAGCTTACCCTTACACTTCCATTCCAAATGAAGGCTGCAAATCACCCTTTTCCCTGCATGATGCTCTCCTATCTGCATCATGCCACCCACATTTCGTCTTTTGACCCTTTCTTATATCGCTTCCTCTCCAATACTGAATGTATTCAAGTCCCTAACCCAGCATATGTTATCAGCAGCCCACACCATCTGCATCCTTACCCATTTCGAAGACCGCACACATCACCTCATCCGACTCTAGTATTTTATTTCCTTCTTTGTTTCTTTGTTGTGCCCATTTATGGAGCACGTTTAAACTTGTTAGTTGGTTTGATAGTTATCCTCCCAATATCTCTTCAAGAATTCACTAAGTCTTTTCCTTCCAGTCTTTTAACTATTTATTGCCACTCTTCTTTTTAAGCTTCTCCGTGAATTTTTGCTTAGTTACTGTTGTTGCAAAGATTAGACGATTTATTACGATTTCTCCTGTGATGCTCATGCCTTACAAATCTTACCTGGTCTCTTATAACCAGTAGATTTTGACCTTATTTTAATTAATAATGTTGAATATTCTTTTGGTTGGTCTATCGGTGTTCATTCCATAAATATGGCAATACAATTTCACTAATCTCTTGTGCTCGGTGTTAGTTATTTTTATCTATCAGCGTGTTGAAGTCAGATGTCCTCCTCTGCATCAAAATTTCATATTCTTTTCCGATCCGATACTGAAAAACACGGTCGCAAGCCAAAATGAGGAATCGATTGACGTTATTGAACAAATTCACCACATTTGGTCTTTACTATATTTTGGTTCTTATTAAAACTTTTTCTCTTTTAATAATTTCTATCACTGAAGGAACAGGCCAATGCACATAGACAGCTGAATAATGACTGCTTTCAGAATTGGTCACACGCACAAACTTAGAAAGTTTTGGTCCATGAAAACAACGCCGGAACGACAATAATGCCTACTTACATTTCCGAAGGTAAGATCAGCAACACTGCCTCTGAAAACATGTATTATACACAAGAAATATTTTACGATGCTTTTGTTAGTATCGAAATGATTGCAAAAGGTTTTTTATACTTTGTTTTTCTCAGTTTTATTGAAATAGTTACTTTACGTAATTTCTTGGACAGAAGATCCCAATAACAAAGTTACACACTAGGTAGAATTGTTATTTACTTTACTTACCTTCAAGGCAATCTACAGTTCTCCACATTAACTTTAATTGTTGTGCTTGAGTGATAATTTAAATTTACTTTGCAAGAAAACAGTTGCGCAATAATGTTTCACACCAATGGATTCTCGGTTTCATTCTCTTTAGTATAGGAAAGGAGCCCTACTTGGAACACTTTAGGTTAAATGAGAAGTTTTCCTTAAAAAAAACACTTAAATGATTATTGAACAAAACACGCATGAACTTGTCAACAAAGCTCGTACACAGAACTACGGGTGATTAATTTCAGTAGCGTCATCGTGAACACAGTTGCTGGAGATTTAGGTGCTTTGAAGGCATGTACCGTTTTGCAGCGGCGGAGATTATTACTTGTCTTCGTGGCGTCGAATTATGCGACTTATACCATCGGAAATATGTGTTTAGCTTTCCTGGGGATCTGCGTCAGTCTAAGTAATGGATGCCTTAGACCATTTCACATTCACGAACCAACACTCGTTGCAGACGTAATTTTATATCTCCTCTAAAGCGTTGCAAACTTGTACCTTAGCACTTCCCCTTCACTCGCATCTATTAAACAGTTAAACTTAAGCTTTGTTTAAACAATACTGCGGAGTACAGCGCGCATCAGCTTTCGTCACCTGCCTCAACAGTGTCTTGCGCCTGTCTGACTCTCTCCATTTCTCCCCTCTCCTACCTGCTTCCGTTAGCAGCAAAAAATCTCCACCTTTTATGACCTTGGAGAACGTCGGTAAATCCCTATTGATTTTCACTTATTTTTAACTTTAGCCCTGAGCTTGTGTTGACTTCACTTTACAAACAATTATACACAGTTAAATAAAAGACAGTTATTGTTACTTACATAACATTATAAACATTTGTTAATTACATATGAACATTAAACTTCACATAGTCAAAGAATATTGTCTTCTGCAGACACTCTTACACACTGCATATTGTACAAATCTCATTCGCCGGCCGCGGTGGTCTAGCGGTTCTAGGCGCTCAGTCCGGAACCGCGCGACTGCTACGGTCGCAGGTTCGAATCCTGCCTCGGGCATGGATGTGTGTGATGTCCTTAGGTTAGTTAGGTTTAAGTAGTTCTAGGTTCTAGGGGACTGATGACCACAGTCCCATAGTGCTCAGAGCCATTTGAACCATTTTGAAATCTCATTCTTTGCTTCATTAGTGCAAAGTCTCTCGACTCTAAAAAGGTCGATAGTGTTACACCCGTAGAAGGACGTACACGCATAATACATAAAGGACTACATTACGTTATGGATTTTTATGTACTGTACGCACATTAACTTTATAATCTAGCTTCCATATCAAAATCATTATTTTAAATCTCACATGTACTGTCTTAACATTTTTGAGTCGTACTATGGCGCTGCCTTGAAGAGACTTCTAATCTAATTGCATGCTTATGGAGTATCGCTTTAGTTGTGGGACTGGATTCGTGGTTTCCTGTCAGAAAGATCACAGTACGTAGTAATCGACGGAAAGTTATCGAGTAAAAGAGAAGTGGTACACGGCGTTTCCAAGGAAGTGTAATAGGCCCTCTGCTACTCCTAATCTACATAAACGATTTACGAGACAATCTGAGCAGCCCTCTTAGCTTGTTTACAGATGATGTTGTAATTTGTCGTCTAGTAGAGTCATCAGAAGATCAAAACCAATTACAAAATGATCTAGACACGATATCTGTATGGTGCGGCAATTGTCTCTTAATAAAGGAAAGCGTGAGGTCATCCACATAAGCACTAAAAGAAATCTGTTAAATTTCGTTTACACGATTAATCACACAAATTTAAAGACTGACAGTTCGAGTAAATACCTAGTAATTACAATTACTAAGAACTTAAACTGCAACGATCGCATAGATAACGCTCTGGTGCAGGCAAACAAAAGGCTACGTTTCATCGGTAGAAAACTTGGAAGATGCAACAAGTCTACTAAAGATATTGTCTACATTACGCTTGTTCGTCCTCTGCTAGAGTGCTGCTGTGCTGTATGGGATCCTTGCCAGATAGGACTGATAGAGGACATCGAAAAAGTTCAAAGAAGGGCAGCTCGTCTTGTACTATCGCGAAATAGAGGAGCTACTGTCGCGAATATGATAAGCGAGTTGGGAAGGGAATCATTAAAACAAAGGCGTTTTTCGTTGCGGCAAGACCTTTTAACTAAATTTCAGTCACCAACTTTCTCCTCTGAATGTGAAAATACTCCCTTTGTTGGAAAAGTTCCAGGACAGGTTTTTTTTTATTTCTGAGTTTCCAATACTAAAAGGGAACAAATGTTGATTTTACGTGACCTCGTACGTGTGCGTCCTTGAAATGACCTTGGCCATGTTTCCAAACAAACTTATTACATGGCAGGACTGTGCTTAGCAACATACTGTTTGGTTCTAGATACATTAGTTACGGTGACACAATGGATGTTCAAATAGTACAAATGGCTCTGAGCACTATGGCACTTAACATCTGAGGTCATCAGTCCCCTAGAACTTAGAACTACTTAAACCTAACTAACCTAAGGACATCACACACATCCATGCCGAGGCAGGATTCGAACCTGCGACCGTAGCTGTCGCGCGGCTCCGGACTGAAGCGCCTAGAACCGCTCGGTCACAGTGGCCGGCTCAATGGATGCTGATTGTGAACTAAGAGTGAACATTAAGTTTTACCTTAAGCTCGGGAAAACGCCTAGTGAAACGAGGACAATGCCCGCATCTCGTGGTCGTGCGGTAGCGTTCTCGCTTCCCACGCACGGGTTCCCGGGTTCGATTCCCGGCGGGGTCAGGGATTTTCTCTGCCTCGTGATGGCTGGGTGTTGTGTGATGTCCTTAGGTTAGTTAGGTTTAAGTAGTTCTAAGTTCTAGGGGACTGATGACCATAGCTGTTAAGTCCCATAGTGCTCAGAGCCATTTTTTGAAACGAGGACAATGATAAGGAAGCATATGCAGGCGAGGCACTTTCATAAAGTCGTGTTCTCGAGTGGCATAAAACGTTTCTTGAAGGCAGAGATTCAGTACAAGACACCCCAGAGCTGGTCGCCCATCTATAGCACATACAGATGCAAACGTAGAGAGTGTAAGGCAATTATTGCAAAAAGATCGTCACGTATCTGTGCGTGCGATCTCAGATGAACTTAATTTGAATCTTGATGTGTGTCATAAGATTTTACGTAAAAACTTAATACAAAACTCGTCCCTCACGCACTAAAAGACGAACAGAAAGAGGAAAGACGAAGAATTTCTGCTGAACTACTGGATAGAGCCACATGTGCTCCCACATTTTTGTCGAATATTACTGCTGGGGATGAAATTTGATGCTACCAGTATGACCATCACACGAAGCATCAATGTGCTGAATGGAGGAGTCCTGGATCACCAGCTTCGAAAAAAGTCAAATGACAACCTTCGACAACCAAGATAATGTTGATCGCATTCTTTGATAGTGAAAATTTAGTTCTTCCAGGTCAAACAGTGAACCAAACTCTTTATATCGAAGTCTTCAAACATTTGAGACAAACAATTAGATGTTGCTGCCCTGATTTGTGGCATTCTCAGGACGGTTTCTTACTGCGTGTCAATGCAAGACCCCATACTGCTATATCTGTTACCGAGTATCTGGTCAGACATTCTGTTATTCCCATCCCGCATCCACCATATTTGCCTGATCTCCCGAATTGCGATTTTTTTTTGTTTCCGCCAGTGAAAAGTTGACTAAAAGGAAAGCTTTATGAAGATATCGCAGACATCTAAGGGTTTGTGACAAATGAGCTGCCGGCCGGGGTGGCCGAGCGGTTCTAGGAGCTACAGTCTGGAACCGCGCGACCGCTACGGTCGCAGGTTCGAATCCTGCCCCGGGCATGGGTGTGTGTGATGTCTTTAGGTTAGTTAGGTTTAAGTAGTTCTAAGTTCTAGGGGACTGATGACCTCAGAAGTTAAGCCCCATAGTGCTCAGAGCCATTTAAACCATTTTGAACAAATGAGCTTACAAGCATCACAGTTGAAAATTTCCCTGCTTGCTTTCAAGACCCTCAGGCACGTTGGGACTGCGTATAGACATTCAAGGGCACTACTTCGACAGGAGCTATCATCATTACTTGGAATCTCCATTAAAAAAAAAAAATCGCCCTGTCCTGGAACTTTTCTGACAAAAATGGAGTATTTTATTGTCGCCAACCTACATAGGCAGGAATTATTATCATAATAAAATAAGAGAAATGAGAACTCTTAGAGAAAGATTTAGGTGTTAATTTTTCCCACACGCTGTTGGAGAGCGAACGGTAGAGAAAATAGTCTGAAGGTGATTCGAAGAACCCTCTGCCAGGCACTTAGGTGTGAATTGCAGAGAAGCCATGTAAATGTATATGTTATCAAGAATTGACCTATAGCTAAGAGCTCTTAGCAGTTACTTAAGGGAGTGGCCTAGTCGTCATAAAAGTACACGCCTCCTGTGCGTTTATAAGAATAAGAGATCTTGATTTTCAATTAACTGGGTGAGGGTTGCACTAGTTCGCTGGCCATATTAACAGTCCGCTTCGCCAGTATTCTGAGAATTCACTCCAGAAGATCAGACTTCCGGCCTAACAAAATAATTGTTGCTGAAACATATTGTAAACACACTGGCACGTTAATCCAGAGGGGAAAAATTCCGAGAACGTATCTTCCTGGGAGAGTCAACCAAGATCTTGCTTCCTTAAACATATAACTCGCGAAAACATCACGAAGGTAAAATTGGAGAGATTCGAGCCCATACGGAAGTTTACCAGCAGTCATTCTCGTGCATCATTAGCAGTTGGACCAGAAAAGAGGGAACGTGACAGTAGAATACGAAGTAACCACCGCCACACACAATAACTTGGCTTGCGGAGTACACATGTACATGTAGTGTGGGAGGTAAGATTTGTGCACCCAATACGTCCAAAAAATCAGGAGGCCAAAGGAAATTTATGTATGTTAAGAACTACAATATGCAAAACACATTTATAACAGTATATTTTATTAGAGACGATAGATTTCGGTGTAGGATCAGACCATCATCGGGGCCAAAACCCATCTCAGCTATGCATTTGCTTAAGTGGAATAACAGTTATCAGATGTACATTGTTCTGTCATTATTAGTAGGTGTATATATGTAACGTATAAGTTCATTTAACCTCACAGACGTTTGTGAGTGGTATACACATCTGATAGGACATAAATTCTGAGTCACAAAGTAATCCGGTAATCGTAAATTTGATAATGTAGGAAAGCGTAGCGTGTATGTTTGGCGGTGGGGGAGGAAAATTGTAGAGGGAGACCAAAGTTTGAGTACAGTAAGCAGTCTTTGGACTGAAGATGAGACAAAAACAGCAATCGTAGCATTAATGAATCTGGTATTTACCTATAAGTAATAAGAATGAAATGGTAACGGCTACATAAGATAGGAGACCAGACTAATTGACGAAATAAAATAGGAAACTGATGATAGAAACGTAACGACAAGTAAGCAGCCTAGCTAGACGTGTTTTTCTGCATACGACAATACTCAGGACAGACATGCCTGCTTCTGTGCCCTGGACACAAATAGACAATACAAAAGAATTAGAAGGCAGTCCTGGTTACTGAGCAGCTAGAGCTTGGTTCTGACAGCAATTACTAATCTAATATTCAGTTCATCGTTGGACGTATTACTGTTTTAGTTATAGCTGGCTTCACCTGTTATTGAGTGAGCAAAGGCGTTGTTAATTAAACGAAAGGTTATTTGGTATTTTACAGCGTTATCACCGCTCCTGGTGACCTATTTAATATGATTACAAGTAACGCTGTCGTGATTTTTCGACCAGACCTTTCTTGTTTTGCAGCAGTCCGTTGCCAACAGAGGCAAAACAGTGGCAGTGGAGGAGTAGTACCAAGTAAAATTCACCTATTCTAGCTTGACTCACATCTACGGAGATTAGCGAAATGCTATTTCAAGTACACATCCTTCCTCCACTAAAATCTTGTACAGAATTTCGTTATTATACGTACGCTTCTGCACGTCAATATACTATAGGAAACAACCAATTAATTAAATAAATGATATAAGATAATTATTATCTTTCAGCATGGGAATCACTCACTTCGTTTCGAAACTGCAAATCACACGTCCGTATTTTCGTATGTGCAAACAAAATTGTGGGAAATCACTGACTGAACAGCACAAGTTCCAATGCATGGTGCGGTAAGTACGACATGAAGAGAGGGGAAAAGGCAATGTGTCAGAATACGCGGTAAGGTTACGCAGTTGTATTTTGTTTTCCTTTAAATTACTGCATTCACCTTAGTGCCGGATGCAACATGAATTATATGTTACAATGATTGCTGTTAGTGCATCTTTTACGCCACTTCCACATTACGATGGTTCTGAGAAGGAACCGCTAACAGTGTGAACCTTTAAAAAATCTAATTCGTTGATATTTTCCGAATTTCTGTTGCAAATTTGGCGTCCGCTCTCCGTACATACACACACACACACACACACACACACACACACACACACATTCACACACATTTCCACCCTCTAGGCGGCTACGTAGTTGTCTGTAGGGTAGAGTTGATCCAGTCTGTAACTATTATGTTTCTCCAAGCCTGAATTTTCACTCGAGAGCCAGCACGTTGCATAGAATACATTTTGACTTTGTATTATTTTGTTATAATTATTATTACAAGATCACTCTAAGATTTTAATTCTTTTTTTTTTTCCTTTGTCTGGAGCTTTTTCTGCCTCCTGTACTCCTTCATGCACTCGCTGACCAGCTTGCTTTATTCTTCTGTCCAAGCTCGTGCACTTCTCTTAAGTCTTCCTTCACCTTTAAACCCCTCCAAATTCTTCACTTTTTCAGAAATTTGGGACTCTGTAATAGTCGATTTTTCTAAATCTTTCCTGACTTCCTTAGCCCACGGTTTAGGTGGTTTTTCCTTTCAGTGGTAGTTGAACATATGTTTGGTGAAACTCCTTTAGTTCATTTTGTATAGCTTCATAGTTCGCGTAGTCTCCGAAATTCTTTCCACGTGCTAGTACAGTTCCCTGTTTTCACAGTTTCTATCCGCTGTCAGTCCGAACTGCGTCCATGATTTTTCTTAGAATTCTCAATTCAAGACCTCTAGCTTACGTATTCTGCATTTTTCTTCTTTTCATTTTAATCATCTGATGACCACGTTAATTCGGATCCCCTTCGTTTCTTCTGGTTTTCATCATTGTCCATAATTCTCACACTTTGCAACCTTGTTTGTTTTTTGTGTCCATGATTTCCTTGTCCTAGGTCTAGTCCATTCTAAGCATATGTCCGAAGAACATAGTCCTTGTTTACCTGACGGTGTTCAAGATCATCTCTACCTGGGTATACAGTTCTTGGTTCGCTCGTCTTCTGTACTGATCGCCTTCTTTTCTTCTAGATACCAATATCATCTTGAGAATATTTCGTTACACAAGACCTAGCCTCCGAAGCAATTTTGTTCTTACGAGATTCAGACATTCTGCTACGTATCAGGCATCAGTCTTAACTTTCCATTGCTCGACAGATTCTTCTTATTGTAAATATTCGCATTGAGTTTCTATAATAAATTCCTTTTATTTGCTCGTGCTCCCATAGTTTCTTCTTCTGTCAGACCAATTTTTGTCCATTGTTCCAGGAATTTAAATCTTTCAACCTACATAATTTTCTTTACTTCTGCAGCATTTTGGGAAAAAAATCTCTGTATTCTAAACAGTACGCAATTTACACAAAGAGTGTCCTCCGCCTATTAAGGATGGATTTAAGCCGGAAACCAGTTATACCTAAAAAAAACATTCATTCGACGAAATTGCGACGGTGTAGGGTTTATCTCATCGTTTTAATTCAAAACGATCGTGGAATTGTCCAAACATCGCGGATTAAATCACAACAACCGATCCACCACTAAGGCCTTGACACGAAGCAGAGAATTTTTTTCGCGGCTTGATTTCCGGAGTGTGGCTTTGGCGTCTCTCGGCAGCTGGCTAAAACCGGCGTCGAGGCAGCGCGCTTGTTTTAGCCGGGCGGCCGATGGTTGCATAACACGGCGGCGGCGGCGGCGGCACTGGAACCCGTGCGCCGAGCGCCCAACGCCCAGCGGCCGGCAGCGCGCACACGCTGAGTAAGCTGACGCCACGCCGCGCCCTAACCTCGCCATTCGGGATGCGCGGATTGAAACCCGATACTCGCCACGCCACTTGTTCTCACAACTGATGCTTTATTTCGAGTACAGCCAGTCACCGCTTTCGACTCATTCGGTAAATTTGTTTTGGGTGAGTGACTACCTCGTGACGCAAAACAGTGCAATGTTTCAGCCTTCCCAATGGTGATGATTTAAAAGGATTCTGCAGTAATGCGTTTCAATAAGTCTGCTTCGCATCTCCAGGTTTTGTCCTTAGATGGTGATTTTACTTTTAGCTCATGAGGCGGAAATCTGGGAAGTGGTAACAAGCGATAGCTTATAGTAGTTTCAGGTTTGAAGCACGGTTCATAACTATATTGAAAATTATGGAAATTACTTGGTTAGAGCCAGTCCTACCGGTCGTTCTTATTACTTAGCATTCTTACCTGAGTCAATTGCTGTCTACGCAGATTTTTTTAAAATACTGACGCAATTGATGATAACATGTCTCGCAATTCCGCGGCCACTCTCGAAAGCGCATTGTGTTACTTATTTGGTCGTTTTTGAAGCTAAAATTTATTCGAACTGGCCATGAACAATTCCCATATTTCATATAAAATCACAAATTCCCGTTTTAAAGTAGATAAAATTAAATAAAAGAATGGTAAGAGCCAATGGAATAGAGTATTACATGCAAAGTAGCAAGGGGCTTTATTCAAAGAGTTTCTAACGAACGTCCCTTTTGTTTCACAACTACTATATGAACCCAAGTACTGTTAACGTCTTTAGCGCCTGAGAGTCTTAAGCATTTAGGAGTCTTTGTGTTCGAGATTTTAGTGTCTGAACTTTTAGTCACTGAGTACTAAGTATTCGGGTCTCTTAAGTTCATGCGCCACTGAGTGAAATAGTTAACTTCATTGAAGCCGGAATAGTTAAAAGTAAATTTCTGTTCATTTAATTTACTGTCGAAAGTACGAAAATTGACGGAACTGAGATAACGCTAACATCCAGCGAACATCTCTGTCGATAAAAGATCGAGACCTTTAATTCCAATTTAAGAACTTCAGTAGTTGTCGAAGCTACTATTCAAACATCGCGCCGAAATTTGACTTTCGATAACAGGCCCTGTCTGGAAATTTATTATCGGGCTAAAGTGTGACCATTCATAGTAGTGAATCATATCAAAGAAACTGTTTTAATAAAAACCGAGTTAAGGAAAAAGTATAATGTCCTACCATTTCGAATAGAGTATCACGAGAATTGAACGGTATGTTGGATTATCTCTGGACAATAATAATAATAATAGTTTATTCCACATTAATATTAACTGGAGTAATTTTCAATATACAAAACATCGTGCTATGTTAAATGAACCCTGTGACTTTTGAAGGAATTGGTTCAAATGGCTCTGAGCACTATGGGACTTAACATCTGAGGTCATTAGTCCCCTAGAACTTAGAACTACTTAAACCGAACTAACCTAAGGACATCACACGCATCCATGCCCGAGGCAGGATTCGAACCTTCGACTGTATCGGTCGCACGGTTCCAGACTGAAGCGCCTAGAACCGCTCGGCCACACCGGCCGGCTTGAAGGAGTTAATTCGGTGTTCATGTGCTAGGCAAATCAATGATATCAATTCATTTTGAAAGGCGAATCGGCCGCCTAGTAACTGTGAATGAGCATGTTTGGCGGCAACCACTAAACAACGTAGCTACCCGATAGTAATAATCTGAAACTTAACTTATTAACGATAGAGTCTGTCTCAAATTAGTTCAAATACTGACTGTAGTAACAGATAGTGTTGTGTCGCCTCGCTTTCACGTATCTCGACGAACTGAAGAATACTGGCTGGGCATAGAAAAAGGACATTACACTTTCGCTGGTCGTGGAAGTGCCAGTAGACAGCAATAGGAGGCGCCACAGCATCCACATAGCACATACATGGACGGCAGCTTTGCCGGCCGCGGTGGTCTAGCGGTTCTAGGCGCTCAGTCCGGAGCCGCGCGACTGCTACGGTCGCAGGTTCGAATCCCGCCTCGGGCATGGATGTGTGTGATGTCCTTAGGTTAGTTAGGTTAAAGTAGTTCTAAGTTCTAGGGGACTGATGACCGTAGATGTTAAGTCCCATAGTGCTCAGAGCCATTTGAACCATTTTGAACGGCAGCTTTATTTCTGCCTGCGGCACTTGTGCCGGCTCTCCTCTACATCTACATATCTACATATATACTCCGCTAGCCACCAAGCGGTGTATGGCGGAGGGCACAATTCGCGCCAAAGTCATATTTCCCCCCCTCTGTTCCACTCGCGGATCGCGCGAGGGAAAAACGACTGTCTGAACGCCTCAGTGCGAGCTCTAATTTCCTTTATCTTTGAGTGGTGATCATTGCGCGATTTGAAAGTTGGTGGTAATAACATACGCTTTACATTCTCGGCGAAGATCGGATTTCGGAATTTAGTGAGTACCCCTTCCGTTTAGCGCGTCGTCTATTTATCTTCAAGTGTGTCCCACTCGAAACATTCTATGAGATTTGTAACGCTCTCGCGATGGATAAATGTACCAATCACTAATCTTACCGATCTTTTTTGGACCTTCTCAATCTCTTCAATCAGACCCAACTGGTAAGGGTCCCATACAGACGAACAATACTCTAAGACTGCACGAACTAATTTCCTTTGTTGAAGGACTGCATCGCTTCAGGATTCTACCTATAAACCGCAATCTAGAGTTCGCCTTGCCCGTTACTTGTGTAATCTGATCATTTCATTTGAGATCATTTCAAATAGTCACACCCAGATACTTCACGGATGTTACCGCTTCCAAAGACTGGGCATTTATTTTGTACTCGTACATTAATGGGGGTTTTCGCCTTGTTATACGCAATAGGTTACACTTACTAATATTGAGAGACAACTGCCAGTCATTACACCACGCATTTATTTTCTGCAAATCCTCATTGATTTGTTCACAACTTTCGTGTGACACTACTTTCCTCTGGACTACAGCATCATCGGCAAACAGTCTAATGCCGCTGTCAATACCATCAACCAGATCTTTTATGTAAATCGTAAAAAGGAGCGGACCTATTACGCTGCCCTGGGGCACACATGAGGCTGCGCTTGTTTATGTTGAAGTCACCCCATTCAGGACGACATACTGCTCTCTTCTTGTTAGAAAACTTTCTATCCAAACTCATATATCATCGGATAGACAGTAAGCGCGCACTTTTTGGAGCAAGCGACAGTGCGGAATTGAGTCGAACGCCATTCGAAAGTCGAGAAATATGGCATCAACCTGAGAGCCGGGATCTAGAGCCTGTTGTATATCATGCACAAAGATGGCCAGCTGTTTCTCGCATGACCGCTGTTTCCTAAAACCGTGCTGGTTTCTGCACATGAGCTTCTCAGCGCCTAGAAAGATCATTATGTCTGAATACAAAATATATTCCATGATTCTACAACAAATCGGTGTCAGTGAAATTGGCTGGTAATCACGTGCATCCGATTTTCTCCCCTTTTTATAGATTGCTATGACCTGGACCTTCTTCCAGTCCCGTGGAACTTTCCGCTGTTCCAATGATCTATGATAGATGATGGACAAGAATGGTGCTATACTTGTAGCATAGTCAACATATAATCTTAAGGGAGATACCGTCTGGACCAGATGCCTTCCTGGCGTCTAAGAATCTTAACTGTTTTACAATCCCAAATACACTAAACACTATGTCAGCCATCTTTGCGTTTGTTCGATAAATGAAAGGGGGAATGGTGCTGCAGTCATGTACCGTAAACGAGTTTTTGACAGCTAGGTTTAGAATTTCGGCCTTCTGTTTATCATCATCAGTTACATTATCCGTACTGTCAGCAAGAGAAGATATTGAATTATTTGTAAAGTTCATAGATTTTAAGTACGACCAAAATTTTTTTGGGTTATTTTTAGAATCTGCAGATAAAATACTGCTTTCAAATTCGTTAAAAGAATCTCTCATTGACCTTTTGACAGTTGCTTTCATTTCTTATAACAGTGGGCGCTTTTTTCCCCCTCTAATCTCTATGTCGAGTTGGGAGATGACCCACGCGAGGCTGTGAATGTGACATTACTTTGGATACACCAGATCATATCGTATTTGAATGACCCAAGTAAACTCAAGTAGCCTGTCATGGGGGAAGGTATTAATAGGGAGAAATATTTTCGACACAGCACGAGATAAAGATAACTGGAAGACTTTTAACGCTTAACATAAGAAACTTCGAAAAGAGCCTAGAGGATTTCGTTAGGCAAGCAGATGACATGAAAGTACACTGCCTGACCAACAAAGTGAAGCAATCAGAAATGGAGGAGAAAATGAGATGAAACTTCACAAGTTATGAGGGTATGTAACGTTATTGCAGCTATGACAAAATCGAGTCAAATTTCCAAAGAACTTGGCAGTATGAGCCCACTTACCAGTATGACGTGTCACCCCCTCTGGCCTGATTCGGTTGGTAAGACTGTCATAAAGCCAATGTATCCTGTCCTATGGGAAGCTGGCCCACAACTGTTGTCGAGGTGGTCCGACTAATTTCGTATGGGGAGCGGATGTAGAGATGTTGCTACGCACGCGAGTACGTCAACATCACGCAGGCAGTTCACAGAGGCACTTGTCTTGTGTGGACGAGCATTGTCCTGTTGATAAACGACATTCCAGTACCGTCGCATGAGAGGTAAAACATGAGGACACAGGCTGTCCGTAATGAAACGTTGTGCCGCCAGAATAGCCTCAGTCACTACCAACCGTGAGCTGAAGTCATACCCGATGGCTCTCCACACCACACACCACTGTGCCTCTCCAAACATAGGAACAATTTGACCTCTCCCCAGGTCGCTGCCATACTTCCAAGATGCTCCTCCAGGCGGGTGTAAAATGCACGTGCGCAACGGAAAATATTGAACGCTAAAATAATGATTTGGCCTTGTCTGACTATCCCCTGATGCAGATCTTAGGATCTCTTAATGGTCTTTAACATATAAATTGCAACCTCAACATAAATGAATGGTTAATGCAACTAATACTACTAAATGATAAACGTTGTTTTATATTATACATTTATTGTAGATTAAAAAACAACCTTTTATATTACAATTGTCTATATTTCCTGACTAAAATTTGCTGATCAATTGCCCAACTCTGCCCCTTTTTATGGCCACGCGATCTAACATAAATAACGCGAAATGACTGGACTGACATCATCTATGTACCAAACACTAGAAGACACTACTTTCAAAGGTGATCTACGGTGGTGTGGAACCTCAGTGGAAATAAACTAGCGTGATCACAGTTGTTTAGCTTTATAGCCCTAATAAGCCGAAGCAATTAGCAATATCACCGTATGTACTGCATCCGGTTCGTCGGAGTGATGGTTCTCGTACTCGCCTGCGACGATTTAAGAACTCCAGCAAAAAAAAAAAAAAAAAAAAAAAAAAAAAAAAAAAAAAAAAACAACTCTTACAAACACTAGAACGGCAGAAGGCGATCCTCTGACTAATACACTCTAATACTATCTTCTCCTCTCTGTTTTCTACAGAGGAGAATCGCGAGCTCCCAGCCACAAGGACGGAGCTCAAATAACGTCTCAACGTAAGTATAGACAGAAGAAGTGCTCTCAATCACTGAACGCTGCGTACTCAACGACGACTTCCGACCCGGAGGCGAAGTCCAGAATCGTATAAGTTCGCAACAGTAGAATGCCTACCGTCCTAACCATAAACTCTCCTGAGAGCAAAGTCAGCAAGTCCACCTGTACCAACAAAGCTGATACTGAGCGACGGTCACACACGAGCGCTCAAAAACGGAAGATCACTTCTGTACACCGCTGGCCTCCCATCACAGCTCAGCTCCCCCTTCCTCGTAACTCAGAAAACGAATCATCTTCTCGAAACCACGGAATCTTATCCCTCACTACAGATTCTTCCGAATGCCGACAAACCATATTTTAGTCTTTTGTCGTCCAGCGCGGAAATTTTGCGAGGAAATACCTATACTCATACAATGGTACGCTTCTGAGTAAAAATACGCGGAAATAACCCAGCCTGCGTGATTTCCGAGGTGACGCTTCCTCGTTCCTCTCAGCTGCGTCCCAAGATTTTCGTAGTTTGCAAAGTATACTCCTTCCAACCTAGCTACCCTACCGGCCAGCCGCCGCTGTATTGTGTTTCCGTGCCCAGGTGTCCAGACTGTCCGTCTTAGCAATTCCTGTGTCAAGGAGGACCAGCACAGCTGTGCGGGCTTTTTTTCCACCCAAGGCTTGAGTTCTGCCTGCCGTTTCATCTCCACTGGCGTTCCAACCTCTACTAGTATAGGCGATCATTCATTACGCCGTTTTTTATAATAAAGACCCTCCGTCACATGTCATGCAAAAGCGTTAACAAGGCGTACGTGACAATGTCAGTCTTCTTTAAATATTCATATATATGATGTACAACCTATCAAATGACACCTAATTGTGGTTGCAGATCACGGCAAAGTATGTAGATGAGTGCTTGTAAGGTGCGAAATTATAGCCACTTTACATGCTCGCCGACGATGGTCACCTTGGGTAGTACAGAACCAAGTTTCTTCGCTGAACGCAATGGGACAACATTCATAAGCAGTCCATGCTTAATGTCACGACACCACTCCAAACTCATCCGTTTGTTGTGGTGTTAACGGCAGTCTACGCGTGGACCGGTATTTCCGTAGGGTGGCTGCTGCTGGTCTCCGAACAATGGCGCGAGGTACTACATAACGTTGCAGCGAGTCCATTACTTCTTCTCGGATGAGAAGCGCAGATGGGGAAGGGTTACGATGTGCTTTGTGCACAATACGGCGATCATCCCTTGTGGTCAGCCGTGGTCGACCTGAACCTTCACTACGAGTATGTCTGCTCCCAAGTTCCCCTGCAATCCAACGTCGAGGCAGTGTCACATTGGAATGCCACACTAACCTGGATGTGCACTATTCGATCAGCCCGCCAAATGCAGACCCACAATGGGACCCCTTTCCAACTGTCAAGTGCTGATAACGCTCTCTCACATGAGTACACTGAATTTCTAAGTTCTTCAGTTCACGCACTTTCTGTACCCTATCAGACCTAGCAACAACACTAAACACAAATAACACTACTGCACTCTGGTGGCCATTCTATCTGTCACAGAGAATTGCAACTCAAATCATGTAAATACCCACTGATGATGCGTACACAGACATCTGACGAAGTCCTCTGTGCGCTTCACATATTTGTCAGGCAGTGTATATACAGTCATACGGCCAGAACGTCGTCCTAACGCCAGCTAGTTAGCAATGGACTGGGTCCGGATATTGTGATGAATAGACGACTGCAGATAATTTCAAAGAAGGTGTGGAATGTATCCATCCGTACCTGTTTAAAAACATATCAGGTGTCGCTATAAATGAACCAAATACCGAGCGAGGTGGCGCAGTGGTTAGCACGATGAACTCGCATTCGGAAGGCCATGCAGCTTTATGCTTTCCGTGATTTTCCGAAATCGATCCAGAAAAATGCCTTTGAAATGGCATTGCTATTTCGCTCCCTACGGTATAATATTTTACCTAATGCGCTATATGAGCCTTGTGCGCTCAAATATCGTGGAGTGCTAATCACATATTTATGAAGCTATACAGGGTGAATCAACTAAAGCTTCCACTACAAGTATGGCGGAAACTGAAAGTGCTATTGATGTGCAGATTTCGCAGAATGGGTTGGTAGTCAGAGGCTCGTATTGTTAGTCAATCAAATGGTTCAAATGGCTCTGAGCACTATGGGACTTAACATCTATGGTCATCAGTCCCCTAGCACTTAGAACTACTTAAACCTAACTAACCTAAGGACAGCACACAACACCCAGTCATCACGAGGCAGAGAAAATCCCTGACCTCGCCGGGAATCGAACCCGGAAACCCGGGCGTGGGAAGCGAGAACGCTACCGCACGACCACGAGCTGCGGACACAATAAGTGTAGTAGCACACAGTAAAGAACGAACAAGTGCATACACTAGTTATGTGGATTCTGACCAGTAACGAGACAATTGATCATCACAGTTTGTGTTCAAAATGACCACCGGCAGCGGCATTACACGCACAGTCTGATGTGAAACGACTGCTGCACACGTGCTAGCATTTCAACGAAGATGTCTGAGAAGGCTGCAGTAATATGTCGCTGCATATCATCGGGTGTATCTGGTATGACCTTGTAGACAGCGTCTTTCAGTTTTCCCCACAGAAAAAAAGTCTGCAGGCCTCACATCGGGGGAACGGGCCGGCCAAGAGACACGTCCTCTGCATTCACTTCAACGATTTGGAAACAATTCATGAAGATATGTTGTAGTTCTTCGTACATCATAAGTTGGACAGCCATCATTTTCGTACCACAGATTCATCTTAGCCTGCAGAGGAACGTATCCTAGCATCTGCGGAAGATGGTTTGTTAGGAGGCTGCGATGCTGGTGCGCGTTCAATGTTCCGTCCATGAAAAAAGGGCGTGTGTGCTGATGGTTCACTATCCCACACCACACGTTTACGCTCAATGGACGCTGACGTTCCATCTGTCAATAGTGCATGTTTACAATGATTGGTAAATTAGGCTTCATCACTAAACAAGGTACACGATACATCTAGAGTATCCTGTCTTAATGCTCATGAACAGAAGATAACACTGTTTTCATAATCGTTTCCATGCAGCTCTTGATGGGGAGATATGTTTTTATGGGTGGAACCTATGTCGATGGAGAATACGTAGAACACTTGCCCGGCTCATGCCGCTTCAACGTGCGATTGCGCGGGAACTAACGTGCGGATAAACCCGAACAACAAGAACATTAATTTCCCCCTCTTCTGTCGTCACCTATTTCCATCTGTTACATAGTCTCGGAACTAGGTGTTACACTACAACGTTCATGCAACTGGTTGAAGAGGTTGATAAATAATTGCCGAGATGGTTAACGTCTATTGGGACGGTTGATGTCTATTGGGATATCTTGCCGCATACACCATGGATGTCGGCTTTTCCTGCATTGTAAATCCCATCTCCCACTCACGACCTACTGCTTGGACTGTCACACGCCGCGCGGGATTAGCCGAGTGGTTCAAAATGGTTCAAATGGCTCTGAGCACTATGGGACTTAACATCTGAGGTCATCAGTCCACTAGAACTTAAAACTTCTTAAACCTAACTAACCTAAGGACATCACACACATCCATGCCCGAGGCAGGATTCGAACCTACGACCGTAGCAGTCGCGCGGTTCCGGACTGAAGCGCCTAGAACCGCTCGGCCACCGCGGCCGGCCTTAGCCGAGTGATTTAAGGCGCTGCTGTCATGGACTGTGCGGCTGATCCCGGCGGAGGTTCGAGTCCTCCCTCGGGCATGGGTATGTGTGTTTGCCCTTAGGATAATTTAGGTTAAGTAGTGTGTAAGCTTAGGGACTGATGACCTTAGGAGTTAAGTTCCATGAGATTTTACACACATGTGAACATTTTTTTTTTTGACTGTCACACGCTAAGTGACCTACAAGTCGTAGTGTGCTGAAGCAACACGCAAGCACACTGTAAGCAAACGTAATAACATCGTAATTAGCAAATACGCAGGTTGAATTGCACAAACAAGTGTTGTTGTGGAAACTTTTCAAAATGCGGTGTCTCGTAAACGACTCGCACTAGAATCCTTCAACAAACACCACTAAAATTCTAATTTACCCTACTTTTAGTTTGTTAATGTCAATAGGCCTTAGCCGGCCGTTGTGGCCGACCGGTTCTAGGCGCTTCAGCCCGGAACCGCGCTGCTGCTACAGTCACAGATTCGAATCCTGCCTCGGGCATGGATGTGTGTGATGTCCTGAGGTTAGTTAGGTTTAAGTAGTTCTAAGTCTAGGGGACTGATGACCTCAGATGTTGTCCCATAATGCTTAGGGCCATTTGAATCATTTTGATCAACAGGCCTTATTCCATTAAAAAAGTGCATGTCTGCATAAATAATACACTTTCTAAGTATTATAATAATGTGTTTATTGGCTAACAATACGAGCCCCTGACTGACAATCCATCCTGAGAAAACATCACATCAATAGCACTTTTCATTTCAGCAATATTTGCGGCGCAAGTTTTAGGTGATTCAGCCAGTATACCATGTATTTTTGTGTATATTGACTATTAAATGGAAGTGAACAGTTAGAAGATTAGATAAATCGCAGTGGTTGTTAGCAGTAAAGGGCCGTTCCGTGGCAGACAGGGAAACCCGCCTTCTGTGGGGCCAAGAGGTGAGAAGTAAATATTGCAAACACAGTGTAAGTAGGCTGTTTAGGTTTTTTTATTGGTAACGCCACCTCTGTATGAAAATCACTGGCTGTGCTGTGTGCAGTCTGTGGCTGCTTTGCATTGTTGTAATACTCGCCATTGTAGTGCTAGGCAGCTGGCTGTGAACAGCGCGTAGCGTTGGGCAGTTGGAGGTGAGCCGCCAGCAGTGGTGGATGTGGGGAGAGAGATGGCGGAGTTTTGTAATTTGTCATGAACTGCTATATATATGATGATATGAAGGTAAATACATTGTTTGTTCTCTATTAATATCTTTCATTTGCTAACTATCCCTATCAGTAGTTAGTGCCTTCCATAGTTTGAATCTTTTATTTAGCTGGCAGTAGTGGCGCTCGCTGTATTGCAGTAGCTTGAGCAGCGAAGATTTTTGTGAGGTAAGTGATTTGTGAAAGGTATAGTTTAATGTTAGTCAGGGCCATTCTTTTGTAGGGAATCTTGAAAGTCAGATTGCGTTGCGCTAAAAATATTGTGCGTCAGGTTAAGCACAGTCGTGTAAAATTGTTAAAAAGGGGACGTTTCATATGTCGACCCTTAGCCGAGGATACCTCACTGGAATCTTCTGATTTTTTTTCTTGTAGTTTGTGTAATTAGTGTAGCTTTTGTTTATTGCCAGTGCGTAATTATAGAGAGAATTTCCATTGTAGTTGTAGTTTTTCATTGTTGTACAGTCAAACGGTTGTGGCATGCATGTAGATTTGCACCAAGTATTTCGCAGCTGCAATTAACTAGATATTATTTTCAGTGTTATGTTAATGTGTTCTCTTATTTTTGCTCTTCAAATTGTGCTTTTCTGTGTTGTCGTGTGAAATATTGTGACAATAATGGCGTGTGAAAAACGTAATACTAGGCTCCAAAGTAAACTGAGAAATGACAGTGAAAACGAAAGCAGTGTGTTAGCGCCACCGAGTAATGAATTAACTAATGATCAAAGTAGTAATTTGGTAATTGTGCATAGGGAAATGGAGCGGGTGGCAAACAATGGCGTGGACAGTGAAACAATTAATGAAGAGGGAAGCATTATCGATCGATCGGTCAGCAACAGCTCGCCTCAGGAATCGGGAATGACAGGACACAATTTTGCAAATATTGTAGACTCAGGTTTTGGGTTCACACCGTTTTCTCAAATGAGTCAAAACACATTTTCCACTTGTCAAAATGTGAATGTTTCCGGTGCTAATTCACTGCCGAAAAGCACTGAGGAACATGTTTCAGACACCAATGCATTGTTATTACAATTAATGCAACAAATGGGACAAAAGCTTGAAAAGTTAGACACAATGGAACAAAATCAGAGACAAATACAGCAACAGTTAGACAGAATGGAACAAAATCTTCAAAAGTTAGACACAATGGAACAACACCAGAGACAAACACAGCAACAGTTAGACGCAATGGAACAAAATCTTCACACCACGCTTGAACAAACACGTGAAGATTTAACTACTGAGTTACATAACATCGAATCGAAATGTCAAAAAGTCTGTAATGACGTAAAAACTCAAATTTGTGAGCATTTTCTACCTATTTTTTCGCGGCATGAAAATGCATTACAGAATCAAGAAGCAGCCATAAAAGAACTGCAAACCATTGTTCATGAAAATCACGACACCTTGCAAGTTAAAATTGACTCAGTTGCATCTACCGATTCGGTTACGCAACTTGCAAAAACTCAGGAAAATTTAAAGGACACAGTAAATACTCTGAAACTTGGTTCAGAAAAACACACTGAGGAAATAAGTACACTATCGGAGAAAGTAGCCGAACTTTCGGATCAGTTCACTAACTTATCTACAAAGGTAGATGATGATCTCAATGACACAAGACCGGTAGTCTTTAATGACACAGAAGAGTGCGAACAAATTAGGAAATTCAAACAAAATCAGAATCAAATAAATACGCAACACCAAAGAGAAATCCGCGAAGTACAAGATCAGCTGACACAGGTAATTCAAGAATTACGTATTTCAGAGGACACTCGCGCTCCAACACGGGAAGAGGGACTTAGAAATACAGAAAAGACGCAAAATAATAACACAGGGCATTTCGGAAGTTATGAAAGAAATTGGCAATGTGCACCGAATTTTGAGATGGAACCGCCGAAACGACGTAACAATGACCGATATGCGACTCGCCGACATGATGACTTTGACTATAAGCTTTTTATTACTACACGTAAATTCAAAACATTTAAGAATTCTGGCAATGACATTCATCCACAAGCATGGCTCCATCAATTCTCTCATTGTTTTCCTCCCAACTGGTCATTAGAGCACAGATTAGAATTTATGTGTGGCTACTTAGAGAATGAACCAGCTGTAAGAATGCGATCGGTCATTCACGATTGCCACAGTGAAGGAGAATTTTACCATGCCTTCCTCTCAGCGTATTTGTCTCAAGCCACACAAGACCGAGTAAAACATGGCATCATAATGATGAAACATTTCGAACAATCTGAATTCTCCAGTCTTGTGAAATATTTTGAAGACATGTTGCACAAGAATCAGTACCTGTCAAACCCATACAGCCCCTCAGAACTCATCCGCATTTGCTTAATCAAACTGCCTGAACATTTACGACATATTATTTTAGCAGAGCGTTGCAAAGACGACATTGAAGCTTTTCAGGGACTGTTACAAGAACTAGAAATTGACACTGACAATCGCGGAACGCGAAACCAGGAACACAACAATTACAGGTCACATCCGTCGCAATTCCGCGATGAAAGAAGTAATAACAGGATACGACAAGGCTATTCTTATAACGTAAATCGCGACCAAAACAGACACCACCCGTATGACAACCGTTGGCAGAGTAGTAATAATTACAGGGAAAGATCACCTCTCCGCGGTAATGACTATTACAGAGACAATCAGAGAAACAGACAATATGGTAACCAGAACTATTATTATCAAGGGAGACAGAATACTTTCAGACGCAACAGTTCAGCGCGCAGTTACGATTCAGGGAGAAATTCTCCACCACATGACCGACAAACAAGAAACTACAGGAACTACCGACATGACGACAGACGATGTGATCGTAACGACAGGCCTGAATTCCATCAGAACTGGCGAGCTTCAAACAGGGCAGGGCCTTCTCGTCAAAGTGAATTTGTAGAAGTTAGGTCTCCTAACCGCAATAACGACGCACGGCAACAAAGAGATAGCAGACAATGACTCGCACCACAGGCAGCCACGTGCGCCGGCTGGCTCCGAGAAAAATAACATAGACGCTAACCTTGAGAAAAATTCCAGTATTCTTTACCGACGTATACCACTTGACAATTGCGTTAAAGTTGAAACTCTGCGTACTAGGAAGAGCAAAGGTTTACACCACATTTCACACGTAAAACCGTTTATTGAGAGATAATGTGCTTTTTTAACTTGAGATTTTAATGCAACATTTTGGTTTATTTGAAAATACATTCTGAAATTAAAGTGCTTTCTGAGAGATACCAGATGACACAGAGGTTAGTTTATGTGACAGCTACACGATTTTATCACGACGCTACTAATGAGTGACAATTTACAATGTTGCTTTTGCGGTGTATCTGTTTTATATCTGCACAGTTTTTCGGCATTATTCAACAAATTAAAACATGTTTTAGTAGTAAGTTTTGTGGTATAGCTACAATGAGACAGCCTTTTTCGTGGCACAACAATACGTTACTGTACAGTACTTTCTTCATCACGCCAATAAGCATAATAACTACGATATCTATACGCAAAGCATTTCACTTTTGTGTATCATGAGGTAAGTACATTGACTTCTGCAGAACTTAGCTTTCGGAGGACGATAACTACGACACTTCCACAGAGATTATCTTACAGCAAGACGCACATTTAGCGCTACAGGACACGCATTTGAGTGATCAATTTTGTACTTAAACCATTTATTTTTCAAGATTTTTGAATTACAAAGAAAGTTTTCCGTGATACATTTCATTCCATTGCTGTAATCTGTAACTCCTGAGGGTATAATTACATTTATCCTCAGGGGGGTACACGCTTACTTTGTGTACCATGTGTTTGGCGAGCACAAGGAGCCCTAGCTAATATGGTATTTGCTTATACAACTTTACACATCGGTACCATATTTCTCTAACACATAAATTACACAGCTATCTGATTATTTTACAGAGAAACAAACATTCTTTTTACTACGTCAGTGACAGATATTTACGCAATTACACAGTTGGATAACTTCACACTTACGAAATTGTATGTTGTTTGTACTTTGTGAACTGTTCATATTTTTTCAGAACCATTGTGATACTATGAGAGCTTTGAATGATGTATTTGGTATGGGAGCATGATTCTAAAGTACGTTTGAGGTAGATGACACTATTGAAATGAGCAGAGAATATTTTTTTAGGATTTGAAATTATTGCAGAAAGCTACGACGATTTTGATAGTTGACTGAGGTGTTATGATGTTATTTTTACGACGAAGATGTGTATTATGCTGTTGAGGTATGTTTATGATCAATAAGCTGATGCTATATGAGGAATGTTTATTATGATATCCATTTATTATGATGAAATACTGAAGAAGTGTCGACGAATATGTATATGTGTAATAAGGTAAGGAATAATGAGTAGTGGTTAGGTTTGTAAAAAAGGATGTTGGAAACCAAGAATCGTACTTTAAGAGTTATGAAATGTGTGTAAATGCGTGAATGTATCACAATGCCAGCAAAAAACTTTTTGGACACTGTTATATTTATAGGATTTTGTTTCTACACATTTGCAACGCAAATTCTTGACCTGTGAAATATTTTTATATGAGACTGTCACTGTAGCGCAAACTGCTGTCGTAAATATTTCGTTAAGAAAGGTAAGTGACCTTGACGTAATGCGTCTTGAGCGGCCACCTGTGCCAGCCACCTGGAGAAACAACCATTAGGTGGAGAAAAAAAAAAAAGAGGCCATTAACCTCGCTATTGACGTTCCTTTGTAGAAAGCATCGCAAATATGACACGCTCATTACTTGAAAACATACGATTACTCGTACTTTGTGCTACTTACTGAAATGCTTATGAATTGATGGGAAATATTCTTGCATCTGCAAACCTGATAATGACAAGTGTCTTTCTACGAGAGTTGAGAGCTACTAACTTATGAAGTTAGTTGTAGTTCTCTTATGCCCACTTTCCTACTCTTTCTTACTGTGACGTAAATATTGCCTACTGCCCTTGCAAGATCACGCACAAGAGAAAGGATGATAGGGGGTAAAGCTCCTCCAACTTCTCACAGCACAATGAATAACTTTCCAGCCAATTTACAGTTTAGCGTAATTGTATATGAATGCATTTAGGCAATGAAGTTAGTTTATCTTGATACAACTCTCTTGGTACCTATAATTTCCATGATTCCTTTCATTTGCATTTCCTGTTCAAATCCCGACAGGTGGATTTGAAAACATATTCCTTCCAGAACCTTGGGATAAGTTTGTTCTATCTGAGCTACAAATTTTCGAGCTGATTCCACAGCAATATGTGCATCGTCAAGTTGATGCTTTGTTTCAAATTTCGTTACCTTACATCTTACAATTCTGTAGCAATGTTTGAAGCTATAACCTACGTCGCGCTCAGTTTGATGTGCATCGTGTAGTAGATCACTGTCATGCACATCCCGTAAACTGTCTGGAGCGTCTGAAGCTCGCAAACATTAGTTTTTGTAACAAGTGGTCCTCGTCCTCCCACGAATAGCCATAGTTTTTCTTATGCATTACACGGTCATATTGCTGCGGACTCCTTCCAAATCTGTTGTTAACTGTTTTTTTTACTATGGTCCGAATGATCTTCCAGGTATGTAGTTACGTTTAGCACCTGCTCCTTGGGCAACGATTGTCCTTTACTACGTTTCACTGGATACGGGGATTGTGGCTTCCTGTCCGACAAGTACGATGAACTACATGGCTCGATACCTGTTTCAGTATCACTTTCACTTTTTAATCAAGTATCGTCATCATTGCACTCCTCATGTACATTGTCCACACAGTCGAGGGTATACATCACACACTCCACCGACTCATCTTGCAGAAACTGTAATATTTCGTCTGTCACTTCTTACTCACTCTGTGAAATTCCTTGGGTTCCTTTCCGACGAAATGTCAACTTCGGCAACTGTTGTTGTAGATATAATGCAATGTTTGCTTTGTTTTATCTTTGCCACTGGTCTGCTTTGTATCAACAACACCAGCACTGTAGCACTGTTGTGAGTTACCTGTCGACTAAGCAGTTCAGTTACACTCTGGAGCCTCATGCTGTGCTCACCATTGGATGCATCCAGTTCTGCCCAGTGTTGCCATTAGCAACCAATATTGTGGTTGATAGGCAATATGTAGGGCGTCGAATGCCACAAACATCATTGGTCTTTCGTGACCTCGCACTCAAGGGGTTCCTTTTTAGAGTGGTTCAAAAATGGCTCTGAGCACTATGCGACTTAACTTCTGAGGTCATCAGTCGCCTAGAACTTAGAACTAATTAAACCTAACTAACCTAAGGACATCACACACGTCCATGCCCGAGGCAGGATTCGAACCTGCGACCGTAGCGGTCGCTCGGCTCCAGACTGTAGGCCCTAGAACCGCACGGCCACTCCGGCCGGCCTTTTTAGAGTGTATATGACTTTCTCCTCCTGAGTCAATTGTATCCATTGATGTTTTGTTCATTTTTATACTTATATCACAATAAAAGTTATTCATGTTTATTGCACCAACAACCACTGTGGTCGATATGTTCCAGTTTAAACTGTTCGTTTATTTCTTGAATGTAACATGTATGAAAATAGAATGAACAGCTGTTATACGAAACACCTGCGATAATGCAAATATTATTTCCCGCTTATTTTTGTACCTATTGTTAGGGTTTCTTGCCTAATCTGTTGTTGTACTCTTCCTAGTACCACTTGGGTCAATATTACCCTATAAGCATATTGGAAATACAGGTAGTCCCAGAAGGAATGGTCATTATTCAGCGATATGACAGGAAAGACCACTCGAAGAAAAAAAGTCTAGTAAACATGGCTTCTAAAACGCATACCTTCAGTACTATGAACACTTCTTTATCTTCGAGACTGTGAATCAAATCTCTTCGACTCCCAGCTCCTTGCTTTATATATTTTGGGAGGAGGTAGCACGGGCCAAAACAAGAAAAAAGTATAGTGAACATGGTCTCTAAAATTCATTTCTAGCTATGATCACTTGTTCAGCGGAAGGAGGGAGGGAGGAGGTAGCACGGGCCAAAACAAGAAAAAAATGTCTAGTGAACATGGTGTCGAAAATGCATACCTAGCTATGATCATTTGTTCAGCAGAAAATACGTGAAGATGAGCAAGTGCTCATAGCTATTAATGTATGCACTTTAGATCCCATGTTTGCCGGACATATTGTTCTAGTTTTGGTCCATACTAACATCTCTCAAAATATTGAAAGCAAAGAGCTTGCAGTAGAAGTGATTTGTTTCATAGTATCTAAGATGAGGATGTACTCATACCTTTAAGGTATGCATTTAAGAGCCCATATTTACTGGACTTCTTTGCTTCAAATACTCGTTCCTGTCATAAACCTGAATACTGACACTTCTGCCCAGTGGTAAACCCTCTATATATCTCCCATCCTATGAAAACTATTATTTTCAAAATATACCACTTTCTCCCTATGAGTCAGTTATATCCAATGACGTTTTGTTCTGTTTGATATTTACAATACATTAAAATTTATTGGTAGCTTTTTCACTGAATGCCACTGGGATCAGTATGATTGAAGTCTTATTTTATTTTTGTTTCTTAACTCTAACATTTATGAAAATATAATGATGACTGTTACGTTGAACAACTGTAGAATATGTTTTTATGTTAGTTCATTAAAATAAAAAATATTCAAATGTGTGTGAATTCCTAAGGGACCAAACTGCTGAGGTCATCGGTTCCTAGACTTACACACTACTTAAACTAACTTATACTAAGAGCAACACCCGTGCCCGAGGGAGGACTCGAATCTCCGGCGGGAGGGGCCGCGCAATCCGTGATAATGGCGTCTCACACCGCACGGCCACTCCGCGCGGCATTAAAATGCAGCCAATAATCCTGTGTAATTACCTGAAGTCTTTATGATCCCAGTGGTACTCAATGATACAAAAAAAAAATCCTGAAATTAGATTTAAAATTCATGGGACGAACATTTTTGTGATCTCAACTTATATTCTACGTATCAAACATTAATCTTTATGCTGCATCGAGAGCATTCACCGTCCAAGACATTAAGGTTGACTATTCCACTATTCTGTTCCTTGTTCCTTTATAGCTCCTATCGTGTCTGTGCTTCAGCGTCTCCGATTTGCAGTTATACGTTACAAATTATCCTTAGTTTTATTTTCATTTTTTCATAGGTGTTGGATATGGACAGCAACTGTCATTTATTCAGGAGGAAACTAGTCACGTACTTACACTCACTTGTTTCTGCACTAGACATCACTTCCTTTACCTACAGGTGGAGGAACACAAAACTCAACCCATGTCCCGCCACTTCTACACACAGACATATACCCACACACTCAGCTACATACATACAAATAAACGACCATACACAGGCACAACAAAAAACAAGTAATATATCTCATCATATGATCACATCTCATCCTCATTCGTAGTAACTCACAGCAGGTATGACTTCAAGATCAATGAAGAGATGCTGCAGATATGGGAGCGGAACACCAATTCTTCCACACTAGAAGTGGAACTATCAGTGGCGGAATTTGCAACTGGAGGGTTTGTACCCATACTACTGTACTACTGGCTGCAACGATGCGATAATCGACACGTAATTCGTTAACAATACCTACTCCAGCTATTCTCGATCGATACCATTGTCAGTGCAAAATTCAAAAGACAATTTGAATAGTTTGTTTTTATGGTCAAATTGATATATGGCCAAATTTATAATATGGACCAAGCCGTCGTTTATTTGTTGGATACTTCCAACCAATATTTTCACTTCATAGATTACACTCAATAGTTACAAAAAATAAAAGCATAAGTACTACTGTGCTTTGTATTAATTATTGGGGAAAAGAAAGACACTCCGTCTTCCCAATAGGAAAATTAAAAAACGCCTCTGCACTGAAAAACGTTTATAATGCTTCATTACTGCACATTAACAAAACCCAAATAAGTATATATATATATATATATATATATATATATATATATATATATATATATATATATATATATATATATATATATGGATAGTTTTTTGAATTGTAATAGCTTTTCCGGAAAATTTTGTTCTCATGGTTAGGACAGTGCTCAGAGAATATAGTCTGCCATAAAAGATGAATCACTTCTGACAAAGCGTTGTTTTACGGGAGTAGGGAAATAAAAGTTAATTGTCTCCCTTATGTAACACCACTGTCACAGCCACTGCATCGTGAGGTATTCAAAACATTAACAAATGTGCAGGAAAGAACTGTTCATCAAAAACTTTGTATAATCGATGAAATCGATCAACAAAGGCAATGTTATATACTGATACCTAGGACTATGTCCTAGCCGGTAGCATACAGAAATGGTGGAAAAAAAGACTGTGGTCGGTTACCAGTGCCTCAGAAGGAACGGCAAGCTAAATATCCCAGATATGCTGATTACTAACATTTACCCATGTCTGGAGGAACGAACCGCCGTCAATTCCCCATAATGTTTGAAGTGCAAAACATGAAACTAACTGTTAAACTAATCGACATAAGTCATACATTTATTGATTTTCAATGCAATGTACATAATATTTTAAATAATGTGAATTTGAGTCAGAATATACTTTACGTTTGTTCATTATATTTTTATTTTTCCTCACTAGCCCTTTTCACCCTATTACCAAGGTTTTCGATTCAACTCGATAAAAATATAAACTATTATTACAGTAATATTATAAAGTTTGTTTGTAAACTTTACATTTAAGGAAAACAGCAAGCATCAGACTACATCTACACCTATATTTATACTCCGCAAGCTACCCAACGGTGTGTGGCGGAGGGCACTTTACGTGCCACTGTCATTACCTCCCTTTCCTGTTCCAGTCGCGTATGGTTCGCGGGAAGAACGACTGCCGGAAAGCCTCCGAGCGCGCTCGAATCTCTATAATTTTACATTCGTGATCTCCTCGGAAGGTATAAGTAGGGGGAAGCAATATATTCGATACCTCATCAAGAAACGCACACTCGAAACCTGGACAGCAAGCGACACCGCGATGCAGTGCGCCTCTCTTGCAAAGTCTGCCACTTGAGTTTGCTAAACATCTCCGTAACACTATCACGCTTACCAAATAACCCTGTGACGAAACGCGCCGCTCTTCTTTGGATCGTCTCTATCTCCTCTGTCAACCCGACCTGGTACGAATCCCACACTGATGAGCAATACTCAAGTATAGGTCGAACGAGTGTTTTGTAAGCCACCTCCTTTGTTGATAGACTACATTTTTTAAGGACTCTCCCAATGAATCTCAACCTGGCACCCGCCTTACCAGACTTTCATGTGTGAAGGAAATATTGAAAACAACAGATATCGCGGATCTCGGAAGATCTCTTACCTGAAGTTTCGAAACTAATCAATCTCACCTACCTTCTCCTGGTCACTGAGACTTTGTCCTGAGATAGTTTTTCGCGTTTTGGTTCAAATGGCTCTGAGCACTATGGGACTTAACATCTTAGGTCATCAGTCCCCTAGAACTTAGAACTACTTAAACCTAACTAACCTAAGGACATCACACACATCCATGCCCGAGGCAGGATTCGAACCTGCGACCGTAGCAGTCCCGCGGTTCCGGACTGAAGCGCCTAGAACGTTCGCGTTTTGTGCTTTCCTTAATGCTGCTGTATGGGGTAGAAACTTGTCAGACGAAAAATAAGTGGCGTGAACATCTCGACTAACACAGAAAAATATCAGAAATATTCACTCGGACACGAAAGAGTTGACGAAAGGAGAGAGATTCCGTACCTGTTCCCTATATATGAGAAAATCAGACAAGTTTGACCAACGAAATACTGTCTTAACAGAAAGTCCAGAGAAAATATGAGGACTGTTCGGAAAGTAAGGTCCAATCGATCGCGAAATGGAAACCACAGTGAAAATTGCGATGATGCTTTGGATTGATGTGTTGGACAATGATTCTGGTGCACCCACTGATTGCGTCACGTCGCTCTTTTCAGTTCTGAGCTCACAGTGAGCACGTAAAGACGCCGAGAAAGTAGTGTCTGCCGCCAAGAATGAATGCCTGTAAGAGATTTCGCCTGATTTCATGCAACCTACGGAACCTATCTGTCATGCATGTCCTCCTTCATTAGAATGCTCGGCCGTACACTGCAGGAGCAATGAGGATGCTCCTGCAGCATTTTCGATGGTGAGTGTTTGGTCACCCACCTTGCAGCCCAGACTTGGCTCCCTCTGATTTTTATCTCTGCTCACATGAATTGCTGGCTACGAAGACAACATTTTGGCACAAACAAGAAGCTGCAGATCAATGTAGTGAATTGGCAGAAAGCACAGACGGTTACCAGCTATGACGAGGGTATTGGAAAGTTGGTACTATGGTTCGACAAACTGTCTCAGACGGACCGGCGCCTTTGTAGAGAAGTAGCTGGAAGATGTAGCTAGCTGTTGCAAATAAAATTTTCACTCTGATTTCCATTTCGCGATCGATAAGGCCTTACTTTCCGAATAACCGTAGTGTGCGTACTACCAAGAGAAGACGACAGACTAAAGGACGCTTCGTGGAACAAATCAAAAGAGGTAGGACTCGCCTTCGAAGTGTGAAAAATATAGTACATTGCAAGTCTGCTCGGAAGTCGAATACTTGCGCCAAAGACCCCAGTACAACGCGGTTAATGACGATGAACACGGCAGAAAAAAATAATTGGAATTATTATTATAACATGTGACATTTTCATTTTAGACGAAGTGATCCATGCTTAACTTCTTAAAATACACGACTTCTAAGAAAGGTACCTGCTCTCGTTTCGAACTTGTTAAGCAAATGGAGTGGTAAAGATTCGCCTGCCAGTGTGAATCTTCATGCCAATTTCTACATTCCTGTCTGTGAATAAATGCTTGTTGCCCACGATTAGCATCAGCCTTTTCCAGAGATGTCAAACGATCTACATTTCAGTGTAACTCTTAGTTTCGTTCAGCCAGCAGTAGTCCACCAATAAGAGTTACTGTGCTGTCATCAGTGATTGGTGATGGAACGGTGCTTTCCAGTTTTTACCGATATCCGACCTATCCTCTCCTACACCAGTAGTCTATCGTTCCCTTCAATACTTTGAACGCCATGAACTCCGCCTTGCCTTCTGCATCCATTTATCTTTGCCCACATGTATCCTTTACCGTCTCATCAAATTCTCACCTCTCTTCGTTCACACGGAACACACCTGTATATCTGCATAACAAAACCTCCGTACATTTGAAACGGATAACCTTATTGTTTCCACAATAGTTTTAAATCCTGGTATACTGTCACACCTATGGAGACACTTCCCACCAGACCTACATACACTTCATATTCTATCCCAATATTCTATGAACTTCTCACCTATAAATTGGAAGCCACCCATATATTTATCTATCCTATCACCTCGATCTCTTCCCTGTCTATCTTCCCTCAAATAAGGTTCCCCTTCTCTGTCTCCATTTTCCTTGCTTCTTACCTCTCCATATTCTGGTCCACCCTGCACCCTAGTTCCCCTCCCCACCTTCCCATGTCTGTTTTTAGCCAAACACCTTCCTCCACCTACCATCATATCTACAATTTAAACCCACTAGATCATTTACTTACACTGTCACTCTACGACCCTACAGTGTGTCTAACCTTTCCTTTTCCAACTATCCATTCTCGGTGTAGATCTTGAACTTTCAGTGAATGTACGATTCTTTTTTTTAAGATGTACACGTCAGGGGCAAGAAACGGTTTTCCAGTCCCCCAATGTGTAGGTTGCCATGTATGACAGGTGTGTTGTGTTGGTGTAATATCGGCCTGCTTTGCGTAGCAACAGATACGTCAGTGCCAAAAACGGATTTCAGACTCCTGAGGTAGACTACTCTAGAGAAAAGGCGTCTTGTGAGATTACTATCGGCCTGCTTTATGGACCTGTTTTGCAAGGGCTACACATACGGTAGGCACAGCTGGGGGAAGGTCGTGATGGAGAGAGGAGGGAGTGGAAGTGAGAGGATGAGGAGGAGATTGAAAGGTAGAGGGGGCGAGGAGGTTGTGAAATGGGAGATGGGGGCAGAAGGAAATGGGCAGAGAGAGAGGAGGCAGGTGGATAGAGAGAGCGAGCAGGAGGAGATGAATGAAGAGAGGAAGAGAAAGAGGAGATGGGCAGGGAGAGAGGGGGAGGAGGAGGTGGATAGAGAGAGCGAGCAGGAGGAGATGAACGAAGAGAGGGAGGGAAAGAGGAGATGGGCAGGGAGAGATGGGGAGGAGGAGATGGGAGGAGAAAGAAGGGGGAGGAGTATATGGACAGAGAGGGAACAAAGGAGAAGATGGGTAGAGAGGGAGGGACAGAAGAGGAGATGGAGAGAAGGGGGAGAGGAGATGGATAGAAACAGGGGGAGAAGGAATAGATGGACAGAGAGGTGGGGAGGAGGAGATGGGCAGAGAGGCGGAGGAGGAGATACACATAGGGAGGAGGTATAGGAAATGGACAGAGTGATGAGGAGAAGGAGATGGAGAGACAAAGGGAATGGTGAGAAGTAGACAGACAAATAGTGGTGGAAAGATGAGGTGGACAAGGAGATGGCGGCGAGAGAGATGGATACAGACAGGAGGGAAGAAGTTTGTGCAATATATTTGTCGAAAGCATATACAACGAAGCCACAAGGAAAGGGCTCATTTTCAGTAACATCTATGAAAATCGTGTATAAGATTTTCAATAACATCTATGAAAAATCATCTTTCAATAAAATTAAAAAACTCTTTATATGTATCATCTCCTTGATTATAATGTTTCTATACTGTGTATTCGGCTGAAGAGTGATATGCTTTTAACCTCTGATAGCACATATAAAGTTAGAGGTATGAAACAACAATAACGGCCGGCCGTTGTGGCCGAGCGGTTCTAGACGTTTCAGTCCGGAACCGCGGGACTGCTACGGTCGCAGGTTCGAATCCTGCCTCGGGCATGGATGTGTGTGATGTCCTTAGGTTAGTTAGGTTTAATTAGTTCTAATTCTAGGGGACTGATGAACTCAGATGTTAAGTCCCATAGTGCTTAGAGCCATTTGAAACAACAATAACAGAAATGTATAACAATGCCATTTGTCGATTTTTCACACAGGGTTATACAGGGTTATTAATAAGCAGCTTCGGGGTTTCAGAAGACGAGTGTGAGAGAACTACAAGACATAAAAAAAATAGATACGTATAAGTGGATAGAGCGTAACTCACATTACAGATGCTCAATATGGTCACCGTTTGTGACATGCAAACGTCAATACGGGTGGAAGATCAGTACGAGCTCTTAATCGAACTCGATGTTGTTCAGAAAGCTGCAACAGCAGCATCCTACATTGAATTTCTGCACATTGGGTTTCCTACGTACACGGCGAGCTTATTCGCTATGACAATACGGAGCGGATGATGTGCCTACATATTCTAACAAGCTTGCCCCCTAGTGGTGCGGCATGAAACTATGCCACGGCGCTTGTTATGAGTGGAAACTTGAAGAGATGCTCTATACACTGATATGTGTCATTTTTCTGTATGTCCTGTAGCTTTCGTGCAGAAAGTTTGAAAACCAAAGGTAGGCTACTTATGAAAAACCCAGTATTCACTATGTGATCAAACGTCTCCGGACACCCCCTGTAATGCCGAATCGATCACCAGGTTTCACGAGAGGCGGAACCGGCAATTTAAAGGAGGTGAGGAGTATTGTGTTGTCAGTGGATAAGCAGTAACAGCAAAATGGGTCGAACAGGAGAGCTCAGTGACTTCGAAAATCGACTAGTAATTGGATGTCACCTGTGTAAGAAATCCATCAGGAACATTAGAAACTTTCTAAAGCTTCCCAAGTCGGCTGTTGGAGATGTGACCGTGAAGAAGGAATCCAAGGTCAGGCAGACCTCCTGTACTACAGGACAGGGACCGACGAGCCTTGCGGAAGGTGCTTGTTAGAAGTCGCATGAAATCAGGAGTTCTAGAGTACTGTCAGTAGTACAACTAGCACAATAGCTGAGCACGTGGAGTTCAAAAGAATGAGGTACAAGGCCGAGCAGTTCCTCATATGTTCAAATGTGTGTGAAATCTTATGGGACTTAATTGCTAAGGTCATCAGTCCCTAAGCTTACACACTACTTAACCTAAATTATACTAAGGACCAACACACACACCCATGCCCGAGGGAGGACTCGAACCTCCGCCGGGACCAGCCGCACAGTTCATGACTGCAGCGCCGTAGACCGCTCGGCTAATCCCGCGCGGCAGCTCCTCATAAGTCACACATTTATGTAGTCAATGCTAAGCCACAATTAAAGTGATGTAAAGAGCGACAACTGTGGACAGTGGATGAGGACTGGATTCAACTGATTTGGAGTGATGAATCACACTATAGCCTGTGACACTTCTATAGATGGATTTGGATTTGACAAATGCCAGAAGAACGTTACCTGTCATCATGTCTAGTGCCGTCTGCCCCTGGTAGCTGAGTGGTCAGCGCGACGGGATGTCATACCTAACGGCCCGCGTTCGATTCCCGGCTGGGTCGGAGATTTTCTCCGCTCAGGGACTGGGTGTTGTGTTGTCCTTATCATCATCATTTCATCCCAGTCCGCCCCTGGTAGCTGAGTGGTAAGCGCGACAGAGTGTCAATCCTAAGGGCCCGGGTTCGATTCCCGACTAGGTCGGAGATTTTCTCCGCTCAGGGACTGGGTGTTGTGTTGTTCTAATCATCATCATTTCATCCCTATCGACGCGCAAGTCGCCGAAGTGATGTCAACTCGAAAGACTTGCACCCGGCGAACGGTCTTTCCGACGGGAGGCCCTAGTCACACGACATCTAAATTTATCATTTCATCCCCATCGACACGCAAGTCGCCGAAGTGGCGTCAACTCGAAAGACTTGCACCAAGCGAACGGTGTACCCGACGAGAGGCCCTAGCCACACGGCATTTCCATTTCCATGTCTAGTGCCAACAGTGAAGAAGAGAGGATGTGATGTTACGGGATGGGGGTATTTTTCGCAGTTAGGGTGTGGTATCCTCATCGCTAAATAAGGAAGCATTTGAACTCTTTTTTTCTGCACTGTGTGCTGCGTACATCAGAGGAGCAGTTCAGAGTCGATGATTGCTTTTATCAGCACGAAAATGCATGCTGTCATATAGCAGCATCTGTGAGGCAAACGGTTATTGACAATACCATTCCCGAAAGGGACTGGCCTGCCCAGAGTCCCGACTTGAACCCAACGCAATACCTTTGGGATGAGTTTAAACGTCGACTTCGCTGTAGACTCCCAAGCGTCCAACATCGCTACCTCCTCTGGTTTTGGCTCTTGAGGGAGAATCGGGTTCCACTCCTATAGAAATATCCACACACATAACTGAAAGCGTCCCCAGTACATCTCAAGCCTCCATAAAGGATGATCTATATTAATATGCACTAGTAGATTTCCGAATACTTTTCGTCAGATAGTGTATATTTATTAAGATGATTGGAAATTATAATTGGTCACCCTTCTCTAACACTACCTTTTTTTCTATAGAAATAACTGATACAATGTATACTCGCGATTCTTGTATAGGTGAACATTCTCGGCTGTTTAACTGAATGAACATCATATTATTTTGTATACAATGTATTATATTTCAGGCTAAAATGTACAAAAAGAAATTAATGTGTTACAATCGATATGTACTAACAGTTAAAATTATTCTTCTTTTAAAAATATTTGAAATTACGAAATTTCTGGCATACTTAAAATTTAAATTATGAATTGTACAACCGAACGCAAATTATTAAATTTATTTCTGGATGTATTTATAAAATAATGATATAATTTCGTAAAGATTCTTCTCCTGTCGAGAAAGTTTGTAAACTCTTTTGCTTTGTAAGCTCTTTGGAAATTGTGAGTGCAGCAGAATGTAAGTCTGATGGAATCAGACGGATTTTTGATTGTGTCACCAATAATGTAATTTGTGATGTAATAGGATTGAAAATTTTAAAGTCGGTGTGATTTTGAAGAATGGGTTAAAATAAAAAGATATTCATAGCAACAGGCAACTCGTCTTCAGGAACCCAGAACGTTTAATCAAAATTTCAGCAGCGAGAATGTACCCCTAGACACAACAAGATTTGGAGCCAGCAGCAGCAACAACAACAACAACAACAACAACGAGATAATCAAGATAAGTAAAAAGTTTTTCTTTTGTACGTCTTACGTCTCTCGAAGCTTTCAAAATTTGTGCAAAGACAGAGAATTATAATGGTGATGTGTGGGAGGGTAAGATTACAAAATGTAAAATGACAATCATGTCGCGAACAAACTACGAGGGTCGGTCAAAAAGTAATGCCTCCCATTTTTTTCTACTTAAAGAAATTAAGTTAAGTGAAAAATTTGAATTTGGCGCCATTCCTCAAACCTTCTTCTGCAATCCACTGCAGTAGTAACTTTCTGTGTCAACAGGTGGCAGCACAGCAGAAGTTTGTAAGATGGCCGACATCGATGTTCGTTTGAGACAGCGTTGTGTGATTGAATTCTTGAATGCAGAAGGTGAAACGCCCATACGCATTCATGAAAGACTGAAGAAGGTGTATGGTGTTGTGACAGTGGATGTCAGCACTGTTAGACGATGGGTTCGTCGTTGTAAGGAAGCTGAAGGGCAAACACCGTTGACTGACGAAAAGCGGAGCGGCAGGCCGGTGAGTGCAGTGACTCCACACAACATTCAGCAAGTTGATGACATCATTCGTGGTGACCGTCGGGTGACTGCAGATGAAGTGTGTCGCATTATTTCTCTTAGTAAAGGCAGTGTGATCACGATTATTAAACAATTGGGGTACTCAAAAGTTTGTGCACGGTGGGTTCCAAGAATGTTAACCGATCAGAATAAAGAGGCAAGGAAAACAATAGCCTCCCAACACTTGCAGCGCTTCCGTTTGGAGGGAGATGAGTTTCTGAAAAAAATTGTGACTGGGGACGAAACATGGGTGCATTTTTTTGAACCCGAATCAAAGAGGCAGTCAATGGAGTGGCGTCGCACAAGCTCGCCGAGGAAGAAAAAATTCAAAACTGTGCGATCGGCAGGGAAAGTTATGGCAACAGTTTTCTGGGATACAGAGGGTGTGATTCTGGTTGATTTTTTGGAGCAGGGATGCACAATAAATTCTGTTCAATACGTCACAACCCTCAAAAAACTTAAAGCACGTCTTCAGCGAGTTCGCCCAACAAAATCAATGGCAGATGTTCTTCTTTTGCATGACAATGCAAGACCACACACCAGTCGTCACACCTCTGACGAGATTGTCAAAATTGGATGGGAAGTTTTGCCTCATCCCCCATACAGCCCTGACCTGGCACCATCAGACTTCCATCTGTTCGGGCCACTAAAAGAAGCTCATCGTGGGATTCATTTTGAAGATGAGGAGGCCGTCAAAACATCCGTGCGTCAATGGCTTAGGAAGCAGAGCTGTGATTTTTACCGTGCTGGGATACATGCCCTTGTTCAAAGATGGACCAAAACTGTAGAGATGGGCGGAGATTACATTGAAAAATGACAAAATGATCCTCAATGTTGTGGTTTTCAACCTATGTAATTGCATTTAAATTTCCTGACAATTAAACGTAGAAAAAAAAAATAGGAGGCATTACTTTTTGACTGACCCTCGTATATTCCGCAGGTGACAGCTACGTTGACACTCTGTACCAAAGCACTGCACACGCAGATGATCAACATACTCTCCACGCTTTCCCAGAAACTTCTTTCACCGTTCCAACAAGACATCTATGCCTACATTAGTAGAATCTGCGACATGCTACGTCAAGACGGTGCACTTCATTTGTGGGCATAGGCCCTATACTTTGCTTTTATAGAAAATTTAGGAAAAAGGGGTTGACAGCTGTGTGTTTGGCTACGCTGGAACCTCGGCATTCGTCATTTTTCATTGTAGGGGCACAGATCTTTATTCTGAACTTTACAGATGTGTTGTCAGATAAATGTCCAGTTCCCGAGACCCATGTGAAGTATTGAGCATTCTTGCAAACAAGAATTCTCAGAAGAAACTGCAACTTACACCACCGTAAGATGAGCAGCTCGAAATTCCGAGGACAACGACGGGAAATGTCGGCGACAGAAACTTAAATGTCTGCCACTACAACGAAACTACGTATCCAGTGCGAGCAGTCGACAGCACAGAGGGACAACGCGGTATTCGCATAAGTAGAAATGTGCCCTTTCTGGGCCGTCTCGAGCATCGAAACTGGGTCCAAATGGATGCAAATCGTGGCTCATGCCGGCACAAATGATTTCTGCCACCTGGCTTCATAGGTCATTCTCAGTTCCTACAGGGATCTGAGTGCTTTGTAAGAGACAGGTATCCTCGGACGCAGAGTGGAAGCTGAGCTGACGTTTTGCAGCATCGTTCTCAGAACCGATCGTCGTCCTCCGGCTTGAATCTGTATCGACAGCTTAAACCAAAGCCTCAGATTATTCTGTGACGATGTCGGAGGGAGTGGAGAAGTGTAGGACCTCCTTATTATGTCAGACGTGCACTGCTTGCAAGAAGCAGCTACGGGATAACTCAGCAAGTGGTATATATATGCGTTTCATGATTGAGAAATACCTTCAAAAACTCGACAAATTACGTACCAACTTCGCAGGACTGAGAATAACACATCGGAGAAAAAAATTTGTTAATAAATAATTACCTTTTTGCAGAAGCACCTATGCAAAATTCCGAGAAACAGTCTCGCTTATAAAGAGTAATAATACCCACATACTACTAGGAGCAGAGAATAGGCTGAAAGCATAAGTGAATAACAACAAATTTTTAAATTCCGATTGGCACACACTTGAGGATAGACGCAAACTATCCCGAGAAAACCTACTTACGAAGTTTCAAGAACCAGTTTTCAATGATAAATCTAGGAATATACTACAACTCCATAAGTATAGCTGCCGTAGGGATTGTTAGGACAAGATTAGATTAATTACATTGTACACAGTGGAATTGGAAAAGTAATTTTCCCCGCGCTCCATATGTGAATGGAAATGGAAAAAGTCTAATAACTGGTACAATGGGAAGTACTCTCACCACTTCACAGAGCTTTACATAGTATGGATGTAGATGTAGATGTAGATGCAGATGTAGACTGAATATCACAAAGAAAAGTTGGAGGCCGGTTATGGAGCCGTATTTATAACCTAAATAGTGCGATAGCGTGTAATGGAATTAGTACAGATTCCGAATGCAAAATAATTTCGGGTGAATATAAGAATTAAAGGTGGATGAAGCATGGCACACGGATGCTTTTGTAAGCCCCCTGCCTCAGAAGCAGTAGTTGTGGAACATCTCAGGGAAATCTTGGAGAAGTTTGTGCAAAGACTTCCTTATTATGTTGCACGACTGGAGGATGATGTCATCTTGAAGCCGTAGACCGGGAGGCTCGAATGGTTAAGGTGGAGGTTGGGAACAGAGAATTGTGTCATATTGTTGTAAATGCCTTATCCGAAAATTGAGTTGAGCAATTAGTCAGAGAACTCACTCGTGAGGGCAACGTCTTAGATCTACTAGTTATTAATAGGCAAGAACATTTCGACTCTAGTCACTTATAGCGGGGAATCAGTAATCATAAGGGCACTATAGCCTCACTGGCAGTGGGAATGTTAACAAAAGTAGCAATATGTTTCTGATTAATAAGTGTAAGAACAAATATATTTCTTGTGGTGTCACCGCCAGACACCACACTTGCTAGGTGGTAGCCTTTAAATCGGCCGCGGTCCGTTAGTATACGTCGAACCCGCGTGTCGCCACTATCAGTGATTGCAGACCGAGCGCCGCCACGCGGCAGGTCTAGAGAGACTTCCTAGCACTCGCCCCAGTTGTACAGCCGACTTTGCTAGCGATGGTTCACTGACAAAATACGCTCTCATTTGCCGAGACGATAGTTAGCATAGCCTTCAGCTACGTCATTTGCTACGACCTAGCAAGGCGCCATTATCAGTTGCTATTGATATTGTAAAGAATGTACAGACAAGAGCTACGTTCAACATTAATGGATTAAAGTTAAGTATTCCACCAGCTACATCCTTTTTTTTTCTAGTCTAACTTCCTTGTCCTGTTCCAGACCTCACACCAGCCTGCGTGAGCTAAAACGCGTGCCTTTGGGCTTCCTCCTGCATTAGTGGGTTGGCCCTCTTCCCAATCCACAACATTTCTAATGACCTGAGCAGTCAACGTTAAATATTCATCTCCGAAATAAAAGTTATGATGGATTCACATCCATCATAACTTTGTTCGGCGCATACTCTACCGGTGGTTCAACATAGGCTTAGAAAGTTGCTTCGAAAGTAAAGACAACTTCACCATATATTTAAACGTTGTCGCAGCCTTATACATCATCATCGTCATCATAATCTCCTTCCAAGGATTAGATGTCATAGTCACCTGTTTCGGTCTCTATCATCCATCCATCCATCTCTTCTGATATCCACCTGGTTATCTTTCCAGTCAGTTGATGATTCATTATCCTTCTTGGCAATCCGTCATCTACCATTGCATCAACATGATCCTTCCATTTCATTCTATTCTCCGCTATCTTGTCTTTAACGGAAAAGATTTTTAAATCTGAGCTTATTCTTTAATTCATTATTTCATCTACTTTATTACAGCCTCTTACATATCCATGAACTTCATTTCTGCTGCCTGTATACGCGAAATTTTTTTTTATGTTACTGTCCATGATTCTGAACCATATACAAGATTAGGTACAACCATAACTTTATAGGATTTCATTTCTGTTCCCTTCTTTGTTTTTTGCCGAATGTTCATCCAATTGTTTCTCAGATAACTTGATATCTGAGAAGCATGAAATATATTAAACATGTGTAAAATATTTTTGACATGTGCGTATGTGAGCAAAGTTATGGCTAAAAAGCACATCCAAAATCCCTGGAACTGTTTCAATCAAATTTGGTACACGTGTTAGTTGCAGTGTGGTAAGAAATGCTGTAGGTGCAAGAAACACCAACCTCGTATTGGGGTGAGTGTGATAAGTGGAGAGAGAAGGGAGGATGAGAAGATTGACAGACAGCGAGGAGGGAGGAGGAGATAGGCACAAACAGGAGGAGGAAGAGATGGATGAAGGTAAGGAAGGGGGAAAAACACAGAGATAGGAGAGAGGAGGAGATGAACTGAGAGAAGGGCAGGAGGAAATGGAATTACAGGAGGAGGAGGAGATGGACAGAGGAGGAAAGAGCAGACGGACAGCAGGAGAAGGAGCACATGGCCAGAGGGGGAGGAGCAGATTGACAGAGAGAGGAGGCGGGAGGAGATGGACAGAAAGAGGGGCAAGAGGAGTGGAGAGATAGTGGGGAGTGGAAGAGGTGGACAGACAAAGGGGGTGAGAGGGTCGGTTGGGACGACGGACAGGGAGACGGGGGGTCGGGAGGATGGATGTATATAGAGAGGAGGGAGAAGATGTGGATAAAGAGAAAAGGGATGAGTACAGGGTAGAAGGAGGATAGAGAGAGGGAGAAGGAGGAGACGGATAGATAGAGGGAGCAAGAGGAGAAGGGCAGAGAGAGGGAGAAGGAGAAGATGGATAGAGAGAAGAGGGGAGAGGAGATAGACTAATTAGAACCTTGGGATAAATAAATTCCCGGGCAACTCCGGGTTTCTCAGTTATAAATATATTATCATTACACGAATGACCCGTTCTAAAGCCCGACTGTTCCTCGGAGATTATTGCATCAGCGGTAGTTTGTAAATCTTTGATTAAGAATTTTCCATTAAATTTTAAATCCTGTATTTAGTAAACTTATACTCTATAGTTTCCTTGGACTTTCCTACTGCCTTTTTTAAAATATAGAAATAACTTCAGCTGCGTTCCATTCTTCAGGTTCTGAATACCTCTTTCACACATATTCAAAAATTGGCGAAAACAAAATTCTAAAATTATGCCCCTGTGTTTGATTGATTCAGCATCAATTACGTCTAGTCCAGTAGCTTTTCAATTTTTTGTTACATTTAAGGATGCTTTTAATTCTCTTATGTCTGTTTGATATACAAAGTCATTATCACTTTTTACATAATAACTTTCTTGACTGTCTTCATCATACTACGTATTTCTGTAATAGTATATCCATGGATTTTCTCTTATTTTTATTCTTATGTTTCTCAGGTTTAAACACTATATTCTGTCTTCCGTGAATGACTTGTTCAACATTAGCCATAAATCTATTCCAGGATTCACTATGGTGTCTTATTATTAAAGTCTCTTGTTTTATTTAGGAAATTCGTTTTTCTTTAATACTGTTAGCTACTCGTATTTCTGTATTACGTGTTTTCAGACTCCTCTTCCCATCTGACATTTTACTCTTCCCAAGTACCTCATCAGCTATTTTCAACATTGCTAACTTTAATTTTTACCATTCTTCTTCAATATCATCTTTGGTTTCAAACGTTCGAATTTCGCATGTGTCTGTTGATATAAATTCCTTGTGATTTCTTCCTGTAGAAGACGAACTTTAAACTTCAAGTTTTTCTTTGGGTTTTCTTTACGTCTATTTTCTCCATCTTGACTTGTTGATAAGCAAAAACTAAACGACGCAAAAATGAGCCAAGGAGAGTCACACGTGAAGCGTTCAGCGAAATTGAAAGTTAAATTATATGTTCTGATCTGATTCAAAATCATAAAAGTCTTGGTCTTTTGTTTAGTCAGTAAATGGATCACGACCCAGTCACTCAGCGAGCATACTGGCATCGTAACGGAAGATGACAGAGAGAAGGCCGAAATACTAAATTCCGCTTTCCGAAATGTTTTTATCCAAGGAAACCGTTTTATAACGATTTTAAATAATACAACGGCATGGACTGTGAAAATTATAATATCACAAAACAATTTATCCAGAATTTTATATTCTGTATTTCAGTCTCAGAATCTACAATAATTTTTGTGTAAAGTAATTCTTTTAAATCCAAAAGTGTTATTTGAATGTCTTGTTTCCATTATTCAAGGCAACAGTTTTACACTTGGCCTAAAAGACATAACTATAGGAAAGAAAAGATAATAATACTCCCTAAGAACTTGAACAAAGACTCCACTTGATAATACGTCAAACAAATTCCCAAAGTTATTGACTCAGCTTGCCGAGCAGTCTAAGGCGCTGCAATCATGGACTGTGCGGCTGGTCCCGGCGGAGGTTCGAGTCCTCCCTCGGGCATAGGTGTGTGCGTTTGTCCTTAGGATAATTTAGCTTAAGTAGTGTGACCTAAGCAGTTAAGTCCAGTTAAGTCCCATAAGATTTCACACACATTTGAACTTTTTTTATTTATTTTTTTTATTTATTTATTGTTTTTTTCACTCAGCTTGCAATGTACAGACTTCCATTACGTTGAGTCCACATCCGATGAGAGAAACTTATTTTATAGAGGATTTTGTACATCTCCCCGATCATAATTGTTGCTAACATTCCACTGCACTGACAACAGTTTTTCTGTCCGTATTGGAGCCAAACTGTTTCAGACTTTGGCGCAAATCCGATCATGAGCGAACCAGTAACGTTTTGTCCCACCTGATATTGGTGGTATCTTTAAAATCCTGGATGCCAAAGTCCAGAAAGGTTGATTAGTGCACAGTCCTCTGCATTATCTCGCCGGCACTCATGATAGGCAGCAGCCCAGAGACCCTGTTTCGAAAATAAAGCAAAACCATCTCGAAATTACATTTGATTTGCCGCATTTATTCCGGAATCGAGTTGAAGCAAATTAATTAGTGTTACTACATAATCCATTGCTTGACTTTCTTCATTTGCAGTAAGAAGTCCTCCCACATACTGCGATTCAGAAGTTTTTCTATTGCGTGGATCTTTTCCTACGTGTTACAGCAGATTGCATAACTTATTGGTCTTCAGAAAATTCTTTACTGTCCTTCATCACTACCTCTACGTTAGCTGAAATCATAGCAAAAACTCACGTTATTGTCTACTTCTGTTCACGTTATAGTGTCATGCATAGGTTTCAGTAACCGCGATGCCTCTTCCAGTTTTTCTCATGCCTCATCCTCTAGCACGGCGATTCTTCCGGTCTTGTCGAACTGCACATTGAAATAAACCAACTGTTTCCAGTATAGCTTCCGTGTCTTTTAACAATTTACCAAAACATATTGCTACAGCAGTCAATCGTGCTCAATATGGAAGTTTGAGTGTGACAGATAATTCCTCTTGGCTTCGAATATTGCATTGGCGACGTGGATATAATTTAAAATTTTAATTATCTTTTCGGCTGTACTGTTAATTTGATGCAGTACTTCTACTGCCATAACTTCCTTTACGAGTAAGTTGATAATGCTGTGCTCTGATCAGCGTATGTTGGCGATATGCGGATATCGTTGGCCTGCAGACAGCATAGTTCTAGTATTGTCTGTTATAACAACAACAAACTTTTCATTGCGTATCTCGTCGATAATGTCAGTGATAATATTCTCACGATATTGGGCAATTTCTACTGCTCTACAGAATGCGTGATCTTGTAAAATACTGGTTCTGTAATTGTTATTATGAAATTACTACTTTAAACTTCTGTTTACGGCTAATTGCCTTTCTCTCGTGTCGTAGGTTATGACTTAACCATGTGTTTAACACTAGAACGACCGTGCACATCAATCTGACCGGTGAGCGTTGTTTAACATTAAATAAATAGCGTACGTTTTAATTTTGGGAGCTTATATTTCATGACTTTTAATGTAGCTTGGTGGTTTGTAATTTATGTAAAAGACTCTCACTTACTACAAAAAAATGAACGAATTATAAATATCTTTACCTTAAAGGACGGCAGCTGATCATTTTGACCAGTGCGATATTTTTTATGTTTTATGTCCCCAACGACGCAATAATAGATTTTTGTATCCGCATAGCTTACTTTATTTCACTGGTCTGATCTCGTTCCCTCTTTTTCTTTCCATTTTACCTTATTTACTGGAACAGTTGACATAATTTAGTTGCAGTTATCTGCCAAAGCCTTGTTACGCTCTGCAGAAGTTTAGCATTCATCATTATTGTGGTATGTTGGTATCTTCGTTCAGATGAGCTTCTGCAATTGCACAAAATTTGGAGTTGTTATTCTGGACCAGATTTCTCGTCTGTACACTGTCAAGTTTGGCTGCCTCAAATGACCTATACACGATTTTTATTTTCATCGTGCTAGACCTTTCTGGAATCAACGCCTGGATCCTTCATAAAGGGACAACAGAACAAAAAGTTATCTTGTTACCTGGTGAATGTTTCTTTCAGACCAGCAAAGGAACTGTCCTTTACATATGAACAATCAAGGAAAAGGCCTGTTCATATAATCATTGCTACCACTGAAATGTGTAACGTCCTGGTACGGAAGACCAGCCAGGTAGGAGGATACAAGAGTTCAAACAAAACCAAAAACCTGTGTGTGCAGTGCAAAAAGTTTTTATGTGGTCCATGTGCTGGATGTGTTCAGTACATGTGTGCAAAGTGCTGTGATAAAGATTGTGACTTTGACTGAAAACATGTCGGGGAAAAAAAAAAAAAAACGATGTTATTCACGGATTGCGCGGCCCCTCTTGCCGGAGGTTCGCGTTGTCCCTCTGGGATGGATGTGTGTGTTGTTCTTTGCATAAGTTAGTTTAAGTAGTGAGTAAGTCTAGGGACCGATGACCTCAGCAGTGTGGTCAATTAGGAATTCACTCATATTTGCACATTTGAGCAATGTTATTTGCTCATGATTATCAAAGAAATTTATGTCCATATTTCTTTCTAATTCGTAATAAATATATGTTTATGGACCGTTGGGATTTGAGTGCAACGCATTGAGATAAAAAGTGTTTTTTTTTATAATTGTATGTTTATTGGCACTTGTAAGTTTAGTATCAAAGTGTACTTTCAATGAATGTTGTATTTACGATGTATTTCTTACTTCGATCCTGTTCTCTTTAATTAAGCACAGTTTATATAGAAAAATTTAAGCGTAACACATTGGTAGGGTAAATTTAATACAGTAGTGGCATTTAAAGACACCGTACTGATTTAATTTAACAAATATAACGGAAAAAAACGAAAGACGAAAACATCAACGGTCAAAATGAGCGGTAGCTGTCTGTCTTCCTAGGACGTTGGCTAACGCCGGTCCTAGTGTTAATCAATTGCGAACATACTTGACATTCATTAAGATGATGTGCAGTCACGACGCAGTGCAAAATGACAGAGCTTGTTGCGATATTTCATCTGGGTTCTGTTTTTCTATCCACGGTTCGTGTTTCGTAATGATTGATTAAGGTGGTGCCGTGGTTAGCACACTGGACTCGCGTTTGGGACAACGACAGTTCAGATACTCGTTGCCATCCAAATTTAGATTTTCTGTGATTTCCCTAAATCGCTTAAGGTAAATGACGGAATGATTCCTTTGAAAGGGAACGGCTGATTTCCTTCCCAAACTTTCCTGATCCGAGCTTGTATTTTGTCTCTAATGATGCATTTGTCGACGGCACGTTAAACACTAACTTTCCCCTCTCCGCCTGTTTCATATTGATTCCATACACTGGCACTAGTGCACATCGCCGCAGAAGGCTTGATACCTATGATAGCCACAGACACTTCCGCGGATTTACACACTTGCGCAACGATTACAGAAGGGCATCACTGAATGGAATATTCTACCTCCGGCACCTCCTAGCTCTTGTCCTTCCTCTAACGAGCGTTTCCCGTTAAAAGGTGTTTCGCTGTCTCCAGGATACACCAATCTTACGGGTTTTAGCAATTTAAGCAAAGAAATAAATTTGAAATAAACCATTAAAATGTGGCCTATTGCTTAACTTGTTGTTTAACGCACCGTATTCTCTACCTAAAGTGAAGTATTCGAGCATTGAGAAAAATGAATTAAATAACTCGTTTTATTCAAAACACTTCCACGGTTGAGCTACTGGGCGGTGGAGGACGTGTATATTATTGATGGCCAAAGCAGAGGTCTCATACACGCCATCTACCCGCAGACCTGGATTACCCTTAACAGAATTAAGTATCGGAAGGGTGTCAGAAGATGCAGCTCGTTCTTAACTTGGTTCTTTCTGTAAGTTCATTCATGCGGAATGTCCTGTGTTTCATCTGTTGTTTAAGCTCACCTTATGGTTGTGCTCACTGCAATTGTTACTCCGAATAGCCACCTGCTTAAACAAACATTTGTGAATAGGCCAACTGAGATGAAACTCTTGACTCTTAATAATTTTTTCGCATTATCTAATTAAGTGTGGAGAGTTATTTTGCGAAGTATTCCAATAAAATCATTCGGCTGCAAGCCAGAGAATAACAGAAGCGAAATTCACAAGATTTAAAAGAAGAGGAGGGGCATCCGTTACACCAGCTTCTATTAATATCTACATCAACACTCTGCAAACCACTGTGAAGTGTATGACAAAGGGTACTTCTCGTTGTACCACTTATTAGAACTTCTTCCTGTTACATTCACGATCTGTAATTAGTCTAATCTTGTCTTCACAATCCTTACGAGAACGATACGTAAGGAGTTGGTGAAAATTGCCTAATTCCTCAATTACTGCTGTGTCTTGAAACTTTTTAAGTTAGATTTCATGGAATAGTTGGAACCTATCTTCCGGTATCTGACAGTTAAAGTTTTTCAGCATCTCCGTGACGTTCTCATATAGGTCAAACACTTATATGTCCTGTCCTTCTTTGTATACGTTCAGTATCCTCTCAGAGTCCTATTTAGTATGGGTTCTACACACTTGAACAATATTCTAGGATAGGCCGCACGAGTGGTTTATAAGCTATCTCCTTCGTAGACTGATTGCATTTTCCCAGTATCCTACCGTTAAACCGGAGTCTGCCACCTGCTTTACCTACAGCTGAGCCTATGTGAACACATTTCATATCGTTACAAATTTTTACACTCAATTATTTTTTACAGGTTTCAGACAAAATCTATTTCACCCAACTGCATACCAACCGGAGGGGTGAGTGGGGCACTCGCCTGCTCCCCACTTGAAAATCTGTGGAGGGCGAGATACAGGTTCTGACACCCCCTCCCCTCCTCCTCCTCCTCCTCCAGTTCAAATTGCGAGATACAAAACTTTGCTCATGATTGATCAAACTGCTGCATCCTTAAAGCTAATATCTGCCAGACAAAAATAAAATAATTATAACTCAAACTACATTCTTTCCCGGCCTGTCATAAGTATGTATGAAGGAATGGAAGATCTTATAAATCGAAATAGTTTGTGTCTTATCTGTGGCTACATTACGAGAAAGGAGTGACTGCATTAGATTTCTCCACATAGTGAGCAATAAAAGACCACAGAAACAACCTGTTTTTCTCAAATAAGGTTTCTGTATCTGGAAAAGTCTACATAAAACTTCAAATCACACGAGAAGAGTCCCTTTCATCTAGAGTCTGTCGAGATTATTCAGCAACGTGAAAACAGCACAGCAGTGGTCGACCAAGCCGTATGACATCTGCTGGCTGATCAGGAGAAAACCAGAAGTGCTTTACTAATAATTATCTGTTCACTCGGGTTCCTGGATCGGATTGGAAACTGTTACGGCGCAAAGTCAGTCACCAGCACGCCAGTCGGGAACGACGGGGAAGAGAAGGCTGTGAGAGGAAGTCAACCAATCGCACGCTGACCAGACCTTCCTCCAGAACGACAAAGCGACAGCAGCGGCCCCTATGTGAAGAGGACGTAAGCGCCGCGACCGAATGGTGACGGACAGTTTTGTAGCAACTTCAAGATAGACCACTTCGCTTGTACTCTCTATGTGGCACAGACTTGGAATTGTCTATGCTGTAGAAGATTATTTTGTATGTCGCCCTTCGCTTGCGACACATCTGTGTAATTGCAAAAGTTATGTACTGTAATTTTCTTTTTGTAATAAAACTCATTAATACGATTTGTTTGAATGTTTGTCTGACGAACCCGAGTATGCAGGCTTCCTAGACGCCACAGATACGCACTGACAGTTCACTGGAACCTCATGACGATTCTCGATTAGAAGAAGAATGATGTACGAGAATTGAAGATCTGGCTGAAGCACCGCGTTTCTTCACTGGCGCCAGAGATACAAAACGAAATACTGGAAATTATAGCTGACATTAGATTTTGTGCAGCAATAAAAGTAATTGTGGCAGGGTCAACGACGGACGTGGCTAGCCAGGAGTAGTTCACTCTTTGTGTATGTTGCGTCGACCCTGAGACGTTCGAAGCAAAAGGACTTTTCTCTGGTTTATACAGTCCGACGAACTCAAGGTGACAAATTCTAGGATCTGCTATTAAATGCATCCTTCTAAGATTCTCATTAGGAATTGTGTTTTCACACGACCATTGTTTCGATGGTGCAGCTTCCTCAAGACCAGCCAAAGAACTGTTATATCCACTGAAGTAATCATTGTTTGGATCTAGCACTGCCGGAAGTTTCAAGAAGCAGTGATCCATTGTGCGAAGTCTTGGTAACTGTGATAACGTCAGCTATAATTCTGGAATCTACAAAAAGGAAAAACGTTCACGCAAATATTGTGTCGACAAAAGTAATCAAAATCTGAAATTTTAACCGCAGGTACCAATGTGTCCCACCCGATGAGCTGTAAGAGTAAAATCTTTCTAACATTTCAGGTCCAGGAAACAGTGACCGAAGTACTGAATGCACAAAATTCCATCAGAAACGAAAGACAGTCAGTCCTGCAGGGCTAAGTTTAGTGGCGCGTGAAGTTGGACACTACTTTTTTTTATATGAAAGTCATTATCGAAGTGTTTGGCTAGATCTCTACAGAATCGCAATTTTAATGAAGCCGGGATGAAGCGTCCAATAGATGTTCTGAAAGGAGCTCTTGCGAATTTTAGGGCAGCGGAAGCATTTGATATTCTGTTGGAGAAAGTCGAAGATTATTCCAAGAACCTAAATCTGAAAGACTCAAATATCTCACGACAAAGAAGAATACCAGTGAGACTATAACACACACAAACATCATCCGGTCTTGAATAACTGTCTCATGATCGAAGATTTAAAAATTATGTGTTAGAAATTCTTCATGTCTTTTGATTGAAATAAGATTCAACCAAGAGGATCTAAAGCGACTATTACATCTGGAAGAGATACACCCCAAACAAAACGTCCATGTGCACGACGTGCTGAAGACTTGCTTGGACAACACACAGCAGACTTTAACCTACACAGGCTTGATTCGTAGCTCGAAAATATTGGGAACCATTGCGACGTGTATAACCATGTAATGTATTCTCTATTCGAAGATAACTTATTGCTGGAAGTGATAGGGTTAAAGAAATGTTCAGGAGGTTATTCGTCTGATCAGTCTGATTACCGCCGGCATCCTCTGACAGGTCATACAGCACTTTGCGACGACTTAAAATTTGCATGAGATCAACAATGACATATTTATTCATTCACCTACTCCTGCTTCATATTTATCAATACAGTGCTGGGAGAATTAATCTTATGGATACCACGGAGGAATTTGTTTTCCGAACTGTGGAAAGGAAAACAACACTCGGGAATTATATGTAAAATTTTTGGATTCTGCAAAGAACGCCGGCCGCTGTGACCGAGCGGTTCTAGGTGCTTCAGTCGGCAGATTCGAATCCTGCCTCAGGCATGGATGTGTGAGATATCTTTACGTTAGTTAGGATTAAGTAGTTCTAAGTCTGCCGGCCGGAGTGGCCGTGCGGTTCTAGGCGCTGCAGTCTGGAACCGAGCGACCGCTACGGTCGCAAGTTCGAATCCTGCCTCGGGCATTGATGTGTGTGGTGTCCTTAGGTTAGTTCGGTTTAATTAGTTCTAAGTTCTAGGCGACTGATGACCTCAGAAGTTAAGTCGCACAGTGCTCAGAGCCATTTTTTTTTAGTTCTAAGTCTAGGGGACTGATGACCTCAGATGTTAAGTTCCATAGTGCTCAGAGCCATTTGAACCATTTGAATGAGACGTCTACCAATGACCGATTGTTATTACGATCTACAGCAAATCTCAACTAATGTTTGAAAGTGGTCTCAGAGAAAAGTAGAACTAATGTCTTCCCAAGAGTGTGATGTCTGTTTCAAAACTGAAAGAACGAAAGTGTTTCCAAGAAACGGGGCCTACAGAATTGGGCCCCTAGGGCCCACATTCACAACTTTTAATATTAATGACTTTTTTTTCTCTGTAGAACAAAGTGAGTGCCTTAACACACCATCCCACACTATCGATTTATATATTATCTTACCGGTTTTGTTGAAAAATGTACGTATGTCTAATTCACTTTAGACGAAATCATTGAGTAGCTTGCTTGTCCTATCTTTCCTCCTCCCCAAAAAAAGAGAATCAATGAATGGGTTTGACCTCAACCACCCCTACCCTCCATCCCCCCTCCCCCGCATCACCCTGCACATACACACACACACACACACACACACACACGCACACACACACACACACACACACACACACACACACACACACACAAAATAAATTGGTATGCCACTGAGTTCATCAGATAGACCTGTGCCACATATTGATACAAACAGGACATTTGTCTAGCTTTTGCAGATATAATATACAATTTATTACATAGCGAGACTGTATAGTGACGAGCGAACACCTGTGTGTCATAATTAGTCAGCAAAGTATACGAAATTAACAAAAGAAAAGACCCCCACGTTTTAAAGTTTCTTTTTACGAAGACGGATGAAAAGGGAAATACTTTTGGCAACTGACCTAATCAGGGAAAAATGGCTCTGAGCACTATGGGACTTAACATGGGAGGTCATCAGTCCCCTAGAACTTAGAACTACTTAAGCCTAACTAACCTAAGGACATCACACACAGCCATGCCCGAGACAGGATTCGAACCTGCGACCTTGGCGGTCGCGCGGTTCCACTCTGAAGCGCCTAGAACCGCTCGGCCACAGCGGCCGGCCTATTCATGGAACTTAAGAGCTACTCTAAGAGAAAAATAAACCTTAATTCTTAAATTACTGTGTATTGCAATTCTTCGTAGATAGTTGTATTTATCACATTTTGTTAAAGTACTGTATGTATAATGTTTTCTTCAATGAGTCAGGAATCACGCCTTGGAGAGGATATTAATTTTGAAAAATAATATTCGTGTGACCTGCTCGTAGACTGTAAATCAGCATCGTCAGCTCTTAGTTAGCAATAATTTCGCACCCAGATATTTGTGAATTGAACTCAACGATCAGAGTGGTTAGCTTGTGATTATTTGGGTGTCACGTGGCCTAGATACAATTCATATCTCCTCGGGTAAAAAGGCCTTTCTTCCTGTGAGTAATCAACGTATTAAAACCTCGGAGGAATAGAAAAATAAAAAGAAAGTACTGCAAAAATTTGCAGACGAGAGTTAGATGCTCGGTCGACGCGGGCGGAAGTGGTCGTCAGGTGAGGGGGGGGGGGGGGTGCCGACCCTCGACCGATGTCGATGGCGGTGAGTCGTCGATGACGAGCAGCCAAGTGTGGGGCGTGCCGGCTGTTTGTTACCAAACGTCGCGAAACAAACGCCACGAGGCATGCCAGCGCACGGCTAATGAGGCAGCAACAATAATTTTGGGCGCGCGTGGGCCGACGCGCTATTCCTGGCGCGGCGGAGAGGCGAGCCGCGAGGAGGCGAGCCGGCGAGCGGCCGCTCAGCTCACAGACGTCTGCCGGCCCTCCCGAACAGCGCAGCCGTCTGTTCCGAGACATAGTGTGAGTGCCGCGTGCGCGTCGCGATAAGTACCGGCTTCTCTGTGCTTGTGCTTGTGCTTGTCTCTCTGGACGCCACACCATAATGCCTGTGCGACTGTGCCGGAGCTAACGCTTTTCTGGAGCCATTCTGTATGTTCCCGCAACCTGTGTTGTGGTGCTCACTTAGCATCGCCAGCTCTCCGGCGAGAGAATGAAAAGTTTTTTTTTCTGTTTGTTTGTCGATATCGTTAAACGCTACTGTGGCATCCTACTCCACTCCGCTGCTTCACTCACCTGAATCCCGAGTCCTGTGCCGTGACGTGGGAATATGGTATGATATTGCAGGGCACGTTACCCACGTCTCCACGAGGCTGTTGAGTCCCGACAGTTTGGTGGCAATTGGCCCGCCCTCTTGAGCGGATACAGATGAATTTGAGCTCCTGTGAAGAGGAAAATCCATGCCCCGCTCACCGCTTTTTCCCGTAATGTCTCCGTCTTTCCTGCAAGCTTTCCCTAATAACTAACCTGTACGCTACTTAGCTGTCGAGTGAAATGGAAGAATTATCTGTGATTTGACTCCTATTAACTAATTAACATAGTATCTTGTTCACGTAAATGACTAAGAATTGTGCTACTCTTGCTCGTAACATCCAGTCTTACACTTTTTTTCATTATCGGAGCAATACTCGTAGTGAGTGCGTTTTAAAACCCTGTGTTGACGACTTTATCGTGGTGTTTATTTCAGATCAACACAAAGGAAAGTGCTATAGAACTGTGAATGTCTAGAAACATGTGCTGGCTGTGAATGGATTTGTAGATAAATTATTGATCAGAAAGTTAAGCGTATAGTGGCCGTGCACGACCCTCACTTACTGGTTTCCATTAGTAAAGATCGTAGAATATTAAGTCAGCGAGACAATATGGAAGAAATGTGTGATCTGGAAGTGTTACTTTTGGACTACGTGAAAACTGCACCTCAGTCGATATCAGACTGCTGTGATACCTAATTTATTAGATACTCAATGTCAAATAACAGCGCCATAGTTTCATGCTCCAGGAAGAAGAGTAGGTTCAGTGTGTCGTACAGATATTTCTTTTTGCGTGCATCTTGTCGTCGCTGAAGTAATTTCTCTTTTTTTTGTATCCAAAAAATCAATTATGGGTAAAAGAATTGAATTCCTGCACAGACTGAAGTTTTCGTGATAAAAAATCGTGCAGAAGGCTCCACTTGTAATGCAGGCATTTCCATAGAAAGTGAAACTGTCAAGAAATGTGTGTGAACAGTGCATCTGGGGCGAAGACGAGGAAGGCCTGTGGCGTCCTTCGGCACCGCCTTCTGCTCCCCAGGGTCTGTGTTACGCAACGGATTCTCTCAGTCTGAGGAGCCCAGCTTCGCCGTGGAAGCACCCTCTGGTTACCTCCAGCTGCTGACAATTCGTCTGTCTTCAGGATCCCCTACAGAAATAAACAGTGACTACCTAGTTCTAAAAGCGTTGAAACAGATTTTCGATGGTTCAGCTGTTTAAAAATAAATCTAGGGCGTGTCGCTGTAGGTTCGTGCCACGGACTACTTACAGATCTCGTGTGACACACAAACCTACACACGCTAAAACTCTGGCCTTGTGGAGTTTCCAGTGACTGATAGCCACTGCTCAAAGGAAGACAGTGCATAGCATCGTGCATTTCGCCGAGCCCTCCTACTGGTAACGGTAACTCTTTACAAGTTGCAGGGTATTTAACGAATATAAAATTGTGTATCATTAAAGATACTCGTGTTGTATACATACAAGTGCGTCTACATCACTGAGAAATCGTGAGATGGTGGCTTCTGATGAAAACTGTAATGATGCAATCCTCGGCAATCGTGACTAAGATAATCATTTGTAAACAGAAGTTAAATTTGTAATATATGTCACAGAGCTGGTGCGGTTCAAGTTTAGAGGAACAATGAACTTGTAGAAATAACGGAATCGAATGTAACTGCGACATATTAATAATACCATGGATCCAGTCACTGGATGCGCTATTTGAAAGTGCACCGTACACGAAGCGCGTGCTGACAATACTCGATTTCTGTTCTAATTATCGGGGTTTGATCTCATTGAAGAAAGAAAGAAAGACAAGTATTTAATGACCCATCGACTCGAGGTCATGGGAGACGAGGTACAAGCTCAAATAGGACAAGGATGGAGAAGGCAATCGGCCGTGTCTTAAACAGCGGAGCCATCCCAACATTCGCCTTTACCGGTATACGAAAACAACGGAAAATTTTTATCTGAATGGCTGGACAGGGACTTCAACCCTGTTCCTCCAGACTGCATGTCCATTGCCTTAGCTACTGCGCCGCCTCGCTCGGAGTGATCTCGTTGAGTCACGCAGATGAAATTAAACGGAATAAAAGACATACCGATAGTGTGTGACAGATAACTGATACGAAAGCACTTGCAACATTCTGGGAAAAATTCTATCTGCGGAACGTGGAGAGTGGAGGCAGCCTCATCCCGCACCTTTTGATCATTTAGATTCCGTTTTCCTTCCATCAGCGCTGTTTATATGAAACAGAAGGGAGAGAAATAAATTAATTGTAAGAAAACACTAAAATATGTCTCACAGAGCTTTCTAAAAAGCATACTCGCATGATGGTTTCAGGGAATAGTGTACAGGATGAGAAAAATAAATAGGTTGAAATTATAAAGTAACCTAAGCCACCTAAGAAAGCAGCCTACGCTTAGAAACATTCTCTGTAGCTGAGTTACATAAAAGTGCTTTCTTTAAATGTTAGTCGTGGCGTATTTTGTGCATTTGCGCGATTCTTTCTGCACGCCAGATTCGCACGAGCGGGAAAAGCAACCCCAGCGCCACCAAGCTGGAAGACCTCAATTAAAATTTCAGGTCTCAAAGGACTAAGAAGAACTGCCTGGAGCCACAAAAGATTGTATTATTTGTTTAGAAATAAATCTGCTGGAAATCGTATACTCTACTGTGTTCTCCTCGCTACCGAAATGTTTACATCACAGGACAATGAAATGCTGGACGTCATAAATTTGTACTCTGGATGAACGTTCGGTCTTACATCGCACATTCTACACAAGTGAATTGGTCAAAGAAACATCCTCGTGCATCTACTTAGTGAGTGAATGAGTTTAAACGGATAACAGTGTTGCTCTTATTTCAAGTTATGTTGATGTTAGGTCTGGAATATATGCCTTTATGGGTTTGTTAGCTTAACAACAAATTTCTTCTGTCGATAGAAAATTTAAACTTCATTCGTCTCTTGCAGAAACGATTGGTCTACGCGAACGACGCTATATGCACTCCGATTCCCGGTCATACGTCAGAATATAATCTATTCTACTACGGAAAGCGCGTTAACTCGAAAAATGCCGTTCATGTGCTCTCTGGAATGGTTCGGAGTAAGAGAAGAAATTGTCTCCACACGATATACAACTTACTCCTCTTAAACATTGCGAACAGCTTTCACTATTTCAGTGGACATGTGAGTTAAAGAAAGTGCCTAACGTTACGATTTTTAGGAAAACTATGTTAGGTTGTCAAGGAAATGTAAATAGAGCGTATCAGGACATAAATTCAGTGTGTCTCTCGATGTGGGAGTTATTGCCACTTGCCGTAAACAAAGCTCCGATTGGTTTTTGGCTTCTCAAGCCTTACAACCACTGCGTCTGTTACGATGCATCTCTATGAACGTAACATACGACGTCTAAAGTACATACTGTCACATCATTCCGTTGTATGATGTAGAAAATGGGCTAAAATTTGCTCTCACGGACGAATTCGAGATGGCCTGATTGTGCAATCAGGCGCAGCTGGACAAAATTTCATCTTGCAGTTTCAATCAGACCATGAATTTTAGGTACTCTTAGATGTTTATAGCAACAATGCCTATCAAGGGAAGCGCATGCCTCTTGAGAGAAGCTTCAAGACACCCCGTAGCATGCATACCGACGTCCTACCGTGCAGACTTTCCCTACTCAATATTTGGCATTTGTGGTTCAGAAATGCATAGAGGGGGAAAAACTTTACCTCGCTTATTGGCCGATAGTATACTGTAACTGTGAGTATTACTCCTTGCTGAACATTCGCATGATGAGGCAGGTTCGCTCTACACGAGAACGTAATCAATAACTATCGCACTTCTAACTACGCGTGATCACTTGTTCGCGATATTTTAGGATACACAAAGCTACAGGATGTGTTTCAAGACGATATTTTACTGGAAATTATTGCAGATGAGCCAAAGCTATCTCCTTTGCGCCACAGTTCTCACTATACAAAACAAAGACAATTTTTTGACAAGGAAACTGGAAACACAGTAGGGCAAATACGTTCCACTCTAATACTTCGCACCGGCCTAAGTGGCCGTGCGGTTCTAAGCGCTGCAGTCTGGATCCGAGCGACCGCTACGGTCGCAGGTTCGAATCCTGCCTCGGGCATGGATATGTGTGATGTCCTTAGGTTAGTTAGGTTTAACTAGTTGTAAGTTCTAGGGGACTAATGACCTGAGAAGTTGAATCCCATAGTGCTCAGAGCCATTTGAACCATTTTTTTTCTAATACTTCGCCTGCAGGCCCTTATATTACTGTCAACTGTATTGCTGCTTAATATGAATATGGGTAACAAAGACCAATGAACGTAAGAACTAAATGATATGCAATCAGATCTCAAGCGAAACCAGTTACAAAACAGCAAATTGGGAAATCTAGAGCTGGTTGATAGTTGACCTCGCTTTTCCTCCTGATGGCCCACTTTTTGTCTTTTACCATTAACTTAGATTTATTGTTAATTTGAATCTTTCATCAAACGAGCCGAGACATCAAGATATTGGTCAGAGAATAATACGACAAATTTATTCTATTGAAATTCTTTCAGAGTAACTGGTCTTACTGGGTGTGGTGTTACTCAGAGACGAAGCTGTAGTCACACCCTGTTCAGCGCAGCTCATAGATGAAGAGAATTATAGCAGTCACTTTACTGTTGGTTCAATGAGCGGCCCTAGAGGCGTTATGTGTATTAAATTACTGATTGCCGTAGTTGTTCCGCGAGAAGACCACGAAGCGATTGATGTAAAAATGTTTATATCTCGGAGGAGCTAGGTTCCGCACACAACGGTCTTCTACTCGGCTGAAATTTGAAACCAGTACCAATTGCACTAATTAACTGAAATGAACTTCATTTAGGTCATCCTAGCTTGAAGACTCTGTAGCTCTATTTTAAACTTACCGCTATACAAAAAAAAAAAAAAAAACGCGCCGCTATAACACGTTTTATTTGAATATAAGGCGAAGAATAAAGGAACGAAGGCGTGATCTGATGCTCACCGTCTAGTATGCTTCACATTATAATGTAGGTGATGTGGTTTTCAGTATAATGTAAGTTAGGTAGTTACAGGTTGAGCATTCAGTAATTTTATTGAGGTATTAGATCCCAGTAAATTAGTGCTGTTTAGAAAATGAGAGTAAAGGACTAAATAAACTGATGGACTGAAGGACTTATTTAGCAACGGAGAAGTTGTGTGAATATGCTCGACATTGGTGAAAGAATAATCAACGATAACTGTTAATAATCCATTCAACCATTATTAGGACAAAACGAAAAGAGAGAGATTGTTTTTAACATTGACATCCACATCATCTCTAAAACACGCTAATTTGTGCTACCACCTGAATATCGAACTGGGTGCCATAAGCAGAACAGTTCGTACAATAGGCAAACGCAGAAATGTACACAGCGTAAGTGACACTTCACCTTGAGAGCTGCTGATGCCTGCACCATGTGATCCTGTGATCCGAAAAGAGGACTCGGAAAGATGATTAGAATTACTGCTTCGTTTTTCAGTTCAGCCGTGACTATTCTCATGATGGCTAAGCGTTTATTGACGTTTCTTTATTTTATCGTGGCTTGGAGTTTAGTAGCCGACATGCTGTTCTATCTAAATGGGATTTCTTGGCAGTATTCCGCAATTATTAAATTTTGAAGCTTGGCGTTTTTCTAAAAAGATTACCAAACTCTAGACATCCTGTTTCATTCAAGAAAGCGAATAAGTCGAAACACTTTCCCACATACTAGTATCTTTAACTAAGAAGAAATTGCAAGGGTAGCCAGCAGGGTGTTCAGATCGATGATGATGATGTTTGGTTTGTGGGGCGCTCAACTTCGCGGTTATCAGCGCCCGTACAAATTCCTAACCTTTGCTCAGTCCAATATTGCCGCTTTCATGAATGATGATGAAATGATGAGGACAACACAAACACCCAGTCATCTCGAGGCAGGTGAAAATCCCTGACCCCGCCGGGAATCGGACCCGAGACCCCGTGCTCGGGAAGCGAGAACGCGACCGCGTGACCAAGAGCTGCGGACTGTTCAGATCGAGCAACAGCCCTTCAGTACATATAGTTTGGATGGTTTTCCATATGCATCGACGCTTCTTGTTTGAGAAACTCTAACCGAGAAGAAAAATAGACTGTACACGCCGTTACAGGTTTAAAAGCACATTATTCGGCGCGTAGTCTTTGTGAAAGAGAAACAACAACGGCGCTAGAATGTTAGATAAGCTGTAAGTTCAAACCTTGAACGAAGGACTTGTTTTGCGACAAATTTTACGAAACTATGGGAATGAAAATATAGAACTGACGTGCTGTTTCGAGACGCTAACGGAAAGATTGTTAAGTGACGCTGTGAAATCAGGAAGCTTGACTTGGAGTGAATGTCTACACGAATGGCGAGCCCACAACGACATCCTCAGGTGCTCAGAAAATTTTCGATGCAAGCTTCACTACATCGTCTCTAACATAATAAATATCGTTGACGCATACGAGTGTAAAGTGTACAACATAGCATTGCTTTTGTACGTAGTGCCATACTTTGTCACGGTAATAGCACCGCCACAAACAGCAGAAAAGAGAACGTGAGTGAAAACATTTTTGGTAGCGAAAACTAAGGCATGTGTAATCACACCGGAGAAGACGGCGATAAAATGATTTTTACTATGAGAATGGGGCTGAACAATAAACTGCGGTAAAAGTAAGCCTGCACCAATAATAGCTGACAGTCATATATTCGACCAACGGTAGAACTAGGTAATAAAACAACCCACTGAGATTGATAAAACAATTTTAAGACATGTGTGGGTCAAAGTAAAAAATAATAAACAGTGCTCTACTCAAAGCTGATGATCGCGTAATACCTTAAGGAAATAAGCTTTAAAAATAATTGGCTCTGAGCACTATGGGACTCAACTGCTGAGGTCATTAGTCCCCTAGAACTTAGAACTAGTTAAACCTAACTAACCTAAGGACATCACAAACATCCATGCCCGAGGCAGGATTCGAACCTGCGACCGTAGCGGTCTTGCGGTTCCAGACTGCAGCGCCTTTAACCGCACGGCCACTTCGGCCGGCTTTAAAAATAATTGATTTTTAGTATTTCGCGTAATTATTGACGGAATTTAAAAATTTTAAATGTTTTCATAATCTACTCGTCAAGAGGTATAGTCTGATGTTGAAAGTTTAACACAAGAAGATAAGTATTATAGTTAGAAACTATGTGTTTGACTTGAGGCCGCATAACTGTCGGCGCGCAAATTCAAGGACTCCATTCACCCAGTATCTGACAATGAGAGTACTTACCTATCTCCAAAAACGTTTTCACATAATTTCAAACCTTTACGAAACTTTTTCTTGCTGACGCCCCCCAAGAAATGTCGAAAGGAAAAAAGTTTATCGCTTACTACATTTTTGTTGTTCGGTATTAGGAACGACGTTTTAACTTATAACTTAACACATGTTTCAGGACATATGATGCCACAGACATTAGGATGCGCGAAAAACTAGCTTTTGTTTAAAACGGAGCCCAAATTACCCAGTTTATATTCATCCTGTGATTCATAATGAGAGCACTTTGTGACTTCCAACAAACTTCAAAATATAATTTAAAACCCTTCCTAACCTTTTTCTCTCTTACATGCTTAAAGGCAAATATTTAAGACGTTAAATCGTGTTTCAGAACATATGATGCCACAGACATTAGGATGCGCGAAAAACTAGCTTTTGTTTAAAACGGAGCCCAAACTACCCAGTTTATATTCATCCTGTGATTCATAATGAGAGCACTTTGTGACTTCCAACAAACTTCAAAATATAATTTAAAACCCTTCCTAACCTTTTTCTCTCTTACATGCTTAAAGGCAAATATTTAAGACGTTAAGTCGTTTGTAAAATAGTCAGATGTTCGCAGTTGTTTTGTACATGGGTCTTGGACTCTTTAATGAATCGGGGGTTTAATTGTTCTCTATATTCTGCAAGAAAAAATAGTCATATGTGCTACAGACTTGACAATTGATCAGGACCTCGAATCATTGCATGAACGGAAGGCAACCTCCCGTATCACCGAGTTGGCATAGTTACCTATGTTTCACGAATTTCTTTCGGAAAGTTTGGATAAGATGGCTCAGTACGGAAACGAATCCCTCAATGAGCACAGTGATTATATTGACACGCACTGTTTACATATACATTTAGAAAATTCTATATATTTTATCGAATAAAAATATCAAAAATTAAGAAAATATTGAGGGGTTCGGAAATTTCTTCACGACGAGATCTCGCAAAACGTCACACGATCCACTACTCGCGAGAACAAATCCAATAAAGTTCGCGAAGTAAGCACACTGCATTTTAGGGATTCACATACAGCACTGATAAATTATATCGCATAACCGGAAGTAGTTAACAGAATGTTATTTTGTAAAGACATTCATGTTTAACGTTAACAATGCTGTAGATCCAAAAGGATGATGTGCCGCGCAGCGAGCGCCTGCTTTGTGACGTTATGTAAATGACGAGTGGACTGGATGTGATGCTTCCATTCGGTGGCCTGTGAGGTATCATGAATTTCTTCCCGTGGGTTCATGTGAAGCCATCAGTTTATTGCAGCAACAAACCAGACACCGTGTCTGACTAAACAGCACTCCTCCGTGTAGCTATAATTGTAATTAGTGCGAACACGCTACAGAATATACGCACTCATTTCATTCCGAGTTCAGAAACATGTATTGCAGCTGATGGAACCAATTCTGAATAACGTTTATAATTTAATCAAACAACTTTGAGTGTGTGGTATTGTGCTGCTCAGCTCGTGCTGCAGTTTTCATTTAAAGACACTGTCAGTTAACGTGAGATCTAGGACGCTGTACAGATAACGCACGGCAGTAATTGTGCATATATCGGGCAACTGAACATCTTGATCCACAACAGTGACCGAAGTAGGTAAATTTCTTGTTATGCAATGGTGACGGGTTCCATGAATATTCTGTCCTTGTAATCTGGTCTCTAAAATACGCGACTTCTGCTTCCCTCTTTCGCAGCAAGGGCTTGGAATCCGCAGATTACCCTTTCATGTTGTGCAGGCCGTCTCCTCGCAGGCCAGCTTCACGGGACCAGCTACGTAAGTTACGTCTAATAGATGTAACAAAGTGGCGGCGACTCGGGGTACGTTCAGAATACTTCGACCTTACGGCTACGAGCGAGTTGGTTCAAATGGCTCTGAGCACTATGGGACTTAACTTCCGAGGTCATCAGTCCCCTAGAACTTAGATCTACTTAAACCTAACTAACCTAAGGACATCACACACATCCATGCCCGAGGCAGGATTCGAACCTGCGACCGTAGCGGTCGCGCGGTTCCAGACTTTAGCGCCTAGAACCGCTCGGCCACACCGACCGGCTACGAGCGAGTGTCTAATCGTGGTGGCAGCTGAGGATTTCTCTCGTAGCATTACTGTTGCCTCATATTTGGTGATTGTAACTGCATCGAATTCTATGTATGATCATATGTGTAAATTATATACATTATATGTATGATTATATGTGTCACGAATAAAGTGCGGAAGCTAGTTAGAGTTTCGTTTCTGAATTAGTTCATGTGCGGAACTAAGTAAGCTTACATAAATGATTATCGCGGTATTTTAAATCCGTCTTCGCAACTACAAGAACATGTGTATTTAATTACCTAACGCGTTTCATTTTATTGAAATAAAACATCATCAGTGGTAGTATTTCTGCCAGATCTCGCTCACATTGGGAAACGCAGTCTGCTTGCACGCTTTGAGGTGTTCCTTCGTTTGGCACACAAATTAAGAATTAAATCAATGAACTTTAAACAGTGCAACGAATGGAACTGATGCGGCCCGAACTCGACATCATCCGTAATAGGAAGTAAAAATTTACCATTCACTGACAGCAAGTCAGTTGTTTACCGACCAGACACATAGTTCTTTAACACGCAGTCTTCTAATTATATCTGAACGAAAACCGAACCCTTTTGTGTTTGTGAGCACTGAGATAAAGTGAAACAACCTTCCTCATGCTGCATTGTTCCTACATTGCGTACATTATCAGATGTTTCCTCTAAAAAGCATTATAAAATTTTGAGGAAGAATATTTTGTTTTCAGAATTCGCTTTTGAAAAGGTTGGTTGGACATATTACAATACCCTGTACACAGAAACGATCAACACATCTCTTTGAGAGCCACTAATGCTAGTTAACCGGTTTAATTTAAGTCATCTGTCATTTTCCAAAGTGTTAGTGGTGAAATAAGATCTACACTCTTCCATCATGCTCGTTATCACATTCCTCCCGGTTGTCCTCTGGGCACGAGCAAGAGTGGTCCTTCTCTTTACAGCTAGCGACGGCTGGAAATTTAAAGATTAAACACTAAAATAAACCACAAAATCACGAATTAAAAGTGGAACCCACCAAACATGGGTTACAAAAACTCACGAAGGACTGTGAGATGAGCTAACCCCAACCGTAGCTTCACTTCTCCCGTCAAAAGGAAGGTGTTAATAGTTCCTCTATGACCAATTGACGCCAAGGAGGAATGTGACTTATCGACATAAATATCGATAGACTTCAAGATTTATCCAATTTTCCCATATGCAAAGGATAAATTTTCTGGAAGCTGTCCTTAAGTCAGCTTACCATCTTCTAATTTGATCACAGTTGAATGTAAACACTGGAATTACAGGAAGTAAACCGAAATATTTCTCTCATTGTAGTTCAATGTGCAAACACTGCGTTACGAAACTCGTTTCCTAAAGGTTGAAAAGTAACTTTTATAAAATAATTACGTTATCCTGTTACTTACTTTTAGTAACTCATCGGTGTAAATACAAAATGCGAATTTATGAGAGGTAACTTACTATCCTTCACTTCTCTGCGGTGAAATTACAGTGAGAAGACCTCAAGAAACAGCTCCGTTAATTAAATGAGGGCTCCCCTGGCTGAGGAGACACAGCATCATTGCAGAAGTATGTATAGCTTGAAGAGGATTGGGTTCCTTTTCGCCAACCAATCACATAGTTCTTTAACAAGCAATCTTCTGAACACAGCTAAACGAAACGTGAACTTTTTATGAAGCCTAGCTCTTCCGTTTTATTAATTAACACATATAACTCAACATGTTCGCTCTTTCCACAAACGGACAGCGACGGTGGTGAAAGATAACTTTCATTTGTTGATAGTGAGTACCCTGTCGTTCGCAGTTCATTGTTTAATGATTAGCATTGCTACATCTAGATCGCGGGGTCCTGGACTCGATTCCCTGTCAGGTCGGAGATTTTCTTAGCTGGGAGACTGGATATTTGTACCGTTTTAAACATTTCATTTCATCTTTATCGAGGCGGAAGTCGCCGAAGTGGCGTCAAACAGAAACACTTGCACAAGAGGGGGTTTCCCGGCGAATAGTGCCACACGACCGGCGGACACTGAGCGAGAAACGTGTTAAACGCGTTAGACTGAATGTCGTCTCGCGACAAATGGTGTCAGCAAAATGAATGTCTTTTAAGTTGCTATACGTGAAATATTCGACGACAAATCAACTGACAGTTGTAAGTGGCTTCCAAAAAGTATCGTTTAATGTGTCTCGGAGAATTCTTACGCGCTAAGTTCTTAATTCTTGTTTTTCGCTGACTTGACACATGTCATTCACTGTCTTTCCTACTAAAGTCAGGACTGTCTTACTCGTACCATTTACTTACAAAGAAAACCTGTGACGCGCCCAACGATTTATTCTGCTAGTTCCAGTGATAGCGATTCAGCAGCGAAAAATGTATGTAGTGTCAGTACGACGATATTACGTTCTCCGAGAAATGTGAGGTAGTGACCTAGGATCTATGTGGGTTCCAATGACTGTAACATACTATGTTCCCTTGAGATTTTGTTGCCGAGAAATACGTCCTTGTTTTCGTTGAACAGAAGTACAGCTTGTCCATCACTGAATCCTGAGCTCACACAACGTAACGAAATTTCAAATACAAGTGCACATAATTATAAAACTTAACGGATAAGGGAGTGTTAAATTTTCTTATCAAACACTTCAAGTAATGAAATCGATTATAAAAATATGGAAATCGCTTAGTTCGGTATAAAAGCGTTTCAGAGGGCCTCTTTACTGAAATACAATGCACTGAAACAACACGTGTACACAAGCTTCGCTGAGGCATCTAACGTAAAATCGCCATATAAAAATTTCACCACCCAGCATGTCGAAACTAAAGCCTGCTGCAGACACTTAAAGGTCGATTAGAAGAAGGGAAAGTGAAACTCAGGTGCTCGGTGAGGGTAGAACATTGGTCACAATACACACAAACATGCTTGTTCCGTTCGTCAATTGTAAGGCCGATATGGTATTGTTCCAAAAAGGGTGATTGCACTCGGACGCACCGAGCGTCCTACTGTGGGGCAGCGGGCAGGTTTCGTTGGTCTATGGCCATGAATTATTCTACGGATTTACTGGCAACAACAGACTTCCTGATCTAACGATTGTGGCCGTAAGATGCGGTCACCAGAGGGAGGAACAGCTACAGCCTCAAATCAGTTTGCCTGAGAGGAATAAGTCGATGGAGTACGTCGTCCCTTGTTCTTTAATAACTTTTTCAGAACGCAATCTGTACAATTAATGGCATCACATCGAGATTTGGAGCCAAGTTCCATATTAGAGACCCTTGTTCACTCCAGACTGAATAAGCTTCCAGGATACAGTGAATCCGGAGATGCCAAAAGTGGACTGCAGGTACCCATAAACACATTATCCAATCAGACGAGTCAGGTTTCTCTCTGTAAGTTACAGCCAGTTTTATTCTTTAAACAGTTTCTCTACACAAGTGATTTTCAGATGGTTTTGAAAACCTTATTACATTCCATAATCTTAAATCATTACACAAGGCGCCATAATATTTGACATCATCATAGTTCACATCTGTACATACGATTTGAAGAGCATCAGAGAGGTGAACATCATATTTCTACATATCTGTGACGAAAATATTGTAATCTCATAAATATATTACGATTGTAGTGCGGACCACAGCGAAAAAATATAAAATAAAGTGATGAAATGTAGATCTCCTGAGCTTAATTTTGTAAGAGTATATACACTGAGCTGCTGGTACTGTTACGATACCAGAACACAAACCTTTTAATTTTCCAGTATTCCCCATTTGTTCTCAAACACCCTCTGATCGCGGGCTGTAAGAGCTCCATACTTTCTTTCACCGATAGTAGAGACTTTCAAAAAGAAAGACCTTTCCTCTACGAATTAAAAATTTAGCTGCTGCTAATGTCATATGCTAGGAACGGGTGACCCTAGTTTGAAGTTGTGAGCTCATCATTGGATTATTTTGATTTTCCATTCCTGAAAGTTACATTCATTTCATTCGATATATCTCTCTGAAGAACTTCATCCCTCTTCATACTTGCAGAATCGAGCCTTTGAGGGGCGAGCAAAAAGCTTGTGAATTAAAAAGTATACAGCTTGACTGGTAACGGGCAAACAGGAGCTCAAGCGATTCAGACACATATACGTTCTGGGGAGATGCTGTTCCTCGTCAATTTGCGTCCTGTGGATACGTTTGCCCCGTGTTTATAGGCCCTCTTGCACGCCAGCATATTTGTAATTCACGAGGGAAACACTTTGGTATGTTTACCGTTGCCAAGGAGAAGCAAACTGTTACTTCAAAGGTTTTGCTGGGGGTATTAGCCGTTGAAAATACGAAATATGTTGCTGATGTTTCCTGAAATCGTTAATAGACCTCTAGATTATGTAACACCCGGATTTTCTATTTCCAGTCGCTACATGAAGTGTTACATATAAAACGCATTACGGAAGGCGAAATTTACCTGTACGTAGTCAACGTAATTACTGTTGTTTTGCAACATCGTTCTTGACAATATGTAAAAGAAATGAATTATTGAAGGTAACTTCTCTGTTCATGCTACTCATTAAATTGCAAGTCACGGTTATTACCATTAAAACTGCAGTTAAAAGGGCCAGCTAAGAGTGACTTCTTTATACTGATCTTTATTCGTACTTCTAGTAATGAATAACGATGAAGGTTCCTTCGAGTCTTCTTTATATAGGTTGTTCTGTCGATATGTTCGATTATTTTATGTTGCACATATATTATAATACGTTTTTTATTATTTTGACAGTCGTAGAATTTCAAGTGTGACAGCTACTTGTTTACTCAAAGATATTTATGTTGTTGCGGGTCGTGTTTCTATGGTAATGTTATTAAGTTTAAAACGTTACGGAAAAAAATGTTACTACTAAGGAGAGCAGTAATAGTTTTCTCAAAGTTGACATATGTCCGTATACAGCGTCAGGACGTGAATATCCAATGTATAAAGCTTTCTAAATTATACATATATTACGAATGTCGTGTGATTAGGACCTCCCGTTGGGTAGACCGTTCGCCGGGTGCAAGTCTTTCGATTTGACGCCACGTCGGCGACTTGCTCGTCGATGGGGATGAAATGATGATGATTAGGACAACACAACACCCAGTCCCTGAGCGGAGGAAATCTCCGACCCAGCCGGGAATCGAACCCGGGCCCTTAGGATTGACAATTGATATCCTGTCGCGCTGACTACCTTTTTTTTCTTTTTTTTTTTTTTTAAGAACTTAGAACTACGTATACCTAACTAACCTAAGGACATCACGCACAACCATGCCCGAGGCAGGATTCGAACCTGCGACCGTAGTGGTCGTGAAGCTCCAAACTGTAGCGCCTAGAACCGCTCGGCCACTCCAGCCGGCGCAAAGGACAAAATCCTAAATTACAAATCGTGTGCAAATCGCCCCATTGATAACGTAATCGGACAGAACCTAATAGCCACCTTTATGTAGACAGCGTGTAACCAGTCCACGAGCCTTGACAACGTTTGTCCTTAGCAGTCCCGGAGGTCACCTGACATCAACCCTGTTGAGCACATCTGGATCGCTACTGCCGTCTTGGACGCAATGCCGACCGTCCGCTAGTTGCGGATGGCGGTCGAATGGTCATGGAGCAACGTGGCTCACAATACAGGGCCTCGTGGAGTCCATTCCAGGACGCGTCAGAGTGGTAAGGGGAGCCACGACCTAGTAAATAAGCGTTCGTAATCGAGCTGCTACGACTATAAAATGCGATTTGCATTTCCACGAAGCTTTACAGGCTACTGTGCTCACTGTAGTTTACAGTAATTTATTAAAAGTGAGAGATTTAAGAACGGGAACATTCGTAAGTTATTATTACAAGATCGGAAAATTGATGAAATGTCACAAGTATTAGGCCCATTTTCGTATTTGTCTGGATTTATTATAAAGATAATTTGACAGGGTGTTGCACGGATTGTCTTCTAATGACTGCGCATCTGTGTCCTCGAAACGGCTTTGTTTATACTATTATATCAAAGCATTCGATAAAAACATAATTTTCATCTACAGAAAGAGTGCTGGCTGCCATTATCTCTATGGATGAAGAGAATAAGGAAAAGTTACTTAGCAAATGATAAAAAAAAGTTATCAAAGTTTCGTTATTTAAGCTGCACATTTCTCAGAAGCAGTCATGTGATGGACATACTTTAAGGAGGTAAGATGGGTCCTTTCCTTCATATGTAAATAGCTATTTACATTGCATCAATTATTCTCTGACATTGTTCATCGTCGACGTTGTTGTATAAGTAGAGGTACTGTTGTGAGAAGATTATTGCAAAATATACCAAACAATCCAGATAATTAACGCTTGTTACAAGGGACTGACAGTTGACTGTCAGTGTAAACATATATCATAAGCGTAAACAGCCGCAGAGATCAGTTATTGTTTTGCTACGAGGTCAACGAGGAATCGTGATTAGTCAAAAGGGTCAAATATTTAGTCGTGTCCATTTGAAGTTGTATACGATGGAACGTTCTCACAAATCTGATATTGGGGATGACTAACGCCCAATTGACTGGTTAGAATGATTCTGTGATGTAACTGACGGCATACAAAACCCCGTCCGATGCATTGGTAAGAATTGTTCATCAACCTTGGATCCTCATAAAACATGGTTGAATGAACATGTAGACGGCTTAAGGAAGACTTAAAGGTTCATAATTAAAATGTATAACTAACAACAGAACTTCAGAAACATTAAGCGATCAATTAAAGTTTGATTTAAAGACTGTGTTGGAATGCTGTGGTAAAAAGGAAGACTGAAACCATTAAAAATGTTGAAATATAATACTATATTAGCTAATTACAACTAAACTTCGTTGTATTACTTAATACTATGTGTAAAGTGCCTTGATAAAGTAGTGTTGTAGAGTTTACTGGTCAGCACGCCTATCTCCCTGTCGTTGGTGCTCGAATCCAGAGGAGCAGCTATTCTCCTTCACGTAGCTCTTTAATTAGTCCTTCGAGGCTTGGCGAGATAGAGAATCAAACCAGGGTCCTTCGTGAGGTAGTAAAACATGATGGCAATTCAGTCGCGGAGTCGAACATATGCTGCATAAAACTCTAAAATATGTAATGGACAGATGAAAGTACGTAGTTCAAATAATCTAAGTAAGCTATGAGAGGTTAAGATACATATGGAAATGTCTCTCACCAGTAGAAGAGACGTGATGTTGGGAACACAATTTAAGGAAGCCAGTATAGCTACAGACATTCGAAGGAGAAAACTCGGAAGTATATGTTGTGGCACATCTACAGATATCAACTACTATATTATCACCTTTTGCATTCCACAGTATGAAAATACCGCTGACCCCAGGATATTAGAGCCACTATATCCTCTCCTTTTCATTTATGATGATTATGCTGATGCCTTCACCATTTACGTAAACTGGAAAAAGTAAACGTGATAGGTAATATAAAGTAAATGTGCAGAAGAACGATGAAGTGGGAATGTTAGTGTTCAGACGTATAAAAATCGCTTACCATGGACTCAGCAATGTAGAAACTGCATAGCCGCTACGATGTCTGTCATTGATTGCTACGTCCACTGATATTCTTACACAAGCAAAAGAGAATTTCTAGACTAGGGCAATGACGTACGTCGCGATTTTATTTTAGCTTTTAAATGCTTTATTTTGTAATCAATGACTAATTGAACTCCTATCGTATAGTATTCGGTACCGAATGATCAAATTGAACAATTCAGTTGGCCCATTATATCTTTGACTGATCTGATAACGATGTCTGTACCGTTCCAAGAGTGTCTAATAATTCTTATGCTCGTTTATGTTTATGTGTCACGTTATTATTGTGTTCTGAATTCATAAAATGCTACATGTATAACATCACATCAGTCATTGTGTCTTTCCTGTACTTAAGATGTCAGTCATTAAAATGCAGATATCAGCATGTAGTATAAAAATGTCAAAATGAAACTTCTAAACATACGTGGCTTTAAATTATCGGTAACTGATTAACTGACGTTCTGAAGAAAGATATTGTAAGATCCCTATCTGCAGTAATTATAGTCTCCTGTTGTTTCCTGACAAATAGTCTTTGAAGGCTGGTTTGTATTGCTTTCCGTTTTAATAATGTGAGCAACGCCTAGGAATAACATTTACGTATATATCGAGAAGATATTGCAAGACCTTGCCGTTACAAGTCAATTGACCTTCACTTACTCTGCTTGGCATTTTAGTACATTTCAGTGAACGTATTTAATCGCATACGTTTAATACTAACGTCTGTCGTGCATGTGGCTGTTACTGTTGTGACCGCATAGCGTTTGATTTTTAGATGTAGTATTTACGTCATTTTATGTTTGATTGTACATCAATATTTAATCTAGATTTTATAAATATACGGCATTATCTACTTCTAATGAGTCCCAATTTCATCATAAAATAACAAAACGGTTGAAGATGATTAAAGACTCGCTCTGCGGAAAGTTTTTAACACACCGCGGGATACGGAAACTAGGATCTAAAATTGTACCCGGGAGTGAGCAAAAAGTTAACTGTTGTAGACGTATTGACCGAAAATTCTTGCTCAAAGTCCAGTTATCACGGTTGTCATTTAGGGACTTTTGTGCAGCTTTTAAAACGCTACCGCGTCTATTGCTCGTAGTTAATAAATTAATTTGGATTCATAAAACAAACAAATAACGCTAGCCATTTCCGATGGTACGTCAGAAGTTTCACCTGTTGATATACGTTCTTTATATTTTCGCGTAAACAGCAAAAACATTCTTCTTGAAAATTACAATGGACCATCAGAAGTCCAGTAGAAATAACTGTCCGTAGGGACTCAAGATCTTATTTTCTCTCATTGCATAAACGGGTAGAAATTACATTTATCGCAAAAAAATTGATATTATTAGAAGTCCATAGACATTTGTTCCTTGTTGTATATTCGATTTCATCTGTGCACTAATGTTTTAAGGTACGAAATTTACCGTCGAGCAGTGAGTTTGTGGTTTGAAATAAAAATTAATTTATCTGATGTCCCTTCGAACATCGTAGGATATTAAACTTAAAACGTTAAATGAAATTCAGTTTAACGGAAAACACTGAAGTTTATGAATAAATCACTCCTAAATTTTACATTAACTGATTCTGGGAAGTCCTTAATAAAAGATCAACAGTTACTTTTTATTATTATTTGTTCTAAATGTGTGGTAACATAACTTTGGCGCAAAGTGCGACCATGTGTAAACGTTTTTATATTTCCGCAAAATATCTTTTCAATAGATGAATACGTCCTTAATAGTTCTCCGTATGTATCACCAAATTCTCCAGATTTGATCCTGAAAGTATTCAGAATAGTAGGGAAAGGAATTTTTATTTTATTTCGATCCATTTATTTCTCTAAATACTTCACAAGGGCACAGGGAAGCTTCTAATCAACATCTGGCACATACTTTTAGTTTAAGCTGCACTTCTGGCAAGAAATTGTTGAGTCGAGTAGAGGAATCTGTCACATTAAATCCAGCTATTTTTTGTCTTGTACTTATTACAGATCTGTACAACCATTTTAAATGAGAACTGATCGAAATACTTTCCGAAAAAAAGTCGGCAACGTTTACACATGGACGTGTTTGGCGTAATGGTGAAGTAGATTAAGTGACGAGTGAAGTGACAGTTGTGTTGGTACGCAGGGTGGTAGTGTTCGCCGCTGCAGAAAGCCACCCCGGGCGGCATGGGGGTGGCGGAGGACTTCGCCCCGAGCTTCACGCAGAAGCCGCAGCTACGGCAGGAGGATGAGGGCAACCGGCTCATCTTCGAGTGTCAGCTGCTGTCGTCCCCCAAGCCAGACATATGCTGGTTCAGGAGCGACACGCAGCTCGCAGAGGACCACAGAACCGTGATGCGCACGCAGGCGCTCGGCTCCAACAAGTTCCTCGTCGTACTCGAACTCGACGATGTCATCGAGAGCGACGCAGGCCTCTACAAAGTCAAGGCCAAAAACAAGATGGGGGAGGTGGCTGCGTCCATCAACCTCAATTTCAGCCGTAAGTATTATTACTTTCTTTGCTGTGTTGACCCCTCCATCCTCAGTTGCATGTCATTCTGTACTGTTACCGTAGCTGAATATAAGCGCAGTTTATATTCTGCCATACGGGCTTTACCTCAATTCATCGTGAGCAACCTTCAGTGGCCTGAAATATGTACACAGTGATATAGTACACAGTTCATTTACACAAAGGTAGCAACTAAAAGGTATAGCCAAACTTTTAAGAAAAATTTCTCACCCATCGAGGAAGGAAATATGTTATTGTGGACATGAGTCCGGAAACGCTGTACTTCCAAGCTAGAGCTCAGTTTCTACACCTCTTCAATGCGTTAATCATGGAAACATACGGGAAAAGAACGTATGAGCACAGTATGAAGCACTTTTCTAAATGAAATGTTCAAAATGACCTCCGTTAGCAATGATATATCCACCCGCCGTCGCATTGAGCCACTGATGCGCTGAATGCGTTCAGGTCCGCAGAGCGTGGAAGTCAAGGAAATGGTCCACCTCTACCTTGAAATAAGGAGGAGCTTTATCCTGCAAGAACACACGTTTTGTTGCACTCGTAAATGCACATGTTCCGGCAAAACAGGCAGAGTATTCTCCAAGAAACCATGGTGAGTTTCTACATTGAGCCTGTGTGGAAGAACATCAGGCTCTAACAAAGAGCTACCAACAATGCCGGCCCAAATATTGATAGAAAATTTTTTCTGATAACATGATTGAACAAATTCGTGAGGATACTCCATAGCTATACATAAAATTTACGATCTGATCACGTTGAAATGAAGCCTCATCAGTGAACAGCACATTGGCACTAAAGTGAGGGTTGACACATTGTTCAGTGAACCATTCGCAGATGTGTACCCGTGCAGGAAAATCAGCTGCCGATACTGTCTGCATACGCTGTATGTGATACAGATACAGCAGGTTCTCATGTAGCACTCTACAGACACTTCTTGTACCTAATTGTCTTAAGCTGACACTAGGGTTGTCGTCAACTGCGCGAAGAATTTCCTCCTCCAGCTGAGGTGTCCTCGCCCTTCTAGGCGTCCTCCGGTAGCGACTAATAGGCTTGAACGTTCCATTCTCAACATTTCATGTAAAAAACCGTTGCGTATAATGTTGGTACGTTCTGTTTATGTACATTTTCCATGATGAATGTTATTGTGAAGAGAAGCACAGACCCATGTCCATGTAACGTATTTTGTTCCTCTATGTGTGAGGAATATTTCCTTTAAGTTTGGCCATACCTTTTAGTTATACGCCTCATTTCGAAACCATAATTACAGAGATTATATGAAAGTACGGTGGCATGTAGTGCGACAGGTCTAGGAAGTGGAAACATGTGGCTTGACCGCTGTGTTGTGGCATCAGAAAGCGGTAACGTCCATGTGCTCTCCCCCTAACGAAATCCGTAACTACTTAGTACGGAACACATACTGCCTAAGCCACTCTGGATCCATTTTACGCCAGCATGGTAAACAAACCCCGGAATTTGTTGCAGAAATGCTACAGGAGGTCTGTCTCTGTAACTAAACTCTCAGTGTATCTGTCTGACAGGTAGAGGACCCACGTTTGATTCCCGCCATTAACGGGAGACTTTCTCTTGCCGATAAAATTGGAGTGGGTCTGTTATCCCTGTGGCAACGGCAAACAAGCTTGTAGAAGGAGACGTAGTGGCTCCGATTCCTAAAGATGACATCAAGTCAGGGTGAGCGATGTGCTGACCATGTGTCCTTCCAGTACTGCAACCAGTCCCCCTTCTCCTTTCTCCACACACACACACACACACACACACACACACACACACACACACACACAACAATGTTTTGGAGTCTGCATAAATGGATTCCGTAAATTGCCACAGTTTGGGAAACTAAGTCGAAAGACAATTCGAGCTGTTACTTCAGATACAAATCATACGAACAAGCCATAAAAAAACCTAAGGATACAAATATGCTGCTGACAAGTCATTGTAATAAAACATAGTTCTTTATAATCATCTTCTGGCAGGAACTGAAAAAGAAAAGTGAGGAAATTAAAATTAGGGCTGTAAATTAAACGGAACTGGTCTACTAATTCATGTCTTCATAACTTGAGCCTCTATCCACAAATCATGTTTTCCTCTCAATTCTGAAGCCTGTTAGCTCCAATAAGCCATTAAAATTTAAACATCTGTATTCAAATAACTGTAACAATCTTCAGACCCTTAAACGTGGAAATTCTACAACAGACTCGTATGAGTTTTATCTTCTAACCACTTTTCTGAAAGTTTGGTATATTTCTTTTGTTTTTATCTGAGCGTAGGATAAGACACGACCAACAGTAGGTTTTTCTGTTTTGTTTGATGCCACAGTAACAAACAATCGAATACACCACTTTTCTGAAAGTTTGGTATATTTCTTTTGTTTTTATCTGAGCATAGGATAAGACACGACCAACAGTAGGTTTTTCTGTTTTGTTTGATGCCACAGTAACAAACAATCGAATACAGTCCGCCAGACTGTTTGTAGCTACAAGCAGTCGAGTTAACTATTCATCCACAGGTATCTGGTACAAAAAATGATCAATAAACCGAAGGTATCAAGCTGAAGAATATACCGAAGGTATCAAGCTGAAGCTATGGGAGCAGAAATGAACAGCCGTAAGGGCAGCAAACTACCTGAGAGTCATCGAGAGTCATGCCTAGTATAATTCTATCATGGCGACCCAGTATCACTAAGGGGAGAACTAAAGTGAAATTGATAACTCATAAGCTTAAGTTTCAGTAGTTCCTCCATTAGTAAGATCTTGTACTCGAACTGCTGCCTTTTAGTATATGTCCTGTAACATGGATCAATTGCGTGGATTGTCACGAACATACAAACTGCTACATTTGCCACTTACACAGCAGGAACCTGAGCGTAACAGAAGGCATGCAGCCCGACAAAGTAAAACAAAATACATACATCCACGAATATGCTCCCTTTAGCACGTTAATACTTTCTGCTGACGGCAAAATTCAAAATACAACGAATCCAAGAGTAAGATCTAACTAAAACACTTCTCGACGAAACATTTGCATTTCGACTTTGGAACGTGCAAACAGGCATCTATCCAGCGTACATAAATGCAACAGACGTCATAAATAGCTTCCCTGCATTAACAAAGAAAACCCAATAGCCCTATATTTTAGACAACAATGAAAAACAGTAAAAAAAGATTACAAAACAAAACAAAAACCAATTAAGAAAAAGTTAACTACTAAATTCTCTGTCATGGCTTTCCATAGTTACAATGTGCAACAATTAAAAATGTTCAAATGTGTGTGAAATCTTATGGGACTTAACTGCTAAGGTCATCAGTCCCTAAGCTTACACACTATTTAACCTAAATTATCCTAAGAACAACACACACACCCATGGCCGAGGGAGGACTCGAACCTCCGCCGGGATCAGCCGCACAGTCCATGACTGCAGCGCCCAAGACCGCTCGGCTAATCCCGCGCGATGCAACAATTAAAGGGTCACTTTTTCCAAACCCCGTAATTGCCTGCCATTGCGATGTAGAAGTTTGAAATTTGTCTCAATGGTGACTACAACTATACTCTGTAACGATACAAAATCGTGTCGCCCCCGGTGACGCTTCAGACAACAAGGTGTCGACACATGTGGAAAAAAAGTCGTAGCCCAGAAGTTCATGTGAGCTACAACGTGGGTTAAAGTCACACAGGCGCCGAATTTCACCATAATTCTCCCCAACGACACCAGGGACGTGTCACACGATGAATAGGTCGTCACATCCCCTCTTACACACATTTACTCCCTACTTTGAAAACCGAACGAGGTGGCGCAGTGGTTAGCACACTGGACTCGCATTCGGGAGGACGACGGTTCAATCCCGTCGCCAATCATCCTGATTTAGGTTTTCCGTGATTTCCCTAAATCGTTTCAGGCAAATGCCGAAATGGTTCCTTTAAAGGGGCACGGCCGATTTCCTTCCCAGTGCTTCCCTAACCCGAGCTTGCGCTCCGTCTCTAATGGCCTCGTTGTCGACGGGACGTTAAACACTAACCACCTACCTACCCTACTTTGAAAGCCTCTGCGATGGAAGTCAGCATGGAAATCACGCGGTTCTCGTACGGGTGGCCAAGGAAACATTTCACAGGCACCACCACTCTGAGTTTTACAGGAAGAGGCCTCAGGAAGTAGCATAAAGAGCCTCAATGGGACTACACCTTCCCTTGGGGCGTTTATGTACACACATTTCACTGTAGAAAACGACAGCTAGCAGTGCGATGAGCAGCTGGACGACATTCTTGACAATTTTGACAGTGGTGACATCCTAACCTTTTCCAAGGGCATCGTGAGCCGGCAATCCCAATGAGTGTGACACATCGTTTTTTAATGGAGTGCGACGCAGGTTTTGCTCTGGTGTGCAGTGTGGAGCCACAAAGAACCTTACAAAACCATTCATCGAAATTTGAACGCGATCCGAAGCAGTTTATTCATACATGTGTCAATGTTGTATTACTCTGTGATCAAGCCACGGGAGGGCACGAACCACGACGGCTATTCGCTCTTCAGTCTACAGACCACAGCGTCGCTACTCGACAGTTGGCGATTGGAACGGTGTTCCACAGGCTCAGAAATCTTTGAATCTCGATGTCTCGAAAACACTTGAGCAGCGCATCATACCGGAGCAGCACCTTTTACATATATGTATGTACTACAGTCGTGCGAAAGATGAATAAAATCGGTAGCAGATTGAGTGTACCATGTATGTTCAGAACGTTTCGAGACTGGATCAATAAAATACAGAGAAACGTTGATATTGTGGTTTTAATTTTTTTTATTGAGTTTCGATTCCTCCCGAAGGGGACGGGCTGGCAGCAGCTTAGTATGCCGCTCTTCAGCCTACAGACTTTGTTTTAAAAAGATGAAGATAATAAAGAATAAAAAACAGGCGATAAAATCGGAGACTAAAATGGTAACATGGCGAAAAAATCGTGGAACTTAAAACGGAGAACAAACGGACGATGATGCTAATAAAATACATAAGAAGCAGACAGGTAAAATAATAGACAGACAGTTAAAAAACACGGCGACAGTCTGGTGTCTGTTTGCAAAAGACATAAAATTCACACCCAGCGACAGCATGGTTTTTGTTCGCAACACGTTGGAAAGACGAAACAACACTGAACATTCATTTGAGCACTGCACTAAAAAGTTGGCAAATATGACATACCACAGCCGAGAGCAGGTGGGGGGAAATTGGACAGATGATGGGAAAAATAAAAATGGGGGAGGGAGAGGAAAAACGAAGGGGGGGGGGTATGGTTTTAATGATTCAGATGTTCTACATAGTCTCCCTCCCCTCTCCCCCTCATGAATATAACACACAAAATGTTCATAAAACCATTTGAAACTGTCAGAAAAGTCCTTCTTTTGGATGTTCAACTTGTGCTTCACGTGTGCTTGAATGTCGGTTATGTCAACAAAGCGTTGACCCCTCATGTGAATTTCTGCACTTTGGGGTTTTGTGATAGGTTCGTATTGATGACACCAAGTTTCGTCACTCGTGATGAATTTTTCCAGAGAAGAATTGTCCGCATTTTGCATTTCAGTCAAGTCCGCCCCTGGTAGCTGAGTGGTCAGCGCGACGGAATGTCATGCCTAACGGCCCGGGTTCGATTCCTGGCTGGGTCGGAGATAATCTCCGCTCAGGGACTGGGTGTTGTGTTGTCCTTATCATCATCATTTCATCCCCATCGACACGCAAGTCGCCGACGTGGCGTCAACTCGAAAGACTTGCACCAGTCGAACGGTGTACCCGACGGGAGGCCCTAGCCACACGGCAATTCCATTTCAGTCAAGTCGCAGAAGGCGGTCACAGGTCGTTGTTTCTGTTCGGGAGTCGAGGTGTGCAGGACAAACTTTACGCACACTTTTCTCTTCTTCAAAACATTCCGTCGTATGTCCCGAACAGTTGATTTAGAGATGTTGCTCCAATGCTGTTTATGACACAAAAACGTTGACACACTACAGCCGCAAGTCAACTACTTAACAATTAACACTGCCTGCTCACAACTGATTGGTCGAATGCACGTCTGTTGTTTACAGTTATTATTTCAAGTTGTCACCGTAGTTACTGCGCTGAAGTCCCTCATACGCCAGGAATAAAATCAGTCTCGGAACTGATTGGACTGAAGGTGTTTGCTTCCCCTGGCAGTCGCCGAGCACTAACTGCAGTACAGACCTACCGATTCTCGTCCTGACATTTGCTTCACCCTTGGCACAAAGGTGCTGACTTGTGAACTCTGCTCCGCTCCACCATCTCACCACTTCATCTGAGCTGAAATTTCCGTGAGGAAGTTGTGATTTTGCTTTGCTCCAATCACCCTTAGGCGCTGTGTTGCGCAAGGCTGCTGTCGATCATGTCTTCGATCATTGTCATAACAAAGTAACCATTTGGCTAAGTGACGACTTCGCACGTCCACGGAATATTAAGTATTAAAATCAGACGAAAGGAAACAGGAAACCTCTTTTCGAGGAATATAATTTATGAAAATATTGAAAATCTGGGGTTACCGTGACATATGACCTAAGTTCACCCATTTGTGAGTGGAGTATGTGTCCTACGTCATACAGTAACACACTCATTTTTATCCAAACTAACGGTCAGGTAGAACGAGGGCACTGCCCAGTCTAGCGCGGCTGTTGTGGTCTTCTATATATTCTTTTAGAACGCTTCTCTCTCTCTACTCTTCGACCTCCACTGCAAACTTCACAAAAGAGGCACACATTTGCACATAGTTTATCAGCTTTAAAGTTAGATAAGGGTATCAGACTATATAACAGTAACCTCATAATTTCTGCAAATGATGCAATTACCTACGAGGGTTGGAACTTAAATAGTGGCAACTATTTATTCACAACCGATACAAAAGAGTTGCATGTATGCACCTGTTACTGTCCTTCAAAGTAGTCACCGGCGTTGTGTAGAACCGGTTGCCAGCGATGTGGAAGTATACCGTTATCAGAGCCTGTTCTGTTGATGGTGCGAATGGAGCGGTCTACTGCCTGTCGAATCTCTGGGACAGTTCTGAAGCGAATGCCACGAAGTGGTTCCTTCATCTGCGGAATCAAATCAAAGTCACGAGGACTTAAGTCGGGGGAGTATGGTGGATGGTACAGTACTTTCCAGTCCAATCGACCGAACAGAGCAGCCAAAGCTTGCGCTGTATGGGCCCGCGAATTGTAGTGCAAAATTATGGGTGGGTTGCACAGAAAGTTTCGCCGCTTCTTTCGCAAAGCCAGTCGCAGGTGAAGCTCCAAAAACGAACAGTATTACGGTGCATTGGCAGTCTGCCGTGGAGGAACATAATGCGTTAGGATAACACTATCACAGTCGTACACGAAAATCACCATAACTTTCACCATACTGGAATTCTGACGCACTTTCGACATTCGCGGCGACCCATAATCACGCCATTCGTTGGATGTGGCCCATGTCTCATCCAGTGTTACGATACGGCGTAAGAAAGCCTCTCCTTCGCGCTCATAGCGCTCCAAGTGCGTCTGAGCAGCGTCGTAACGCATCCATTTCTGCAATTCCGTCAAGTCATGGGGAACCCGTCGTGATGCAACTTTTCGCATGCCCAAGCGTTCCTTCAGGATGCGAAGCACAGTCGTATTAGCTAATCCGGTATCGTGGGCGAGCTCACGAATCGCATGGCGTCGATCACTGTCCACTAACGCGGCAACAGCATACACGTTAGGACGGCCTGCCCGATGCATGTCTGCCACAGTTTGCCGACCTTCGTTGAAGGCTTTTACCCAACGTGCCACTGTTCTGTACGGCAATGCCGATTCCCCGCACACCTCTTGAAGACCTTGATGACACTGTCGTGCTGTACGACCTCTGGCACATTCAATCTTGATCCAACTCCGTTGTTCCTGTTTCGAAAACATAGTGACACCGTTACGTTAGAACGCTCACTCACAAGTGACTGTGTTTTCCTCGATTGTGCGCACGCCGGTGACGTGGGGCGGGCGAGTCCATTTGCTCGGAGGTAAGGTAGATATGTCAATAACGTGTGCTATCAGCGACAACAGTAGATTCCATTGCATAGTGTCTCCACAGCAGTGTTGCCGCTATTTAAGTTCTAACCTACGTATAACAGAGCACTAATTAAAAAATCTGAGCAGGCATCCAGTCAGATCTTAATAAGATTTCAAAGTAGTGCAACTGGCTTTAAATACACTATCTGATCAAAAATATCCGCACGCCCCTATTTAATGGAGAATTCACCACTAAATGTCATGAAATGCGAACCCCTCCCCCCCCCCCCCCCCAGTATAAAAGGAAGCGGGGAGTACTGTGTTGTCATTAGAGAAACGGTTACAGCAGAATGAGTCGGTCAGGAGAGCTCACTGACTTCGAACGTGTACTCTTCACTGGAAATCAGCTGAGTTTCAACCCTTTTAAAGTTGCCAAAGTTGATCGTTGGTGATGTGATAGTGTAGAGAAAACGCGAAGGAACATCAACAGCTTAACCAAGGCCAGACAGACCTCATCTGCTGAAGGACAAGGACCGTCGAACATTATCGAGTGTAGTTGTAAAAAATCGCATCAAATTTGCAGAAGGGATCACTCGTGAGTTCCAAAGTGCTACCAGCGCTCCATGTACCACAATGACTCTGCATAGGGAATTAAAAACAATGTACAACGATCGAGCAGCTCCTCATAAACCACGCATTTCTGTAGTCGATGTTAAGTGACGTTTCTTGTGGTGTAACGAGCGACACCATAGGACAGTGGATGATTCTAAACGAGTGATTTCCCTGTGACAATCCGATAAAAGGATTTGGGTTTGGTGAATGCCTGGGGAACGTTGTCTGTCATCATGTGTGGTGCCAATAGTGAAGAAAAGACGAAGTAGTGTTACGATACGGGGGTGTTTATAGTGGTTAGGGTGTCGTCCCCTTATTGCGCTTAAGAAAACGCTAAATGAGGGAAGATATGAACATATTTTGCAGCCATGTATCATGCGTACAGCAGAGGAACAGCTCGGAGACGATGTTTCTATCAGCATGAAAATCCACCCTGTCATAAAGTAGCATCTGTGATGCAATTATTTGTGGCCAATGAATGAAATGAACAGGACTACACATAGATCAAATGGAATGCCTTTGGGATGAGTTATAACGTAGACTTCCCTTCAGACCTCAGCTTTCTACATCACTGCCTTCTCTGGTTTCGGCTCTTGAGGAAGAATGGGCAACCATTCCTCCACAGACATTCAGACACCTCACTGAAAGTATCCCCAACAGAGTTAAAGACGCCATAAACGCGAAGGATGGACATCCTATATTAATGTCCACTAATAAGTGTCCGAACACTTTTGATCAGATAGCGTATAGAGAAATATGTAATTCTGCGCTTCACAGTAACACAGAAGACTATCCTGTGGCCGGCCGTGGTGGCCGAGCGGTTCTAGGCGCTGCAGTCTGGTACCGCGCGACTGCTACGGTCGCAGGTTCGAATCCTGCCTCGGGCATGGATGTGTGTGATGTCCTTAGGTTAGTTAGGTTTAAGTAGTTCTAAGTTCTAGGGGACTGATGACCTCAGATGTTAAGTCCCATAGTGCTCAGAGCCATTTGAACCATTTGAACCAACTATCCTGTGGCTATAATATAAATGAGTCACAATTGGAGTCAGCGAACTTTTACAACTACATGGATGTAACAATTTATAGGGATAAGAAATAGAATGATCACATAGTTTCAGTCGTAAGGAAAGCAAATGGCGGACTTCGGTTCATTGGCAGGGTACTGGGAAAATGCAATCGGTTTACAAAGCAGAGATTGCTTAGAAAATACTTGTGTGCCCATCCTATTTTACTCATGTGCCTGGGACCCATACTAGATAGGGCCAACAGGGGATAATACATTCAAAGAAAGGCAGCACTAATGGTCACAGGTTTGTTTGACTCACAGGAGAGCGTAACGGAAATGCTGAGAAGCCTTAGCCTACCTCTGTGGTCGAACGGTTCTAGGTGCTTCAGTACGGAACCACGAGGTTGCTACGGTTGCAGGTTCGAATCCTGCCTCGTGCTTGGATGTGTGTGATGTCCTTAGGTTAGTTAGGTTTAAGTCGTTCTAAGTCTAGGGGACTGATGACCTCAGATGTTAAGTCCCCTCTTGACGATAGAGGCAACTATCCCGCGAAAGTCTGCTTACAAAGCTTCAAGAAGTGATGAATCTTTAGCCCCCTATGTATCGCTCTACTGGGAGCAGAAAAAATAAAATTAGACTAATTACAGCGTTTGGAGAGACATTTAAACAGTCATTCTTCAGCTAATTATGTGGTACAATGCTAAGTACCCTCGGCTATGCACTTTAGAGTGGTTTGCGAGTGTGGATATAGATGTAGATGTCATTTCCTCCCTCCCAGTGAGTAACTTCATGGATATATATATATATATGAGAAAACACACATTTCTTTTTTTCTTTGGCTGGTCTCCATTCCTAGAGGGACGAGTAGATTGCGCACTTCTCGTTGTACGAGTTGTGGCTGAAAATGGATGATAGCTGAAGAGAAATGGGTGAGGAATCTAATACCGCCCTTAGGCAGCGAGAAAACAGTCCCAAGATAAGAAAAAATGGTTCAAATGGTTCTGAGCACTATGGGACTCAACTGCTGAGGTCATTAGTCCCCTAGAACTTAGAACTAGTTAAACCTAACTAACCTAAGGACATCACACACATCCATGCCCGAGGCAGGATTCGAACCTGCGACCGTAGCGGTCTCGCGGTTCCAGACCCCAAGATAAGAAGCAATGCCTCCAAGCGCTGTGCCTCCAAACTATGCCAGCTAAATATATTGATGTAGGCCTATAGTTAATTGCTCAGCGGCAGGTTATTTGCAAAAGCCTCGCCAGAAAACAGAAATGTAATGACGCTTCCGCCTGATGATGTTAAACACCAGATTTGCCACCACAGCGTAAAACAGAACTAGTCCTAATTTACAACTTGAAACTGTAAATAAGTCCACCGCAGTTTAAACAGAAAAATCTGCGTGCTAGCGGAAATAGCGGCCGAGGGAAAGAAAACAAGCATCTAGCAACAAACAGAGATGCTGCAAAAGTGCGCACGTCTTTTCGTGTTCATTAAACAGTCTCAATGCCTGGCGGTGTGCGTAAGAACTGAGACCTCTTTATACTGACAAGTTTGTTCCATACCTACGTCAGTCTCCGTTCTCCTTCCCGCCATCACATCTGGCTAGCACCTGTCGTACCAGGAATAATAGACTTAACTTTTCTGACTTCCTACTAGATTTAGCACGCACCTGGTATGAAAGGTACTGTATCATTGCCAGTACCTCATGTATTAAGACACGTAATTGGATTTCTGACTGATGGGTTACTTCTGCTCGGTACTGAGCATAACGGAAATGCGAGATATCCCATACTGAAATGAGTAAAAATTACGTACCATCATATATCCTCCCGATTCTAGCGAAATTTTAGCTACAATAATATCTTCCACCACCAGGATTCGAAGCGGTTACTTCCGCGTTGAAAGTCACAGAATTAACAACCATGTCCACGGAAGTGGAAACTGAATTTGTTATCGTGTGTGATATAGAAGTAGAACCTATCTCCATCCGCTGCTTGCATAACTTCCTTCAGAAGAGAGTGATATTTGATCCTCCTCCAGTCAGCCGAAATCGAGGAAATTTTCGTTTTTGGTATTTTTTGAAATATTTTCCACACAGCTGACATTACTTCATTTTTTTGCCGGTGATTGTCAGAATATGATAATACTTGACATTCAGTAACAATTTTTATTTGTTCACGAACTGGTTTTCGGCATCTTAGGTCGTTGTCGTATGATAACTGATATTCGTGGCAGCTGATTATATAAGCATAGGGATGTGCTAATAATAGAAGATATGAAGTTTCTAAATACACTCCTGGAAATTGAAATAAGAACACCGTGAATTCATTGTCCCAGGAAGGGGAAACTTTATTGACACATTCCTGGGGTCAGATACATCACATGATCACACTGACAGAACCACAGGCACATAGACACAGGCAACAGAGCATGCACAATGTCGGCACTAGTACAGTGTATATCCACCTTTCGCAGCAATGCAGGCTGCTATTCTCCCATGGAGACGATCGTAGAGATGCTGGATGTAGTCCTGTGGAACGGCTTGCCATGCCATTTCCACCTGGCGCCTCAGTTGGACCAGCGTTCGTGCTGGACGTGCAGACCGCGTGAGACGACGCTTCATCCAGTCCCAAACATGCTCAATGGGGGACAGATCCGGAGATCTTGCTGGCCAGGGTAGTTGACTTACACCTTCTAGAGCACGTTGGGTGGCACGGGATACATGCGGACGTGCATTGTCCTGTTGGAACAGCAAGTTCCCTTGCCGGTCTAGGAATGGTAGAACGATGGGTTCGATGACGGTTTGGATGTACCGTGCACTATTCAGTGTCCTCTCGACGATCACCAGTGGTGTACGGCCAGTGTAGGAGATCGCTCCCCACACCATGATGCCGGGTGTTGGCCCTGTGTGCCTCGGTCGTATGCAGTCCTGATTGTGGCACTCACCTGCACGGCGCCAAACACGCATACGACCATCATTGGCACCAAGGCAGAAGCGACTCTCATCGCTGAAGACGACACGTCTCCATTCGTCCCTCCATTCACGCCTGTCGCGACACCACTGGAGGCGGGCTGCACGATGTTGGGGCGTGAGCGGAAGACGGCCTAACGGTGTGCGGGACCGTAGCCCAGCTTCATGGAGACGGTTGCGAATGGTCCTCGCCGATACCCCAGGAGCAACAGTGTCCCTAATTTGCTGGGAAGTGGCGGTGCGGTCCCCTACGGCACTGCGTAGGATCCTACGGTCTTGGCGTGCATCCGTGCGTCGCTGCGGTCCGGTCCCAGGTCGACGGGCACGTGCACCTTCCGCCGACCACTGGCGACAACATCGATGTACTGTGGAGACCTCACGCCCCACGTGTTGAGCAATTCGGCGGTACGTCCACCCGGCCTCCCGCATGCCCACTATACGCCCTCGCTCAAAGTCCGTCAACTGCACATACGGTTCACGTCCACGCTGTCGCGGCATGCTACCAGTGTTAAAGACTGCGATGGAGCTCCGTATGCCACGGCAAACTGGCTGACACTGACGGCGGCGGTGCACAAATGCTGCGCAGCTAGCGCCATTCGACGGCCAACACCGCGGTTCCTGGTGTGTCCGCTGTGCCGTGCGTGTGATCATTGCTTGTACAGCCCTCTCGCAGTGTCCGGAGCAAGTATGGTGGGTCTGACACACCGGTGTCAATGTGTTCTTTTTTCCATTTCCAGGAGTGTAGAAAGTTAAGCTTGCATAGAAATTTTATATAAAGAGAAGTTGTCACTTATTTAAAAAAAAGTTAACCGAGGTTATAATTTCTGTTTTTTCTTACAACGTTAATGACGTTACAGGGGAAACTGTATTTTACAATTAGGTTGACTTGGCAAGAGCAAAACGGAAAATTGCTTTAAAGTTCCAGCTTCTGTTGAGCATGTTCTGCTTTATCCTTATGTGTAATATGATGTTCATACAACTAAGAAACGCTGAAAGCCGACATTATTGGAAATATTACTAATTAATACTCAGATGGCACAGAGTCGGAGCTTAGTTTTAAACAAACAAACATAGTTTTTTCATTTTCTCTTGAATTATGTTCTTCATGTATACTTATATGAGAAAACATTTTCTTTTGCTGGTTTCCATTCCTAGTGGGAGAAATAGATGGCTGAAAATGGAATGATAGCAGAAAATTGTTACTTCTGAAGAGAAATTAAAGATAGAACTCCAGCAAACGGACGCCCCATAATAATTCGCTGCTCAGTGGTGGATTTGAAAGTAACCCCACAGTACAAATCATCGTTACGAAGAAAATCAGTTCTTGTGACATTTAGTGAAAAATAAAAATGTTAATGCTCCTGTAAAATTGTGAAATATTTTAATATCACTTAAAAACTTATTTTCACCGATGGACGGCTTTTTAACACCAATGTAATGAAAAATAAGCTGTAGTGCTCATTTTCCTCAGATATAGTGGAGATTAGTTGAACATTTCCATTATTTTTATAGACAGAGAAACGTCCTTCTGAACCTCACTGTTACAGATAAGAATTTCCCGACTAACGATCCTCCATAAACCAAGCTAGTGCTCGGCCTATAAAACCGTGCCTTTCGACAGTACATTAAATTCCAGTAAAACAGTTTGTATTTCACAGCGCAGTCCTTGCAGAACGTAAAAATGTCTAGTTGCCCCGATATTGTCCGAGCGTCTTCATGACATTTAGAAGCATTAGTAATTAAATACAGTGACGTTACAACAGTCATTCAGTTTATTATTTAATATACTGGAACGCGACCCAGAATTTCTAATGAGTCTGTTATTTGTTCATTTATTTAATGTCCTCTGTAACTGAATATATTAGACAAAATATACAAGTGAAGTTCAAAAACATTTTACAAACGCAGATTTTTGTTGTTTTATTCATGGATACCAGTGTCTTGTGGCGTCAAAAGATTATATTCGCCTGAATGTGCCTCTTTAATTTAAATACTATTTTCAGTCAAAAGGAGAGTGAGATTTTGATGTAAAACTATTGGAGAGGGGAGAGGCGCTTATGGAGCAGAAATTTCGTAGAGCGCAGAGACTTCCAGAATTTTTTTTTCTGCCTCGAATATACTGTATATTTGACATAAGGACCATAAGTATATCACGTGGCAGATTCGAATGAGTTAGAAGGTTCTACTGTCGCTATCTTGAGGCATCATTCACGAACAGAGCCGGTATAGAAGAAATTAATTACTACCAATATCTTCGTGTCATGCAGCGAAGAGTGACACCCCCAGGGCAGGTCTCATTTGTTTCCTTTATTTTTGCTAAACATCGAAGCCCATTACGACAAAAAAGCTAGAGAATAGGTAAAGTTGATATTCTCAAAGTGGGAAAAGTGATCGACAATGATATTTATAGCAAATTACACTTTTGGACGGCTTGTGCGACGAATTCACATCGTTCATGTAGAAGAGATTTGCCTGGCAAAGTCCTTTACTACACAGTACACACGTTTAGTCCATCACAAAATTTGAACATCCATATTTTTATATTTTATTCGTTCATTATTATTTCATGAAGAGCCACCCTACCTTTATCACTTTCTCGTTGTCCGATTTTTTTTTATCCTACGAATAATGACTCTATGATCCAACAGTGAATTATATTAAGCGTGGTTTTGGTTTACAGTCTTCGTTCCTGGCGTCTCTGTTTTCTTCTTACGTTGTCACTGTTTTTAATTTACTTTAACAATTCCATATTACTGGTTTGTTCATCCCGCCGATTCAGATAGTGAAATAAGAATATTAAATTCGAAAATAAGCTGGAAATGAAGTATGGAAGTAGAATCAGTGACTTTCGTTGCTGTTGCCAAATTTAGTAATGTCTATTGGTTCTACAAGGGGTCCTTTGCAAGCGTTTTTCTTTTAAGTTTTTTCCTCTAACTCAACGTCAGTACATACTACCAACATAGTTTTCTACCAAAATAAGTGTTTTAAAATTCTCCTTAATAGCTAAGAGACTGTCGGTTCCACAGTTATGCTTCCAGTACATCCTGCGATATAATTTTATTTTTAACATGTATCGCTATCACCTTTTTTGCTAACAAAAAGGTTCTTTTCTTGTGTTTTGATTAATAGTATAAAGTACTCTGACAGACAGACAGTACAAAATATTTCACGAAAATTCTACAAGGGCTATCACTCTTCAAATAAGAATGCTTCCTTTTTATTTTTATTATGTACAATGTTTGGTTGTACTATAAAGTTTCTCATATCTGTTTTTTTTTCTCTTTTCAGCGATCGATGAACCACGAGAAAAGTAAGTACCTACCTTTCTCAACTTTTTTACCGTCCAATTCACTTTAAGAATCTAACCGCACTCCAGTGTGTGATTTTGACGTATTTTCCTTTTTAAAAAACTAATCTTTCGGCTCACGATTTACCTATAATTATTCAGCGTTCTTGGGTCGCAGTCTTCTTTTGGTAATTAGGTCACTTCTTTATTAACAAATGGAATGTGTGAAAACAACTTACTTTATGGAGCCAATAACTCGCATAACTAGCAGGATAAAATTACTAACCATCAAAAATTGGCTTTTGTTTCTTCCGTTCAACGTCTGCTAATTTTGTAGCGATATGAAATAGAACGATCACATACACTCAGTCGTAAGTGAGGCAAGTGGCAGACTTAGGGTAGGTGGTAGAATGCTAGGAAAATGCAGTCAGTCTACAAAGGAGATCGCTTACAAATCACTCGTGCGACCCATCCTCGAATATTTCTCAAGTGCGTGAAACCCATACCAAATGGGATTAACAGGAGTTGTTGAACATACAAGCAACAGAGAAGGGCAGTGCGAATGGTGAAAGGTTTGTTTGACCCAGCGGGAGAGGGTCACAAAGATGTTGAAGCAACTGAAGTGGCAGACACCTGAAGATAGACGCAAACTGTCCCGAGAAAGCCTACTTACAAGTTCCAAGAACCAGCTTTAAATAATGAAGATAGGAAAATACTACAACCTACTTATGGCTCCCGTAGGGATTTTGAGGGCAAGATTAGATTAATTACAGCGCTCAAGGAGGTATTTACTCATTCTACCCACGCTCCATATGTGGCTGGAATGAGAAGAAGCCGTAATAACTAGTATGATGTCATGTACCTTCTGCTATGCGTTTCACAGTAGTTGATTAGTAGACACAGATGTAGATTTACGTAGTCTTGGTCGTGCGGTAGCGTTCTCGCTTCCCACGCCCGGGTTCCCGGGTTCGATTCCCGGCGGGGTCAGGGATTTTCTCTGCTTCGTGATGGCTGGGTGTTGTGTGCTGTCCTTAGGTTAGTTAGGTTTAAGTAGTTCTAAGTTCTAGGGGACTGATGACCATAGATGTTAAGTCCCATAGTGCTCAGAGCCATTTTTACGTAGTCTAAAGGTGCGTTTGCATGGTTCACAGAAATTGCATATTATCGACAATGTAGCCCGGAAATATTGCCAGATACATTGCCGGCAAAACGAATTACAGCCACATGCTCGGCAACACTAGTGGCCACTATTGCCTAGGAACGTTTGTGCCAATACAATTCCGGGCCAGAGTGTTTACACTGGCCACAGTATTGCTCCGAGATGGTCGAAAGTGAGCTACTAGAAGTGAGAGCGACGCACCTGTTTTTGCTTTCCACAAGGAAAAAATATAGCAAGAAAATGAGAAATCGGGCTTCGTGCAACGTCGTATCAGCCGGAGGAAATGGTGGGTGGGTGGGGGGGGGGGGGGGGGGGAGAGAGATTAAGGACAGAGGCCTCCTCCTTCGCCCACTTCAAACCCGGAGTGGGTCAAGATACGGTTTCTGCCTCCCCCCCCCCCCCCCCCCCAAAGCTCACTTGAATATGAATATCACCTGCACTCAGAGATAGCGATTAAAATTATGCTGCACGTCAGTAAATATGCGATTAGTATTTTGGTTGACAACAATTTTTGCTTGTCAGTGAATCAAACCGTCAAATCCTTGAAGCTTCAGTCTTATAACTGCAACCACATACTGTTCTGTTTTCCTCCTCTTCTCTCCATTCATCGCATGATTCAGTACGTGCCCCTCAACTTTCCACAAAGAAAAATTCTAGTCAGAGACAAGCTCTGACGGCCCAGTGCGACCGATTTTGGGGAGCAAAAGTCCTCAAATTTTCAACAAATTGGTTTTTCTGTCTGTTTACGTAGTTAAAATTATTCTCCTGATCCGTGTAGTAATGTATTCTTCCATACAAGTTTTGCGCCACCATCGTACCTCGAATAGGTGTCTTTATTTTAACGTTTCAGTTTCATAAGACTTACTCTTTCATTTCCTGATCGTCTTGAATAAAAGCCCACTCTCGTTCGCAGATGTGTAGACAGCGCAAAACTTTTTTTTCAGCAGTTTGGTCTTGGCCACGCAAGCGCAAGCCATTCATTCGACAACAACGTACACCAGCCAACAATGCCCCTAACAGCGGCAGGTACGTGTTGTGACACGCCGTTACGACAGCGGTCGAAATGACATTAGGCCCCGACTAACATGGATTCAACGTTTAAAACAAATAGAATCGATGTGGTAACCTAAATCAAGTTCCTGACGACTCCTCTTACTATAGGATTTTTTATTATGGACACTCGAATTTGCGCTTTAATTACGAGCGAACCGATAAACGTACCGCAAAATGAGTTACACCAATATTTTCCTTGTTTTGCGGGGCACTCAGAAGTGTCGTTATCAGCATGCTATTTTAGCTTTGTAGCCATTATCACGTGCAAAGGTGAAATATTTATTACATATCTGACATGTCTGAATGATTGTTGTCACAATATTACAATCATTCAGACATGTCAGATATTTTATGACTATTTCACCTTTGACCATGATAATGGCTACAAAGCAAAAACCACGATAGTGCAAAATAAATCAATAATCAAAAACTTTGTCATATCGTGGAAATTTCAATAAACAATACAAAATTCTTACTCATTATCTGTGTTACTTCAAAATAGGACCAAATAAGATCAACATACAGGTATAGTACTGGAATAAATCAAGTTTAAAGGGCAATGTGCCTTCCATTTATTTTCTATTGTGAATGAGTGGTGAGTCATGAAAAAGAGCTAGTTCATTTCAGGGAGTGAACAGTCCTGATCTGATCTCTGAAAAGAACAGTTTTGCCCATCTCTAGTTCAAACCCGTGTCCAGCCATCATGATTTAGGTTTCCCGTGATTTCCTAAATCACTTCAGGCAAATGCCTGGATAGTTCCTTTGAAAGAGCACGGCCGACTTCTTTCCCTATTTCTCCCTAATCCGACGGGACTGATGATCTCGCTGTTTGGTCCACTCCCCCAAATGAAATAATGATTGTGGAATACCAAGCTGTGCAGAAATTCTTCTAGAGCTGGTAGTTGGGCTGCGTTCTACGATTTCTAGAATGTTCTCAACTTCACTAAGATCTTGTTGGACGAGACGTACAGATACAACATACACTCCTGGAAATTGAAATAAGAACACCGTGAATTCATTTTCCCAGGAAGGGGAAACTTTATTGACACATTCCTGGGGTCAGATACATCACATGATCACACTGACAGAACCACAGGCACATAGACACAGGCAACAGAGCATGCACAATGTCGGCACTAGTACAGTGTATATCCACCTTTCGCAGCAATGCAGGCTGCTATTCTCCCATGGAGACGATCGTAGAGATGCTGGATGTAGTCCTGTGGAACGGCTTGCCATGCCATTTCCACCTGGCGCCTCAGTTGGACCAGCGTTCGTGCTGGACGTGCAGACCGCGTGAGACGACGCTTCATCCAGTCCCAAACATGCTCAATGGGGGACAGATCCGGAGATCTTGCTGGCCAGGGTAGTTGACTTACACCTTCTAGAGCACGTTGGGTGGCACGGGATACATGCGGACGTGCATTGTCCTGTTGGAACAGCAAGTTCCCTTGCCGGTCTAGGAATGGTAGAACGATGGGTTCGATGACGGTTTGGATGTACCGTGCACTATTCAGTGTCCCCTCGACGATCACCAGTGGTGTACGGCCAGTGTAGGAGATCGCTCCCCACACCATGATGCCGGGTGTTGGCCCTGTGTGCCTCGGTCGTATGCAGTCCTGATTGTGGCGCTCACCTGCACGGCGCCAAACACGCATACGACCATCATTGGCACCAAGGCAGAAGCGACTCTCATCGCTGAAGACGACACGTCTCCATTCGTCCCTCCATTCACGCCTGTCGCGACACCACTGGAGGCGGGCTGCACGATGTTGGGGCGTGAGCGGAAGACGGCCTAACGGTGTGCGGGACCGTAGCCCAGCTTCATGGAGACGGTTGCGAATGGTCCTCGCCGATACCCCAGGAGCAACAGTGTCCCTAATTTGCTGGGAAGTGGCGGTGCGGTCCCCTACGGCACTGCGTAGGATCCTACGGTCTTGGCGTGCATCCGTGCGTCGCTGCGGTCCGGTCCCAGGTCGACGGGCACGTGCACCTTCCGCCGACCACTGGCGACAACATCGATGTACTGTGGAGACCTCACGCCCCACGTGTTGAGCAATTCGGCGGTACGTCCACCCGGCCTCCCGCATGCCCACTATACGCCCTCGCTCAAAGTCCGTCAACTGCACATACGGTTCACGTCCACGCTGTCGCGGCATGCTACCAGTGTTAAAGACTGCGATGGAGCTCCGTATGCCACGGCAAACTGGCTGACACTGACGGCGGCGGTGCACAAATGCTGCGCAGCTAGCGCCATTCGACGGCCAACACCGCGGTTCCTGGTGTGTCCGCTGTGCCGTGCGTGTGATCATTGCTTGTACAGCCCTCTCGCAGTGTCCGGAGCAAGTATGGTGGGTCTGACACACCGGTGTCAATGTGTTCTTTTTTCCATTTCCAGGAGTGTATATGCTGGGAAGCGTTCCGCGCTCGCGTCATCTGTCAAATATCTTGTTAAATACACTGCTATCCGGAACTCTACGTCCGTATTCGCGAACAGCGGCTCTGAAATTTCTTTTGCATAATTCGTAGACAAAGATCATGTCTTCGTTCTCCATATGTGTGAAGGCCTGTGGCATTTTCACTACACTGACCCATACTGTTTTGACCGTACACGTAACAACACTGTAGTACACTGCTGCAGCCACCGTAGTGCTGAGACTTGAGGTAAACAACGTGTACATTTGCAAGACTCGGCGCCCAACATGTGCAAGTGGAATGCGCATTGAAATGGCCAGTAAAGACAACACTACGTAGCCTAATGTCACTTTGGTTCTATTCGCATATGAGTGCTGAGACGAACATGCGACTGACGCCCGTCATTTTCAAACCGCTGCATGTTGGATACAGTTAAGAAAACGATATACGTTCAGTTGAAGTTTTTTGTTCAGCAACACCAATACTGCCACCCTCAAAGCATGTACTTTTCCTCATGACTCAACCTGTATACTGGTATAGATTCCCATTTTGTAATTGATTCTGGGAAAAAATATCTTGTTAATCACGACATGTCTGTCTGTGATAGAGTTAATTTCCATGTATTTTATTAAAAAAGTTAAGTTTGCAACATCCCTCTTTGCCTTTCTGTGACGGGTTTTCGAATTAATCCTTCCGAAACAAGCTTTGTTTTCATATACTTGGGTTGGGTTCTTTGGGGAAGGAGACCAAACATCGAGGTCATCGGTCTCATCGGATTAGGGAAGGACGGGGAAGGAAGTCAGCCGTGCCGTTTCAAAGGAACCATCCCGGCATTTGCCTGGAGCGATTTAGGGAAATCACGGAAAACCTAAATCAGGATGGCCGGACGCGGGATTGAACCGTCGTCCTCTCGAATGCGAGTCCAGTGTCTAACCACTGCGCCACCTCGCTCGGTTTCATATACTTGAATAAACTTTTTTCGCAGTTAACGATTGATTCCCTTTATGTCACTCGACGTAGTGCCGCTGAGAAATCTGCCTCACAACTGACATTTCCTCGTACAAGCATGCACACTGACGGTACACACGCTTAAGCATGTGCACTGCTCGCACAACGCCGGCCGAAGTGGCCGTGCGGTTCTAGGCGCTGCAGTCTGGAACCGCGAGACCGCTACGGTCGCAGGTTCGAATCCTGCCTCGGGCATGGATGTGTGTGATGTCCTTAGGTTAGTTAGGTTTAACTAGTTCCAAGTTCTAGGGGACTAATGACCTCAGAAGTTGAGTCCCATAGTGCTCAGAGCCATTTTTTTTTTTTTTCGCACAATCTTTGATGACTTTACGTCGATGAAGCCTCAAGCAGGTTGAACAAGCCATGTGCTCGCAAAATTGCCCTACAGGCTCTCAGACATGCTTCCACGAAGTGCTTGATCATGACTGTGCGCTTGTCAAGTTTGCAGAACTTCTGTAGGCGCCTTTGGGAGAACTATGAGGCATTTGCATTCATAGAGAGCGATTGTAAGAGTTTAGGAATTTTTATTACGACTCGAACGACTCTGCATTACGTCCAGCCAGCCATCCTCACTTTCTGTCACTACGCTGGAGCTCATACTTGGCCGTAAACTGCAGATTGTAGGTTACTCATCACATTGGTTGCATATCTCGAAACTCTCTGCAGTATTGCGCTGTTGAACTTTTTTAGTTGTTCAAAATATCTTATTTTTCTTTCTCTTGTACTCCACTGACTATTTCGTCGGTTTTACTGAGTCGAGAGCCATAAGGAAAAGCCAGCGCATTTCACGAAACTAAACGGCTATCATACCACGCCTAGAAGCGCAAGTGAGCCACCAAACAAGAGCTCGTGGGGATTGTTTTCCCATATAGTTATGTAAATTGGTTGTTACTTCGTGGCTATTATTTGCTCCTCGTTTAGCATTGTATTCTCAGTATCGCTGTTTATGAAAAAAAACTGAAATTTCCTGTGAATACCTCGCCAGCTGAAGAAGCCTACTTGTACTGCAGCGCTCGTCTCCGGTTGCTAGATACACTACATCTACGCTCGCTTGCGGAACAGAAGCCGAACAGCGACAGCTGGTGTGCTATGGGCCAAACTGCCTTATTGCGTCATTCATGTGAGCAGTAGGACAGTCCGCAGTTGTGCTGCGACCAGTCTAAACGAGGCATCGCAGTGTTTCTAACACACATTATGTTTCTATTGCAATTTCTCGCATGACAGTGGGCAACCTTCAGGTACAGAGAAACACAATACTGGTATATTTATTAAGAATGTCCCGTACTTAAGAAAGAACTGAAGAAACAAGAGTAGGAACAAAAGGGATCTGCATGGTAAATATACTTAAATTTATTATTATGCACTAAAATTATTATTTTAGAGCATTACTTACCTATTTTGCTTAACTTACCACTAAAACGTTCGAAACAACAACAGTTAGCGAAATACAGAAATACCTGTAACCAATCAAATTGTTTACGATTCTACAAAGCGCTTTCGTTTATTACGTGTATCATCATATGATGAATCCAATTGTAATTAATACGTAGTAAATGTTGATTTTATATGTGCGACGTTGTGACTCCCTTAGAGTAGGAAAATCTGTGGAGTGAGCATTCGGATGTGCAGAACAAGATTTTTGTCGCCAAAATGCATTGCCTTCCAGCTCACGTGACGTTGTGGCGATTACCCATGGAAAGTAAATGTACATTTAGTGATATATATCCATTTACCACCGTAGCAGCAACAATTATTTAAGACTGGTGTTACCAGAAAATGAATATGTAAAACTGGACAAATACGTGTAAAATTAACCAATAAATGAATGTGTAAAACTGGACAAATACGTGTAAAATTAAAGGTTCAGTTGTTGCACGAAATGTAAACAGCAGCGTTGTATCAAAAATACGTGACATTTTCTGTTTTATGTTGGTGACGCGTATTATGCTTTGCACACACCATAGATTTTCTTACTCTACGGTGGCAACCTGTGGTTGTGCTGTTATGCAGTTAGTGCTCTAGTAAGGTATCTTCGTACTATCTGTGAAAAGTAAAGTGTATGAAGTTAATACGTCTGGCAAGCAACGTTTGAACACTCTTTCCAAAGCTGTATATTCAAAATCAGTATTTATGCTACATTAATTGTAACTGAATCTACCCGATAATGGAGATACAAGGCTCCGAAACGCGTCGTCGAATTACAAATAACGTAACTGCTTAAAAATATCTGGGCATTTCACTCGGAGTTTAAATCAGTCATAGTTACGCCTAACCTAAAAGTGTGGCATTTGATCAACTGTTTTCACTTAGTTACTGTATTTTCAGTTTAACTACTAGTAAACTTACACAGTATGTGCTACATAACATAGATACCTTTGATATTTCGATAATTGTCAGAGACGTGGAAGGTATAAGAATTTAAGTTGCTTCAGTACCTTGAAGTTCAGTGTACACAAATACGTTATACACCGTAACTATTAGCAAACATTTCTCTTCATTCCTCCATGTATGAAGTATTCATAGCCGTTTATGCCATCCCTGCAGTTGAGAAGATTATAGAATGTTAGATATACCTCTACAGTCTGTAGTTTATAGGCTCTTTCTAGTAACTGTAATTGAAAAAATGGTTCAAATGGCTCTGAGCACTATGAGACTTAACATCTGAGGTCATTAGTCCCCTATAACTTAGAACTACTTAAACCGAACTAACCTAAGGACATCACACACATCCATGCCCGAGGCAGGATTCGAACCTGCGACCGTAGCGGTCGCGCGGTTCCAAACTGAAGCGCCTAGAACCGCTCGGCCACCAGCGGCCGGCTGAGCTGTAATTGCACCTTGGACAAAATATTAAAGAGAGGTCATTTCACCCATGAAGAGAACGTAAACAGTTCCAAGATGTCAAGAACAGTTTTCAAGCTGACCATAAGAACGACTTCTTCTTCAGTCAGAGAATAGCAACACTTTATGAAGACGTCAGCGCTACACTCACTCAACAAAAAATACAAATGAATCATCCATACAGATATGCTGCCGAAGTTACACGGAAACGGTGAATGGAGCATTACAATGTCAAACATAGTGAAATCAGTGAGTAATGTGAAACATCTATGTTTTACCTAACATGGAGACATTTTTTCAGCTGACTAAACTGGAACGTTTACTGATGTATACAATGTACTAAATTATGTATGTACACTAATGATCCATTGAATTAGAGGTACATACCAAGTACATTTACATCCACATACATACCCCGCAAGCCACCATATGGTGCATGGCGGAGGATACCTTATGCCGCTACCAGTCTAGTTCCACTGGCAAGTGAAGGGAGGAAAGCCGACTGCCTATATGCCTCCGTATGATCCTTACGCAAAATGTACGCTGGCGGCAGTAAAATCATTGTGTAGTCAGCCGTAAATGCCGATTCTCCGAATTTACACAATATCATGTTCGATTCCATGGGAATGGTTGTGCCCCACGACCTTGATGTAATCCAGGACAGAAAGAGGGTCAGCATCGATCATAATGTTATCTGTCCTGTTTTATTTCATTGAGGATCTAGATTCCAGCTTACAGCACAGTTATCATCAGTGTGTTGTAAGTAGTCGTGTAGGCTGAACGTTCCTATAGCGACACATATTTAAATCTAACTCAGGCATTTCCAAGCATTAGTCCATTGGTTGAAATCTAGACCTGCAATGCAATAAAAAATACGGATGGCGTTACGACCGATGCTGACCTTCTTTCTGTCCTGTTTTCTCAATAATGTTGAGCGAAAACGACGTCATCTACTTTTCAGGTACTCCCATTTTAGTCCACGAAGCATATTCGTAATACTCGCGTGTTGATCGAACCTACCAGTAAAAAATCTAGCTGCACGCCTTTGAATTGCTTCAATGACTTCCTTTAATCCGACTTTGTGACGATCCCAGACACTCGAACAGTTCTCAAGAATGGGTCGCACTAGTGTTCGATAAGAACACTAAGGGCTACACTTTTTTAAAAAATTCTCCTAATAAACCGAAGTTTCGCCTTCCCTACTACCGACCGTATTGGCTCGTTCCACTTCATATCGTTTTGCAACGTTTGGTCTACGTATTTAATCGTCGTGACTGTTTCAAGCAGCACACTATCAGCACTGCATTCGAACATCATAAGGTTGTTTTCCCTGGCCATCTGCATTAACTTATGTTTTTCTACATTTAGAACAAGATGCCTAAGTCATCCGGTATTCTACTACAGTCGTATAACGACGACATTTTGCTACAGAGTCATCAGCAAACAGTTGCTGATTGCTGCTCGCCCTATTCGTCAGGTTATTTATGTATATAGGGGTGTGTAGCACCTACTTTCTCGCGTTGCTTGCGGTGTTGACGCGTCCATACATGGTCTCCATGAGACACTGAAAAAAAAACCGGAGGGGGGGGGGGGGGGGGAATGAAGGGCTTCATAACCCATGACCGCAGTAAACCGACTGCCGCCAGACTCTAGAAAACTTGGAACTGTGCCCAATCCGCACACACATAATGTGAGGCGTCCCAGATGTGCTGAATAGGACTGAAGTCAGGTAACATTGGGGCCACACAAGCACACTCATGTCCTTGCAGTGTTCCTCGTACCATTGTGGTACAATTTGGAGCGATGCAGTGGTGCACTGTCTTGGTGAAATGTACTACTCGCCTGCAGAGCATTTTAGGCGTGTAAACGGATGGTTCACCAGTCAGAGACGATGGAAAAGCTTATCAGAGGCCCCATTGTGTCCCATATAATACACTCCTGGAAATTGAAATAAGAACACCGTGAATTCATTGTCCCAGGAAGGGGAAACTTTATTGACACATTCCTGGGGTCAGATACATCACATGATCACACTGACAGAACCACAGGCACATAGACACAGGCAACAGAGCATGCACAATGTCGGCACTAGTACAGTGTATATCCACCTTTCGCAGCAATGCAGGCTGCTATTCTCCCATGGAGACGATCGTAGAGATGCTGGATGTAGTCCTGTGGAACGGCTTGCCATGCCATTTCCACCTGGCGCCTCAGTTGGACCAGCGTTCGTGCTGGACGTGCAGACCGCGTGAGACGACGCTTCATCCAGTCCCACACATGCTCAATGGGGGACAGATCCGGAGATCTTGCTGGCCAGGGTAGTTGACTTACACCTTCTAGAGCACGTTGGGTGGCACAGGATGCATGCGGACGTGCATTGCCCTGTTGGAACAGCAAGTTCCCTTGCCGGTCTAGGAATGGTAGAACGATGGGTTCGATGACGGTTTGGATGTACCGTGCACTATTCAGTGTCCCCTCGACGATCACCAGTGGTGTACGGCCAGTGTAGGAGATCGCTCCCCACACCATGATGCCGGGTGTTGGCCCTGTGTGCCTCGGTCGTATGCAGTCCTGATTGTGGCGCTCACCTGCACGGCGCCAAACACGCATACGACCATCATTGGCACCAAGGCAGAAGCGACTCTCATCGCTGAAGACGACACGTCTCCATTCGTCCCTCCATTCACGCCTGTCGCGACACCACTGGAGGCGGGCTGCACGATGTTGAGGCGTGAGCGGAAGACGGCCTAACGGTGTGCGGGACCGTAGCCCAGCTTCATGGAGACGGTTGCGAATGGTCCTCGCCGATACCCCAGGAGCAACAGTGTCCCTAATTTGCTGGGAAGTGGCGGTGCGGTCCCCTACGGCACTGCGTAGGATCCTACGGTCTTGGCGTGCATCCGTGCGTCGCTGCGGTCCGGTCCCAGGTCGACGGGCACGTGCACCTTCCGCCGACCACTGGCGACAACATCGATGTACTGTGGAGACCTCACGCCCCACGTGTTGAGCAATTAGGCGGTACGTCCACCCGGCCTCCCGCATGCCCACTATACGCCCTCGCTCAAAGTCCGTCAACTGCACATACGGTTCACGTCCACGCTGTCGCGGCATGCTACCAGTGTTAAAGACTGCGATGGAGCTCCGTATGCCACGGCAAACTGGCTGACACTGACGGCGGCGGTGCACAAATGCTGCGCAGCTAGCGCCATTCGACGGCCAACACCGCGGTTCCTGGTGTGTCCGCTGTGCCGTGCGTGTGATCATTGCTTGTACAGCCCTCTCGCAGTGTCCGGAGCAAGTATGGTGGGTCTGACACACCGGTGTCAATGTGTTCTTTTTTCCATTTCCAGGAGTGTATATGCTGGGAAGCGTTCCGCGCTCGCGTCATCTGTCAAATATCTTGTTAAATACACTGCTATCCGGAACTCTACGTCCGTATTCGCGAACAGCGGCTCTGAAATTTCTTTTGCATAATTCGTAGACAAAGATCATGTCTTCGTTCTCCATATGTGTGAAGGCCTGTGGCATTTTCACTACACTGACCCATACTGTTTTGACCGTACACGTAACAACACTGTAGTACACTGCTGCAGCCACCGTAGTGCTGAGACTTGAGGTAAACAACGTGTACATTTGCAAGACTCGGCGCCCAACATGTGCAAGTGGAATGCGCATTGAAATGGCCAGTAAAGACAACACTACGTAGCCTAATGTCACTTTGGTTCTATTCGCATATGAGTGCTGAGACGAACATGCGACTGACGCCCGTCATTTTCAAACCGCTGCATGTTGGATACAGTTAAGAAAACGATATACGTTCAGTTGAAGTTTTTTGTTCAGCAACACCAATACTGCCACCCTCAAAGCATGTACTTTTCCTCATGACTCAACCTGTATACTGGTATAGATTCCCATTTTGTAATTGATTCTGGGAAAAAATATCTTGTTAATCACGACATGTCTGTCTGTGATAGAGTTAATTTCCATGTATTTTATTAAAAAAGTTAAGTTTGCAACATCCCTCTTTGCCTTTCTGTGACGGGTTTTCGAATTAATCCTTCCGAAACAAGCTTTGTTTTCATATACTTGGGTTGGGTTCTTTGGGGAAGGAGACCAAACATCGAGGTCATCGGTCTCATCGGATTAGGGAAGGACGGGGAAGGAAGTCAGCCGTGCCGTTTCAAAGGAACCATCCCGGCATTTGCCTGGAGCGATTTAGGGAAATCACGGAAAACCTAAATCAGGATGGCCGGACGCGGGATTGAACCGTCGTCCTCTCGAATGCGAGTCCAGTGTCTAACCACTGCGCCACCTCGCTCGGTTTCATATACTTGAATAAACTTTTTTCGCAGTTAACGATTGATTCCCTTTATGTCACTCGACGTAGTGCCGCTGAGAAATCTGCCTCACAACTGACATTTCCTCGTACAAGCATGCACACTGACGGTACACACGCTTAAGCATGTGCACTGCTCGCACAACGCCGGCCGAAGTGGCCGTGCGGTTCTAGGCGCTGCAGTCTGGAACCGCGAGACCGCTACGGTCGCAGGTTCGAATCCTGCCTCGGGCATGGATGTGTGTGATGTCCTTAGGTTAGTTAGGTTTAACTAGTTCCAAGTTCTAGGGGACTAATGACCTCAGAAGTTGAGTCCCATAGTGCTCAGAGCCATTTTTTTTTTTTTTCGCACAATCTTTGATGACTTTACGTCGATGAAGCCTCAAGCAGGTTGAACAAGCCATGTGCTCGCAAAATTGCCCTACAGGCTCTCAGACATGCTTCCACGAAGTGCTTGATCATGACTGTGCGCTTGTCAAGTTTGCAGAACTTCTGTAGGCGCCTTTGGGAGAACTATGAGGCATTTGCATTCATAGAGAGCGATTGTAAGAGTTTAGGAATTTTTATTACGACTCGAACGACTCTGCATTACGTCCAGCCAGCCATCCTCACTTTCTGTCACTACGCTGGAGCTCATACTTGGCCGTAAACTGCAGATTGTAGGTTACTCATCACATTGGTTGCATATCTCGAAACTCTCTGCAGTATTGCGCTGTTGAACTTTTTTAGTTGTTCAAAATATCTTATTTTTCTTTCTCTTGTACTCCACTGACTATTTCGTCGGTTTTACTGAGTCGAGAGCCATAAGGAAAAGCCAGCGCATTTCACGAAACTAAACGGCTATCATACCACGCCTAGAAGCGCAAGTGAGCCACCAAACAAGAGCTCGTGGGGATTGTTTTCCCATATAGTTATGTAAATTGGTTGTTACTTCGTGGCTATTATTTGCTCCTCGTTTAGCATTGTATTCTCAGTATCGCTGTTTATGAAAAAAAACTGAAATTTCCTGTGAATACCTCGCCAGCTGAAGAAGCCTACTTGTACTGCAGCGCTCGTCTCCGGTTGCTAGATACACTACATCTACGCTCGCTTGCGGAACAGAAGCCGAACAGCGACAGCTGGTGTGCTATGGGCCAAACTGCCTTATTGCGTCATTCATGTGAGCAGTAGGACAGTCCGCAGTTGTGCTGCGACCAGTCTAAACGAGGCATCGCAGTGTTTCTAACACACATTATGTTTCTATTGCAATTTCTCGCATGACAGTGGGCAACCTTCAGGTACAGAGAAACACAATACTGGTATATTTATTAAGAATGTCCCGTACTTAAGAAAGAACTGAAGAAACAAGAGTAGGAACAAAAGGGATCTGCATGGTAAATATACTTAAATTTATTATTATGCACTAAAATTATTATTTTAGAGCATTACTTACCTATTTTGCTTAACTTACCACTAAAACGTTCGAAACAACAACAGTTAGCGAAATACAGAAATACCTGTAACCAATCAAATTGTTTACGATTCTACAAAGCGCTTTCGTTTATTACGTGTATCATCATATGATGAATCCAATTGTAATTAATACGTAGTAAATGTTGATTTTATATGTGCGACGTTGTGACTCCCTTAGAGTAGGAAAATCTGTGGAGTGAGCATTCGGATGTGCAGAACAAGATTTTTGTCGCCAAAATGCATTGCCTTCCAGCTCACGTGACGTTGTGGCGATTACCCATGGAAAGTAAATGTACATTTAGTGATATATATCCATTTACCACCGTAGCAGCAACAATTATTTAAGACTGGTGTTACCAGAAAATGAATATGTAAAACTGGACAAATACGTGTAAAATTAACCAATAAATGAATGTGTAAAACTGGACAAATACGTGTAAAATTAAAGGTTCAGTTGTTGCACGAAATGTAAACAGCAGCGTTGTATCAAAAATACGTGACATTTTCTGTTTTATGTTGGTGACGCGTATTATGCTTTGCACACACCATAGATTTTCTTACTCTACGGTGGCAACCTGTGGTTGTGCTGTTATGCAGTTAGTGCTCTAGTAAGGTATCTTCGTACTATCTGTGAAAAGTAAAGTGTATGAAGTTAATACGTCTGGCAAGCAACGTTTGAACACTCTTTCCAAAGCTGTATATTCAAAATCAGTATTTATGCTACATTAATTGTAACTGAATCTACCCGATAATGGAGATACAAGGCTCCGAAACGCGTCGTCGAATTACAAATAACGTAACTGCTTAAAAATATCTGGGCATTTCACTCGGAGTTTAAATCAGTCATAGTTACGCCTAACCTAAAAGTGTGGCATTTGATCAACTGTTTTCACTTAGTTACTGTATTTTCAGTTTAACTACTAGTAAACTTACACAGTATGTGCTACATAACATAGATACCTTTGATATTTCGATAATTGTCAGAGACGTGGAAGGTATAAGAATTTAAGTTGCTTCAGTACCTTGAAGTTCAGTGTACACAAATACGTTATACACCGTAACTATTAGCAAACATTTCTCTTCATTCCTCCATGTATGAAGTATTCATAGCCGTTTATGCCATCCCTGCAGTTGAGAAGATTATAGAATGTTAGATATACCTCTACAGTCTGTAGTTTATAGGCTCTTTCTAGTAACTGTAATTGAAAAAATGGTTCAAATGGCTCTGAGCACTATGAGACTTAACATCTGAGGTCATTAGTCCCCTATAACTTAGAACTACTTAAACCGAACTAACCTAAGGACATCACACACATCCATGCCCGAGGCAGGATTCGAACCTGCGACCGTAGCGGTCGCGCGGTTCCAAACTGAAGCGCCTAGAACCGCTCGGCCACCAGCGGCCGGCTGAGCTGTAATTGCACCTTGGACAAAATATTAAAGAGAGGTCATTTCACCCATGAAGAGAACGTAAACAGTTCCAAGATGTCAAGAACAGTTTTCAAGCTGACCATAAGAACGACTTCTTCTTCAGTCAGAGAATAGCAACACTTTATGAAGACGTCAGCGCTACACTCACTCAACAAAAAATACAAATGAATCATCCATACAGATATGCTGCCGAAGTTACACGGAAACGGTGAATGGAGCATTACAATGTCAAACATAGTGAAATCAGTGAGTAATGTGAAACATCTATGTTTTACCTAACATGGAGACATTTTTTCAGCTGACTAAACTGGAACGTTTACTGATGTATACAATGTACTAAATTATGTATGTACACTAATGATCCATTGAATTAGAGGTACATACCAAGTACATTTACATCCACATACATACCCCGCAAGCCACCATATGGTGCATGGCGGAGGATACCTTATGCCGCTACCAGTCTAGTTCCACTGGCAAGTGAAGGGAGGAAAGCCGACTGCCTATATGCCTCCGTATGATCCTTACGCAAAATGTACGCTGGCGGCAGTAAAATCATTGTGTAGTCAGCCGTAAATGCCGATTCTCCGAATTTACACAATATCATGTTCGATTCCATGGGAATGGTTGTGCCCCACGACCTTGATGTAATCCAGGACAGAAAGAGGGTCAGCATCGATCATAATGTTATCTGTCCTGTTTTATTTCATTGAGGATCTAGATTCCAGCTTACAGCACAGTTATCATCAGTGTGTTGTAAGTAGTCGTGTAGGCTGAACGTTCCTATAGCGACACATATTTAAATCTAACTCAGGCATTTCCAAGCATTAGTCCATTGGTTGAAATCTAGACCTGCAATGCAATAAAAAATACGGATGGCGTTACGACCGATGCTGACCTTCTTTCTGTCCTGTTTTCTCAATAATGTTGAGCGAAAACGACGTCATCTACTTTTCAGGTACTCCCATTTTAGTCCACGAAGCATATTCGTAATACTCGCGTGTTGATCGAACCTACCAGTAAAAAATCTAGCTGCACGCCTTTGAATTGCTTCAATGACTTCCTTTAATCCGACTTTGTGACGATCCCAGACACTCGAACAGTTCTCAAGAATGGGTCGCACTAGTGTTCGATAAGAACACTAAGGGCTACACTTTTTTAAAAAATTCTCCTAATAAACCGAAGTTTCGCCTTCCCTACTACCGACCGTATTGGCTCGTTCCACTTCATATCGTTTTGCAACGTTTGGTCTACGTATTTAATCGTCGTGACTGTTTCAAGCAGCACACTATCAGCACTGCATTCGAACATCATAAGGTTGTTTTCCCTGGCCATCTGCATTAACTTATGTTTTTCTACATTTAGAACAAGATGCCTAAGTCATCCGGTATTCTACTACAGTCGTATAACGACGACATTTTGCTACAGAGTCATCAGCAAACAGTTGCTGATTGCTGCTCGCCCTATTCGTCAGGTTATTTATGTATATAGGGGTGTGTAGCACCTACTTTCTCGCGTTGCTTGCGGTGTTGACGCGTCCATACATGGTCTCCATGAGACACTGAAAAAAAAACCGGAGGGGGGGGGGGGGGAATGAAGGGCTTCATAACCCATGACCGCAGTAAACCGACTGCCGCCAGACTCTAGAAAACTTGGAACTGTGCCCAATCCGCACACACATAATGTGAGGCGTCCCAGATGTGCTGAATAGGACTGAAGTCAGGTAACATTGGGGCCACACAAGCACACTCATGTCCTTGCAGTGTTCCTCGTACCATTGTGGTACAATTTGGAGCGATGCAGTGGTGCACTGTCTTGGTGAAATGTACTACTCGCCTGCAGAGCATTTTAGGCGTGTAAACGGATGGTTCACCAGTCAGAGACGATGGAAAAGCTTATCAGAGGCCCCATTGTGTCCCATATAATACACTCCTGGAAATTGAAATAAGAACACCGTGAATTCATTGTCCCAGGAAGGGGAAACTTTATTGACACATTCCTGGGGTCAGATACATCACATGATCACACTGACAGAACCACAGGCACATAGACACAGGCAACAGAGCATGCACAATGTCGGCACTAGTACAGTGTATATCCACCTTTCGCAGCAATGCAGGCTGCTATTCTCCCATGGAGACGATCGTAGAGATGCTGGATGTAGTCCTGTGGAACGGCTTGCCATGCCATTTCCACCTGGCGCCTCAGTTGGACCAGCGTTCGTGCTGGACGTGCAGACCGCGTGAGACGACGCTTCATCCAGTCCCACACATGCTCAATGGGGGACAGATCCGGAGATCTTGCTGGCCAGGGTAGTTGACTTACACCTTCTAGAGCACGTTGGGTGGCACAGGATGCATGCGGACGTGCATTGCCCTGTTGGAACAGCAAGTTCCCTTGCCGGTCTAGGAATGGTAGAACGATGGGTTCGATGACGGTTTGGATGTACCGTGCACTATTCAGTGTCCCCTCGACGATCACAAGTGGTGTACGGCCAGTGTAGGAGATCGCTCCCCACACCATGATGCCGGGTGTTGGCCCTGTGTGCCTCGGTCGTATGCAGTCCTGATTGTGGCGCTCACCTGCACGGCGCCAAACACGCATACGACCATCATTGGCACCAAGGCAGAAGCGACTCTCATCGCTGAAGACGACACGTCTCCATTCGTCCCTCCATTCACGCCTGTCGCGACACCACTGGAGGCGGGCTGCACGATGTTGAGGCGTGAGCGGAAGACGGCCTAACGGTGTGCGGGACCGTAGCCCAGCTTCATGGAGACGGTTGCGAATGGTCCTCGCCGATACCCCAGGAGCAACAGTGTCCCTAATTTGCTGGGAAGTGGCGGTGCGGTCCCCTACGGCACTGCGTAGGATCCTACGGTCTTGGCGTGCATCCGTGCGTCGCTGCGGTCCGGTCCCAGGTCGACGGGCACGTGCACCTTCCGCCGACCACTGGCGACAACATCGATGTACTGTGGAGACCTCACGCCCCACGTGTTGAGCAATTAGGCGGTACGTCCACCCGGCCTCCCGCATGCCCACTATACGCCCTCGCTCAAAGTCCGTCAACTGCACATACGGTTCACGTCCACGCTGTCGCGGCATGCTACCAGTGTTAAAGACTGCGATGGAGCTCCGTATGCCACGGCAAACTGGCTGACACTGACGGCGGCGGTGCACAAATGCTGCGCAGCTAGCGCCATTCGACGGCCAACACCGCGGTTCCTGGTGTGTCCGCTGTGCCGTGCGTGTGATCATTGCTTGTACAGCCCTCTCGCAGTGTCCGGAGCAAGTATGGTGGGTCTGACACACCGGTGTCAATGTGTTCTTTTTTCCATTTCCAGGAGTGTAGTTGCCAACACAAGAATACCGCCACCACCTCCCTAACGAGTGTTTTGTGGACGTGTAGGCTGTATCGCCTCGAGTAATTTTCAACGTACTCGTAATCTACATTGTCATCGCCGTGTACCAACATGTATGGCGAATCATTAACCCTGGCGACTTTTTGTTCAAGCTTCGAACGTCCAATGGCTTCATTCCTGCGCGCATGCTATTCTCAGCGCCCTTTAGCTTGCTGTGAGCAGAAGCACACGTGTGTGCGACTATTAAGATTTATATGCTACTTTATTGCCCATTTATCCGCTAGTAAAAATTGCAGTGGTACTTGGTGCCCCATGTCGTCAACACTTTGTTTCCAATGGTACAGCTGTGACACGGTGGCACGCGAAAATGAAGTGTCCTATGTGTCGGACACCCATGAGCTGGTCGCTGTCTAATATAAAATTTAGATGTGTGTCTGCTCCATCCTGCGCTCCATTGACACGCCGACGACCAGTACAATGTCTGACAATAGTTCAGTCACGTTACACGCAGGGATATTGTATTTGCCGTGCAATACATTACCGGCTCTAATTCAGCTGGTCGTGAGTATGTATAAGGACTAAATGTGACTGCATCTCTCCATCTTTTATTTTTATTACAGCACACCGTATACCCAATATCACAGACTATCACATGGCACTCATCTTAGGTAAAACAGGTGGCCGACTTCGGTAGGATCTAGTGAAATGCAATGGGCCTACAAAGGAAAATGATTACAGATCACTCGTGCGACCCATCATACAACATTTCTTAAGTGTGTGGAATCCATATGAGATATCAACAGGAGATATTGCATGTATACGGCGAACTGCAGTACGAATGGTGACAGGTTTGTTTAACCCCTGGGAGAGAGTCACGGATAGGCTGAAGAAACTGAAATGACAGGCACTTCGATGATGGACGTAAACCATCCCAAGAAATCACACTTACTAAGTTTCAAGAATCAGCTTTAAGTGAGGAATTTAGTAATATCCTACAACGCCGTAAATATCGCTCCCATAGAGTCGGCGAGGAAAAAATTAGACTTATTACAGCTCTCACAGAGGTGTTTAAGCAGTGGATTCTTTCCGCGCACCATACGTGAATGGGACGGAAAGGAGTCCATATAACTCGTAGAATGGGAAGTATGTTCTGCCACGCGTTTCACAATGGTTTAAATGTAGATGTTGCCTTCTTCAGAGTAGAACAACTGTTAGCACAGCATCGTCATTCCTCATTTCTGAATTCCCGTTTTTCCTGTCTCATCAATTCACTTCCCCAGTCTATAGTCCTGCCGTCCATATCAGAAAAACCGTAGACCCACTAATGTGCATTACAATACAATAAAGAGCCACAGAAACTGCTTCACCTACCTAATACCGTATGGAGTCCCCGCGAGCACGCAGAAGTACCGCAACACGACATGCATGGACTCTACTAATGTCTGAAGTAGCGCTGGAGGAAATTGACACCATGAATCCTGCAGGGCTGCAGGGCTGTCCATAAATCCTAAGAGTATGAGGGGATGGAGATCTCTTCTGATCAGCACGTTCTAAGGCATCCCAGATATACTCAATTATGTGCATGTCTTGGGAGTCTGGTGGCCAGCGGAAGTGTTTACACTCAGAAGAGTGTTCCTGGAGCCTCTCTGTAGCAATTCTGGCGTGTGGGGTGTTGCATTGTCATGCTGGAATTGCCGAAGTCCGTGGAATACATAAAGGACATGAATAGATGCAGTTGATCAGACAAGATGCTTACGTGCGTGTCACCCGTCAGAGTCGTAACCAGAAGTATCAGGAATCCCATATCACTCCGACTGCACACGCGCCACTCCATTACAGAGCATCCACCAGCTTTAATTGCCCCTGCTGACATGCATGGTCCATGGATTCGTGTGGTTCTCTCCATACCCGTGCACGTCCATCCGCTCGATACAATTTGAGAAAAGATTCGCTCGACCAGGCAAGATGTTTCCAGTCATCAACAGTCCAATGTCGGTGTAAAGCTTTGTATCGTGCAGTCATCAAGGGTACACGAGTGGGCCTTCGGCTCCGAAAGCCCATATAGACAATGTTTCCTTGAATGGTTCGCAGGCTGACACTTGTTGATGGCCCAGCATTGAAATATGGTGCAGTTTGCAGAAGGGTTGCCGTTCTGTCACGCTGAACGATTCTCTTCTTCATGCAGGATCTTGTTCCGACCGCAGCGGTCGGAGATTTGATGTTTTACCGGATTACTGATATTCACTGTACAATGGTGAAATGGTCATACGGGAAAATCCCCACTTCATGGCTACCTCGGCGATGTTTTGTCCCATCACTCGTACGCCGTCTGTAACACCACGTTCAGACTCAAATCTTGATAACCTGCCATTGCAGCAGCAGCAGATCTAACAACTGCGCCAGACACTTGTTGTCTTATATAGGCTTTGCCGACCGCAGTACTGTATTATACCTGTTTACATATCTCTGTATTTGAATACACATGCTTATACCAGTTTCTTTGACGCTTCAGTGCAGTAATCGTAAATACATCACGTGTCAAACATGTGTCTCGTCCTTGCGGATAATACATGTTTCCACCTGCATCATATCAGAATTTGGACTGTCGATTGCGCAGTTTTGACGTAGATTAAATTTCATTATTTTCCACGATCTATGTGGCATTGTGTTATGCGCATGGCGGAGACTTGTACTCTCACGTTTAATTCGAAACACAGTATCTCATTTGTGCTTTGCATCTACAGAACAAGCTCTGTTGAAGGTGAAGGTAGATAAAATTTCGCTGTTTGGAAATGGTAGTGTTATAGCCAACTGTCAGTGCCTCGTGACATTCATTCATAAAAAATCGAGTCAGCAGAGCGTATTGATTGCTGAAAACACACGTAAAAATAGTAGACATAAAAAACCAGTAAATATATTGGAACTATTAAAATAATGTTTCACACAATATACTATGTTTGTTAATCTCCATTTCAAGCTCTTGGGAAGCTAATTAGATGATGGTACCAAATTTCCTTTGACGCACACATGTGCCACTCCCTCGCATCTACTGGGTGAAGCAGTAATACTAATTTACTACGAATATGGTAACTGTGATCAACTAACTAACGTGGAAACCATGACCAATGCTGACCGCTGTTGTGATCTCGGAATGTATGGACGAAGACAACCGAAGGGTGTGATGTGATCCGCCAATGCTGTACTTTCCTGCGTACCTTAGTACTGGGCATTAGTTACTTGGTCCTCTACACGTCGCAGTAGTTTGTAAGCGGAATTTCGGAACTTTTGTATTAAAATATTACGTTGCTGTTTGTAAATATATATAGATTCTTACTGATGTGAATACATTAACCGTATATAATTAACTACTATATCTATTTTAAGTAAATGCATGGTGTGAGCGTTGAGTTTTACTTGATACTGTTTGTCGCATGTAAATTTAACATTTTGATACCTCAGTTTCGTTATTCGACGATCTCATGGAATTTTACACAGCTCCATAACTGCGCCGGCTAAAGAGGCACAAAACTGCTACTTCGTTTTGCCACTATTTCTTCTTTTTCCTGGCCTTTATCCCGTATCTTCACGGGGTTGACATGTTAATTTTTGGATGTGGCGATGTTAGTGGCAGATGCCTTTTGCTGTCGCTAACCCATATTTGCAAGGTGCTTGTTGCCGTCTGGGGGGTCAGAGGACAGCACTGAACAGGACACTTTCGACGTGCGTGTTTACTGGCGAAGCACTCACAGCAGTACCCTGTGGCACATCAAGGGGAGTATGATGTTCCATGCTCGTGCGCCGTTCATGATGCAGTGCAGAAACGCAAAACGGCAAAAACGCAGCCCGAGTCACGACGCCAGCTGTTGTCCTTCACTTCACGGTTATTCGTAATTATTTACGTCCTGCTTTCAGCATGCGCACAAAAAGAAACAGATTGCTCGCGTAGCGGAGGCCCGTTGAGGCGGCTAGAAACGGCGCGACGGATATCCCCGTGTTAACGTAATTGGGGGTGGGGGAGTCCACTGGGGGCCGAATCGCACAATAACGTTGGTTTCTGTGTGGGGCGGCGGTGCGGTGAGTGGACTGCTCTAGCCTGTTGTGAGGTTGTGTACCACTAAGGGCTACGGTAGTGACGAAGCCTTTTCGTCGTTTCTAGGTCCTCAGTTCCATACAATTTAATACAATACAATGACTCCTCCCTGAAGAAAAAAGTGAAAGGAGCCTGAGGAAAATAAATCTCTCCTTCCGTTGGAATCTGTATTACTAACAGAGTGTCCCAGAACCTGGAATCCTGCACCAATATTTCGCTTAATTATTGACCGAATTTAAAATGCTGTCACAATCTAACCATATAGAGGTATAACCTTATGTCAAAGGTTTAACACTATAAGACAAGTATTACAGTTAGAATCTGTGTTTTTGTCATGATGTAGCGTAAATGATGGTGAGCAAATACTTGGATTTCATTCATCCCGTATTTGAGTATGAGGGCACTAAAGCGACTTCCAACTTTGACCATAATTTCAAGCCTTTTACTTTTTCTCGCTGACGTGCTTAACGCCAAATATTTAACACAGTCACTCATTTTCAAGTAATCAGAGGTTTGAAGCTGTTTTATGCATGAGGGTTCACTTCTTTACAGAATCCTATAACCCAATGTATTTTTAGTAATGAGCAGTCGAGATTGAATCTTGCCAAAGGAGTTTGTTTCTATACCTCACCGACCCCATTTTCATCTTGCTGAGCCGTGGCAAGCCGCTGATAAAAGGAATCAACCGCGTTTTAGCGAATCCAGCTGTGCTCCTTTTTGGCTTTAGAAGCGCAGTTCTTGTTGAGACAGACTAATTATTTTGTAGCTCTGAGGTTGCGAATTACTCCTGGTACTTGCAGAATCCTGTCCATTAGTCGTCAAGGTGAAATTTCCTGGCAGACATGAAATGCGTGTCGGACCAGGGCTCGAATCTGGCGCCTTTCAGGTCAGGGCACACTCCAGTACAGAGCGAAAATTCATTCTGGAAATGATCACCTAGGCTGTAGTTAAGCCATGTCCCCGCAGTATCCTTTCTTGCGTGGGTGCTAGTCACGTTGGGTATGCAGAACTTATATGAAGTTAGGAAGACTGGGAAAAGTCAAGCTGTGAGGGCGGATCGTAAGTTATGCTTGGATAGCTCAGTCAGTAGAGCACTTGCCTGCGTTACGCAAAGATCCTGGATTCGAGTGCCGGTTCGACACACAGTTGTAGTCTGTCAGGAAGGTACAAATCAGCGCACACTGCACGGCAGAGCGAAAATTCATTCTACACTATCAATCTCTTTGACGACCTAAAATATATGTGTGGTGAATAGGTGTAGTCATCCAGTCTTAACGGTGGTAGGAACAAAAAGAACGTAGTCCTATGCTGTTTGTCCTTTGCTTTCATGTTTCTCAGCTCATTGAACTGAAGAAGGAAAATACTTTGTCAAGTTTCAGTCCCAGCTGTTCATTATTAAAAATGCACTGGGTTCCAGGATTCTGCCAAAATTACAACACAAAGAACGACTTATTTTTCCCAGGCTTCTTCCCCTTTTTTTCTTCAGAGAATCATCATCAGTGGCAAGTTTTGAGTAATACCATCATTTCTCTTGTTCTCATGTTAAAATTTGTTTCTTTTTCCAAATCACAGGCCGGCCGCGGTGGCCATGCGGTTCTAGGCGCTACAGTCCGGAACCGCGGGACTGCTACGGTCGCAGGTTCGAATCCTGCCTCGGGCATGGATGTGTGTGGTGTCCTTAGGTTAGTTAGGTTTAAGTAGTTCTAAGTTCTAGGGGACTGATGACCTAAGATGTTAAGTCCCATAGTGCTCAGAGCCATTTGAACCATTTTGAACCAACACACACCATATTTAACACAACTTCGTCTGGCTAACATGCTAACTTAGTTACTGTTGCTATAGAATCCTGAAACAGTGTAAGGCCGTTCTATACAATGGGGATCTGAGATAGGACGGGCCGATAGCTTATGAAAAAACTCATTCTCCATATAAAAATAAACATGTTATTTCTTCACTTGTGTTGTTGCAAACTCACACTAATTCCTATTTCACCAGCTGTCGATGGCCCTTAAAAAGATTACATTATTTTATTCAAAATATCAATAGTTACTCTATACCACGGCAGATAAGAAAGCTGCACGTTTTAGCCATATGGCTAGATCCTCCGATAAAAAAAAAACGAAGTACTAATTCCGGAGGGAGGAGAATATCATCTTCATTAATCACATAGGGCGTCCGCCTCCGTAGCGCAGCGGTAGCGTTACCGCCTACTGCGCAAGGAGGCCCGGGTTCGATTCCTGGCAGGGGACTGGGTGTTGTGTGTCTTTCATCATCACTGACACGCAATTCACCGAAGTGACGTCAACTAAAAAGACTTGCAATACGGCGACCGAACCCCGAAGGGGATACCCCGGCCAATAAATACCATACGATCATTTCATTTCATCACAGAAGGCAGCATTCGTCATTGAATATAGGAGAAAGAAAGTGTTAATTTAGTAATACACACATCAAAAAAAGTTTTGCATCATCCCGGTTCCCAGAACTCCTTAAGATTGACGTTGACTGTGGATATTGTATCACAGACACAGTCCTTTGATTATTGAGAGATGTCACTAAACCCAGCCAAAGGTGTAAACAATCATGCATGAGCAGCGCCTATTAGACGGAGGGGGTCCGACAGCCGATCAGTTCCAGTCATTCCACCAGGAAGGAGGTACACGGCTCGTGTTGTCTGTGGTTCAACCATGCCTAGACGGTCAATACCGCGGTTCGATCGCCTCCGCATTGTTACTTTGTGCCAGGAAGGTCTCTCAGCAAGGGAAGTGTCCAGGCGTCTGCGAGTGAATCAAAGCGACGTTGTTTGGACATGGAGTAGATACAGAGAGACAGGAACTGTCGATGACATGCCTCGCTCAGGCCACCCCAGGGCTACTACTGCAGTGGATGACCGTTAACTACGGATTATAGCTCGGAGGAACCCTGAGAGCAACGCCACCATGTTGAATAATGCTTTTCGTACAGCCACAGGACGTCGTGTTACGACTCAAACTATGCGCAATAGGCTGCATGATGCGCAACTTCACTCCTGACGTCCATGGCAAGGTCCATCTTTGCAACCACGACACCATGCAGCCCGGTACATATGAGCCCAACAACATGCCGAATGGACCGCTCAGGAATGGCATTACGTTCTCTGCACCGATGAGTGTCGCATATACCTTCAACTAGACAATCGCTGGAGACGTGTTTGGAGGCAACCCGGTCAGGCTGAACGCCTTAGACACACTGTCCGGCAAGTGCAGCAAGGTGGAGGCTCCCTGACGTTTTGGGGTGGCACTATGTGTTTATGTTGATCTCTGTTACAATTTTCTGTACAGGTTCCGGAACTCTCGGAACCGAGGTGATGCAAAACTTTTTTTGACTGTAGGAGTGTCCATGAACAGATTAATGGTGTTAATACTCTCCTAGCACAAGGAACAGAAAACTGACTAAAACGAGACCAGAACGGAAACGAAATTTTTACTGTCGATTGAAATGTATATCACAAAAATAGGCTGGACACCGGGGGTATTCATAGGCGTAAATAATAAGAAAATATTTAATGAGGTCGATAGATTCTAAATGTGAAATAATTTGGATGAAGATAAGTGTTGAAAGTGAATCAAACGTGGTAATCACGTGGTTTAATGCATCCCCTTCCTCTAGATTCGTAGTGGCGGAACATTTCAGGGGTAACTTGGGGAAGTAATATATTCCGGACATGGTCAGTCGGGTGGCGATCTGCAACGTATGGTACGCGAAGAAAACTTTAAAAGCCAAGATAGCTAAAAAAGCATTTTGTCGAATGATCGGTTTCGACAGAGCTATGCTGTCACCATCGGATCTTATGCTTTTGAATTTTTACAACAAATTATTCATCAGTGTTTCAAGCGAATGTAAACCGACGTGTAACACTTATGGATGCTGTAAAAGGTCAAAAGCATAAGATCCGATTATGACAGCAGAGCTCTGTCGAAACAAGTCAACCAATAAAACGTTTTTTTAGAGATCTTGGCTTGTGAAGTTTTCTTTAGTTATCAAATTTGTGGAAGGTCATGTGTAAATTTCCTGGTCATGATATAGTATTAGAGGAGATTTCAGCTTATCCTCACTAGACTGGGAGGCTCAAGTGATTCGGGTGGGTGGTAGGAACAAGGATTCGTGTTATATTGTTCCAAATACCTTACCGAAAATTGCCTTGAGTAGTTATTCAGAGAACCAAATAGGCAGAATAACGCCTTAAATCACCTGTTTACAAACAGGTCCTAACTATTTGATTCAGTTAACGCAGAGCTGGCAGTCAGTGGTGGTGAGACCGTTATGGCATCACTGACTACAGGTGTCAATAGGAATGTTAAAAAAGGTTGAAAGAAATTTCTTCCACAAGAAACCTGAGCATCGGCACCAAACATCCATCTCTGAGGCTGGAAATGTTGAATACAAATGGATAAAATCCAAGAATATTGTACAATACGCCATAGACAGGTATGTGTGAGGGACGTTTCAAAGATAGGCCGTGCTTCAGCAGCCGCTTTAAAAAGTTTCGCCGAAAGCAAAGAGACCTTCATCAAAGATTTCAACATATCCAATGTCTTGTTGATAGATAAAAACCGAACGAAACCAACATGAATGCAAGATGATCCATGCGTGAGATGTCCAACGAATTCGAAAATAAATAGCTCTGACTGATTTGCCAAAAAGTCGTAAGAAATTTTTATCTTACGTCAGTAAAAGGATCAAAGCGATCTATCCAGTCACACAGTGACCATACTGGAACCAAAACGAAGTGTGACAGACAGAAGGCCGAAGTGCTAATTTTTAAATGGTTCAAATGGCTCTGAGCACTATGGGACTCAACTGCTGAGGTCATTAGTCCCCTAGAACTTAGAACTAGTTAAACCTAACTAACCTAAGGACATCACAAACATCCATGCCCGAGGCAGGATTCGAACCTACGACCGTAGCGTGCTAATTTTTATTTCAAAATAGTTTTGTCAAGGAAGATCGTATTACAGTAACTCCTTTCGGTTGATGAACGAACACAATATTGAGAAGAGTGACTGCGGGATAGAAAACCAATTATTTGATTCTACATGGAGCGTGTGAAACTACTTTTTCCTCTTCTACCAGCAGTGTAACGTTAGTCGCTGCAAGAACGAAGCCGTTCAAATTATAGGAATACAGTGTAGATCATTCCCATTTTCAAGACGGATCGTCTAACAGATGAACGCAACTATCGAGCCATATCTGGAACCCGAAAACCTCTTCTGTGGGAATAAGCACGGATTCCACAAAACAAAGATCTTGTGAAACGTTGCTCACTCTGTTGGTCTACGAGACTAAGAGGGCAGTAGATATTGGCGCACAGATTGATGACATATTCCTTGAGTTACAGAAGGCGTTCGATACAGCTCCACACTGTTGCGTAATGAATAAAGTACATGTGAACGGAGCGTCAGTCCACCTAATTGAGTGGGTTAATTTCTGGTAAATAAACACAATTTGTTACTTTTAATGGCGTCAAATCTCAGGTGTGAAAAAAATTTCAGGCATACCCCGTGAGAGTGTTACAGGCCTGTTGCTGTTGAAAATATACGAGTGTTACTTTTTTTTCAGCCTCCGATCGGTCGCGGAATTAAGACCATAGAGAAAATTCGGTGAAACTTTGCTCAGCTGTGTTGTACAGTTTCTCTAGTGTGCCTATCTGTTGTGTTATGTCGCACGTTTCAGTTCTGAGCGCACAATGAGCACGTAAAGGTGCCTAGAAAATAGTGTCTTCTGCCAAATGTGAAGTCCTGCTGAGGGATTTCGCCTGATTTCATGCAGCCCACATAACATAACTGCCATGCGTTTCCTTCTCCATGACAATATTCTCGGTCGCATACTGCAGCTGCAACGAAGGTGCTCCTGCCTTTTTTTCGGTGGGAAGTGTTTGATCACCCACCATACAGCCCGGACTTTGCTCCCTCTGATTTCTATCTCTTCTCTTACTTGAACCACTGGCTGTGAAGACAGCATTTTAGCACAGACACGGAGATGCAGACCAGCATAAGGAACGGCCCGGTGTGGCCGTGCGGTTCTAAGCGCTTCAGTCTGGAACCGCGTGACCGCTACGGTCGCAGGTTCTAATCCTGCCTCGGGCATGGATGTGTGTGATGTCCTTAGGTTAGTTAGGTTTCAAAATGGTTCAAATGGCTCTGAGCACTATGCGACTTAACTTCTGAGGTCATCAGTCACCTAGAACTTACAACTAATTAAACCTAACTAACCTAAGGGCATCACAGACATCCATGCCCGAGGCAGGATTCGAACCTGCGACCGTAGCGGTCGCTCGGCTCCAGACTGTAGCGCCTAGAACCGCACGGCCAGTTAGGTTTAAGTAGTTCTAAGTTCTAGGGGACTGATGACCACAGATGTTAAGTCCCATAGTGCTCAGAGCCATTTGAACCATTTGTACCAGCATAGGGAACTGGCGCAAGTCACAGACTGCTGCCTTCTATGACGAGGGTACTGGAAAGTTAGTACCACGCTATGACGAATGCCTAAGTCAGAGGCAAGAAGAGAAGTAGCTGGAAGATATAGCTAAATGTTGTGAATGAAACATTTTTGACTTCCTCTGTGATTTCTGTTTCGCGACCAATCGGAGCTTGAAACAAAATAGTTCTCGTATATATGGATAACCTAATTGATGAAGTCTAACGCTCCATGAGGCTTTTCGCGGACGATGCTGTTGTTTATGAATACGTTGCACCGCTAGAAAACTGTCACGAAATGCAGGAAGACCTGCAGAGGATCGACGTATTGGCAGTTGACACTCAACATAAACAAATTTCATCATTCATGACAGTGAATAGACTGGACAGTGTACAAAATTGGACTGCGAAAAAATTGGGACTTTGTACGGGCGCTGATGACCGCGCAGTTGAGCGCCCCACAAACCAAACCAAACATAAAGAAGGAAAGGTCATGATTGCGGACAGTCGCTCGAAATAATCACGTCCATTAAATACATGGGAGTACGCGTACGGAATGATTTAATGTGGAACAACCTTGTAAGACTAAATTTAGAAAAAGAAGATGTCATACTGAGATCCTTTTGAAGAATGCACGGGAAGTGTAGTCCACCCACGCAGGAGGTTGCGTACAAAAACCCTCGTTCGACCTGTACTTCAATATTGCTCGTTAGAAGGGACTGTTATGTGGTTGGATTAACAGAAGAAATTGAGAAGATCGCAAGCAAAGCAGTGCGTTTCGTCAAAGATTCGTTTAATAAGCCCGAAAGTGTCGCGGAGATGCCCATCCAACTCTAGTGGCAGGCGCTACAAGAGAGACGTTGTGCATCACGGGGGGATTTACTGTTAAAATTCCGGGAGAGATCTCAGCTCGTACGGAGATTCACCAAGAATCGTTCCCACGCTCCATTCGCCGTAAGCGCGGGGAAGGGAGGGCGTTATCGGTGCACAATGCACCCTCCTGCATTTATCGTACAGTGGCTAGCGAATCATAGTTATAGATGTTTCGGATTAGATTCAGTGGTCAGAAATAATATAGCATAATAAATTGCTTTAATTTTACCTTCTATAACGCAGTCTGGAACCGCGCGACCGCTACGATCGCAGGTTCGAATCCTGCCTCGGGCATGGATGTGTGTGATGTCCTCAGGTTAGTTAGGTTTAAGTAGTTCTAAGTTCTAGGGGACTGATGACCTCCGCAGTTAAGTCCCATAGTGCTCAGGGCCATTTCAACCATGTTTTGAACCTTCTATAACAGCCACAGGTGTGCCTTATGGAAGACAGCGAATGTTGACACAACCAACGAGACGATGTGATTCATCTGAGCAGTCAGCTCGTCTCTGTTGTTCCGCCGCCTAATCACATTGTGCTTTACGCTGTGCAATCGGTCTCACATATAGATCGTCTGCTGCGCAGAAGAGTCCGTGGCGTGAGGTGGTGGGGGGGGGGGGGGGGTTGGAGAATTTTTGTTGACTTCTAGAAACGAATCTCTGTGATTCTACTGAAAATTTTAGCATCACCGAATGCTGCGAGAAACACTATGGCTTTAGCAAGCGCTACGTAAATTGAGTTTCTTTGGTTGTCTGGCTATTCACAGCATGTTATATCGATTTCTTCTCGTGGCAATGGTTTCGGCGCTGTTTTCCAGTCATGACGAATATCAAACCTTTACACCAAAATACCCAAATAGATCGCCGTTGTTATCTCTGTCGATTCCTCGTACATTCCTTATAAAGTTGCAGAAAGTGACAGTTCAACGCCCGTCACAGACTATATATAGCCCTTTGCTGCACAGCTTAATCGCATTCGTAGTTTATCATTTGTCTGTGGAGGAAGATAACTCGACATGGCATGTTGAGACTACACTCATAGCAGAGCGATTGTAGTAGTCTCTGAAGATGATATCTCTTAGAGTTTCGCCTTCCCAATAGTACAGGATGCAACAAAGCGCAACATGCAACCGTACAGTTACGAATTCTTCAGTCCGAAAGGCAAGGCTGCACAATAATGTGTCAAACTGGGGAGATAAGTGTCATCTTGGCTTAATCCTAGCCTGTAAAGTGTTGGTTCTACCGGTCAAATTGAGGGTTGTTTTGGAAGGTTACCCGTATGCATCTAGTAGAATACTGGCCCTGTGTTTCACTTCTCCCAACAAAATTAAAAAGGTGTCGCATTCAGAACATATCTGGGTCAACTTTCATTACGTCTGTCAGCATTAAGAAATGGAAGACATGAAAATAATACTTCAGTCCATTAACAAGAACACATTTTAAGTTCTGTGAGAGAAAAAAGTAGTACAGATGGCATCAAAGTTTTTAAAGTTGCCAGTTTCTCCACTCTGAGAGGGGGTGGCGTTTTTTGCAGCTTATTATTGTTGATATGTAACAGTATTTCATCAATAAATCGATTTTTTTTTCAATTTCTGACGTTTAATTTTCAGTATCAAACCAACTTTATTATTACATAAATAAATGTAGCTTCTGTGAATATTTTATATTTTCGAGCTCGTTAGATACGCTGACGATATGGATGTAATTTGAGATTCTTATTTCAAAAAGGTGGCATCCACATTCATATTAATAATATAAAAATGGTTTATTTAGCAAGGCTACTGAAGTATACATAACTTTTTGAGTATCAAAATAACCTACATTTAGGAAAGTTGTTGGTAACTATTAAACCTTAAGATATATAATAAGTGTCTGGTAATTCCTATCAAAATTATTTGGGCCATTATACATCTTCAAACTCATCGATTCACTTATATAAAAAGTGACAATTTTAGAATTTTGCCCCCTCTTAGACAAATTTCGACGGACGCCCGTGCTGCTGTGATACGAATTATCTGCTCCAAAACACTCATGTCCTCGGCAGTAATAGGGACACCGGTTGGTACCAGTGACACTATACAGAGCTTCTAAGAACTTATACCAGGAAGGAGATCGTCGGCCAGCAGTGACTCGAGCAATTTAACAATCAATGGGCCTCCACCACAGGCAGGCATTTATCAAAGGGGGCCAAATTCTAAAATTGCCATTTTAATATAACAGATTCAATGAGTTGGAAAAACAGATCGTGCCAAAGGAATTAAAAGTTCACAAGAAGTACACAAAATATGTTGTATCTCAAACAACTGATCATTATCCACTTCGCATTTTTGAGGTCGATTACTTTGATACCTAAACGATTAACATATTTTAGTAGTAACAGAGTAACAGTTGTTGTATACAGTGTTAATGTTATTATTATAATAATACATTATAATAATCACATATACTATAGTGCCATACATAATTGTGCTTTAACTTGAGTATTCATATAGTAAACAGGGTAAATAATCTACGCTGATACTTTACTATCACACACATATACCCATAGTTCATAATGTAGTTATCGGCTGCTTATTGCATATCTGTAATGCATCGCTGAGAAAAACTGGTCAGTTGAGTAGTATGGTCTACATTTTAACCACAATTCTATGGTATGCTTAAAGATATTCACGAGCAGACCACTCGCTGTCTTTAGGAGTTCGTTATAGCATTTCAGCTATAGGTACCCATGGCTGTTATGTGTTAATGTCAGACTTGAGCATGGATGCTCCAGGTTACTATCATTTCGAGTATTACTGACATGCACGTGGGTTCTAAAGTCAAATTTATTTACGTTTTCTTGATTATATAGTAAACAATTTTATATTACGTATTAGGCAGTGTCGTTACCTTGAGTAATTTAAAATGATTTTTGCAGCCTTGGCTTGGTGCTAGCCCTAATATATACTGAAGTGACAAAAGTCACGAGATAGCGATATGCACATGTACAGATGACGTTAGTGTCGCGTACAAAAAGTATAAAAGGCCAGTGCATTGGCGGAGCTGCCATTTGTGCTCAGGTCCTTCATGTGAAAAGGTTTCCCACATGATCATGCCCGCACGACGGGATTCACATAATTTGAACGCGGAATGGTAGTTACAGCTAGACGCATAGGACATTCCATTTCGGAAATCGTTATCGAATTCAATATTTCAAGGTCCACACTGTTAAGAGAGTCCCGAGAATGACTAATTTCAGGCACTACCTCTCACCGCAGACAACGCAGTGGAAGTGGACGGCGGCCGTCACTTAACGACCATGGGCAGCGGCGTTTGCGTTTAGTTGTCAGTGTTAACAGACAAGCAACAATGCGTGAAATAACCCAAGAAATCAATGTGGGACGTACGACGAACGTCTCAGTTACGATAGTGTGGCGAAATTTGGCATTACTGGGCTATGGCAGCAGACGTCCGACGTGATTGTCTTTGCTAATAGCACGACGTCGCCTGCAGCGCCTCTCCTGGGCTAGTGACCGTAGCGTTTGGACCCTAGACGACTGTAAAGCCGCGACCTAGTCAGATGAGTCCCGATTTCATTTGGTAAGAGGTAAAGGTAGGGTTCGACTGTGACACAGGCCCCATGAAGCCATGGACCCAGGTTGTCAACAAGGCACTGTGCAAGTTAGTGGTGGTCCCGTAATGGTGTGTGCTGCGTTTACATGGAATGGACTGGGTCCTCTGGTCCAACTGAACCCATCATTGACTGGAAATGATTATGTTCGACTATTTGGAGACCATTTGCAGCGATTCATGTTTCCAAACAATGGTGGAATTTTTATGGATGACAGTGCGCCGTGTCAGAATGCTCTGGACAGTTCGAGCGAATGATTTGGCCACCCAGGTCACCTGACATGAATCCCATTGAACCTCTATGTGGCATAATCGTGAAGTCAGATCGTGCACAAAATCCTGCACCGGCAAAACTTTCACAGTTATGGGCGTCTATAGAGGCAGCATGGTTCAGTATTTCTGCAAGGGACTTCCAATGGCTTGTTGAGTCCACGCCACGTCGAGTTGCTGCACTACGCCGGGAAAGAGGAAGCCCGACACGATATTAGGAGGCATTCCATGACTTTTGTCACACCACTGTATATCTAATTGCTTTCTTCTGCCACATGAAGACGGTACTTGAACCCACTGAGCCATCCCAAAGTTGTGCTCAATACTGCAGTTGTGACTGAAAGGAAGAAAAGTATGCTGAAATTCATGAATAACATTTCTCAGCTTGTGCAGTAGGAAGAGAGTACGAGCAAGTTTGCAACATAGGTAATTTGTGTATACATTCCACGGAAGTTTTTGATCTACATGCAGTCCCAGCAATTTGGCATAGTTTCTTTCTTGTTTGAATGTCTTCAGGGTGAAGTAAATTTCTTCAATTTTAATTTTTTTTTTATAGACAGAAGATTGGCCCTGCACAGAGTCACTGCTCATATTCGTTACTACTTTGTTGTAATCTTAGACAAGACCCGATGTTAAATACAAAATTAAATTTTTAATATGAATGTGAATGCCACCCTATGATTCCGAATTATATCCTCATGCAGTTATAAGAGTCGAGGGACATGAAAGGGAAGCAGCGGTTGGGAAGGGAGTGAGACGGGGTTGTAGCCTCTCCCCAATGCTATTCAATCTGTATATTGAGCATGCAGTAAAGGAAACGAAAGAAAAGTTCGGAGTAGGTATTAAAATCCATGGAGAAGAAATAAAAACTTTGAGGTTCGCCGATGACATTGTGATTCTGTCAGAGACAGCAAAGGACTTGGAAGAGCAGTTGAACGGAATAGACAGTGTCTTGAAAGGAGGGTATTAGATGAACATCAACAAAAGCAAAATGAGGATAATGGAATGTAGTCGAATTAAGTCGGGTGATGCCGCGGAAATTAGATTAGGAAATGAGACACTTAAAGTAGTAAAGGAGTTTTGCTATTTGGGGAGCAAAATAACTGACGATGGTCGAAGTAAAGAGGATATAAAATGTAGACTGGCAATGGCAAGGAAAGCGTTTCTGAAAAAGAGAGATTTGTTAACCTCGAGTATTGATTTAAGTGTCAGGAAGTCGTTTCTGAAAGTACTTGTATGGAGTGTAGTCATGTATGGAAGTGAAACATGGACGATAAATAGTTTAGACAAGAAGAGAATAGAAGCTTTCGAAATGTGGTGCTACAGAAGAATGCTGAAGATTAGATGGATAGATCACATAACTAATGAGGAGGTATTGAATAGAATTGGGTTCAAATGGTTCAAATGGCTCTGAGCACTATGCGACTTAACTTCTGAGGTCATCAGTCGCCTAGAACTTAGAACTAATTAAACGTAACTAACCTAAGGACATCACACACATCCATGCCCGAGGCAGGATTCGAACCTGCGACCGTAGCGGTCGCTCGGATCCAGACTGTAGCGCCTAGAACCGCTCGGCCAACCCGGCCGGCAATAGAATTGGGGAGAAGAGGAGTTTGTGGCACAAGTTGACTAGAAGAAGGGATCGGTTGGTAGGACATGTTCTGAGGCATCAAGGGATCAACAATTTAGTACTGGAGGGCAGCATGGAGGGTAAAAATCGTAGAGGGAGACCACGAGATGAATACACTAAGCAGATCCAGAAGGATGTAGGCTGCAGCAGGTACTGGGAGATGAAGAAGCTTGCACAGGATAGAGTAGCTTGGAGAGCTGCATCAAACCAGTCTCAGGACTGAAGACCACAACAACAACAAATGATTAAATTCACAATATCCAACGAGTTATGAAGTAAAGCTAGAAAATATCCGCAAAAGAAATGTATTTAATATTCTCGATCTCGCAGCCATGCCAAGTAGTTAAATATCTACGAGCCTTTGGACGAGTGCTGCTCCTCCTCAGGCACAGCCAAGTAGTCAGTCACCACTGGCAGGAAGTTCGACACTGGCGGTATTTTATAGTCGACGCCGCAGCATGTTAGGTTGAAACGGAAAATTAAAAATATGAGGTAGAAAATAGGACATCTGAAAAAATACTGTTGTATATCGACAAAAATGACCCACTAAAATGCCATATTAATGCTCATCAAAGTGAAGAAACGGGGAATGACTAAAAAAAACGCTTATTTAACTTTGAGACTTTATTTCGTTGCAAAACTTCATATCTGATCCTGTTAATAGATTGATATGAATTACACTACTGGCCATTAAAATTGCTACACTACGAAGATGACGTGCTACAGACGCGAAATTTAACCGACGGGAAGAAGATGCTGTTATATCCAAATGATTAGCTTTTCAGAGCATTCACACAAAGTTGGCGACGATGACGACACCTACAACGTGCTGACATTAGGAACGTTTCCAACCGATTTCTCATACACAAACAGCAGTTGACCGGCGTTGCCTGGTAAAACGTTGTTGTGATGCCTCGTGTAAGGAGGAGAAATGCGTACCATCACGTTTCCGACTTTGATAAAGGTCGGATTGTAGCCTATCGTGATTGCGGTTTATCGTATCGCGACATTGCTGCTCGCGTTGGTCGAGATCCAATGACTGTTAGCAGAATATGGAATCGGTGGGTTCAGGAGGGTAATACGGAACGCCGTGCTGGATCCCAACGGCCTCGTATCACTAGGAGTCGAGATGACAGGCATCTTATCCGCATGGCTGTAACGGATAGTGCAGCAATGTCTGGATCCCTGAGTCAACGATGGGGACGTTCCAAGACAACAACCGTCTGCACGAACAGTTCGACGACGTTTGCAGCAGCATGAACTATCACTCGGAGACCATGGCTGCGGTTAGCCTTGACGGTGCATCACAGACAGGAGCGCCTGCGATGGAGTACTCAACGACGAACCTGGGTGCACGAATGGCAAAACGTCTTTTTTTCGGATGAATCCAGCTTCTGCTTACAGCATCATGATGGTCGCATCCGTGTTTGGCGACATCGCGGTGAACGCACATTGGAAGCGTGTATTCGTCATCGCCATACTGGCGTACCACCCAGCGTGATGGTATGGTATGCCATTGGTTACACGTCTCGGTCACCTCTTGTTCGCATTGACGGCGCTTTGAACAGTGGACGTTACATTTCAGATGTGTTACTAGCCGTGACTCTACCCTTCATTCGATCCCTGCGAAACACTACATTTCAGCAGGATAATGCACGACCGCATGTTGCAGATCCTGTACGGGCCTTTCTGGATACAGAAAATGTTCGACTGCTGCCCTGGCCAGCACATTCTCCAGATCTCTCGCCAATTGAAAACGTCTGGTCAATGGTGGCCGAGCAACTGGCTCTTCACAATACGCCAGTCATTTCTCTCGATGAGCTGTGATGTCGTGTTGAAGCTATATGGACAGCTGTACCTGTACACACCATCCGAACTCTGTTTGACTCAATGCTCAGGCGTATCATGGCCGTTATTACGGCCAGAAGTGGTTGTTCTGTGCACTGATTTCTCAGGATCTATGTACCCAAATTGCGTGGAAATGTAATCACATGTCAGTTCTAGTATTAATAATATATTTGTCCAATGAACACCCGTTTATCATCTGCATTTCTTCTTGGTGTAGCAATTTTAATGGCCAGTAGTGTATTTATTCTGAGTATGAGAAACACCTAAATTTTTGATGTAATTTTTCGAAGGAAAAAGTTCGTCTTATAATCCGTAAAATACAGCAGTACTTGAAAAATTGAACCTATGCACAATGGCGAACTGAAAACATGTAGCTGGTTCATGAAGCTCTGTCGAACATCTGAGTGGAGAATATTGTCAAACCGTCAATACTTGACCTCACACGTTCAGTATGTATTGAGAATACTGATAATATTTTGTGTGCTATCAATATTCCTCGTCAATATTTCTAGTATAGGAATTACAGCAATACGCACCCTCAGTAACAATACTGGCCGTTTGACAATCTTATTGAACGAATAAAGGGCTCCTTTATGTGCGATCGATTATGTCAATATAGCACGGCTAAAAGACAAAGAACTTACAATTTAAGCAGTTACTGGGAGGAGCAGTATTGTTTTGTCGTATTCGGAGGAAAATCCGAGTGCTTATTATGAAACGGTAGTGTATCTGTTCACAAGAAAAGTAATGTAGAACATCATTTTTTCGACAAATCACATGAACTTTACTGTTCTGTTAATTCTGAATTACGAAAACGTGAAGTTATAGACTTAAAATCCAAATTAGCTCAGCTCAGCAAAATAGTAACGTGACAACAGCTTCTTACAAAATCTGTTGTGTTTCAGTGAAAAGGGGGGAAAAAATTCAGTGACGGGGAAGTAGTTACAGAAGCAATGATCAGTACCCTGGAATTAAAGGACATCTGTTGTCTCAACTAATTGTTGCTAGATTCTTGAACAGATTTTTAACTATTTAGAATCTTAATTATATCAGGATCTGCGATACTGTGAATATTTTTCGCTTCGGTTTGATGAAAGCAGTGATATCTCCGATATTGGAGAGTTGTCTTTATTTATTAGAATGGTCTTTCATGATTTTACGGATAAGGAGGAGTTTGAAAAACTTACTTGTGGAGAAGACATATTTAATGCAATCCTGAAATCAACAGGTAGCAACGTTCCACGCTCTTATCTTGTTGCTACAACAACAACTGTAGCGCCTGATTTATTTCCAGTCTTAGTAGGGGAAAACTGGGGAACGATTCTGCATTCTCCTGTACGAGATAAGAGATCTTCTGAAACTATTTTCTGCGCAGTATTGTCAAGAAGTTGATGAGATATCACGGCTCCTAGATTTAGGTTTCTTGACAGATACACCTCAAAATTAAATTAAATAAGCCTCCAATTGCAAGGGAAAAATCGCAGCATTTCAGCCATGACAAGTACAGTAAATGCTTTCCAGAGGAGGAAACTAAAATTATAGACTGTGCATTTAAAAAGAAACTATCACACTTTCCAGCTTGAATTACATCACAGAAACCGTAAATGTCGTAAATGTTGACGAATGCGATAATCTATCTTTTGCCAAGCATCTTGAAATCCCAGTCAAAGTATTTAGTAACACGTTTAGCCAGTTTTCAACACTTGAACCAGTGATTATGTTTACCAACAATCCATTCGTTTCAGTTGACATTACTGAACGGGGAGGCAGGATATGTGAGATTTTCGGAAATTACACTCTTGAAGAACTGTAAACGGAAGTTTTAAATATTCAAGAAGACATATCTTAGAAATCATATTTCGCAACTTCAAGCAATTTCTCGACTCTGGTGAACAGGAATAAATGTCCCATGGCCATTAGTGTTTGCTGTAAAGACTTGTTCTTGTTTTGTCTCTACATACTGTATCTTTGCGAAGTGACATTTTCATCTGCGAACATTATCAAGAATAAATACTGATCTTGTCTGACAGGTTCACATGCAGATGACGCATTGATAATGGCTTGTTCCAGATTTTTCTGAACTTAAGAGAACATGCAGTGCCAAATTTCACATTAATTGTGTAAGTCGTAAATCGAAGCAATTTTAATTATAGTTCTTTCTAGTTGTTATTGTAGTACTAAAATAGTGATCGTGATGGCGGCGGCCACATCACATTATGCATGAGTTAAATGTGCTCGAGCACATATTAAAGTTGGACAGCTATGCCGCGTAGCAACGCTGGTAAAGGTAGGAACTTCAGACATACAGTACTCGCAAAAATATGGGGCGAATTTGATCCTAAAGGTAATTGTAGAAGGCTCCCTCATGATTATATGTGCATGCATGTAAAAAATATACATATATAAAATCAGATGGATCCTATAAAAGGAAAAACTTTGTGGCCCTATGTGTAAGTTAAAATTTACTCCAAGTTCCTATCTTCATTCATATAGAAGATATAGCCTTGTAAAATCAGATGACTCTTGAAACACCATGCATATTCGCACATCCCGATACCTGTTTATACAGCCGACAACGAAATCATTTTATCAGCACACAGAATAGTGAACACCAAAAACATGCTTTAAAAGACGCCACGTGAAATTACTACTATATTTTCTGGTTGTATACGTCACCATAATAACTTCCAGTAGACGAGTAAAAACAAATTTTCTACCGACACACCAAGTGCAGGCCAGTTAACACAAATTTTATTTCTTTTAAGATTCTTTTTTGTTAACTATTAGTGGAGTCTACTTCTTAAGTCAAACAAAATAATGTGTTTAAGAAAGGCGACTGAACAAACAGTATTATTATTTTCAAAAAGCTGTTTGTTTTTAGTTTAATCTTTCCAGCCCACTGTGAAGAGTTTAAAAGAGGTCATAGGAAACGACCGTTTAGAATTTCAAGTCAAGTCATCTAGGACAAAAGCTGAAAGAACATTTTAGTCATACAATAATGAGTAGAAAGATGACTGGAAAGCCTGAAGAAAGGTAAGAAACTCATAATGCAGTTTACGGTACCAGTATCGAAGGATAGTTTGCTTGATGAGAAAGACTGCAAGGATGATCTTTTCAAGCCCTAAGGTCAAACTCTGATACATAACCCAAAGATATCATGGGTGACAAACTGATCACGACAGGCTGATGGTTCCCTTAACGACGACAGTGAGAAATTATGACGAAAGATGAAACCTAAGGGAATATTTTTCCCTAAAAGCCCAGATATGGGCTATAAGCAGATAACGAATAACTTTACATTTTGCAAAACCCATCAGAAAGACGGGCGATCCTCACTGCTGCCGTCTGTTGGAGTTACTTATGAAAATGAAGTTTTCACTTTCTTCGATTCCTACGGGAAACACCTATAGCAGCTCATCTGAGACCAGACATTGTGGTAACAGAGAACATTTTAATTAACTAGATACATATAGGGCATACAATAATGCAGATAGTACATGGAATTGAATATATTTTTATATGTTTACTACTGTAACATGAATAAGGTTCGTCTAAATCCGTTTATGTGAAGTTATGAGAAATCGAGTATTTTCAATCTGAAACCTCCGCCACACGATGCTATTCTCTCATTGGTCCATCACGTTCCTACCGTTGCCGCCCGTGCTATACTTGAATCCCGAGAGTCTCGTTCTTACAATCACCCAATCCGTCAGACGCGCTAGTCTGTTATCTTACGGCAGCTTCAGTTGCAATTGCGAAACTTGAGATTTAGAGCGTAATGAAATTAATTTACGGAAGTATAAGGAAATTCTGTGTTACTTCTGTACAGTTGTGAGAAAGAACCTTTTCCACCATAGTTCTGATCACTACATTTCGGTAGAAGTTGAAATCTTCATGTGGATTGCAGTTACTGCCAACGTATGCTTATCTAACAGTACCGTAATTCTGCAAGTACCGCAAAACCTAATTCATGCCATCTTGCTTTTTTAGATTAAAGAATCGTATATTAATAAATTCTAAATTACCGTACTTTAAATGCATTAACTATACAAGGCGGTTAAAAACAATCTGAAAAGCTAGTAAGGGTGTTGCAGGGTAGGTTGTGTCGAGAACTAACTGTTAAGAAAAAAATTCGATACTTTGCGCCGTGCTCGAGTTACTTGGCATTGAAGTTAGCCGATCATGTCGCTGCGCGAGCCAATTCATTCAGCCCGCCAGATGCATCTAGATTCTAGAGTTATTTGGGCTCATAGCGTAGACCTCAGCCTTTGGCTCGGGTTCTGTCCTTACTACCGTGCCACATCCATTTTTTGTATCGCTCTCTTGTTCGATTTTAGGAAACCAAACGAAGTACACGTTTGGGCAGCCCTGGCGGGCCGCTGGAAGCGACTATCTGCGGGTGGGAGAGGGGCAAAAGGGTGTACTTACCCCCTGCTAGAATCTGCGTACAGGCTTTCAATTCATTACAGATTTCTCAAAAAATCACTCTATATCTCAGATCTTTACGGTTGACACGTTGTACACGGGAAAGTATGGTGATTTCTAAGTGTGGCGTCGGTTTCTGCGCTGTTGTGCAGTCAAGACGGGTCACAGTCTTACAGAGCAGCACCGAAAGGGCGCACTTAATATTTTCTCTGTCGGCTCCTTGTACAGCCCTTTTGGAGCTGCAGGAAAGGACCTGTGCAACGCAGTGACTCGCGGATTCCCAGCACATAATATGGCAGCAGTATACGTGACCGTCATCCGTCCCCGATTCCCACAACGAGACCCGCTCTCCTTCCTGTACAAGGGAATCACAACAACAGTTTACCGTTTGTCTGTGGATAAAGAAGATGGCTATCTGATTCTACATACAGTTTTATATGTCAGAAAAATTTTAGTAGACTCTGAAGGACGTGGTGATGTTATGCTCTATGTTTGTTCACCTGTGCTTTATCGATGGATTCGAATTTACCAGTCGCAAAACGAAAATACCCTTTTCTGTGCTAGAAGAGAGGAACACAATATGTGAATTTTAAAGGTCGAAACACCACACTCTATGGGGTGCAACATAGCGTCAATACTGCCATGAACTCTACACTCCTATTGCTACAGATGCACAATAATGCAATAAACTGAGCAGCTGAGGACTGCACTGGTTCAGTTTTAGGGTATTAAAAGTCAATTCTTCTGGCAAATTTGATGCTGCTTTTGGAAGATTTTCCACAGTCGTCTATTCGTATTATTCTTAGTTACAATTTATGTAGCGCCCCAAACACGCTCTGTTCAGCTGTAGTCATGTGAGTCCACACTGCAAAATAGATTCCATGAAAGTACACTACTGGCCATTAAAATTGCTACACCAAGAAGAAATGCAGATGATACACGGGTATTCATTGGACAAATATATTGTACTAGAACTGACACATGTGATTACATTTTCACGCAATTTAGGTGCATAGATCCTGAGAAATCAATGCACAGAACAACCCCTTCTGGCCGTAATAACGGCCTTGATACGCCTTGGCATTGAGTCAAACGGAGCTTGGATGGCGTGTACAGGTACAGCTGCCCATGCAGCTTCAACACGATACCACAGTTCATCAAGAGTAGTGATTGTCGTATTGTGACGAGCCAGTAGCTCGGCCACCATTGACCAGACGTTTTCAATTGGCGAGAGATCTGGAGAATGTGCTGGCCAGGGCAGCAGTCGAACATTTTCTGTATCCAGAAAGGCCTGTACAGGACCTGCAACATGCGGTCGTGCATTATCCTGCTGAAATGTAGGGTTTTGCAAGGATCGAATGAAGGGTAGAGCCACGGGTCGTAACACCTGAAATGTAACGTCCACTGTTCAAAATGCCCTCAGTGCGAACAAGAGGTGACCGAGACGTGTAACCAATGGCACCCCATACCATCACGCCGGGTGATACGCCAGTATGGCGATGACGAATACACGCTTCCAATGTGCGTTCACCGCGATGTCGCCAAACACGGATGCGACCATCATGATGCTGTAAACAGAAGCTGGATTCATCCGAAAAAAAGACGTTTTGCCATTCGTGCACCCAGGTTCGTCGTTGAGTACTCCATCGCAGGCGCTCCTGTATGTGATGCACCGTCAAGGCTAACCGCAGCCATGGTCTCCGAGTGATAGTTCATGCTGCTGCAAACGTCGTCGAACTGTTCGTGCAGACGGTTGTTGTCTTGGAACGTCCCCATCTGTTGACTCAGGGATCCAGACATTGCTGCACTATCCGTTACAGCCATGCGGATAAGATGCCTGTCATCTTGACTGCTAGTGGTACGATGCCGTTGGGATCCAGCACGGCGTTCCGTTTTACTCTCCTGAACCCACCGATTCCATATTCTGCTAACAGTCATTGGATCTCGATGAACGCGAGCAGCAATGTCGCGATACGATAAACCGCAATCACGATAGGCTACAATCCGACCTTTATCAAAGTCGGAAACGTGATGGTACGCATTTCTCCTCCTTACACGAGGCATCACAACAACGTTTCACCAGGCAACGCCGGTCAACTGCTGTTTGTGTATGAGAAATCGGTTGGAAACGTTCCTAATGTCAGCACGTTGTAGGTGTCGTCACCGTCGCCAACTTTGTGTGAATGCTCTGAAAAGCTAATCATTTGGATATAACAGCATCTTCTTCCCGTCGGTTAAATTTCGCGTCTGTAGCACGTCATCTTCGTAGTGTAGCAATTTTAATGGCCAGTAGTGTAATTCATATCAGTCTATTAACATGATCAGATACGAAGTTTTGCAACGAAATAAAGTCTCAAAGTTAAATAAGCGTTTTTTTTAGTCATTCCCTGTTTCTCCACTTTGATGAGCATTAATATGGCATTTTAGTGGGTCATTTTTGTCGATATACAACAGTATTTTTTCAGATGTCCTATTTTCTACCTGATATTTTTAATTTTCCGTTTCATAGCCAAATAGCGAATATGGACGAAACTCTTCTGACATTTGATGTGCAGAGTAACAGAACTGTTGCCATGAAAGGTGCTGAGACTGTAACTATAAAAACAAATGGACACGAAAAAATGCACTACCTCGTTTTCCTTTCATGTTGTGCTGACGGTACTGAACTTAATCCAGTGATGGTTTTCAAGCACAAAACAGTCCCAAAACATTCTGAAGTAGGTCTACCTCCATTTAAGTTCACATACATGGCAAGGGTTGGATGGACGAGGCTGGAATGAAATTATGGATTAACGGAGTTTGGGAGAGAAGGAAAGGTGCTATATTGAAAACGAGTTCTCTTCTTGTACTAGATCAGTTTCGTAGTCATTTGAAAAATTCTGTGAAGGAGAAATTGAGACTGGGAAATACAGAGCTTACTGTTATTCTGGGAATACGTACTTTACAATTGCCACATCTTGATGTCTCGATAAATAAGCCATTTAAAGTGTATAAGAGAGAGGAATGGGACAAATGGGTGATGGATGAAACCCAACACGAATTCGCGCCGTAGGGAACTTTAAAACGACCTACAAGTGTGTCAGTGGATAAAACACTCGTGGTCTAGAGTGAGAGACAACATTATTCTTAAATCTTTCAAGAAGTGCGGCGTATGTAACGCTCTCCATGAGAATGAAGATCATCTTATATATGAAGTGGACAACGATGACGACGAAGAGGAAGAAGAAGAGAAGGTTTAGATGACGATTATCAGTTTTTTTAAAGGTCTGTTCGATTTTATAAACAAAGATTTTTTTAGCACGTCTTTGCAATCCAATAGGAAAAATGGTAAAAATGTTATTTAAAAATAGGGTAAAAATTAAGGTGCGTGTCATTGTTCATAGCGTTTTACAGTCCGTAAAATACGGTAATCTTGTAACACAAAGCAATTTTAGTAGATCTATACAAAGGTAATCATTCTATATACCACTTTAGGATGGTCACCGCTATTAATCTGAAAATATGATAGGCCTACGGTGAATTACATACCAGTTTGAAAAAACCCTTCCATTTCGAAAAATACGTCATATGTCCGCAATAACATGTAAGAAGTGTGCAAAATGCATGTTAATTTCGCCAAATTATCAAAAAAACGTGAAAAAATGACTTAATTGCCTGACATATCTTACCAGGCAGATATAATTGCTTCACAGGTTTCCATACAGTTTTACTAATTGTGTTTGTAGATATTACAGAACAAAACTTTAAGCTTTCGAATTATCTGCCTGTCGTTAGAAATCTCGAAGTTATTCCTAATCTCTCGTGGACTGCACTTGATTCCTCATTAACGTGGTACTGTATTCTCTATTTCATTACCTGTCGAGATTAGTAATTTATCATACGATGCGGGACTGATTTTAGTCAATAAATTAACATTAGACAATTCGCTCCTCATTTTCAGTCATTTTCCTCTTTTTCTGTAGCTTATAAAATTGCGGCGCACACTTTCTTTTGCGTATCTTAAACGTGTAAAATTACATTACCAACGAACAATAATAGTGATGGTGTCTGGGTTGCTAAAGTATATTGAACATTTGACAAACTAGTATTGTCAATAAATATCAAACGTGTGCAAGCCCCTGAAGACACGTGCCGTTAACTGAACCTACATTCACAAACCCTCTGGTTATACTGGACACCGCGAAAACATTGCACACAAAGAAACTACCGGTACAAACAACCATATTCGAAGAGATCGAACTTACTGTCTGCGGCAAAGCTTGATTGGGATTAAAGTGACTCTGTCTCCAATTTCCAACAACTGATGTCTAATATTTATTCAGGGAAATAATGAGAACAGTTTTGTTCTGAAATTTAATTCAATATTATAAATCATTGTAACAGAAATTTTCTTTTGGTGGGCGCAGGGGAACATATAATGCGCACAATAGATCCCGGGACGCCACTTGGGCAGGAAATGTGTTTATAAGAAGTAAAAACAACAGTGTCAATTCAGTATTTCAGGTTTGCTTTGAAGTATCAAGATATTTTTATAGATCTGGCATTTTTCAACTTAAATTACTGTTACCAGAAGCTCTCTTCACATTCAATGCAATTAAAGGATAATCACACGCCTGAGAGGTTATAAGAAGGTGGAAAGACAACTGAAATACCAACTAGACAGCACACAGGTAATAAAACTATTAATTTGGTACAAAATAAACCAAGCAGGTGAAGCAGCAACCGCTTGAAACAAAAGTATTAAGTGGTACAAAGATAACGTGATTGGTAAAAAGTTAGGGCCTACCCTGATTGAATGCAGCTGAAAAAAACTGCAAATTACACTACCAGATCATTTGCTGAAAGTTCGCTGCATTCTGCAGTGGGATAATTAGGAACGAAGTGCAGTTTGGGATTGGATAAGAATGGAAAAGGAAGTCGACTGTGACGTCGTTAGAACAGTTATGTTAATGTGATTCAGGCAAACTACAGAACACAAAATCTACATCGCTGGATGGGGATTTTAACCTATTCTTCTGGTTGTCCTGTTAATGTGATTCAGGCAAACTACAGAACACAGAATCTGGATGGCTGGATAGGGATTTTAATCTATTCTTCTGGTATCACCTTTCTCGGTAACAGTTCGATATTACAATCCATTGGGCATCAAGGTGGAGGAGCCAATGTTCACACATTACTTTAGAATATTCCCTTTCAGTTCTTTTTATCGGGAATGGTTGAAGTGCTGGCCAGGAATGCCACCAGTTCACTAATGGATGCTTGTGTGGTGTTGTTTGATCCATAAGCATCTGGTTCAAATTTGTTTTCTGAGAAATATTTTCATTATTAGTATTTAGCCAACAAGGGAAGACAGTTTTGCAATCAAAGTTCTTATCACAAATCTGCGCCAATATAGTGGGTAAAATTCCAGTCCTCTGTAGTGTGATGGGGTGACAGCATACGACATTATTAATGGTTTACCACTATTATTTTGACCTCCATGGTGTTATTTGAGAGGAGTAGACTATGTGGGAGCCTGTGTTTCCCTCCTATACTCAACTTCAACAGTGCAAACACCACTACGTTGTGCAAGTGTTTATCACAAGTGCATTGTACACAATGCTCAGCCCTTCAGATATAACTTAGACCAAAAGGTCAACATTTAGCAGTTATTGTATAGGGCAAATTGCTCCTTCATATATCCCTTCAAATCACATCACCTCATACTCCTAGCATAATTCCTTAGGCATAGGTTCAGGTGTACAGGATACAAACAGAGCTAAAACCATGAGCAAGCTGCTGAAAGATTCTATCTCGATGGTAGATAACATGTAGATGTATGTTCAATTAGAGAAACCTGCAACATTCCATGTAATATGTGGGCAAGCATTATTCTATTTGAATACAGCTCCAGAAATAGAATGGAAGAAGGCTACAACAGAACTAAGTTGTGCATATCCTATTCTTACACAGTTACCACTGAGTACAGGTATTGGAGCATGTATGTATGTCAGGGTTATTGTGCGGTTCGGCCCCCAGTGGATCCCCCCGGGAACGTCTCATACCAGACAGGTACGACCCCAAATGTTTATGTGGTAGAGTAAGGATGGTGTACGCGTACATAGAAATGGTGTTTGAGCAGCAGTCACCGACACAGTGTAACTGAGGTGGAGTAAGGGGAACCAGCCCACATCCGCTGAGGTAGAAGGAAAACTGCCTTAAAAACCATCCACAGGCTGGGCAGCAGACTGGACCGTGACACTAATCCTCTGGCCTTCCCATTCAGCAGGGCATTAGACCGCACGGCTATCTGGGTGGGTTATTGGAGCATAATAATTACATATACACGTATTTTCCACAGCCAGTTACTATGAGGATTCCACTGCAACTAAATGTTGATTTTTTCAGTGCAGTCTTACATATTTTTGATTAGTCCTGTTGCTATTTTAGCAGGCTGCATGTATTGTTTAAACATTAATTACAATTGTGTAATAAGAAACTACATTTTAGCTGTTGCCATTTTTAACCTTTTAATCCATTAGATATTACACAATTAATGTCTCATATTATCATTTAATTAATTTATTCATTTATATTATAAGATCTTGACATTTACCAGTTACCATTAAATTTGTTTGGTGTTAGTAAAATCTTTGTTTTGTGTTGTTATTTTTGTTGTTGTTCTTGTTGTGGTTGTCTTCGGTCCAAAGACTGGTTTGATGCAGCTCTCTATGCTACTCCATCCTGTTCAAGCCTCTTGATCTCTTCATAACTACTGCAGCATGCATGTACTTGAACCTGCTTACTGCAACCAAGCCTTGGTGTCCTTTTACAGATTTCACATACACACCTTCCTGCATTACAAAACTGATGATTCCTTAATGCTTCAGTTTGTGTCCTTTCAACCAATCCCTTCTATTAACCAACTTGTGCCATGAATTTATTTTCTCTTCAGTTGGATTCAGTACCTCCTCATTATAATACTGCCTACACGGCTAATCTTCAGCATTCTTCTGTAGCACCACATTCCAAAAGCTTCACTAGAAAATGGATTTGTAACTCAAAACCTAGAATGTGAAAAATAAATCAGTTGTGAAATGTAGGCAAAATGTGTGTTTTCTTATCTAATCAAATACATCAGTTTAATATGACCAGCGTCATTTCATTATTAACATTTTTAAGGTAGATGTTCCCGTTTATATGTTTTATGAGGTGTTTCATCAAACTGTATCTGTCAAAGGACAATAAAAAGTTCGTCTTGGTGTAGCACTCAAATTATTTATTTATTTACTCTAGACTTACTCTAAATCATAAAATATTTCTGATCTGGTGCCAAGTTTTCATGTTATGATTCACAGGCAAATAGATGGCATTGCCCCAACTTTTTCCAAGAAACCTGCAATACGACAAGAAGAAGATGGGAAGCGGCTTCTGTTTGAATGTCGAATTCAAGCTGATCCCCGACCAACAGTAACATGGTCTCACAGTGGTACTGTTGTGAAAGAATCACCACGACACAGGGTTAGTATGTTAACATTTTGTTATAGTTATATTGTTATATAGTCCCATGATTTAAGACAGTGTATGATATATAGACTGGTGAAACAGTCACACTTTTCAGTATCTTTCCTCATTTTGCTTAGACCGAGCGAGGTGGCGCAGTGGTTAGCACACTGGACTCGCATTCGGGAGGACGACGGTTCAATCCCGTCTCCGGTCATCCTGATTTAGGTTTTCCGTGATTTCCCTAAATCGTTTCAGGCAAATGCCGGGATGGTTCCTTTGAAAGGGCACGGCCGATTTCCTTCCCAATCCTTCCCTAACCCGAGCTTGCGCTCCGTCTCTAATGACCTCGTTGTCGGCGGGACGTTAAACACTATCCACCACCACCACCTCATTTTGCACACTCATTCCAGGTGTGTACTGCCCACTAAGAGGTGACTGTGGTTTTCCATAAAATCTGAAAATTATACCTGTATTGTGTATTTCACAGTAGTTTGTTTAATATGTGTACAGATAATGAGAAAATGACAACTTTTGTAAAGTGTGAGGAAAATACAGTATCATTTTCAGTTCATTTCATTTATTCATTTACAGACAATTCACTTTGTGTGAATGTCAGGCAATATGTGTACAATGCATACATCTTTCATAAAATACAAAAGCAGAAACAAGCACATATTTCTATATGCAGGCATAATATGCTGAATTTATTAAATGCACAAAAGAAAAAAAAACCCTCCTCACTGCACTACATCATACACGGAACATAACCTGTATACATCATTAGAATTTTGTTTGCATGTAACAGAAAGAGTCTTGAATACACTATATGATAAAAGTACTTCAGCAGCAGTAGCCTTCTTACACAAAAAAATTCTATGCTATTTGGTAATATATAGCCATCATACTATTTTTCTCAATACTCTTTAACACTGCTAAATAAAACTTTTCAGTTTATTTGTGAACTCCTGCACTTCCTTTATGATCTGAATCCACCGAGGCAGTTTGTTGAACAGAATTCAACCAGCATTTACTTGCTCCTTATCTATTTGTCGTATTTGTTTGTTGTCAGTGTGGTAATAATTTTTTGTGCTTGTATTACAGCAATGCACATTCCTATTTAATAATGCATTGCAGTTTACATTCACAAACAGAATTGGTTCATATGTATATAAAGAAGATCCTGTCTGTCAAAATGATAAGCACATCATCCAAATCAGAATATACACAACAAGTGTGGCAAGATAAACACTTCCAGTAATCTTACCCTCATAGACTGTAGTGAACGTTTCACTAATTATAAGTACATTACAGCTTTATGTAGCCAATTTTTCTGTGTATGGTTCCCATCTCATATATTGGCCAACAGTAACACCTAAGAATAAGAACAATAAGAAGTTGTCTAGCCATTGGTTGATTTTGACACATGGTGCTGGTTTTTAGATGTCAAGTGGATGTACATTGTCTTATGGCATTTAGAAACAGGTTATTCCCATTGAAATATTCATAATTTCTTTATTTAAATGACATTTTTGAAGCTAGTTATTCCACAGTGCTACCACTCATTACAGTAGACATGTCATCAGCATACATAATTATGTAGCATTGCACTGACAGTGGCATGTCACTCATGTATGAAACGAACAGTAATGGGCTCAGCACCAACCCCTGCAGTATGCTATACTTAATTTCTTAGAAGTCAGAGAAAATGACTGTTTATCAGTTTTATATTCTATTGCAACACAATACAGCCTCTTTGAAAAAATTATTTTATTACAACAGATAATTTCCTCATTATTCCATAGTTCTAAAGTTTCTCTAACAGAATACTGTGGGATAAACAGTCAAAACCCATAGAAAGACAGAGTAAGAGTCTGCAGAAACTTTTGTTTTGTTTAGTGTCTTAATACAACATTTTAAAAAATTCACTATTGTGTTGTAGTTGACTTGTACCTTCGAAATCCATGCTGTCCCTTTTGCAAATCTTGTTTCTGTCAATGAAATGTTTTATTGTATCTTTTATGACTATCTCCATGACTCTGGATAAAACAGATTTAATAGTGATTGATCTGTAGTTTATACGATCCTCTTTATTACTGCCCTTATATATATGTGTAGTGTAGGAATCTGACATTGTAAAAATTTGAGAGCTTATAGAGGATGAAATGTTGAATGTTTTCATTAAAGGAACTTATAACTGGAAATGTGAATTACAGTTTTTACAGAACTATGCACATTCTACACATTTGCTAGGCTAAATGAAACACCAAAATACTGTAGTTTGGAAAATGTTTATTGGAAGTAAAGTTTGGAAAATGTTTATTGAAAAGTAGAATACAATCAAATACTACAAACTGAATTTGTGTCTTCACTGCCTCACTGTGATGACCATCAACTTCATTACATAATGTGCAATCCCAAACCACATTTTATCTGATTCTTTGTAAGATTCTGCCCTCCCCATTGATAGTATCAAATGCTGTGAAGATGTACTCAGTTAGCTCAGAAACTGTTCCTGTTGGTGTTGAGTACAGAAAGGACTTTACATAACCCCAGACTGAAAAGTGAAGAGGGGTGAGGTCAGGGAAGTGCACAGACCAAGAGACTGGGCATCCCTTTCCAATTAGTCTCTGTCTGAAGTTGTCTATGAGATGTGTCCTATCCTGATGATCAATGAACACTGGAGCACCATCATTCTGAAACCATAAACTAGTGGACAGCTTCAAGGGAATGTGCTCCAGAAGTTCACACAATGCATTGTCCAGAAAGTTCATGTACTGTGCACCATCTTGTAAAATGTGTGGCCTAATATGGTGATCTTCCATAATTCCAGTTCAAATGTTCACTGAGAACCTCACCTGGTAACTTCTCATACAGCAAGAGTGTGGATTTTCAACAGCCCTGTGATGGCTGTAGAACATTTATTTTACATTACTAACTGTAGATTCCTTATATCAAAATGTTTGAAATTTCATCATCTACAGTCTCCCAAATTTTGAAAAAATCGTTCTGTTATACACTGTATATGAACCATCTTACTTGTTTTTAAACATGCTGGAGATATTCCTTCTTCCATTGACAGCTTTATTAATATAGTATGTGACTTTATCACACATGGGGGACTGTCTTTAATTGTCTTGGTACATATTCCATACGACCCCTTTTTTTGACTAAGCGTATTTTTTTTACTCCTGTTTCACTTGTTGGAAGCAAAAATAAGCTGTAAGTTACTGCTGAGGCGATATTTCTAGGCTCTCCTTTTGTAGGATTTTGCTTTTTGAGTTTCTCAAATACTGAAACATAGTGTTAATTAAAAATATTGTGGACTTCATGCAGGTCTTCACATTTTTCCCTTCCTTTTCTATTGCTGTGTTTTCAGTTGCTTAGCAAGTTGAACTTTTTCCTTCAGCATTTATACATGACCAACAAGTCCTAGTAATATTTTGATCTATCTGTTTTCTTTTAAGGTATTTATATTTAGCTTCTCATATTTGTCTCTAATATGCTTTCTTTGTGTTCTTGCAAGTCTAGAAAACTAACCTCTGGGTTACTTGTGTGATACTACTGCTCCTTCGTTGATTTTAGTTCTTCTTTGACCATCAGAATGTGGTCCACTTCTTGTCTTGTCATTATTTATTTTTCTGAGATGCTTTGAATTCTATATAATAATTCAGAGCAGAAAAAATTCCACTTTGCAACTATACTTTCAGCCCTGGATACATATTCCTACTGTTTTGATTCTAGTAGCCCATCCAGTACATTTGAATCTGACAGTTTCATTGACGAAGTTCTGCAACTACCATACGCTAACTTGTCTCATTTTCCAATGTTTCAGTTTCTTTTCCATAATGGCCAGAATGGCTTTGTTTATGATTTGCACTCTGAGTCTACACCAAAGTGTATTTTAGATCATGTGATCTATTTGGGTGTGTGTTTCATCTGTGGCTCTAGAGTAGTTTAATTCTAGTTTAAGATTAACTGTTCAGGTCACAAAAGCTCCTTTTATAAAACTTTCCATTAAAATATTAATATTTATATCTCCCTCTAGAACTATACAAGTGAAATCCTGTACTACTTTGTTCAAAATGGCTTCCAATTCCTCAAGAATACTATATGTGTCACTGTTAGAAGATTTGCATAGTCCTATTACTAAGTATTTCCCCCTTGAACCTTTACCTGTCCTGCAGCTGCCTCAGAAAACAAAAATGCAGATCATTTTGTAATGGGTCATGGAAAGCTATCCCTTATTCCAATGATTACATATATCTCCACCATCCTTTTGTCAATACTTAATGGCATGTGATGTTCACTCATAGCCTACTATAACTTTTATTTAATTTTTTAAATAATGTGTCCTGTCATAATGAATATGTCTGGCAAATCAGTAGGTAACAATATTTCTGTATCTTTTGATTCTGATGCAAAATCCTTAGATTACAACTGCAAGTCTCAGTATTGCTGTTTACTATGTTACTTTTTCCTTTACCTCTGGGCACCCACGTGGTTTCTATTGGCAGTCCCCATTATGGCCTTGTTGGTAATGCTGGTGTGCCTGGTAGCAATACATTTCCCTCTCCACAGCTTGTCTGTGTTTGAGGTTTCAGAAGATCAGGCAGTTGTATCCAAGCATCCATTTCCTTCAGATAGTGTCTTTCCAGGTGGTGGTATTCAACCATTTACATGTTGCTTATTACTTCTAATATCTCTCCTGACATTTCCAAGTTGTCATAGGTATTTCTATGGAGAGCATACCTTGTAAAATGAACTTTCACATCATTACTTGCTTCAGAATATGTCACATGTCTAAACGTACTAAAGATTTATTGAAATTTCCTGCTTTCTGCAAATATTTCCTGGTTTGGACAGAATTTCCCCATCAGTTAATATCCGTGTTGAATGTTGTTGTTTCCATTGTTGTTGCTGTGGTGTTCAGTTCGAAGACTTGTTTGGTGCAGCTCTCTATGCTAGTCCATCCTGTGCCAGCACTAGAACATACATAAATGTGAATCTGCTTACTGTATTCAAGTTTTAGTCTCCCTCTGCAGTTTTTGCTCACCTCACTTCCTTCCATTACTAAACTGACAGTTCCTTGATGCCTCAGATTCTTTCCTATAAACCAGTCCCTTCGTTGAGTCAAATTATGCCATAAATTTATTTTTTCCCCAATTTGATTTGGTATGTTCATAATCTTCAGCATTCTTCTATAGCACCATATTTCAAAAGCTTCTGTTATCTTCTTGTCTGGACTGCTTATTGTCCACATACCATTTCCGTATGAGGCTACACTCCAGGCAAATATCTTCAGTAAAGACTTCTCAACCCTTTAATCTATATATGGTATTAACAAATTTCTCTTCTTCAGAAACACTTTTCTTGTCATTGCTGGGCTACATTTTATGTCCTCTGTACTTTGGCCGTCATCAGTTTTTTCAGTGCCAAAATAGCAAAATTCATTTACTGCTTAATCTAATTCTCACAGCATTGCCTGATGTAATTTAACTGCAATCCGTTACCTTCTTTTTGCTTTTGTTGATTATCATCTTATATCCTACTTTCAAGACACTGCTCTTCCAAGTCCTTTGCTGTGTATGTCAGAATTAAAGTGTAATCAGGAAACTCAAAGCTTTTGATTTTTTTCTCCCTGAACTTTAATTCCTTCTCCAAATTTTTCTTTGGTTTCCTTTAATGTTTGTTTAATGTACAGTTTGAATACCATCATCTTCTCTCAAAAAGAGTGTACTCCAGTCAACATCATCAAAAGCTCATTCTAAATCTACAAATGCTATAAAGATAGGTTTGCCTTTTTTCAATATACTTTCTAAGATAAATCACAGGATCAGTATTGGCATAAGTGTTTCTACATTTCTCTGGAACTCAAACTCCTCTTCTTCTATTTCTTCTAAAAATAATTCATGTCAGTATTTTGCAACCGTGATGTATTAAACTGATGGTTCAGTAGTATTCACACCTGTCAGCACTTGTCTGCTTTGGAACTGGAATTGTTACATTCTTCGTGAAATCCGAGAGTATTTTGCCTGTTTTGTACATCTTACACACCAGGTAGAATAATTTTGTCATGGCTGGCTATCCTAAGGATCTCAACAATTCTGCGAGAATGTCGTCTATCCAGGGGCCTGGTTTCCACTCAGGTCTTTCAGTATCATCAGTATCTTGCTCTATCAAATTCTTCTTGCAGTATCATATCTCCCATCTCATCTTCACCTACTTCCTCTTCTCTTTCTGTAACATTCTCCTTAAGTTTTTACCCTTATTTGTGCCCTCTGTATATTCTTCCAGTCTTCAGCCTTCCGGTCTTTGCTTATTACTGGTTTAACATCTGAGATCTTGATATTCATAGAGATGGTTTTCTTTTCTCCAAAAGTTTCTTTAATGTTCCTATAGGTAGCATCAATTTTTCCCCTAGTTATGCATGCGTCTATAGGCTTGCATTTGCCCTCTAGCCATTCCTGCTTAACCATGCTGTACTTTCTCTCTGTCTCATTTTTTGGGCATCTTTATACACTTATGTCTGTTTCATTTGCTCATTTTTACATATTTATATTTTCACCTTTCATCAATTAAATACAATATCTTCTTTGTTTTTCCATGGATTTCTACTAGACCTTGGCGTTCTACCTATGTGATGCTCTACAGCCTTGCTTATTTTATCTCTCAAAGTTACTTATTCATTTTCTATTGTATTCCTTTTCTCCAGTTCAGTCTAGCATTGCATGATGCTCCCTCTGAAGCTCTCAACAGTCTCTCGTTCTTTCAGTTTGTCCAGGTTCCATCTCCTTAATTTCCAACTCTTCTTCAGCTTATTCGGTTTTAGTTTGCAGTTGAATACTAATGACAAAATATTTGCATACTTTTTCTGTCTCATTTTAAAACTCATGTGATAATGTGACCTTCATTTCTCTAGATGTTATTTATTCCACCAGTTATCTCACAATAGCTCTCATTTTTGTTTCCACCACTTCACTGAGGGGTGCTCCTGTTTTTACTAAAACTGTGGTTTTGCACTGAGTCTGCATATATTTCTGAGTCTTTTTCAGTGGTTACATGACACACTCCTTGAAATTAGCTTTGTGTTTCAATAAAGCTATTGCTTACAGATTACACATCCCAAACCCACATTCACAGTTTGGTTTTACAGCAACAAAATTCTTGATGCAAGTTTTGTGAATTAATTTCCCTGTCACTGCATGCAATCTGACCATTTTCTTGATTTTCAAACTGCACTCTATCCACTTTTAACTGATGCAGCTGGTATCTGCACAGGTGTTGCCAATGTACCTACTTGCTCAGCTATCTCAAGTCAAGAAATCAGTCTGAGATATTTTCTTTAAACCTTTGATGTAAATGTTTTGGTCATAATACTAAAAATTCTAGCTCATTTGAACTTATACAAACATTTGAATTAAGTGATACTGTGGTGGGGTGGTTTCGTCTCTTGATCGCTAGCACTGAGTGAAGCATCCTGCAAAATTAATGTCCACCTACCTCAGTATAGCATTCGTTCACCATCTGTTGCTCTGCATTCGTAGGCACTATACAGATGATGTTAAAAGCAGCATTGAAGAAAACCATTGTCCATACTTACGATTACATAGTCGCCGTAACTCAGGTAACAAAATAAACCTGCTAACCTGTAGTAATAACGGGCATAAGGGGATGCTTCCTTCCTGCATTGAAAATGTCCACTTATCGATACTAATGTTCTTTTTAATTGTCTTTTAACTATGGTGTCAACAAGCCCACATTTACGTCGATAACACATCCACTACTAGTTCATGCAGCTTATGTCGCACGCAAGACAGCCAGAAATGTGTTAAGTCCAACCCAAAATATTACAAGATTAATACAGTCAATACTCTGCTACGAAATGAGTTTCACACTCAGTCATTTTTAGTGGATTCTTCAAATGAAGATGCTCGCCAAAATGTTCTGTAAATGCATACAGAACACACAACGCAGAATTATTTACAAAGGCCGATAGTTTCACAAGCAGTTTTTCTCTACAACAAACACTCCAAAATCTCCCAAACTTCACAGAATTGTCTGTAGCTGCATCTGAATGCACGGCGATACAAACCGAACGTGATATAACAGTATTTTCTTCATTTTACAAATAATTTTTGCGGACACGTCTAACATGACCTTCTCGTCCAGCAGTTAGCCCACGACTGCTTCAGTCCCATTGCTTTCAGGGCATATAACTCATCCCAATGTGCAGGAAAGACTTTACTCTCATTGGTTGATGAAAACGAAGAGCCAATCAGATTAATCTTTCATGATCATGTTCGAGCTCAATCTGCTTTACTCCAGTCAACATTTGCAGATGCATCTACATCATTTCATTCTGCAAATATTAACAAAATATTCCACCGAACCAAACGAAATGAAAACTAAGAGAAAACTATACTTGAAATATACTTTAGAACTGATTATCCTCTTACTACCTTTCTGGTTGCCTTATTACAAAAGCAAATACTCATAGACATATGTCATCCGCCAGTTAGGGGGATTCACAGTTTTTCATGACATCTTGGTGGCGTAACACTTGCTAGTTACGTAAGGTGTAATACAATATAGAATTGAAATTTGACATATGTCCCACATACACACTCACATTCACTCTCATTTACTCTCACCCTAACACAAAATATAAATATTATCTTTTAAACTTTTATTTCCATTATGAATGAAAAATTATCAAAAGTTTAGAATTGAAAATCTTTATAAAATAAATCAGCACACTAAGAGTGCTATTACTGTTTTCAAATAACTAAAGAAATATAAACTGTTATTATTACTGTGTGAATTTATTTTCTTAAGTGTTGGTTAAGTACTTTTTAATAGGTTTTTTATATCTCTGAAACTATTATATGTAGCAGTATCAACTTTCGATGCAAAGCTCGTCTGAATAACAAAAGGTCATGTACCAAATCTGAAATAAAACAGCTAATATTTAACATAGTTATTTAGTTTCTTAGGTGAGGTGAATAAGTGATTTTTAGTATGTGCCACAGTGAGCATTCTCATGGTCCGCTTTAGTGACAGGTGGGGCTATGACACATACAGCATGCCACATGCCGGCCGCCACTGAACACTACTGTACTGCAGGCTCCCAAAACAGCTTGCCATAACGTAATAAAGTTACTGCAAAAATCTGCAATCGCGTAATACCTGTGACGCTACAATACTTCATTGGTTTTTGAAGTTGTTGTAACTTTTAAATAACAGACCCTTTCATATTGAATGAGTTTCAAATTTTTTAATCGTTTTTGTTTATGTGATGGTTTTATTTCAGAGATTTTATGAACTTAATTTTCTTTGCAAGATACTGAAAATATTTTGCGTAATTTAGTGTATTTAATATTGTTGCTTCTTGGGAAAGTGGGTAAATGCCAGATTATAGATCCAAAGATTTGATGTTCAATCTTCAGTTGTCTCCAAGATTGTTGCTCCACTTATCGCTTCTTCCACCTCTAGCAATTTTTCATATTTGTGAAAAAATCAAAATTGCATGGTAGTTTAGAGTCCAAATTAAACTGTACGTCCTCCTATATTGGCTGGATAAGCCAGTTCCAAGGCAAGGATGTACTACCTCTGGTCTGGTTGTAGGTATTAACAGAGGCACATCTCTGATAGCTGATATTATCTCTGACTTGTTGTTAAATGTTGAAAACAAGGACTGACAAGCTGCCACAAAGCACTCCGTAACAACTGTGCTATCATAAAATCGTTTTGCATGTTTCATCACTACTTCTGACACACAAAATGATGCTACATTTGATGCTTTTTTTTCAGTAGGTTTTGCAAAAAAATGACTGTTGTGATTGTAATTGGCTGTTAAGATTAGAAAGTGTCTTCCTCTTCAACTCACTACCAAGAGCTGCTTCCAATTTGAAGTCTTTACAAACTGTTGTAAAATGGCATTCATTATTTCTCTTTTTAGATAAGGCTAAACTAGCATTAGATATCAAACATAAACAACTGTCTTTGTGCACTGCAACAATAAACTGTTCTTCCCACTTACCATGGAAGTGGCATGTTTTTCTGTGTTTAGCTGCACTCATTTTTCGCAAATACGGTACTAAGTGAGAACTAAAACTTGTCACATGCATTGTTGCTGAGATGTGCTGTTGTGGTGTGTATTGTTGCACTATTTTCATTGTGATTGCTTCAAAAATGAGTGATAAGGCAGTTATTTGACATGTCAGCACAAACAGCAACTGAGTTTTGATAACACAAAGTATTTAACTGATCATTACCTCTGTCATGCACACTGTTGTTTTGTGGAATCTTGAAAACAGAGGTTTATGCTACATACTAGAGGTGGAGCTTTTTGGCACCCGTACCGAATACCACACCACCTCACACAGCAAACCCTCAATGCTCTCCCTGCTCACTGCATCTGTCAGTCACAACCCGACAACTTACAATTTGACAGTTCGCAAGTAGGAACCTCACCATGAAAGAGGAAAGACTGTTGCTTGGCGCGAGCATTAAAGGTGGTGAAATGGAAATGGGAATGAAAGGAGTGAAGATAGTGTTGTGGGATTTACAGCCTACAGTTACTGCGCGGAACACTCATTGTCACCAAACAGATATTTCACAAAAACAGCTCATTTCAAGAGATTTTGGAAAAAGGTTTTGAAAGATCAATCTAAAAGATCAATGATAAAGCTATGGCGATCAACCGGTTGATCGTGATCGACGTGTTGAGCATCCCTGCAATAGACCAATTAATATACCATACCAATATGAGTTTATTATTTTTAAAACTGACTGACACAGAGGTGTTGGGCTTTTGTTATGATCAGTAGAATTGCTATAGTGTGGTAACATAAATAAGACAATTCACACAGATATCTTTGCAGCAAGAAAAATAAATTAAAATTTCATCTTGTGGTTTGTTTTACAGCTGTCTGTTGAAAAGGATGGTCATTCCTACTTTGCAACACTTGAAATTAAAAATGTCACTGTTGAGGATGCTGGCAAATACAAAGTGACAGCTAAAAATGAATTAGGAGAGAGTAATGCAACAATAAGCCTGAATTTTGACAGTAAGTATTTTTTTGCTTTTATACTTTGTCCGTGGAGAAAGATGGTTTCTACGTAGAACGCAATGTACAAATGATGCTTATTATGTGACATGTCATTTGACAATTATTTTTAAAAAATGTTTTGAATAATTGTGTTATATAATCAGACTGTTTCCAGTTATTTTTGTCATTATCAACTGTTTTTTTGGGGATGGAGGAGTGGGGTAGAATTTGTAGATCCTTCGCTTACCCCAGTTAGATTTTTTAAAAAAAGAAAACAGCTTTCAAAATGATTCCTATATTCCCACAGGTTGCTTGTGTTGGTAGTCATGAAAGGTCTTTCTCTCTCTCTCTCTCTCTCTCTCTCTCTCTCTCTCTCTCTCTCTCACACACACACACACACACACACACACACACACATAACATATTATGATCACTAAGTCACAGCAGGAAGAAAAGTCTTCAGAACAGCAGTGTGTCAAGAAATATTTTTCTAAGTACAAAATGTTAACAGATGTTATCCCTCCATTTGCTGCACTGGTAATTGAGCAAAAATTACAGTGTAGTGTCTGTGACTGGCACCACAGCCAAGCATTGCTGCTACTCCATACGCATTTAGTTACTTTGCCAATGAGCGTATTAAAAAAATAATAAACCATTTATTCCAGTTACAGGTTACAGTATCCATGCTTTTGTAATGACCCTTTCGAGGCTTTTCTGTTGGAATGTTTTCTTTGCATTCACACTTACCTGTTGTCTTATTACACGAGATTGAGATACTAGAATTTTAGTGCACAGGGAGAAATACAAATTGAATTAACAAACACTCTGATTTACAAACTCATCTTTAGTTACAGGACTGTACCTAGCATGCATCCAATGAATTATTTGCTAAATTTTCTTATTTAACAGTGTTGATGTGAAATGAACAAACTAATTAGCTGGTAGTGTATATTTCTATGCTTTATCAAGTAACTTGTGGGAACAAAAAGGCCAAATCATTACTGTTTTCTTTATTTTGCTCTTTTGGATTTGTTATCACATAATTTGTACTGTTCATAATGTCAGGCAGATTTTATTGTGCATTGTTCATATACTTTTTATTATCTGTGTGCAGAAGTTTTTACTTTTTATTTTTGTTTTTCAATTTTTATATACTTATAAATTTATTTTTTAACTTCTGGTGAAATATATTTGGGAGAACAGCAGAGAGAGAAAAAGAATATCTATTTTTATATATACGCATATATATACATATATATATTTTTTTTGCTAGCGGGTCTACAAAGAATCCGTCATTCTCACGTACATTTGCTTTCTGCTTCTGGTTTTCAGTTTTTAATTTTGTTGGTTCAGAAATGTAATCAGCTTAATTAATAATGTGGGTGTCCAAGTGTTCTAACAGCGTTTTATGTGAGTGAATTTCTGTCAGTAACCAATCAAAAAATCTTGCCATGAAGTGGGAGAATCATCGTGAGTTTGTTATCTTTCTTGTTTTGTTCTCTAATCATATGTTGCTTTTAGTGAGCAGTTACAGGAGCTGGTAACTACAAGTACAAAGGCTGTGACAGTACAACAGTATGAATATTAATCAAGAATTTGGATTTCATTTCCTTTTTAAACATATTTAATCATTTTTGTGAGCTGCTTCATGTGACTGTCAGGTTTGGCCTGCTCTCTAGAGCAATCTCACTCAGCTGCAAAATAAGTTGTATGTTTTTTCCCATTCTCTGTTGAGAGTGTAGTCCAGTTAAGACTAGTAATTGCTGCACGTGTTCGGGATTGCCCTGGGTGGATTACTGTGTTCTGTGTTGTACACATTCATGTAAATATGCAAAAAGTTAATATGATATCTACACAGTTATATTTTTTTTATATTAAATTGATACCGTCCTCTGATGCAAACATACATGGCTGAGATGTGACAGCATGTTCTAGTATTAACTGGGCTTTATTGTTGATCAGCTGTGAAAAAGTCACATTGTAGTTGTCCTCACCAATCATTGTACTGATGAATTATGAAATAAGGTACGTTGCCACATCACATCTCAGCTGTTATTGTGTAAGTACTGTTTCACTGATTAAGTCAGCTACTTTATTTTGGTGCCACTGTATTGTAATGCACCTTTGCAAACTATCTTGTATGTGTGTGTTTGTGGCTTGTACTTGTCCACAACAAAAATGAAATCATAGGGCTTCCAAGTGAACCATTCCATCTTTATATCTTTCCTTAGTAATTATAATTCTTTTCTGAAAGATTATGTTGTGAAATGATCCCGTAAACCTATGCGTCATTATTACTAAGTGTGTGTAGTTGCATATTTGTCTTCATTTGATGTGAAAGAAAAAAGTGGACTTAGAGATTGTGAATACTGAAGAAAAACATATTGTAAGGACCATCACTAAATCAATAAAACTAAGATACATAATTAAAAAACACACACACAATCCAACTCATTTACAAGGCATGATTTGTCAGCATTCTGTATCAAATTTTATGATGCAATTAAATTGTGTTTGGCTTAGTTTATTTTACCTATCAATTTAGTAGAATTAAAGGAAAACTGCATAACTGTCCACTATGAGAGTTAATGCATGAAATTTTGTATTCTCAGCACACTCTTGACACTATTGGTCTTGGAATATTGAATTCCCTAAAGATATCTGAAATGGAATGTTCCATGTGTCTAGTTCCAACTACCATTCCATATTCAGAGTCTGTTAATTCCCATCGTGCAGCCGTAATCGCATCAGAAACCTTTTCACATGAATGGCCTGAGTACAAATGACAGCTCTGCCAATGCACTGCCCTTTTATACCTTTTGTATGAGATACTACCACCACCTGTATATGTGCTTATCACTGTCTCGTGACTTTTGTTACCTCGGTATATAGTGCCATATGGTAATTGCTTGATTGAAAAAGTGTAAGTGTAAAAAAATTACCGATTTCATTTTCCAGTAGAGTCATGGCTATAAGAAGATAATGATAACCAATAACCAATTTACAGTAGGTGTGGTCCTGTACTTCAGTAGCTGTGGTCCTGTATTGCCTCATTCCTGTACTTATTTGTTACTCCTCTAATAAGAAAGCATCATTGTGAAACAGTATTATACAAGTATTCACTCTCAAGTATGACAGATGGTTCCATTATTAGTTAGTTACTGAGTTGGTTGCATGTGCCATTAATCAATTGCACAGTATGGTAGCCATTATGATGTAGAACGTGTTAATTAGATCATTATGGACTACTTTACAGTTGAAGATATAAGCCCTGTTAGTCCTGTGTGTGGATGTAAAACAGGCTTTTAGCTACTAAAAGTAGTTTTGTTACCAAGTCGCCTTGAAACACTATTGGTTTTCTGTCATCATGTACAGTTTTGTTAGTTCTCTATGTTATCTGTTCACATAAAGTTTGAGAACGTGACATCTTATGACAGTTTATTGTTACAATTGTTTTCCGTGCATTAATAGTAGCTGTATTGCAGGGGCTGGTGGTGTGTTAGCTGTATTCTGGCAAGGGCTTATCCCTTGAACTTTTAAGCCTTGAAATGGCTTTTCTCATAGTACTTTCTTTCCTCTTTTTTTCCTTTTATTGCTTAATTTTATGGTCAGTTGCCCTTCCGGATACCCCAGTCATTAAGATAACCTGTGGGAGGGCAGTTGTGTCCACCATTTGTCTGTGAATTGTCTAATCTTTATTCTGTGTGTTGTCATATTTTAACTATTCGTGTATCATATTCTCTGAGGTGGAATTTGGGGCCCAGCCTAGCATTTGCCTAAAACTACATGGGCAACCATATCCAGGCTGACCCATGATAATTAATCTGCCGTGCTGATTTGATCTAGGTCTGGCTCACCTCCTTGGTTTTCAAGCTAACACACTGTGCATTACGCATTATGGTATATGGTCAGGTTTGCTTTTGTCATAGTATCATTACACAGTTTCATTCATTTAAATATTGAGTTCTTAAGTGATTTTTTAAATAGTGTCCCATCAGCATGATGTCATAACTTGTTAATTATGGTAAGTATTACTATTTCAATTTCTTTAAAATGAACCAGATGACTGAATAAAATTAGGCGAAGAGTGAGTACTACATGGAAAGTTGGTATGCTATAGTGGGTTCTACATGTCTTTTTGCTTTCTTTAATGAAACTTTTATCTCGCTTTGCAAATAACAAAAATGCTTTACTCACTTTTTATGCGCTATAACATTTTTAAAAATTTTGTTTTACTGCTAGATATTGTTTCAAATTAATTTAATTTCACTTGTGTATAATACTCAGTTTTTGGATATGTATAAAATGTACTTTCATGCAATTACAAACTACCATTTACTCCAGTGTAGCCCTTAGCTCTTCAGAAGCTTGCTATATCTTACATAGTATTCATTGCAGAATGTTACGGTTATCTGTTGCTGTCTGATGTCACCATCCATCTACCAGATTGTACATGAAACCACAACACCAGAAGAATCCAGTGACTTAATATATATTTGTATCATTTGTTATTTTATCTTTATGAAAATTGTTTGTATAATGATTCATTTCCTATTTCTGTTTAGTGTGTTTCTTGTCTTATTTGTGTTTTTATCTTGAAGCAGTTGTTTCATTGTGTGTCTTAAATTTTACAGTAGTGTTTCAGGTTATGTTCAGCAAATTAACTTTGTGTCTATATCTTATTTTTATTTTACAACAGGCAATTAGTACCAGAGATTTTACTGTGATTCCTAGAACAGATTTGATGTTTTCCAGTTCTTTGCATAATTTAAGATTCATGTCACATGACAATAGACTCTATCCTCCAATGTAATGATGGTGGGGTTTTGATTTGGGTTCTGTTAAGTTCTCCACTGGAATGATCATTCCTTTTCGTTGTACTGAGCAACACTTGCATACAAAGGATTTTGTAGACATTCAACTCCTGAACTGTGTGTATTATGCAGCATTGTGTAAACCAGGAAACTTAAACTAAAAATTTATAGTTTATTGACTTTTGATTATCAGGAAAGAGTGGAACTTGCATAAAATAAAATGTGATGAAATAAGTATCACCATTTGATAGGAAAAAACCGACACCAATTTAATGACAACTTATATTATTGTGCCAAATTTAGATATAAACGTCAGGATACCATATTTTGGCACTGTACTGAACAGCTATTTTGTTCTTCATGCTCCTGTAAAACTTTTCTGCAGTATCTTGCAAGTAATCCATAAAATGTTAAATTACTACACTTGTGTATTTTATTAAGTTTGGTCTTCATACATTGACCTATACTTCTGAATTTTGTAGTTGACCAGTTATATTATAGAAATTTTCTTCTGTAATAAGATCACTAAACAGTTATTACACACTGAGTAATGTACTGATCATCAGTGTGATATGCTAAACAACCTTTGATCAGTTTATCAGACAGAGTTGTCTCATAAATTAAAGACAGCAGTTACATTTTTATTTGTAACAAACAGATAAATAATTCATGACATAGAATCTTATGTAATGATAGAACATTTTGATGGAAAGTGACATGAACTTGCAGGTGGCCTGCCATTTTAGCTGCAACAACAACAACACAAAAATTGCCATAATCAATTTACTTTCACTCTAATTTCTTGTCAGACCTGCAAAAGAGTTATATCACTGCTTTCTGCTGTTCTGGAACATAGAAATATCATAATTTCATGAAAAAAGTTGATGCCTGTATCTTAAGTGATTAATGAAGTTGTGAAATGAAATGTCATGTGGCTAGGGCCTCCCGTCAGGTAGACCGGTCGCCTGCTGCTAGTCTTTTTTTAGGTGATGCCACTTTGGTGACTTGCGTGTCGATGGGGATGATAGGATGATGAAGACAAAACAACACTCAGTCCCTAAGCAGAGAAAATCTCTGACTCAGCCGGAAATCGAAGCTGTTCCCCTTAACTTGGCATTCTGCCATGCTGACTACTCAGCTATCGAGGCAGACGAAGTTGTAAAAACACAACAGTCCATTTTTTTGTGAGCCCTTGGTCAATATTTGTCTACATGAGAAGAAATTTCAAATATCTGTGATTGAAAAGTCATTTGCTGTAAAAAAAAGTTTGATGCATCACCCTGTATAAATTTTATTAAAAATTAAACCACCAAACAAAGTAAAATATGTGCAAGGCATACATATTAAAATGTACAACCATTTATAACAGGCACAGTACTCTCATCAGCAAATTCTCAGACAAGAGTCCACGGGCAAAGATAAAAAGTAAATAAGTTTAGATAAGTATGAATAATAAGTATTCTTATATTTGTTTGGTGTCTCAGTCAGCCATCTCATAATCAGAGGAAATCATTGCACAGGCTCTAATTTTCTATTGTCCCTTGGTCATTTTGTTGATTGAAGTATGTGGTGAAGATTATCAGTGTTAGTCATTTGATTTTGAGTCAGTGTTCAGTGTGTAACCTTATTTGATAAATGGCCACAGTTCTTTCCTTTGTGTCTAAGTGGCACATATCACTACAGCATCAAAGGTGGTAGAGTTGCTTTGCACAGTGTCAGTAATTCTCATGAAGGAGTGGCTGCAAAGCATGATGATTATAATTTTAAGGCAGAGCACTTTCTATGCTACATCTGTTGTATACAGGCTTCCACAGTGAATATCACACACACACACACACACACACACACACACACACACACACACACACAGAGAGAGAGAGAGAGAGAGAGAGAGAGAGAGAGAGAGAGGGGGATTTAAATAACAAAACCTGAATTTATTTAACATTGAGAGTAGCCTTTAATGAGTGTAAGCCCTGCAGACATTACAAAGAGCAATGTTTTGGAAACTCACATAAGGTTCAAGAATTTTGAAATGTATTTTGGCAGACAATTTGATCTCTCCAACATTTGTTCAAGTAATTTTCTGTCACTTATCAGCATTGTCCTTGCATAATACCTTTGACAACATGACTAATTATCTTCATTAGGTGCTACCCGAGACTGCCCATCGAATGGAACGGGTCCAGAATTTATACCTATGCTCTTCCCCCTCCATACAAGATTCCAGGCATTCAGTCTGCACTCTGCTTCTCCTTGCAGCCTCTGTAGTCATTCTTTTTTCAGTCTGAAGTGCCCATCTATGGGCTGATATTCTTATTTTGGTAAGTGGATAGAACACACACATGATGTTGAGCTTCCTGAGAATCTTGCTGATTTTGGCAGAAAAAGATCCTGAATAGGGCAGATGTATCACAGTTTTTGCCTTATCTTGCTCCTCTTCTGGCAGTGTGTGGTGGAGTAGTTTGTTGAAGGGTCTTCTGAATCGGTTAGGTTGTGAATCCATTCTTGGAAAACACTGATCATACATGTTCTGTTTCTGCTGCCAAACTATCTATGTGTGGCAAGGTGTGTGCCTTGTGGACCAATTTCTTCAAAACTTTGTTCTTATGCACTTTGTGGTAACAACTGCTGGCTTGCAGATACAAATCAGTGTGTGTAGGTTTGCGATACATACTGCGGCCAAACAAGCCATCTACCTTCCTCTTGACAGGTATGTCCAGAAAAAGCAACTGACCATCCTTTTCCAGTCCTATGGTGAACTTAATATTTGGGTGATGTGAGTTCAGGTGTTCCAGAAACTCCTCGAGCCTCTGTACCATGAGGCCAGATCACAAAGGGATCAACCACACACCTGAAGAAGCATGTGGGTTTGTTCTAGCTATCTCTAAGAGACTCTTGGAAGACAGCAGCATAGTGATGTTGGCAGTAGGCTGATGAGTGCAGGATGATGAGAAAGTGTGTCAACTTATGGGGCACCCTGCATGCAGACTTTTTCAATATGCCCCTACAGTCAAAGGAGACAAGACGACCAGGACTCTCATGAAGGAAACTGGCTTGTCTGACAAGGTCATTAAGCAACTATGTACAATCAAGGGTATCCAAAAGTATACAAAGAGTGTGTGTCACTTCTCCCAATTGTCAGCAACATTGACACATAAATGTACCAAACAGTTAAGTACTGGAAGAAACTGCTGTTCTCATATGCGGGGAAGTGTATTCACCACATCCACAACTTGCAGTACGTCTTGCAATGTCTCATGCAACTACATATCACAGTATCAAATTTAATATGTCAGTTCTGATGTGGTATCCCTGTTCACTAGGGTGCCACTAAAAGACTCATTGGAACTGATTGCAGAAAAATTTGACATTGCTCTGTTGGGTCTGTTCAGGCATATACTGACCTCAGTTGATTTTCAGTATGGGGCCAATATTATGAAAAGGTGTAGCCATGGGTATACCTTTGTCTCCAGTGGTTACCAATTTGTTCATGGAGAGATTTGAAGATGAGGCATTAAAGACAGCTTGATACAAAACCACATGCTTCTTCAGGTATGTGGACAATACCTTTGTGATCTCACCTCATTTTATAGATAGGTTAAATGAGTTTCTGGAACATCTGAACACAGGCTTTCCAAATATTAAGTTCACCATTGAGTTGGAAAAGGATGGTCAGCTATTGTTTCTGGATGTACTTGTCAAAACGGAGAGCAAGTGGCTCCTTTGGGCAGAGTGTGTATGGCAAACCTACCCACACTGATTTTTACCTGCATGCCAGCATCTATCACTGCCCACTGCAAAAGTTCTGAGTTGTGGAGACATTAGTCCACAGGGCAACAACCCATTTGGAATCTATTTCTGCCCAAATCAGCAGGATTACCAGAAAGCTCTACATCAAGGGTTTGTTCTGTCCACTTAACAAAATAAGATGGCTACTGGGAAATGTGAGACAACCTGGGACAACAAAAACCAAGAATTTATAATATACCTTGCCAATATGGCATGTAACTCATTGACCAAACAACTAGGACAGTGGACATCAGATGCAAAGAACATCAGAGGCACACCTGACTAAGATAGGCAACTGAGTCAGCCATTGCCAAGCACTGTCTGGAAATCAGTCATTCCATGAACTTTGATGAAATAAAGGTTCTGTCACAGACCCCCAGATACTGGGACAGTGTTATAAGAGAGTCTATGGAGACAAAGGTAACAGAAAACCTCATGAATTTTGATACTGGGTACCAACTCAGTAGAGCCTGGAATCCTGCACCAGAATTGCTGAAACACAATGGGTGCAGCACCAGAACTTCACAAAAAGAAGAACTGAGGGTATGGACATGAGAAACAAGCACCAGATAAGAGCACCATGCACACCGTACTGAAGGTGGAGCGTCACAGCATGCTCCTAGAGGGAGAGGACCACAAAGAGAACAGCTAGAACTGCACTGGACCAAAAAGAGAATGCCAGTGTGTAGATGGGTGAGCGAGATGAAAGACGAAACACCAGTATTTGGCCTGGCATGCTAGACTGAAGAGGGAATGCCTAAGAACATTTCTAGTTGGAGTAGACCACAGAGACAACACCTGGAACTACAGAAGAGCATAAACAAAATGTCAGCCCACAGACAGGCACCCTGGACCAAAAATGGAACACCTAAGGATGCTGCTAGTGGAGTGAAGCATAGTTGGAACACTTGGAACCTACTATGGTGGGAAAGGAGTATATATATATATATATATATATATATATATATATATATATATATATATATATATATATATACTGGATCTGTTCCACTCGACCAGTATTAGGTAGCACCAGATGAAGATAACAAGTCACATTATTGAAATATCATGCAAGAATGATGCTGATATCCACCAGAATACCCAACACTTCAAGATGCCACTTGTTCACGTAGTATGGGACTACAGTTATTATGTTTAGGAATTACCATTACCAATATTGACAAAAAGCACGTTTTAACAAATATTTTGTGGTCAGAAAATTGATCATATTATGTGTAACCATGAATTACATATGTTAATTTTCAGTGGAGGACACATACAGAAACTGTTACAGAAATTAAAAACTAATCACTGACTTGTGATACATCAGCTTCTTCTGACATACTTTATGTCAAAATAGGTCACAGGTGAACTGCCAGGTGTCAGTGTGCAACAGTCATTGTGCCCGTTGGACACTGACATCCAATAGTTCACCAATGAACTGTTTTGATGTAATCATGGACTTGTTCTAATGGGTTGTGTCCCTTTGAGATTAACCTATGGTAAGCAGGAAATTTTAGTAACCTACTAAGTATATGGGACTGTTATACGAATGATGATGAGGCATGATTCTATAGAGAGGTGGCATATCCACATTTAAAAAATACTTATTAATTAATTGAAAAAAAATTACTTTTGTGGGCTATGGTATGGACCTCCACGCTAGTTGTATCTCTCACCAACTGCTAAATAAAAAGATGTTACACAAAGATGCACTGGAAATATTTAGCTATTCACTGATTGGTAAAATGTTACACTAGACAGAAAAATTTAAATGCTATGTTCCACTCTATATCTGTTAATTGTTTTACTTCTCACTTCCAGCAAAAGTTATTGATTGCATCATTTGCTCTGAATATTAAACAGAAATTGACTTGGAAAAAATAAAGAAAATTTTCCAAGTCTGCTGGAATTTATATGAAGTTCTCTATTTATTCTGACATATAACAAATTAAACACTCCTGGTGATTTAGTGATAAATAGTTTAATAGTGTGCTGGTAGTTACAGGACCATCATGAAGTACAATTACTTGTAGGACTATGACTTAAAGACTAATAAAATCATCAAAATTTTATATAAATTTAGTTTTAATAATTTAGTTTTAATCGCTTTTTAGTGTTAGGGATTTGGAAAAGTTAGAAGATAACTCATATTGCATCATAATTATAAGGTCAAAGATTAACAATATTCTCAAGCTTCCACTGTGTCAAATGATTAGATTTCCATGAGTGTTTGGTGAATTACTCTTTGTTCATTGTCATTTGGTACTGACTCCCATGAAGTTAATGGCCATGTCATTATATAGCCTCAATTGCTTGATTCCATGCTGTAGTGAGCTGCAAGCTACCATCTTTATTGAGGTTTTAATGCAATATTTTTAATGTCAATTGCATATTTTGTTAAACTATACCAGAAATGACAGATATCTTGCAAGAAATAATTCTGTGCCCACTTTGCAAAGCATATTCTGCCACAATTCATTTCTTAGGATGGCAGAGGTTGACTCATCTTTCATATTCTATTCAGCACTGCTGTAAGTGTTCATTTTCTACCTGACCTAATAGTAACCACACTCATGACGTATCTTACATATGTCAAGCACTGTAACTCCTATGCCATCCTTCTCAGGCCTCATAGCTTGTTATATTTTGATGGGAATTTAAAGACTGATTTGATGTTGTGTTGCTTCAAGAATCTGCTAACCTTCCCTGTCACTGAGTCACAAAATGGTAAAAATGCAAGATTATTGCTCTCTTGCTTGGTAGAGTCCTGCTGGCTGGTCCACTTGAAATCGGCTGTGAAATCTGGCAGTGGTTGTAACTCTTTCTGTGGAGCAGTTTTTGTAGATGGCTTAGTTCTTGTGGCAGATTTTTTGGCGTGGGGGATGACTTTTTCTTGATGCAGTAGAGTGCTTAAGACAGTATTATTTTGTACCAGATGGTAGTGCATGGGTAAATGTCCTGTATACATTCTGACCTTCAGAATCATATTTGTAAGTTGAAGAGTGAGTAATGAAGAATCTCATCCCTCAGAGACACACCACACACATACATTATACAGTGTAAGTGACCCACCACCGCTTCACACGGATAACACATTGTCTATAGCCAGACAACTTGTCTGGCATAGCAGCATTTTCGTTTATGGACAAGTGCATAGAGTTATGATTAAAATTCAGAGTACAAAATTAGATAACTGAATGTCATCACTTTCATATAACTTACCACAATTTGCCTATCAATATGAGCTGGGCATCAAGGGTGCCACACTGCCACAGCTGCTCATTTGCCAGTGAGGTAGTCACTGGCCTGCTTTTTGCCCTACACTGGCTATAAGAGCCACCCAGTGCTGGAACTCACTGCCAAGTCCTGCTCCTGCCACTGCTGGTGGCGCAGTAGGTCACACCTCCCATCACTGCCATGAGAGATCACTCAAACGCCAATTAAATATGGAACATATAACATTCATGACTCCAGAAAATTTGAAGGCTCCATTGCCAATCCACTGTGAGTATCAAAACCTGTACAGAAGTCCCTGAGGAAGATGATCCATACATACAGGCAGAAAAATGTATATATGGGAGAAGAATTATGTATAGATGTGTAGATCCTGGTAATAATAATTTCGTGTGTCTCAGTGGCCTGAAGTAAGTGTTTAAGTTGGGCATCAATTGGCAATTTGTGTGTCCCTGACCAGCTATCCAATTGGGAAAATGGGGAAATGTAACCCACAGCTAACTGTGGAATCCATACCACATTTTGTTTTTGACATCTCCACATCATTGAGCAACCTGGGATATGATCTTGCAACCTTTCAGTTTCCAGGTTAACTGCTAGCTGTCATGGCCAGCACAGGTTTCACTCAAGCTCCACTGCTCTGTATAGTTACAACAGCTGTACCACTCGGTGATAATGGTATCATTTTCAAAATTATTGGGGTCTTTAATTCATCGTAGTTCAGAAAATTTCCATGAAATATTTATGAAGTTATATACATAAACCTTCCTCTTGAATCAGTCTAAACTGGATCAAAGTTATTTGGGTCTTTAATTCACCATAGTTCAGCAAATTTCCATGAAATATTGATGAAGTTATATACGCAAACGTTCCTCACAAATCAGTTTATCATTCAGTCAAAACAGGATCAAAATCCTTACTGTAGTTCCTGAGATTAGCCTCAACATACAGACAGAAATTGAACATACAGGCAGAAATTGGAACATGGGTACAGACTGAACTTGGGACACCGGACTTCAATTTATATATGTTAGTTAATTAGTCAGTTATGTGTTCCATTGATCAATTCCACAGTAACTGCTATGATGTGTAATGTGTCAAGTGCACAACAAATACACATATGAATCAAGGTTCTTTTTTTTGTTTAAAAAAAAATTCTTAATTTTTTTTATTATCTATCCCATTTCATTAAATGACACAAAATGCAAGGAGTTGTCAAGGAGACATGATTTCAGTTTATTTTTGAAACTATTATGTCTGTCAGACTATTATGTCTGTCTGGTAATTTATCAGAAAGTTTCACAGCAGCATATGTAAAGAAGATGCCTCAACTATGTATGTAGGAGTCACCTCTTTGACTTATCATCTACAACGCTGAGATGAGGACCTATGCTCTAGTAAAACATCTGGCTTGTCTTATTACTTCAAGTGTTCATGACTGTGCACATGACATCAAGAATGTGGATGATTACTGCATGTCAGTCAGTTACCACATGACAAAGCTGAATAGTATTCAGTTGAAAGCTCACAAAAATTTAACCACTTCATGCAACATTGTTGAAAGATCGTACATTTTTGTACTGTGGCTGTTGTCTGAAAGTTTGCACCTGCTTGAGTTGAGGGAGTGAAGAAACATTAAAACTCATTAAGATAGATACATGAGTGGTTTAGAATCAGTATGCATGAACAGGGGATGAGCATAATATTAATGACTTAAAAATAGTCAGAATAATTATGATAAAAAAAATAGCCTTAAGCTTGAAGTGGCAGATGAACTGTTCAGGTGAAAGCAGTATTGTAAAAATGAGTAAAAAATGTGATCAGGCTGTCTTTGTGTTTACATATCAGTCACTATCAATGAGGTTTCTTACTAAAGTTAACAAGTGATATTAAATTATTGTATTTTGAGAAATAACTGTTTCAAAATGTTTAATAAAAAGAAAGTCCTCAATTATTTTTTTATTTCTTTGTTCTGATTATTATAGTGTTTTGAATTGGTAATATACCACCCTCATGTGACTCAAATTCAAATGGTTGTTGTAGTTTTATCACAGGAATGTTTCAGTTTCTTTAATTCTAATTTAGGCTTATATTCTGAAGCTTTTGTTGTTTTATATATTTGTCAGTACATATTTTGAATGCAGCCTGTGTTATACCTTTTTTTACAGTGTTGCAGTGTATAATTACACATGTCATGATATATTCAGTGGATGTTGTTGGTTTGTATGCGTTTATTTCAATGTTTTGATATCTTTCTTTTCAGGTTTACTAAGTAAACTGTTCCTTTTCATTTTCAGTAAAGGCAGTATTAGAATTTTCAGATAAGCTATATTCATCTGGGAGATTATCACCAAATAGTTGTACTTACTTATTTCGTAATTTTACTCTTGCTATAAATTTGGTTGTTATTTTCCATAGGAAAATGTTAATTCATAAAAATGAATCAGTAGTAACAAGTAAGATAAAATTTAAAACTCAAATACGCTTCTTTGTGATTATCAAAGCTAATATGAAAGGTTCTCAAGTGTCTGGAGCTTGAAATACTGACACAACTTTCCATATAATTTATAGGAATAAGAGTATGAACCAGTAGCAGATTACTATAGGACAAACACGTCTGGTTCATACTCATTAACAGAACAATCTTTCATGCTGTTTTTTTTTTTCATATCATGATGAGTGCCAGCAATATTAATGAAATATATTTATATGGAAAACTGTTGAAACTGGCAGGTGTCACAGTCAGTGGGGGTGGGGGGTGGGGGGTTTGAGGGGGGGGGGGGAGCTGTGCTCAGGAAATCTATAAACTGCACATGAACACATGAATAATGATGTTCATGACAGCTACATTTTATGATTAATCAGTTTCTGTCACATATTTTCAGTCTGGCAAGAGTATAACCTGGTCCTGATTTTGTATAATTTTATTACAAATCAGTGAAAATGAACACTGTGGAAACAATAATAACTGTGTTTTGTACTCTAATCCTTAAATGTTTGCTGACTGATTTAAATATGTTCCATAATATATGACAATTCCTAAGATCATAAAAATATTCTGAAAATGTGTTCGATATTAAGAGTTAATCACATTACTTTAAATTATTTATGACTGTCAGGTGTTGGAAGGCAGCTGGTAACATTTTTAATCTTGCAAAGATCATGAAAATTAATACAATACACATAAAATAGAGACAAATAAGGAGTAGATGTATTATGAGGAAGGAAAATAAAATTTATTTGTGGACTTCTCAAGTAATAATAGAACATCATAGAGGTCAATTAAAGACTTGCAATGAAAGATTAGATCCAAAATATTTCAGAAAATCTTGTAGGTCATCTGAGTATTAAACAACTTGGCAACCTTAAAACATGTTTCAAATTTAAATATTAAACAGTGTTGATAGTAAAGCAACTGAAAAATTTGAAAATTTTAATTCATTGCTCACAAGTTTAATATAGCAATGATGTATACAGGATGAAAGATACAGATGGGAATCAACATGTGGTTTGAAATCAACATGCATTTTGCTGGCCACAAATGTAAAAATAACAACAGTATCTCATTTGCTTAAGAAAATTATACTATACGTAATTAACACAGTTTAATTTCCAAGACACCTGTATGTACAGTGAAGGAAACTGATATGAAGGTAACAATAAGGAAGTTCATACAATATTTTTCTATCATTTCACAGCACTATAAACAAAAATATAAGTATTTTGCATATCTTTTCATATTTTACAAAATACACAAATATCGGAGGTGGTAGGAAAGTTTCTCTATCTTCTATTTTTTGCCTGATTATAAGCAAATGAAAACTATCACTAATTTTCAGTTCTCCCTGTATAACATTAAACTCTTTTCTTTCTTGAACTTTCAGAAAAGCCTTCAGTCCTGTGGGACTATCTTGCTGGAACTGATGTAGTATTTGTTTGTTTCTTTCTTTCCTTTTTCATTCTGTTTCTCTGTTTTGTTTATTTCTATCTGTCATTCTTTTCTTCTCAGAAAAACTAGTCAGGAAGCAAAAATTGCTCCCAGAAATGTGAAATTTTAGAGTTCTATTGTCAACTTCCTTAAAAAAAAGAACTCATAAAATAGTCCGTTTAGGTTCCTTTCTCAATATAGGCGATGAAGCACCTGTACCTGAGGATGGAATCAAGCCAACCTTCACAGAGAGACCTGTAATAACGCAGTCAGAAGATGGTGCAAAAGTTACATTCGAGTGCCGACTTGTAGGAGACCCAAAACCTACTATAACATGGTAAGTGTAATCGCACAACATTTCATATACAATACTGTGTTACTATTATACAAAGTCTTCAGAGATCTGAATTTATTTTTTGAGATAAATATCATTATTGTATTGGGTATCATATCCTTGAAAACACTTTGTCAAATGGATTATTATTTTTTAAATGTTTAATGCCAATTTCTTTGGAATCGTTTGTGTACTGGAAAATGAGATTGCAGCTTGAAACCTAGATTGTACAAAAATAATAAAGTTTTGTGAAACATGGAAAAAAATGTTTCACTTAGCACATACAATATAGTGTGTTTCACCAAGCACTCAGTTGAATCAATTAAAAAAACCACACACACAGTGAAAATATGATTTCCAAAAAAAGGAAATGTGAACATAATGACTACATATAAAGGAACATGAATTTAAAGCTGTTGCAATCATGAAAAGTCAGACCTAAGAAATGTGATTATTCACATGCTGTTCCAAGATATGATGCCATTTCAACATGTTTTATCCCCATTTTAATTGTCATTTGGAACATAATTTCAGTAGTACTATTCTTAGTGGGTTTATTTGATTTTCAGTTACTGTCTGTAATTGACAAATAGGGAGTTATTTAATTGTATGTGCTTCCTACTTTTCGCTTATAACTGCCTCTTCTAACCACCACTTCCAACAGCTGTTATCTTTGTTTAAAATACTCCACTTTTTAGTCCCTGGATGTAGTAGCACGCACAATCTAATTCTCCTTTCCTCCTCTACCACAAGTACCATTTGTAATACCACCCACAAACAACAGAGGGAATATCAAACTCTGCGTAGAACAGTTCCAAGCCAAATCCCAAAGACATTGTTTTCCTCCTCCCTGAAATCATCCTTTCAAGTATCCCAGGAATTACTCACTTCCAGCATTGCCTCTCAACCAAGACCTGACACAGTACAGATTTATTGCAACCTTCATGGTGTGAACTCATGATGAAGAAGAACCACCCCACTTTCTGCAACAGCAACAGCATAACCCCTTTCCCCAACTCAAACTAACCTCACCTTGTAGAGCAATCTTCCTAACTGAAGCCCACATCCAAACCTCAGCCCATACTAAACCAACTAATAAACAACATTACCTACACTTTGATAATGGTCACCCCTTCCACATGAAAAAGTTCCTTTGCTACAGTGTAGACATCCACAGCAATGTACCTGTTCCTCCACTGAATACCCCAATACCTTCACTGAAAACCTCTCCCAGGCATTCCTCTCCCACAGTTACTCCAAAGATCTTATTCACTTATAAATCTCCTGGATAGTACACTTCTTTCGCCCTTTATCTAATACAGTGTCCACTTCCAGAAAAACCAGTAATACCCCACTCCCTCTTGTGATTCAGTAACATCCTGGCCTTAAATGCTTCAGCATATTAGTCTACCAAGGTTATGAATTTCTCAAGTCAAGCCCTGAAATGAGATCCTCACTGCCGGTATCCTCCCACACCACTCATTGTTACCTTCTGTCACCCTTCCAATCTTCAAAACATCCTAGCCAAACCATATGACTTTCCCAAACCATTATCCCTAGCCTAAAGTTCCTACCTCTGCAATCCTTCCTATTGTAAATTGTCCCCCACACACTCAGTCACTACCATCTGCTCTAGCCCCACAACTGATAAATACTACAATATCAAAGGCAGGACAACTTTCAAAACCACACATGTAATAACTTGTAACTAACCTGCCTCAATTGCACACCATTTTGTATGGGAATGACCGCTACTAACCTGGCTGAGTGCATCATTGGGCATAGAGAAACTGTCTGTATTGCAAATACCTAGTACCCAGTTGTTGAAAATTCTTTTCAGTTTCACTAGAGGGATGCGAGTGCCTGCTAAATCACACAGACTATTTCCCTAAACTCCAGAAATGGGGACATGTCTTCTACCATATCCTTGCATTGACATACTTCTATAGGTCACATCTGTTAACGCATCCCCACTACCTGGTTTATCATTATTGTTTGTGCATATATTCAGTTCTCTTTCTCTAACCTATCTTTACTCCACTGTCCTCATCTCTCCTGGACTTAAAGTGACACAGTGCTTACTAATGTGTCATCTTTGACCTACTCTGTGTAACATTTTCCCCTTCATCTTAGTCTACCGCACACTCACTACAGATTGGTCCCCCTGATCCTGGAGTCTGAGTAAGCTGCCCTTCCCCTTTCAATTTCTGCAACCTATTCCTCTGTTCTCCGTGAGGAAGGAACTGGCTCCTGAAGGTAAGCATTTACCAGAGATTCGGCCTCATAAAATTTTTTGACACCTACATGTTTTAATGAGTGATATATGTTTTTATGCTTGTGATCAAAAATTTGCAATTGATTTACTGACAATCCACATGGATTGTCTGTGGTATGTGGAATGACATTGATGAATACTATCCTCATTAGGAACAGCAATATACTGCTGCTACAATGTATGAGAAATTTTGACCTTTGTAGTGCTTACTACATAAATCGGCATGGGCAACCTTATGTGATCTGGGGGCCTTATTCAAATACTTTAACTCAAAGGCTGTATTGTCACGGCATGACAAAAGTCCATAAAGTCAAAACTATAGCATCTGTGACTTCAGTGTTTATGAGGTAACACACATATATGAATTACACCCCTTTCTTGATGTGCCATGTCAACAAATTATGCGTCAAATCTCTTGTTTTCTAGAAAACTTTTATTTTAGGTCCACACGGAATTTCTTCTATGGGCTGAATTGAATACAGTTGCAGGCCAGATATGGTCCTTGGGCTGCCAGTTGCCCACCCATGGCATAGATGAGTGATAAAATGCCCCTATTTACTTGTGCCTCCAGTTACTCTTTCTCCTGTGCCTGTGTTACCTAAAATTTTAATATGCTATTTGTTAATGCAAATCTCAAAGTTTTGGTGTCGTAGAATATTTGTTTCATGAACCTTATTTGTTTTGTATTAAAGGTACCATGGCAAGAAAATGATAAAGGAAGCTGGGAGATATAAGATGTCTCTTGTACAAGATCAGAAACTATATTATTTAGCCAGGTTAGAAATTAGTTCAGTGGAAACTGAAGATGGTGGTGAATACAAAGCTGTAGCAAAAAACAAACTTGGTGAAGGTACTGCTTCCATAAATTTGAATTTTGAAGGAGGTGATAAACCGAAGTAAGTATATTATTGACAGACACGCAAACTTCATAAAAGAATAACCCTTATTTTTGCACACATTAACTGATAATTATATTTTTTAGTTACAAGACAATGCTTTCTTACTGCTCTCTTGTATTTTAAAGCTGAATATGCTTCCTTGTTCTCTTACACTTATATTTCTTTACTACAGAAGAAATAAAGTGAACTAATGAACTAATTTGCCTGTGTGAAACTTTATTCAAAAAGCTTCCACTTCAAGCTAGCATGTAAAGTTACACATAGTGCTAAAAATTATACAGAGTGGCTGAAACTAAACTGACCTGAAAAGTATTTTTAGCATTTTGTGATAATAAAACTTAAAGAGCTTAGCAACAACTGCATGTACATTAATTGTGACTATTTTCAGCACCTCCTGTAGGAGGACTTTTCTCCTGTCATTAAGTAGGGTAACTTCCTTCATGTCAGATTGGTATTTATTTTGGCCAACCTGTGTCATCATAGGGGGAGCTGTAATCATCATAACAGCTTTAATAGATTATTCAATGCATCACATTTAAATCTGGCATATCACTAGTGTATTCTTAACAAAGCACAAATTTAGCCTGTGGTGTCACTGCTGATGAGTGTAATTGTTTCTTTTGCACTTAAATTTCTTTCCCCAAACAACTTGGCACATTTTAACATTCCTGTCGATATGAACTTTTAAAAATTCAACTTACATGTGTGACTTAAAAAATGGAAACAACTTGGAAATTATTTTTCGAGGTAATAAATTTCTTCAATCATCTTCTTTTGTGCTACAATTAGTCCTTAACCAGCATCATTTTCATGAGCTAATAGTTCATATGATCCAGAGGAATGTCCATATACAAAGTAAATAAACCACTGTATGTGGCATCCAGAAGCTACAGACATTTTTTTCCCATTGAGACAGCTGCATTCAGTTTCTGTTGCTGCAACACGTTACAATAAGAGCTATGGGAATCATACATCTACACAAGAGTTGCTCTATACACAGCTATTAACATAATATATAAATCAAATTTGGAATGTGATATATGGTTAATATCTGGCAAAAATTAATTTAACACTTATTAGGTATGATTAAAAATTAAAATTTATAGTAAATTTATGCTCTACTGATGGTAACCTTGTTATTGTGTGTACCTTACACACTAAATAATCACTTAAATCAGTAAGAGCAATGCAGTGAACAAATATCAGCCAATAAAAAAATAGGAGGAAGCTATAGTCTCACTATTTTGTCTCTTTTGGTGCTTTTAGCCACTAGTCCAAACATGTTTTTTTTTTCTGTAACTGAGCTTTCTTTTTCTGAATATTTTCCTATCACCGTTTGTTTTATGCCTCACTAATATGTGCCTTACTTTTGCTTTATTGGTGTTTTTTTTAAATTCATTCTTAATTAGCTGTTCACATTTCTTCAACATTGTATTCAGAATCATAACATTTTATAACCACAAGATCAATACTTAATGAGTAATGTGTAATTCTCACATTTCAAAGGACCAAACAGGTGGTCTCATGGTCTAACCAATGAACTGATTTTTTAAAGTTTTCATAAATTGTAAGAAATATGTTCCACCTGCTACCGAGAGTTTAGTTCTCCGCCACCAATGAGTATGGTTTGTCAAGTCCTGTGATAAAGAATTGTGAGGCTTTTATGAATTTTATGATGCATGATCACTCATCTGTGTGCAAACGTATATTTTGCAATCATTTTCAGTCTTATATTTTGACCATCATCTGAAACTTGTGTAAATAGTAAACAAGCAAATATATGATAGCTGTACATACATACATACATGAGGCAGTGCCTTGCTAATCAGTAAGCACTTCCATAAAATTGGCATTAGTTGTGCTTTTATTTCCCCATAAATGATTTCAGAAACAGATGATGAATTGTAAATGTTACAGTGTAAAATCTAAGGGATTATTAAACACACAAAATAGAATATATATGAGCCAAACATTGCCAAGCATAATGTAGTGTACAGTATTGCAATACATAGATAATGATTGACTTTTTAATCTAAAACTTGTTGCCAAATAAACATTTGCTATATAGCTGAATGATTGTGCATCATGAAATTCTGAAAATTTCTTACTGTTTTGGATCACCTACTGTCTTATTACCTTGTAAGTCTTTTCAATCCAGTCTTCTATTACTTTCTTATGCTCTCTATGGTAATAAAAGTTGATTAAACTGATGAATTCTGCTATTAGTGATAATTTTTTTTAACATTGAAATATTATAAAAATTGATTGTGCACTTCATAACTGTTCTTTACCATCTACTAAGAGAAAAAATGTTAAGTTCACAAGATAGTAAGCTACCTTCCATGTGTCTGACAATGTACTATACCATGAACATTCATCACTAACCAAACTGCAATATTTGAAATCTCAAACTGGTTAGCTATTTCAAAGTTTGGAATTTTGCATTCCCTTTTCGTTCATGACAGTTAATCTGTAGATGACTAAGGAGGTCCGATACTTCAAGCTTACTTATTTTATCCACAAATGCAAATTTTTCACTGTTATAAGTATTGTGTAACATATGTACAATGCCATTCAGTTTTAATTTAAAGCACTGTACTAGCATCAAATATCTTTAGGGTCATACTGCATCTGAAATAAATTGTACAGTTGCAAATATTATTCTTCACCACATGTTGTTAATTTTATTGCACATATATTTAACTGCACTTCCATCTTATGCTAAGTGCTATAAACAGAATATTGTCATGTAACTGAAGTGGTGAATCCTGTGGACCACAATTTTGTAAAAGACATAAGCATGGCTGGAAGTTCTTGTTGAATTTTTCTAGCATTCATATGAAGAGTCACTTGCTGTCTTGCACAACTCTTTCATGTTTAGCATGTTGGTTTTGACAAGAATTATGATATTTCACCAATAAACTACACAATGAATATTCATCTGGCTGCACTACAGTCCAATGCTAACAAGGAACCCCTTGAGTGTGAAGTCGCAAATTCAGTCTTTGGTAAGGCTCATTTGGAAGTTTTGTGTTAACAACTATGGTGGGAAAAATATTAGCTGCTATGACTCACCATATGCATCTGGAGGGCAACAGAAAATAACTGTCTGGAAAGTGCAGAGATCAACCCTCCATGGGGTGTATGTATTACACTTCACAAAATGGACATGGTCAACATTCAAGAAATGTTCAAAACAAACCATTAACTTGCACCATGAACACCAAATGAAAAATGGCATGTCACAGTGATCACAAAGATTTGCACCATCAAGATCAAAGGCGAATTCCATGGGAATTACAAACCATGCAAGATGTTCAGCTAGGTATACAGTCTTGAAGAATGCATGTAGGATCATATTGGTGTAATGGGGTAACGAGAACTGATAGAATGTGATGGCATGCAACCGAATGCAAAACCGTCTCTCGTGGAGCATATTGTGAAATTGGCTGTCCCTTAAGGCATAGCTGCAGACAGTGCGATAATATGTTTTATAGTCATGGAAAAAACAACCATCCAGAGGCTGAATTTGTCCAGTGCTTCCAGATGGTATGAACTGCAATGTTACACACTTATCAGGAGCAATAGTTCATGCTAAAGGAGTATGATTTTTATACACAGACTAGGAATCAAACAGAAGCAAGTTATTTTGACCAACTATTGGACAAAATCAGTGCTCATACCGTCTAGTTGTATTTGACTTATGCCCATTTTCCCACTCTTGCTTGCTGTAATGTAAATATTCCATACTGCACTTGCAAGATCACTCACATGAAAAGGAATCATAGGGGACAGAGCACCTCCAACTTCTCACAGCACAATAAATAACTTTCCGGCCAATTTACATCCGGATTATTAGTCAACATAATTGTATATGAATGCATTAGGATATTGAAGTTAGTTGATCTTGAAACAACTCCCTTGGTACCTCTAATTTCCAGGGTTCCTGTCATCTGCATTTCCTCTTCAAATCCTAATTGATTTGAGTTGAAAACAAATTCTTTCCTGAACAGTTGGATATGTTTGTTTGTCTCATCTTCAAATTTTTAGGCCGATTCCATAGTTTGCTGTGCATCATCAAGTTGACACTTTGTTTAAAATTTCATTATCTTACATTTTACAGTTCTGTAACACTGTTTGAAGTTATGCAACCATCCACTGCTTCCCTTGAAATCACTGTAATCTGTTTTGCGTGCAATTTGACATGCATTATGTAGTAGGTCACTATCATGTACATTGTGTGAATTGTATCAAGCATCCTTCAAATCCGAAAACACCAGTTTTTATAACATGTGAGCCTTTTTCTGCCTTGAATCTCTGTAGTTTTTCTTATGTAGTACACATTCATACTGCTGCAGACTTATTCGAAATCTGTTCATAATTGTTTTTTTCTATGCTGTGAATGATCTTACGTGTACTAATTATGTTTAGTACTTGCTCCTCGGGCAACGGTTGGCTGTTACTGCATTTCACTGGAGATGGGACTTGTGGCTCCCTGTCCAAAAAGGATGATTAACTACATGGCTTGATAATAGTTTCAGTATCACTTTCACTTGTTAAGCACGTATCGTCATCATTACACTCCTCATATACATTGTCCGCACAGTGGAGCATATATGAAAGCACGCATTCCACTGATTCATCTTGCAGAAACACTAATATTTCATCTGTCACTTCTTTCTCATTCTGAAATTCCTTGGCTTCGTTTCTGATGAAATGGCAGCTTTGGAAAATGTTGTTGTAGATATAATGCAATGTTTGCTTTTTTTATCATTGCCATTGCTTTGCTTTATATCAACACCACTAGCACTGTAGCACTGTTGTTAGTTACTCATTGACTAAACAGTTCAACTATGCTCTGTAGTGTCATGCTGTGCCCACCATTGAATACCTCTGGTTCCATCCCCTGTTGTCATTAGCAGCCAGTATTGTGGTTGCACGGTAGACAATATGTGGGGCATTGAATGCCATAAAAATCATTGTCCTTTTGCGACCTTGCACTCAAGGGGTTCCTTGTAAGACAGATCTGAATTTTGCAGGGCTGTAACTCAGACATGAAATAAATGAACCTTACTTATTTATTAATGATTATTTAATTATTGTATATAACTGATACAGTGATTTTTTTCTGTGTATTAGCAGGCAGTGATTTTTCATGTTTTGCTTGAAAAGAGATAAATTTCAAGTTATTTAGTTGAGATACAGGTTTTCATTTTGGTGTGAAATATATCATTACTAATGTCAGGCATCTGAAATTTGTCAACAATTATATCAGCTATGCTTGCTATCTGATCATCAGCCAGATGAGTGGGTAAAGCAGTCATCCAAATATCTACTGAAAATGAAATGCATAATAACACAAATCAATATCCATAAATTTATTTCGTTGTCAATTATTCGTAAAACCATTGCAAAATTGGAGACTATTTTTCATCTTTAATAAATCATCTCTGCATGAGAATTTTACTTTTGCAATATCATAAAGCTTCATTCACTTGTTAATTTCTGTGTATTGCATCACAGAAAGTTAATTTTGCTGTTACTTTTATACTTAAAGTGCTTTCAATGCATCACATACAAATACATTTCTTTTGTTTTTATCAGGATTCCTGATGGAAAAGCTCCTCGTTTTCCAAAGAAACCAACAATACGTCAAGAGGGCGAAGTGTTAGTTATGGAATGCATATTAGAAGCAAATCCTGTTCCTGAGATAACTTGGTACCAAGGTTCCAAGATAATTTCAGATAGCAACCGTGTTCGCATGTCTCGGAAAGCTACAGGCAAAGACACATATCTGTTGACACTAGAAATTTCCGGTCCTACGAAGGAAGATGGTGGGAACTATCGGTGTAACGCCTTCAATAATTTTGGCGAGAGCAATGCAAATATTGCATTGAACTTCCAAGGTATGCTAACATATACATGAAGAAAATGACAGTGTACCAGAACAGTCAGCTTTACCAAACTCCTGTGTTACTGAGTACTGATAGTCTCTTCATTGTTTTTTAAATTTATTTACTATATTATTTTCATGGTATTCTGCTGTAACAGTTTTTAAATTGTTTCTTATGTTCAGTTGTCTTCATTAGAATGTGTCTGCATATTTTTAGTTACACATACTTTTCCAAAGTGAAATTTAATCTTGATAATGCCCTCCTTTTTCTAGTTTTCAGTTGATAATGTTCGCTCACCCCTGGATGCACTGCAAGAAGAAAAGAAGCCTGTTATTGAACCCAAAGTCCCCATTGCATGAGTTGTCCTCCCATTTCTCCTTGATGGTGTGTCAGACAGCTGGTATTCAGAAAACTCTTGTGTGACATCTAATCTTAAAATTTTCCCTCTTGTTCTGTGTATAAACTGTCCCGTGTATTCTGTTGTGCTTGCTGATTTTTTTGTGTGTTTTCAGCAGTTTACTACATTTATAGCTTATGCATCTAGTCAAATTTTCATGGGTTATGAACAATTGCCATTTACTTTATAGGTGGAGATGAAGGTGGATTTGCTCCTTCCTTCATAGAAAAGCCAAGAATTATTCCAAATGAAACTGGCACTCTCATCACAATGAGATGTAAATGTAAAGCAAAGCCAAAGCCTCAAGTTACTTGGTACCGTGGAACAACAGTTATCAAAGAATCATCTAAAATTAAGATACGGACTGTTGATAAAGAAGAAGATACCTATGAACTCACTCTGGAGATTAAGGTAAAGAATACTGGTATTAACTCGTTAATTGAGCAAACTGAGAAGATACCAAATTGTGACTTTTTTCTAGGCAGTGTTTGAGGACATCTGTGTTGAGAGGTTTTTATCAACAAACATAAAAACAGGGATAATAGAATAAAATTGACTTGGTAGGCATTGTGATTTCCCCAGCACAGCTGCTGTGAAATTGTTAGTAGAGCAACAGTTAATGAGTGTGAAGCAAGTGTGTGTAACCAAAGAGTATACTTTAAGGCACTGAAGTTTAAATTGGTATGAGCTCCAAATATGTCTGTAGCACTTACTGAAGAATAAATCAGTTCTCTTTAATCCAGCATCTTGACTTTTTCCTAAGTCTTATCATAAATCTGGTGTATCTATTAACTTAAGTTAGTGTGGATAACATCGTCAGTGGACAAACTAACAACACGTAGGAGTATATCAATGTTTTGCTTGTTCCTTGATCACAGTTAAATTTCCTTTTCTGATTGTTACCCAATTAATTTTTAGACCTATTCATTGCCACCAATAAAACCAGTTCTGAATTTAACTTTCGTGTTGCTTTCTAACATAATGACATGCGATATAATAGAGAACTGCTGTTAATGAAACTGCTTAACCAACAGATGATGTGTTGTAGTGTGAATTAGAAAGCTCATAGCTCATAACAATAGAGCAGTTTATTTTTGGAAAATACACTGCCGGAAAAAAAGTTGCAGTACTAAGAAGGAGCTGTGCGACATAAACGAAAATTGGTAGGCATGTTTCTACATCTGACAGATGATGTCTAATCAGATTTTGTACCAGTTGAATAAGAGTGGCATTAGTAGCACCACTATGAGGATGCAAATCAATGCTGGCCAAAGTGGCCGAGCGGTTCTAGGCGCTACAGTCTGGAACCACCTGACTGCTACGGACACAGGTTCGAATCCTGCCTCGGGCATGGATGTGTGTGATGTCCTTAGGTTAGTTAGGTTTAAGTAGTTCTAAGTTCTAGGGGACTGATGACCTCAGAAGTTAAGTCCCATAGTGCTCAGAGCCATTTGCAAATCAATTTTACTTTAAACGCACGATGTAATGGTTGTGAACATTCGTTACCCTTGAGACTGGACATGGTGAGTTGATGTTAGTGATGAATGCCTTTAAGGCACCAAAGATACCATTATCAACACCTCAATGAGTTTGAGTCAGCTTATGTAACAGGGCTGAAACTGGTAGTTCCTTCTGTGATATTGCAAAAATACTCTGCAGGAATGTAGCCACTGTACATGACTGCTGGCAGCAGTGGTCACAAGAATGTATGGTCGCAAAAAGACTGGACTCCCGAAGGCCACATGGCACTACCGAGAGGGAAGAGTGTCATGATCAGCAAAGGGCTCTGGCACATTGTACTCCAGCAGCAACTTGAGAAATAGTTGCCACCACAGAGACACAATGAACTGTTACAAATTGGTTACTTCAAGGATATCTCCGAGACAGTGCCCTGTCTACGTACATTCCACTGACCCCAAACCACCACCATTTGCGGCTTCAGTTGTGCCAAGTGAGAGCTCAAAGGAGATCATGATATAGGTCTGTTGTGTTTTATGGTGGAAGCTGGTTCTGTCTTGGTGCCAGTGATGGCCATGCGTTCGTTAGGAGCGGGCAGTTGAAGGCTTGCAACCAGACTGTCTGCATGCTAAACAGACTGGACCTACACCAGGAATTATGGAAGGGTGCAGTTTTGTATGACATCAGGAGCTCTGCTGTGGTTATCCCGTGCACCCTGACTGCAAAACAGTACATCAGTCTGGTGATTCGACCTATTGTGCTGCCATTTATGAACATTGAGCACATATGGGACATCATCAGACAACAACTCGAGCATCGTCCATGAACAGCATTAACCATCCCTGTGCTGACCAACCAAGAGCAATAGACATGCAACTGCCTACTACAAACTTACATCCAGCACCTGTACAACACAATGCATGCTTGTTTTCGTGCCTGCATTCAACATTCTGGCAATTACACTAGTTGTTAATGTACCAGCATTTCACTTTTGTAAAGGCTTATCCCCACTTACATTAATCTGTGATCTTTCAATGTTAATCACTTAAATATGTTACCTAGACAAATGTATTTCTAAAATTTCGTTACTGTACGTTAATTGTTTTTTGGTGGAATGTTTTTTTTTTTTTTTTTCCTGTCAGTGTACAAACCTCTCAGTCCATAATATGTAAACACTGAACAAAATTTCAAAATTTTGAGTCACTTGACAATAAAAAAAAGACATATTGTCACAAGAAATGCTGAAGTTATTATTGCAAAATGTCTGAATTATTGCCTGTTCTTATAACTTACACTGTCACTAACAAACAGTCAGAAAAAAAATCTTGATTCTGTAGCAAAAGTTTGAAGTATTCTAAGTGCTTAGCTTCATTTAAATGGATTGCAAGTAACTGTTTCAGAAATCTATATGGTAAATCCAGAAATAAACAACCAAGATACCAGTATATTAAAACTGGTCATAACTAAGAATGTGGGGAAGAAGTTGATGATGTAAAATTTATTGTATTAAAATTAGACAATAATTTAGGCTGGAATAGGTATGTTGTTTCTTGTAATGTTAATTAAATAGCTGTATGTTTATGGGATAAATATTATCAAGTGCTTCTGGCACCAACACAAGAAAAGTAACATACCATAACTGATACAGTGATTCCTGACTTTGAGTTGCCAGTCAGTAATTTTTCAGGTTTTTATCAGTTTGCTTGACAATAGACAAATTTACAATTACTTAGCTGAATTGCAGGTTTCATTTTTAGTTTGTTGCAAATAGAGATTATTTTCATTTGCCAGGAAATACTTCTGGATTGTAGACCACATCAAGTTGTAAGATGTAGCAAAGTTTCAGGCACTATTGTGAATTCCTTCATAGAGATACTCTGAAGACAAATAAATTTATTGCTCTGTAGCATTTATGTTATTATTATTATTATTATTATTATTACTGTTTGTACATTCAGCAAACCTATTTTTTCTATGTTCTTCTTTTTGTATCAGTGTCCCTGTTCATGTTGTCCCCTGTGATCCTTCCTAGGCAAATAATATTCTTAAGCCTGGCAAATTCCTTAAACTTTCATCTCTGTAATCTGAGGCAGTTCCTTGGGAAGTCATCTGTGACTTGGTGATAAGGAACATGTCATGTGAATGCAACGGATGGCAGTTGAGACCACTCATTGCTTAAATTTCCTTTTGTCCGAATGTTGATGTGATGAGTGTAATGGAAGCACAGCTACAATTTATTTCACTTTCTAACACACTAGTAATAACAGTTCAATCCAAGAACATTTTTTTGATAGGTTTCTTGGCAGACTGCCTGCCTCTGAACGCCACATGTTCCAGTGTCTCCGAAACACATTTTCTGGTACCCGGCAGCAGCTGTGTTGCTTCGCGCTCTTGCATTTTGTTGAAAATGCCTGTATAAAAAGTATAAAATGATTTATTGTTTTTGAGTAACATTCCACAAAAAAGTTGATGATTTGCATTGCACACTAGATAGCAAAAAATGGTTCAAATGGCTCTGAGCACTATGGGACTTAACATCTGTGGTCATTAGTCCCCTAGAACTTAGAAATACTTAAACCTAACTAACCTAAGGACATCACAAACATCCATGCCCGAGGCAGGATTCTGCAACTCGACGTGGCATGGACTCCACAACTCGTTGGAAGTCCGCTGCAGAAATATTGAGTCATGCTGCTCTATAGCATCCATAACTGTGAAAGTGTTGCCGCTGCGGGATTTTGTGCACTAACTGACCTCTCAAATGTGTCCCTCGGCGGGCAATCCGGATGGCCAAATACTTCGCTCCAAATGTCCAGAATTTTCTTCAAACCAGTTGCAAACAAGGGTGACCTGGTGACATGGCACATTGTCATCCGTAAAAATTCCAACCTTGTTTGGGAACATTAAGTTGATAAACGGCTGCAGATGGTCTCCAAATATAAGAGCATAACCATTTCCAGTCAATGATCGGTTCAGCTGGACCACAGGATCCAGTCCATTCCATGTAAACACAGACCACAGCATTGCGCAGTCGCCACCAGTTTGCACAGTGCCTTGATCACAACTCGAGTCCATGGCTTCGTTGGGTCTGCGCCACACTCGAACCCTACCATCAGCTCTTACCAACTGTAATCGGGACTATCTGACCAGGGCACGGTTTTACAGTAGTCTAGAGTCCAACCGATATGGTCACGAGCCCAGGAGAGGCGATGCTACCGTAGCCAAACATTTCGGCGCACTGACCTGATGGATACGTTCATCGCAAATCTGTTTCTCAAATTGATTGGCTGTCACTCATAATGGAATTGTTCCTGTTTCAGCAATGTGTGTGTAGATGCTGGTCCTTTGTCCCAAATTATATTAAACACTGAATATTAGTGGAAACCTCTTGTATTAATGGTTCTTTGTCCATATCAAAATTTTTTCAGTATCCACACATAAAATCCCATCTTATTTTCTAATTATTGCAAAAAATCGTTTAAAATCATCACCATTATTGTTTTTTTGTCTGTATTATGTAATTAAGGGACTAAACGTGACAATCACTGTGTTCTAACATTACAAAATCTGTACATGAGCCCTAAAGGATAGTATTTTCTTCGCAGGATCCAACTGGACCAGATGGTGGTATTTATCGGTGTCATGTGAAAAATGAATTTGGTGAAAGTAATGCCAACTTGAATCTCAACATAGAAGCAGAGCCTGAACCTGAAGGGGATGGTCCAACTTTCATTGAAAAACCACGTATTGTCTCGGAACAAGGCGGAAAACTTGTCATCATGGAATGTAAGGTCAAAGCAAACCCCAAACCAACAATAGTATGGTACAGAGAAGGAAAAGTCGTGAAAGAATCTTCAAAAATTTCAATGAAGGTGGACCAGAAAGGTGACACATACCACATCATTCTGGAAGTGAGGGTATGTACAGTGAATCTGTGACATGCTATTAATTTCATTCTAAAAGTTACAGAAATTATTAAATTGATTGTAAATTGGAAGTAATGGAAATAGTTAAATGTAAATTGAATTTAATCACTTGAATTTATTTTGAAGGTGTAAATTGCATTTCAAGTTTTGCTTTAGCATAATTTTTCTCAACAATACAGTTTCTTTCACAAAAGAAAAAGTAATGGGATATGGAAATAAATTAAAATACTTGTTGAAAATATCAAAATAATGCTTTATTTCTGTTGTTTGGTTCCAAATCCCACATAAAATGAGACAAGTAGTCAAAAGAGTTTGATGGTATCACCAGATTCAAGTGTTTGCAGTTTTCATTTACAAAATATAATATTAGAAGATGGAATATATAATATAGCTTCTACACTCTGCATTTATCATTTTAAATTGTACTGAGGCATAATTACAATGAATACATACATATATTTACAGCCTGAGGCAGTACCACATGCTAAAAGCACAAAAATGCAGTTTATACATTGCTGGCCATTAAAATTGCTACAGCATGGAACAGTGATGGCTGTGTTCACTACTTTGCCCTCTGCCTAGGCCATTCAGCCTGTCTGTTGGCACAATTGTGTATATGGGATCATACACAACCACTGAATGGCTCCCACAGATCTTGAACAGACCACCTGAAGAGAAACTTACCTAATATGTTAAAAAATTAAATTTGAAACAATTACATCATTGTCTCTTATCCAGACACAAATTGTGACACAATTATGTGCCCTAGTATCTACCCACATGATTATCTCATTGACGGAGGACATCGAAAGGGTGCAAAAAAGGGCAGCTCGTTTTGTATTATCACATAGTAGGGGAGAGAGTGTGGCAGATATGATATGCGAATTGGGATGGAAGTCATTACAGCAAAGATGTTTTTCGTTGCGGCGAGATCTATTTACGAAATTTCAGTCACCAACTTTCTCTTCCGAATGCGAAAATATTTTGTTGAGAACCTACATAATTAGGAATGATAATCAAAATATTATAAGAGAAATCAGAGCTCGAACAGAAAGGTTTAGATGTTCGTTTTTCCCGCGCGCTGTTCGGGAGTGGAATGGTAGAGAGATAGTATGATTGTGGTTCGACGAACCCTCTGCCAAGCACTTAAATGTGAATTGCAGAGTAGTCATGTAGATGTAGATGTAGATGTAGATGTCTGGTACTTAACAGATTGACATTGGATGTTCCAATGGGTGTGATATGTCCTGTTAATGAAACCCACTATCGTTATTTCCATTTGCAACAGCATTATGAAATAACTCACTGAACAAGTAAGCGATTACAATTTGATTTGTATATTTCAAGAGGACTTACAGCAAGTGTCTGAAATATTTATTCATTGGAACACATGCACCACTACCAATATTGTAGTGCTCACCTTGTCTGCTATCACATGTCACTTGTAATAATATATATGCATGTTGATGGTAATGATAACCTCAGTGCAAATGCATAAAATGCCCGATTTATCATACACTTGCTGTACCAAAAATTGTGTCTTCCTGTTGGACATATATAAGCAGCTTGCTGGTAATGATAACTTCATTGTGGATATGCAATATGTCTGAACTCTTGATGAGGATGATCATCAGTAGATGCTACATGTGTAGTGTGTCACAAGATGAGAATTTGGACTGGAGAGAAGTGTGTCCAGATAGCCAAAGTGGCTAAGATGACCACTGGCTTAAAATGGGAAATCCAGATTCGAGTCCCGATCTGGCACAAAGTTTCACTCTTTCCATTGAATTTAAACCAATACCCAAATGCGCATGAGATCTCTATTTCTCTTAAATCATGCATTTAGACCCTAAGAAAAAAAAAAAGATGCACCATGAAGAAATTATCTGAAAGGGATGCAAATTAGTAAATGTAATGCACATGTACAGACAAACAGATGATTACAGTTTCAGAAAAATTGGGTGACTGATTCTAGAGAAACAGATTCACAAACTGAGCAAGTCAATAACATGTTAGTTCACCTCTGCCTCTTATGCATTGATTGATAGAGTTGTTTGAGGTCCTCATATGGAATATCATGCCAAATTATGTCCAATTAACACATTAGATTATCAAAATCATGAGATGGCTAGAGAGCCCTGCCCATAATGCTACCAACATTCTCAATTGGGGAGAGATTTGGAGACCTCGTTGGCTAAGGCAGGGCTTGGCAAGCATGAAGAAAGCAGTAGAAACTCTAGCCACATGCCAATGGGCATTATCTTCCTGAAATGTAAGCCCAGGATGGCTTACCATGAAGGGCAACAAAACAGGCCATAGAATATTGTCGATGTACTGCTGTGCAGTAAAGGTGTCACAGATGACAATAAAAGATTTTCTGCTATGAAAAGCAATGCCATCCTGGACAATCACTTCTGGTTGTTGGGCCATAAGGCGGGTGACAGTTAGGTTGGTATCTCACCCCTGTTTGGGGCTTTGCTAGACATGTCTTTGACCTACAATCTCAATGACTGAAGTAGAACTGTCTTCAGTGATGAGTCCCACTTCAAACTAAGCCCCACTGATCAGTAATGATGTGTCCAATGATGTTCCAGACAGGGGTGGGATACAAATCTGACTGTCGCCCGATATATGGTGCAACAACCAGGAGTGATGGTCTGAGGTGCTATTTCTTTTCATAGCAAGACCCCTTTGGTTGTTATCCGCAACATCCTTACATACAGCACAGCAGTATGTTGATGATATTCTATGCCCTGTTTTGTTGTCTTTCATGACAAGCCATTCAGGGCTTGCATTTCACCAAGATAATGCCTGCCCACACACAACAATAGTTTCTACTGCTTGTCTTCGTGCTTGCCAAATCGTACCTTTCTCACCAACTGAGAATGTTTGGAACGTTATGGGCAGGGCCCTACAACCATCTTGAGATTTTTACAATCTAATATGCCAGTTGGACACAATTTGGCACGATATCCCTCAGGACATCCAACAACTCTGTCAATCAGTGCCAACCTGAATAACTGCTTGTATAATGGCCAGAGGTGGACTGATGCATTATTGACTTGCTCAATTTGTGAAGCTCTTTCTCTTGAATAAGTCATCAAATTACTCCAAAATTATAATTGTTTGTTTGTCTTTACATGTAGATCACATCTGCCAATTGCCATCCCATTCAGATAATTCCTTTTTTATTTTTATTTTTTAAATTATTTCATCTTTTTTTATATACATGCCTTGACAGTAATGATAACTTAAGTGCAGATGCACACCGTGTCTGAACTCTTGAGGGAATCAGATGAAGCTGCAAACAGTGAGGATAATGGTCAGTGGACACTATATATGTAGTGTTTAACAAGTTGATAATTTGGGTTGGAGGGGAATCATGTCTGGATAGGCAAAGCAGTTAAGGCAACTGCTCACATAAAGTGCTAAATCTGCATTGAGTCCGGTTCTGGTACAAATTATCACTTGTTGCCATTAAATTTAATTTAAAGTCCAAATGCAGGTGAGTTTTGTATTTCTCTTAAATCATGTACATATGTCACATAATCATCTTTAACAATGATATAAGAATAAATGGCATCATCATACTAGGTGCGGACAGTTGACTCTCGCAGATCAGTTTTCAGCACACCAGGACAATATATTACAATTTCACAGAAAAAGTGTCGTAGGGATGCTCCACAACATTGCCACACTTCTGTGACTGATCAGATTGCTTGACCTGTAACCAATGGACAATCTATGTATCACAAGATTTTGTGGAAAATAAGGACAGCATACATTTTGAGAAGCTACATAATGTTTCCAGGAGCAGATGTGGATTCTGACCATAATTTATTAGTTATAAAATGTAATGCAATCAGTTATGAATTGGATGAAAGCTGAAGAATTTGCAGAAAGGTAGGAAATTAAGGAGTAGAGGCCTGGATGAACTGAGGCAGCCAGAGATTTTTCAGAGTTCCAGAGGAAATATTAGCTAACAACTGACTGAAATAGGTGAAAAGAATACAATAGAAGATGATTGGATAACTTTGAGAGGTGAAATAATCAAGATGGTAGAGGAATAACTAGGCAAAAAGACAAGGCCCATTAGGAATTCTTTGGATAACATGATATGTTAATTCAATTGACGAAAGGAAGTAAAGTATAAAAGTTCTACAAATGAAGCTGGCAACATGGAATACAGATGTTTAAAAAATGAAATTGACTTAATGCGCAAAATGGCAAAGCATGAATGGCTGGAGGTGAGTGGGTTAGATAGATGCAATACAATGAAAGGAACATCAGGAGAGAAGAGAAGTAGTTCCATGAATATCAAGAGCTCAGATGGAAAGCCAATATTAAGAAAAGAAGGGAAGACTCCAAGGTGTAAGGAATAGACAGAAAGGCTATATAAAGAACAGAAATTTCGAGACATTATGGAAATGGAAGAGGAAAGTGGATGAATGCAGTGGTGGGGGGTAGCAATACTGCATGAAGAATTTAACAGAACTCTGAAAGAACAAAATTGAAACAAGGCACCAGGGGTAGAAGACATATTCTCAGAATTGGTAAGCTTTTTGGGTGAATTGGTGATGGCAAAACTGTTTCACTGGTACAGAGGATATATAATATATATGAAATACTGCCAGACTTCAAGAAGAATGTAATAAGCCCATATCAAAGAAGGTAGGTGCTACCAGCTTTGAGTATAACTGAACTATCAGTTTAATAAGTCATTATTGTTAAATATTAACACGAGTCACGTGCTTGATGATGGAACAGTTGATAAAATCTGAACCAAACAAAAATCAATCTGGTTTTGGAGAAATGTAAGGACATTTGAAGCAATAATGACTTAACAACTCTTTTTTAGATGATAGTCTGAATAAAAGCAAACCCAAATTTATAGATTTTATAGATTAAGGAAAAAAATATTATGACAATACTCTTTAAAATTCTTATGCTATTATGGATAAAGTACTGGGAGTGAAGGCTATTTTATAACTTGTACCGAAACCAGACTGCAGTTCTAAGAGTCATAAGACATGATAAGGGGCTGATACTAGCTTGCTGTCTGACCCCCACGATATTCAGTCTGTACTGAGAGCAACTAACAAAAGAAACCAGGGAGAAATTTGGAAAAGGAATTGAAGTTGAGAGAGAAGAAATGCAAACATAAAGGTTTGTCAGCAACACTGTAATTATCTCAGAATTGGCAAAAGACCTGGCATATCAGTTGCGTACTATGGGTAGTGTCTTGAAAAAAGACAAAGAATATCGATAAGTTGGAAACAAGTGTAATAGAGTGTAGTTAAACTGAATCAGGCAGTGTTGAGAGAACTAGATTAGGAACTGAGAAAATAAAAAGAAGTAGATGTGTTTTGCTCTTTATTGAGCAAAATAACTTTTGGTGGCCAAAGTAATAATTAAATAAAATTCAGACAGGCAGTAGAAAGAAAAGTGTATCAGAGAAAGAGAAATTTGTTAACATTCAGTGTAAACTTAAGTATTCGAAAGTATTTTTCTGGCGTGTAACCTTATGTCATAGTGAAATATTGATGATAAAAAGACTGAAATGTTATGACACAGAAGAATGCTGAAAATTAGCAGGGTTAATCAAGTAACTGGTGAAGAGATACTTCATTGAATTGGAGGAAAGAAGAGCTTTGTGGCACAATTTGACTAAAAGAAGGGATAAGTTGATAGGAAGTAGCGTGATAAATCAAAAAATGATTAATGTGGCAATGGATGCAGTCAATTTATAGGGGAAGAACATGGCTTGATTACAGTAAGCAGATTGAAATAGATAATGAGGGTTGCACAGGTTGGACTAGTGAGGGGAGCTGCATGAAATCAATACTCAGACTAAATACCACAATAACAACCTTATTTTCATAATCCATACCACCAGTTTCCCTCATGAAAACAAACAAAACTTGTACCCATATGTTACTGTCACTTGTGTTAGAGTACTAAATTCTGAAGATAAGGCAGTCATATTTTGTTTAGTGTATCTTGTTTCAAAGTACACAAAAAACAGCAAAAAAGTTATGTTGACGTACAACAGTCAGAAAATTTAGCGTACAACAAATATGCTTTCCATGCGAGGACAACACTCTTCCAATTATGATTTGAATATTATATATAATAAGTAACTGGTGCAGTTTTCCATTATTTAGTTCATAAATGACAGAGTTGCAAACTTTCCTAAAACATTGATTATGATGAACAAAATTACATTATCTTCCAATTATCTGTGAATTATTTTGTTGTCTTGCCTTTCACTTTAAATTTGTTCAGATGAAGCAAAATCAACATGGAATATCGGCATTCGCACCTGTTAATTTCTCCTCCCCCCTTCCTCCTCCCCCTCCCTTTCCCCAAGAGTTTGTATGTAGAAATGAGAAAATTAAAGCATAAAGTCTTCTGAATTCCAGAGGAGAACTGTATTTGTGTTACATTTAAATTTCTTTTACAGGATCCTCAATTGGAAGATTCTGGGCTGTACAAATGTAACATAAAGAATGACCTTGGAGAACTAAATGCAAACCTGACACTCAACATTGAAAGTGAGTAACTGTTTTAATGTAATTTTCTATTCAGTGCAAACAGTGTGTGTGTGTATGTACATGCAGTGCATTTTTAATCATTTTCAAAATGCCTTCAGTTGTTCCTGTTATCAAGGAAAAGCCAAAGGTTATTAAGATAGTGAAAAAGAAGACTGTGATTATTGAGTGCACAGTGCAATCAAAGTTTGCACCCAAGTGTACATGGTTCAAAGAGAGAACAGCAGTCAAGGAAGACAACAGACGTTCTGTGCATGTGGAGCAAGTGAAAGAGGTATGATTACAGTGATAAATTAACTTTTTGGTTAAAGGAATAAAGTCATTCACTATGGTGCAGTTTTTCACGTATTGCTCTATGTAATCTCTACTTGTGCTCAGTTACCTCAGAACAACAGTACACACATTCTTCCTTTGCAAAAGAGTAGATCCTCACTCCCTGATAATTAGTCACAGAGTCAATCTCATCTCTAGTAAGAAGGACTGTGTTTTTTTGTGATTTGCTGAGAAAAATTAGGGTCATTGAGCATTGTTGCTGCTTCCATTCAGTTAAGTACATCCCGTATTCAACCAGTCATAAGTTTTAAATTACCCAGACAAAGTTTAAACAACGCTATCTTTATGTGTTTGAAGTACTAAACTAAAAGTATTATTACCATAATATAAATACTAGTTGTTTTACGAAATGATTTTCATACACTGTACATGATCTACCACTTGACTGCATGACACTATGTATGCACTAATACGTACCTAATTATGTACACTTTAAGATTCATTCTTCATGTACAGGCTTGATTCACTCTAGCACATATTCTGACAGTATAATTGTAGAAGCCATTGCAGTTACTGTTTAGTCCCATTTGGGTGATGCACATGGTGGCAGTAATGATGATTCCCAGGTTAAAGTTTAAAACACGTTATTCACAGCACAAGTTTGCAATAAGTAAAGTAGTAATAACAACTGAAAGATCGTTCATGATCGCTTGAAAGTAACAGAAACAAATTTCACTGACATGATACTAAGTCTGAGGGAAGCCTCATCCCAAGCGGCCAGAAAGCTGTGTCCACTGGGCCATACCATATGTAGTACTGTGAAGCAGTGCGAGGATGGCATGGTGTAGAGTGGAGCGCCCAGGCTGGTTTCTGTGAGTTCTCAATTGATAAGCAATGAGTGTAGCTGGCCGTAGGTCGAGAACTGAGTGCTACTGCTGGAGGCTGTGCTTGGCATTAAATATCCAGCAGGTGGAAGTACATCTGTGACCACGTGATGTGAAGATGGTACTTGTGTCCTCGATAGCAACTCTGCCACTTTCCTGATGTGCACACTGCTCAGGAGCATGGGTGGTGCCCTCTGGTGGCACCTGTAACAGACAGTGTATCAGCAGAATGTCTGTATTCAGTATGGTGTCTATCACATATGATGTCCTTGTGATATTAGTAAATAATCTCCGGAGGAGAGAGACCTCTGGCCCAAGGGCAAGCAACCCACAGGGCAAAGATGTCATACCAGCAACAGTACACTATTAACCAAAAATGACTTAAACTGATGATTACTGTTTTGACATACTTGCAATAGATGGAATTTTACTTTTATTTTTAAGTGCTGTTTTATGACTATTTGACAAGAAAATGCCATTAAGCTATCAACAAGTTGGCTTATGATTTAGTGACTCAATATATGAACTATATATGACGCTAGTATCTGTTCCCGAAAGAACAGTTACCGTGGATGACCATGCAGCTTTACTAGAAATGAATTGATAATTAAATGGACACCCTAGCTGCAAACAGGCGTTGATGTACTTCATTGGGGACATGTTGAAAATGTGTGCCCCAACCGGGACTCGAACCCGGGATCTCCTGGTTACTTGGCAGACGCTCTATCCATCTGAGCCACCGCGGGCACAGAGGATAGTGCGTCTGCAGGGACTTATCCCTTGCACGCTCCCCGTGAGATCCACATTCCCAACATGTCCACACCACTACATTCGTAGTGCGCCTAATAGATGTTTGCCCATCATACTCATTACTCGTGGCAGATTAATCTACCAAGTCCCGTACGAGTTTTGGGCATAGCGTGTGCGTTCGCACAAGAAGGTCAATGGCCGGGAAGCCATATTTTAACTATATATGACGGTAGTATCTGTTCCCGAAAGAACAGTTACCGTGGATGACCATGCAGCTTTACTAGAAATGAATTGATAATTAAATGGACACCCTAGCTGCAAACAGGCGTTGATGTACTTCATTGGGGACATGGTGAAAATGTGTGCCCCGACCGGGACTCAAACCCGGGATCTCCTGGTTACATGGCAGACGCTCTATCCATCTGAGCCACCGCGGGCACAGAGGATAGTGCATCTGCAGTGACTTATCCCTTGCACGCTCCCCGTGAGATCCACATTCCCAACATGTCCACACCACTACATTCGTAGTGCGCGTAATAGATGTTTGCCCATCATACTCTTTACTCGTGGCAGATTAATCTACCAAGTCCCGTACGAGTTCGGGCATAGCGTGTGCATTCGCACAAGAAGGTCAATGGCTGGGAAGCCAAGGTCAATGGCCGGGAAGCCATAGTTAAAATATGGCTTCCCGGCCATTGACTTTCTTGTGCGAACACACACGCCATGCCCGAACTCGTACGGGACTTGGTAGATTAATCTGCCACGAGTAATGAGTATGATGGGCAAACATCTATTAGGTGCACTACGAATGTAGTGGTGTGGACATGTCGGGAATGTGGATCTCACGGGGAGCATGCAAGGGATAAGTCCCTGCAGACGCACTATCCTCTGTGCCCGCGGTGGCTCAGATGGATAGAGCGTCTGCCATGTAAGCAGGAGATCCCAGGTTCGAGTCCCGGTCGGGGCACACATTTTCAACATGTCCCCAATGAAGTACATCAACGCCTGTTTGCAGCTAGGGAGTCCATTTAATTATGACTCAATATATGCTTGCACAGTGGCTTGCCATATGGCACAAACATGGCCTGCGAACAAGTTCCTGCTTGCAGCATCTCCACTGAGTTTACAGAAAGATGATCAACACTGATTTTTAATAAGAGTTTAATATCACTATGCTACTGGTATAGTTACTAAAAATAAGAGTACAGGTGTTATATGTAACAAAGATAGAGCTCAGAATATTAAAACACCCCTGTAAACACTCCAAATAAAAAAAACCTTTTCAATTATACAGGGTGAGTCACCTAACGTTACCGCTGTATATACTTCGTAAACCACATCAAATACTGACGAACCGATTTCACAGACCGAACGTGAGGAGAGGGGCTAGTGTAATTGTTTAATACAAACCATACAAAAATGCACGGAAGTATGTTTTTTAACACAAACCTACGTTTTTCAAAATGGAACCATGTTAGTTTTGTTAGCACATCTGAACATATAAACAAATACGTAATCAGTGCCGTTTGTTGCATTGTAAAATGATTATTACATCCGGAGATATTGTAACCTAAAGTTGACGCTTGAAACCTCCGACGTTCAGTTGCGTGTTGTAACAAACACGGGCCGCGGTCGGCGAGCAGCATCTGCAGGGACATGTTTACGATGACGACCGTGTTTACGAGTGTGGCTGTAGTGCACTGTTGTGGTTTGGTCTAGCTGTCGCAGTGTCCGCATGTAGCGCTTGCTGCTATTGTTATTCTACATTCGTCTCTGCACGCAGACCAACTGTAGTACACCGTGTTACCAGACGTCTGTGATAGTGTAGTGTTGTAGGAACTGTGACCATGGTGTATTCGAACTCTGAAAAGGCGGAGATGATACTCATCTATGGCGAGTGTCGACGAAATGCAGCTGAAGCCTGCAGGGTGTATGCAGAACGGTACCTGGACAGAGAGCATCATCCAACGTGCCGCACATTGCAAAACATCTACCGCCAACTGTATGCAACAGGTATGGTCGTAGCACGCAAACGGGTCCGTAACAGGCCCGTCACAGGAGAAGCGGGTGCAGTTGGTGTGTTAGCTGCTGTTGCCATGAACCCACACATTAGTACACGGGACATTGCGAGAGCCGATGGACTGAGTCAAAGTAGTGTCATGCGCATACTGCATCGTCACCGCTTTCACCCGTTTCATGTGTATCAGCATGATGGTGCACCTGCACATTCCACAATTAACACTAGGCTGACCCTTGACAGAATGTTCGACGGGCGTTTCATAGGACGTGGAGGACGCATAAATTGGCCAGCCCGTTCTCCTGATCTTACACCTCTGGACTTCTTTCTGTGGGGTACGTTAAAGGAGAATGTGTACCGTGATGTGCCTACAACCCCAGATGATATGAAACAACGTATTGTGGCAGACCAATAAAAAGGTGTTAGCATGTGGACGTAATGTGCTGTTCCAGTCTCTTCTGTACCTAAGGTGCTCTCCGATACACACCATCGAACAGCGGAGGAGTGGTACTCAAGCGTCAACTTTAGGTTACAATATCTCCAGATGTAATTAACATTTTACAATGCAACAAATGGCACTGATTACGTATTTGTTTATATGTTCAGATGTGCTAACAAAGCTAACGGGGTTCCATTTAAAAAAACGTAGGTTTGTGTTAAAAAACATACTCCCGTGCATTTTTTTATGGTTTGTATTAACCAATTACACTAGCCCCTCTCCTCACGTTCGGTCTGTGGAATCGATTCGTCAGTATTTGATGTGGTTTACGAAATATATCCAGCGGTAATGTTAGGTGACTCACCCTGTATACGAAAAAGCACTTGGAATGTCAGATTTTAATTTTCCTTTAATCAATCCAGCATTCCCTACTTCTTTGTCAGAAAATAAATGGTTACTTATTTATTATTTTCCTCTGTACTTTTTACTTGATTATGTTCACTGTAACAGCTATTTATGTAGGAATGAACATATCATACTATAAGTGATAGGTCATAAAAATATCCACTCTTTCATCTGTATAAATGGTTAACACTGTACATCTTTCTTTTTGCTCAACACACTTGCTGCTAGTAATTGTCTTCAGTGGCTATTCATTGAAGATTGATTTTATTTTTAAAAATGGAAAATTCAGAAATAACATACAAATAAGGGTTAGATCACTATTCACTAATCAGAGGTGGCACTGAGAAACGGATAAACGGCTCGATTTTCAGCCAGTTTCTTTGTCAGAACTTGAAATAAATTGTTATGAGAATTACATTTTATTTTATTTGTTTTTACACGCACTTTATTAGTATTGTACATAATCACTGTAGAAAACAAAACAAAATACGACACAACAAAATAACTACTATCCAGTATCATCTGCACCACGTTGTGTTTCATAATAGTTGCAGAACTGATTGTCTACTGTCATTGTGTTCATTCTGGTGAGGTAATTGCCACTGGAGCATATAATTTATTTAGGGAATTATTGGATTGTACTAAATACTAAGGCAATTTTCTAAAATTTGAGATGTTGTAAGCATGTAGAAATATATGATACATCAATGCAATACGTATTACATTTTTGTTCTATATTTATATCAACATTGGCGCTGTCATTATAGCAGTACATATTTGATTTTATCTACAGGGAGAATTTTCTGTGAAACTGGAGATTGCATCATGTTCAGAATCAGACAAAGGTACTTACAAGTTGGTTGCAAGAAATGAAAAGGGAGAGGCAACGTCACAGACTGTGGAAATTATTGACATTCCAGTAGAGGAGGAGGAAAAGGGTCAACCACCAGAGTTTGCTCTGGGTCTCCGCTCTATTGTAAGTTTTCATGCTTACCCTTAAATTGTTCACTGTATCCCTGAAATAAGAATGTTTATGAAGAGATTTCTGTGTAGACACTAATACCAGCTTTGAACTGTTCCACAGAGCTCGGAAGAGGGAAAATCTATTGAATTTGTTGCAAAGCTGGTTACTATTGACAAGAAAGTGAAAGTTACGTGGTACAGGTATGTCAGTTTATAAAGTACAAACATTAGTTTCAGTGTCCCTCTTTTTCAGTGGGTTAGTTGATATTAAATACAGACTTCTAAGGATATGGAGGCAATATACACATTTACAAGCAGCATTCCTGTATGCATATTGTGACACATTTTTTAATTTTATGATGTTGTAAACTGGATGCATATTGATGATCAGAATAAGACTGTACTCATGTTTCCTGAATTTGCAACCACTGGAACAGTAGTAAGTAAAATGTAGCAAACCGTTAACTGTTGTAGAGAAGTACTCAACTCTGTCAACCAGCACTGTAGATAACTTTACTAATGCTTATGAGTGTGGTGATGCTTGACTAGAAGGTAGTAAATTTGGATCCTGCTGGGGGAAAGAAACTATCATTGCTAGAATTTAGCCAGTAAGAAGATGGGAATTAGTGGCATATGACTCCTGATTCCAAGGTTCTGCATTGATACCCCATACCTTTTCCCAGAGTTACAGAAAGGGTAGAAGTACATTGGAAATGATGACTACCATTAAAGAACAGTTGGTTCTTAGAGAAAAGGAAAATATTATAAAAAATTCTTGTGCAATATTTTCACAATCATTTTTCAAGTATGTGGAACCTCTGTTACCACACAAAACTGACTAGAGTACTGATCAGATGAAAGCAGTAGCTGTGAAGTTTGGAAGAGGCTTGTTATTATGAGGTTTCTGAACAATCTTGAAAGGAAGATGTGTTTTTGTTCCCACAGAAAATAACACCCTCAAAGTTTTGAGGCCAGACAGCATATAGTGGCTTGCAAAATGCACATGTGGCTGTTAATGATCGCTTGTTTTTTTGAGTGGCATTAAATGTTTATAAATAGAATATCAAAAGAGGAATTTCTCACTTCTTGAGAAAGGAATTTATTTTGGCTGTAATGTTATATATGTGCAGAAGTTTCATTCAGTATTTGCAACATTTGTAGATATTCCTGTAAACTGAAAAATTTATTCTTGAATTACATTCATGTTCATAAAAAAGAGAATGCCTAAATTGATTAGAAATAGGATGTTCACATTCACAGGACATGTACATTAGTATGTTTTGCAGAAATGGCTAGCATTTGAACCATGTTGGCTCACGGGTTCAAGGTCAACATCGATATTGCAGCTCAACACCACCTACCAGTAAAATGTACCTGCAGCTCTCATTGCTATAAACCAGAGGTAATGGATCAGTGTGACTTGAGCAGACATGCAAGATGTATTGCAGACATATGTGCAAACCACACTGTCAAATCAGTGAGTTTGAAAGAGGAGGCATTATTGGCTTGAGAGAATACGATGTGTCTGTATGGGAAATTGCTGCTCATGTGGAAAGAAGTGTTTGCGCAGTGCAACGGGTGTGTGCAGAATGGTTCGCAGAAGGCTGTAGAACACAATGAGATGGGTCAGGTCACACCACCCAGACCATCTACCAAGAAGACTGACACCTCATCCAAAAGGCTTTGCAGGACAGATGTGCATTCTCTTCAGCTCTGGCATAACAGTGGAGCAGTATAACACATCATACGCTGTCAGGGGTGACAATACATCACCATTTATTATGGCATGGGCTACGTGTGCATTGTCCACTTCTCCGTCTACTTTTGATGAATGAGCAGAAATGTGCTAGATGGCAATGGCATATGGAATGATGTCACTGAGGACAGGAATGGCATCAGCTATGGCAGACTGGGGGATTGGCATCACAGTGACTGCATTTGCACAAGATGTACAGTGCCAACTCAAGGCCTACAACTCAAGTGCTATTGGGTACAACCACAAATCTCAGTTAGTGCACGACCAGGGCACCATGAGCAGTGTGAGCCATGTGGATGACATCCTGCGACCCATAGCCTTGTTGCACAACAATCCAGATGCCATTATTCAGCAAGACAATGCACAACCACTTGTTGCTGTGTGAACATATGCCTTCTTGTTGTCACAGTATGTCAGCTTTTTGCCCTGGCGTGCCAGATCACCAGACTTGTCGCCAATCGAAAACGTGGGATATGGTGAAATGACAGGTGCAGTGCGGTAACCCATTGCAAACTACCACAGATGGACTTTGGGACCAGTTGAATGTAGAATGGATGGCTATATCACAGGATACCATTTGCGCCTTATACACGTCGATGCCTGAATATGAATGTCCTATCTCTAGCTGTTTTTTCTGAATGTGAGTGTATTTTTCAGATAAATGTGTTTTTTGTGCACCTACATTCATACACAGTTACATACAGAGAGAGAGAGAGAGAGAGAGAGAGAGAGAGAGAGAGAGAGAGAGAGAGAGACGAGGGGGGGATATGAATACTATGTGTGCAGAAAGAAATAAGGAAAAGTCTCTCTTTCAGCAGCTCTCCAGAGCTAGAGTAAAAGTAATCTAGAAGCATACGAACCATGTACTTCACATAATCATGACAGTGATAAGGCAGAGAGTTACTCTAAATACTGTATTTGTAGTAAAGAATTCCTGCTATAAACTATCCAGTGTATTTAGAGGGCAACTTTGTATGATATAAATTTTAGTTCTAACTTAAAGTTAACAGAAAGATTTCTGTTGTACAAGAATGATGATTGGAATGATAAGGCTACTGTGCCCCTTGAAACAGTGAGAGTAATTTGTTCTTTTTGTCATTTTAATCATTATAATCTCAAGTTGTGGATGCATTGCCGGAAGGATGAAACAATTATTCTTCCAGAAATCGGTACATTAATGTATTTTTACAGATTTAAGACAGATTACAAGATTTCATGTCTATGAGAAAAGACACTGAATGAGTCAAAATTAATTCAAAGATGATTATCTATTAGCATGTATTTGTGTGATGCTGCAGTTGAAAAGTCCTTGTTTGTAAGGTTTTATTTAAATATTTAACTGTGTGTATAATGACTTTTCATTGTCTTTTTGCATTTTGTAGAATTAGCTTAAGTGCTTTACATAGGCACTGAAAAACAAAAGTACATGTTTCTCAATTGAAATTTGTGTTGTTGACACTGCAGGAACACGACAATAATCAGAGAATCCTCTGAAATCAGCACCAGCTTTGATGGACAGTATATAAGATTATCAATCTCATCATGTAAAAAAGAACATTCCGGTTCATACAAAGTAACTGTTGCCAATGAATATGGAAAAGCAGACTCATCAGCTGATCTTAAAGTGATAGGTATGTTTGCATTATAATCTTATTCTTACAGAGATCTTTAGTGTAATCTGCAATATAGTGAAAAAGAGTTCTTATTAATATGAAAATATTTTTACTAACATCTTAAGACTGCCAAAATTGCATTGTGACTGAAGAAAAGGGAATTGTGCCATCAAGAAAGAGAGATTTGTCACAGAAGTGCCATAACAACTGCTATTCATTATTTCTCAGTTGGCAGAAGCCAGAAGACTTTCAGGGTTTCCATGTTGACAATTTCACTTAACTTCCTGATAGCAAAACAAACTGAGTGGCGCTTCTGACACGACAGTTGTTTGGTGTTGCTATTTTTAAAACAGATCAAATTGGTTTTCTTGTAATTTGGTACTAATCTATTATTGCAAAACCATTTATCAAGATTACAAAGAACCCCTCCAGCTTTAAGAACATAGTCTTCTAAATGTGCACCCTTTATCACAATCTTTGTATCATCAGCATAAAGGATGGTCTTATTTTAAATGCCATTGGGAAGATCATTTACATAAATGAAGAAGAGTAATGGCCCAAGCACACTTCCTTTAGAGACCTATATGATCTCTGGATCAAAGGGAACCAGGTTCTTGAATTAAATAGAGAAGTGATTTAAATACGGGTTATATATTGAGTGAAAGGAACTCGATTGATGATTTATCACGAAAGGAAGAATTGTGGCAGTTTCCAGTGTGGTATAAACTAGCAAGATGTCTCAGAGTCATTTGGAATCAAAAGAAAGAGTTGAGATGTATCATTGGCAGATAAAGTTACTTACTGGGATACAAATCTCAGTGTGCAATGTCAGCAACCATGCTGCAGCTTGTGGTGAACAGTTGAAAGTATTTGTTACTAGTTGTGAGTCTGTGTTAGTTAACCATAGTGTAAGGTTGTTGTTTAGCAGGCAATAGATTGCAAACCACGCAGTAAATTGTAAATTTTTTTAGTAAACATATATTTGCAACTACAGGAAATTCCTCATGTGTTTCTCAAATACTTTTAACTGCTCATTTATTCAAATCTCCATTTCTGAATTATTTGTTTTTTCCTTACATGTGATACTTTAATTTCACCTTGACCACAGACAGTTATTTTTTATGGTCTCCCTTCTAGTATTTTGAGCACAGAGCTTTGGTAGTAGCTTCCTTTATGTGATTTTATATTTTGTTATATTTAGCTGTAAACTAGAGGTGTCACTACTGATTTCTTTTTATACTCAATTTTTCTGTTGCTTTTATCTTGAGCAAATATGTTACATTTCTAGCCATCCTTAACATTGTAAATCTGGGGAAATCATTATATTCATTACTTTTCTAGTCAGTGCTGTATTTATCAGAATTTTATAAAACTACAAGTGGCCCGTAGGAGATCAAGTATTCCCAGGAAATGTGTTTCTTCTTTGGTCTCTTTTTATAAGTCCAAATACCACTTGTTGCACTCTGATTAGCCATGACTTTTATGCTCACTAGGACCAGTTGTGTAAAATAAGCAAGATTTATTTATTACATGTGTTCCATTCATTCGATTAATTAATTTTTAATTTTCCCATTTTTTACAGAAAAGAAGAAAGTTGAAGAGAAGGTACAGTAGAATTCACTTTACAGTAGTACAAAATTTTATTATAACAGTTCCAAGTAATTTTTCTGCTAAACATCCATAGACACAATGTACACATATGTCACAGCGTTTTTCCTGGGCTGATAGAGCTTAATGATCAGCATAGTGTATAACATTTTTTAATACTTAAATGTAATCAGTACAATACTGCTCCCTCCATTTCTGTATAACAATTTCAGCTGTCAGAACAAATCCATTTCACTCTGTATGGTACTGACACTCAGAGGTTTCCATACACTAATTTCTCCTGTGAATGATAAATTCCATATAAAGGTAAGTTGCAAAACATCTAGATTAGTTGCCAACAACATTTTTGTTAATAAGTTATACACATTGCTTTTGCCAAAGTAACAAATATTTCATCATGTATGTCAATAGTATAGCACATTAGGATGCAAACTTGCTCTTTATACCATAACAGGTAAATTACTTACATGTTCCATATATCATGTTTGTGACAAACAATGGAGAAGATCTTCATCTAAACACATTTTTACAAGTTTGTTTATGAGTGACACAATGTTTGACCCTGCCTCGCCCCAATAATCCATTTTCTTCTTAATATTCAAGTGTCATTTAATAATTTACCTGAGACACTAACAGAGGAGGATATATCACATTGCAACAGTTCCATGTGGCATGCAAAAGAATGTTGAGTACAAAGACTGAACCTTTCTTCAGTCTAATTTATTAATTACCTATTACTACAGATCTAAGTGTGTAGCAGCTGTTTATTGTTCCTACAACAACATAAGTCATGTTTTAAATTCTCCATTGCAGTTATAATATCTGCACAGATTATTTAGCCAGTTACAAGTCTTACAATATGGATATATCATTCAAATAATGTTTCATAATATTGTTTTTAATTGTGTTTGATTGTTTCTGTTATCATAATAGAAAAAAGAAGAGGAAAAGAAGGAAGAGAAGCGTGTGGAGAAGAAAGTTGAAGAGAAACCAGAACCAGAAAAGGTAACTTTATATTTCATTGACAATAACGCAATGGGTGATCACTGAATTGTCACCACCTGTCTGGTACTGTGTAAGTCATCATTTTACTATGTATACAACAGTGACAGCATTGTAATAAGACACCACTAGCTGCTTTGTGGTATGGCCATCCACACTGCATTACATTTGACCTCCAATATTGGTACTGGGTATGGGCTTACATTTAATGTCCAGATCAATAGGATTTCAGTCTAGTGAATTTGGGACATTCAAGATGTTCGAAGTCTCTCCAATATTCTGCAAACCAAGCTAATAAAATATATGATTGGTAATTTGGTACATTAAAACAAAAGATGGCTTCATAGTTCAGCAAATAGCGCAACACTGGAAGCTGCATAGACTGTGTAGGAAGACAGTACCACCATAAATCATTAATCCATGTTTCCCATAACGCAAGTACTACCACTTGCTTTCGCAAATGACACTGTGCACAATGCAACAAAGTCAAAAACTGTCAGCATTAAACATACAGATGCATATCCATGGTGTGGTGGAGCAAGAACAGACCTTTTGTTAGCAATCAAGCACCAATGAGTCACTTTTTCCTAACTAATTCAAATGACGTGGTGATGGCATCATTTATGTCTGCTATAGCAACACCTTTGTAATGTATGGTCATCAGGGATATGGCATCAAGCTGATCACGGTAACATTGAGTGAACAGCTGACCCAAAGAGTCACAGAGCCTTTGCTATCATCTGTTATAATTCACGATTTCCCTATGTTGATATCTGCTGTGCTGTAATCCCTCCATTACTTCTTTCTCAAATAATAATAAATTCTTTTAATTTGCCCATTCACTCAACTGTTATTTAATTACTGACTGCTTAGTCATATCTTAGTATGCTACGGGTCTCCATGATGATTTTCCATGCTTAATTACATGGCTGCATTTACACATTGGTGACGTGGTCACAGTTCAGTAATCACTCATTATCATTCTCATTGGAAGACTACTTACGTTTTGTAATGAGAACTAAGATAAAATAAAAAAAGGTTAGTTGTTGTGGCACTAGCAAAATGGATGGAATTCATATGTTACATTTACAAATTACTCGTAAGGGATCTTATAATCATTTTATCAATTGAGGAAAAATTCTGCTTGTTTCAAGATCTTGTAATGTCCTATGAAGGTGTTTGTCAAGTGTGGTGCAGTATCAGAAAGATGAATGGGTCCAGTCTTGATCTTTATTTTCGACATTGTTTCCCACCAAGTTTCAGAAAGCTTGCAGTCCTTTAGCAGTTGTTTGATGTTTATTGCCTGATCCAAAATATTCCAGATATCACAATCAACTCTTTAGTCTTGTAAATAAACTTCATATTAATGCACACTCCACAGCAGAGTGAAAATTTCATTCTGGAAACATCCTCCAGGCTGTAGCTATCCCATGTCTCCGCTATATCCTTTCTTACAGGAGTGCTAGTCTTGCAAGTTTTGCAGGAGAGCTTCTGTGAAGTTTGGAATGTAGGAGATTAGATACTGGTGGAAGTAAAGCTGTGAGAGCAGGTCTTGAGTCATGCTTGGATAGCTCAGTTAGTAGAGCACTTGGGTGCAAAAGGCAAAAGTCCCAAGTTTGAGTCTTGGTCTGGCACACAGTTTTAATCTGTCAGGAAGTTTCATATCATCACACACTCTGCTTCAGAGTGAAAATTTCAGTCTGGAATAACCTTATTTCATTTTGAATTCATATTATGAAAATTGAGATTACTAAACACTTTAAAGTATTTGCATTTCTATTTAAATAGTACTATTTGAGATATAAGAAAATAGGAAGACTATATACATGAAAAAAATTTCATTTGGATGATGTATTTTGGAACTTTTGAAAACAAAGTGCCCCATATTTTGCTACAAAGTCAGAAAGATCCTTGGCTAAAACCATAGAGACTGATATAAAGTCTGAGTGAGAACTATTTAAAAAAATCTGAGTCTAACTTTTTACAGCAAGTGGTTTTGATCTGCAGTATTGCAAACACCAAGAAAGTTTTAGTGATTATGCTTTAAATGTTCCAGTTACTTTCAGTCTCTAAATAATTCTTCATTATAGCACTTTAACTCCGTGTCTGTAACGCAGATGCTGCAATAATGAAGAGCTCTTTAATGAAAAATATGTAATCTCTGATCTAATCTCTGGAAATGTTAGAATTCTTTGGGATTTAAATTATATCATTATGAATCCTGAAACAGTCCAAGCCAATTTTTATGTATTTTACATTTATTTCTGGTGACCGGTTTGATTAAACCATTTTCAACAAAATTCGTAATGAGACGTTAGTGGACTCTTTGCATTTGGGTCAAAAAAAGATTTCACCAAAATCAGTCACCAGAAATAAATTTAAAAAAAAAGGCTTGGATTGTTTTAAGATTCATTTTTCATAATCAGTTGCTTAAGTTCCATAAACACTGAGTCAAAAAGTATATCAAAATTACTTAATAAACAAGTGATACTATTTTACAATTAAATTCATTGTTGTCTTTAGAAAGTGGAGGAAAAAGTTGAGAAAAAGAAAGAACAGAAAGTGCCAGAAAAGAAGGCTGAGGCAATAAAGAAAGTGGAGCCACAGAAGGTAATTCAATATTCAGCTCCAGTTTCTGTTCAGTTTTGTGCATAATAAATACTTTTTCCTTAAATGCAACAAATCAACAGATTTTAATACAGTGCTTTACAGCAGTAATTCAATTCTTCTTACTGCTACTGTCGCTCCAGTGTGAAAATTAATATTTGAGTTACCTGTCTGCTTGTTATTCTGAGGGGCTATTGGTCATGGTTTCTGTTTGTTTCTTTCTTCTTATTAAAAGGTTGATATAATCTTGACAATACTTCATGCTTCTTTCTGCATTCACCTGGATCAAGCTCTGCATTTCCTCTCTCTGATTCATATTTCTGATATTATGTTCTGTACATTATTTTTAAATATTTTTGCTTGGGATATTCTTTGAATGCTTTAAAATTCTTGTAAGTATAGTTGTTTCATGTGTTCTGCAGTTGTTTCATATACCTTATGTTCAAAATATGTTTTAAAGAATAAGTTTGTCTCATTTTATTAGATCAGAGTAATATCTTTCTAACATGACATTTTCAGTCCCAGTTTATTTTCAGAAATCTGAACCCTGTCAAAAGTCACATAATACTTTCCTTTGGTTATAAGACATAGTACAGAACAAAGTTCATGTCCTCCATTATATCAGGTCACAAAGAGTGATGGTCTTTCCTCTATTGCATTAAATATGTGCTGTATTGGTACAATAATCAAAACACAATCCTCTATTCTGAGGTTTTGTTGTGTATCTATTGACCTTTACATCATTAGCACATTAAACCCCAACTCTCCTTCCTTTTATACGAGATCAGGATCCAATTCATTTGGAAAAATAATTATTACTGCAAATGTTATCACATTTTTGAGTATTTATCTAAACTATGTCAAAAAATAAAGTAGTTATTACATTGACCTTTACCAATAGTCCAGGCAGACATTTAGGAATCTATTAGTGGATTGACTTTTCATAGTCAGATATTCATTTTCTTAGAGCTTCTTCATGGAAAATTATTTGTGTCAAGAAGAAGAAAAGAGAAATGGGTGACTGCTTTTGTTTCAAGTCACTCCTTCTGCCTCTCTCCAGATCTGTATTCCTGATTCATGCCATCACTATGTTAACTTTTCCAGATTTCTCCAGTTTTTCTGTTTGTCACTGTGCCTGTTTAATGAAACAGAAATGAACATCTGTTACCGAAAGCTAGAGTGCCTATCAACGTCCTGTGTGTTAGTACCTTCACTACTTTCCCTACTTGTTGATGAGAAGAACAGTCTTTACTTATCTTTAACCAAGTTTAAACCACAATTTTACGTTAGCTGTTATATTTATTTGTGTGTAGAACAAAAATAAATTTTCTACATGTTTAATGTTCTGACTAGCCCTTCTTACTGTTACAACACTTTGAAACCTGGCTTGAGAAACTAGCTCTTTGCTTTTATTTTTTACCTGACAGAATTACTCCATAGTTAGATACTCTTTCAAATTATGTGTGGCCATCAATTAACATGATGATTTAATTTAGAACATTTGTGCCCTATATAACAGCTGATTTTATTTTTCCATACTAAAGTAATTTGCAACAGAGGTGCAACACGTATCGTAAGGAACCAAGCAATAAGTTGATACTGTGTGTGTGTGTGTGTGTGTGTGTGTGTGTGTGTGTGTGTGTGTGTGTGTGTGCACGCTATTCATTATAAATTAAGTTATATAGTTTTTAACAGCACTTGAAAGTTAATGAGATGAGTAAAGTGTTATGATGCTTGTTGAAGTTTGCAATGAAACTTTAATGAAAAAAAATAGCAGGAATGCCCTAAAAGACAGCTAAGGATGTGACCATAATAATGGTTCTGCCTTGTCATGCAATGTTTACAAGGAATTGGATGTAATACTGCACTGGATCACAATCTTTGTCTTTATTTGTGCAATATTGCCCACCTTTCATGTGAAAAGTTTTGCTGTAAACTTTAACAAACTTTATATCAATGTACTCTTCATAAGTGTTCTGTTTACAAAAACCCATTGGGCTTAAAAGGTTTGTAAAAACCTTGGTTTTGTGTCTTAAAGTAGTTACAAAATATTAGGTATACCTATGTTACATGGAGGTCCTTTATATGGAACTCATATCCATAAGTGAAGGTAATTTTGAAATTCACAGATAAACATAGCATCATGGCAACAATATCCACACTAAACCAGGGTGCCTCAACACAGAAATGAGACATGCATGACACTATTACAATACTGCTTAGTTTGCCTGCTACAGTCTGTACTGGCAAATATTGTACGCGTCATTATAAGAGTTAGTTGTGTGCATTTAACACATGATATCTGATTTGTAGGGAAGCAGAAAGGCATAGTAAACACATTTAGATTATATTATGTATGAGTGAATCACTGACAGATAAATGGCTTCCCACAATCAATATGGTATCTGAATTGGTCCTAATGTCATTTCATAGCTGTGGAGAAAATTCCAGGAGGAAACGATCACCATGATCAAATAAGGGAAATCAGAGCTCGTACAGAAAGATATAGGTGTTCATTCTTTCCATGCACTATACGAGATTGGAATAATAGAGAATTGTGAAGGTGGTTCGATGAACCCTGTGCCAGGCACTTAAATGTGATTTGCAGAGTATCCATGTAGATGTAGATGTAGATGACAACACTAAACAAATGAATGGCAAGATGTTGTCATTTCAGATGAGTCTCAGTTCTGTGTACAGCGTCATGATGAATGCATGGCAGCTCCAAGGAGACTGAATGCAGCGAGATTGCATTTTTAATGTCATGGGGCACAGCAGCTGTCATGATGGTGTGAGTTGCCTTTGGGTGAAAAACACACTCACATATAGTTCACTTAGTGGTAATTTCCTGACTTGTCTGGCTGGCACCTGTGGCCAATCTTTGAGGTCTCCATAATGTTATCTTTCAACAAGTTAACAGAAGACCATGTTTCCCGTGTTGTCCTTACGTACCTTGTGGCAGTGTGTGCTCAACTGTTGCTCTGTCGAGAATGTTATCCAGATCTCTCACCTGCTGATAATATCTGTTCGTGGGTTGTTGAGTGACTTGCATGTCACCACTTGCCGACCACATAAGATTAATGGAATCTGGCAAAGAGCTGTACCAGCATTGAATGGCATTACTCCTGTCTGTCATCCAAGCTTAGTTTGACCTGATGCCCAGCTGGGCAAGAGCCAGTTTTGCTACTAGAAATGACACCTCTGTGTATTTAATTTCATATCCTGTATAAACCCAAATAAGCTTCAAATTTAATCATGGAATCTTCCTTCTGTATTGTACATCCGTAAGCAATGAAGTTATATTATTTGTTATCCTTCCTGATGTAATTTTAATGGCCAATGGTGTATTAAGAAAAAAACGAAGGTCTCTTCGCAGAGCTGATGATTAAACTCTATCTGTAAGTTGTATATCTGCCTGTTGAAGTCTGTTAGAAAGATAATATTTAAACAAGTCATATCCTGCTCCATGGGTCTTCTAGAAATATAGTTTCTGGAGTGTAAAATTGTTGTCAGTGACATCAAATACCTTACATCCCAAAACAGGCCACAATTTGCACAGTTTAATTCATTACTATCTATGGAGTATATGATTAATTTGTAGCAGATTTTGCTTCAGTTGTGGGAGAATTATCTTTTTGCACAGATTCTACCGGCATGATTGTAGGAGCTGAAACAACAGCAACTACACATTGTTTATTATTAACAGTTTCCAGCATACAGTTAATTGTTTGGCCCAATAAATTTTTGCCCTTTCTGTTAAATTGTATTCCATGACTTTTTGGCAAAGTCTTTGAATGGATTCCATGCTTACAAAATATATATTTGATAAACCTTTCACATCTTGAAGTATTGTCTGTTGACTTATCTCTGTATTCATATTCACACATGATGAATTCAGGACGATATGTCTGTGTGGAATTTTGACTACAATAGTAACATAATGTATTGTGAACAGTATGTATTCCCCTTATTTACTGATTGAAAAATATACTTAAGTCCACTACCCAGTGTGTTCAGCACTTTATTTACCAATAAAAATTGACATTTGTGTTGAATTAAATGTATTAGAGTATATTACAAGGTTTTGGCAAATGTATAGCATATTTCATCTGTAATTAATCCTATGAAAGTAAAAAATGTCAGCTATTGGTGTTGTTCTAATGATATCAACCTCATCTAGATTTATGTGTTTTATTTGTGAAGTATGCAATTAATGCTATGGCTCTCAGAAATTTTTTATCGGTTTGATCAATAATCGCCAAATCCTGAACACATACTTTTAATATAATGTGATGCTTAATAATAAGTATGCCGAAACATGCTGGCAGGTTAAAAATGTGTACCATACTGGGTTCGAGTTCTGAAAATGGTGCATACTTTGCTGCAGAGTGAAAGATTCACTCTGAGAACACTCAGGATGTTAGTATCTACTGTTTTAGATTTTTGTAATCAATATTCTGTGTATCTTTTCTGTTGTTACATTAAATATACTTCTAGTGCATAAATGTACTAGCAGTATGTTTCACAGCTATTCTGTTATAATATTTTTCAGTTCGTTGTCAGATATTACAAAAATATTCGTAAGAATCATAATGTAATGATATCTTCACAGGTTTCTTGCTGTATTAGATCAGAGTGCGAGTATGACATTTTGGAAACACTACTCTCTCCCTTTATATCTTCTGGTAAAGTGCCAGTGTATCATTGGCCACATCCTCATACAGGTACTGCAGCAGGCATTTAAATCTTGCAACAGGTGCTTCACAAGAGTTTAACAGTGGCCTGGCCAGTCCTTTATATAGCTGGCAATTCACATACACTATCTATCCACCACTTCCCTGTGCAATGCACCCCACTGAGTCTCCCATCTTATTTCTTCAAAGGTTGGTTATTTAGCTGGTCTGAGGGCAAAACACTTACCTTGGTTAACAAATTTGTCAACAGTTCTATGTTGATTGCCTTTTTAAAAATGCTTTCACAGAAACCATTAGCTGAGCAGCTGACAGTTATCTTTTTGAAACTGAACGTGTGCTTTTCCATTAAGCTGTGCTCAGTCAGTGCAGATTTATTGTCCTGCCTTAGTCTTATGTTGTATATGTTTACAGTGCAACACAAGGAGAGACAGTGCTGCATTTGTCTGATGGAAGACTTCTAGGGTTTGCATGGAATATGATATATGACCTGAAGCTTCCTTATGTTTGCAAGTTTTCGAAATATGTGTATAATACCTTTCTTAGGCAGAGTTTGGCCAATTCTTGTGGAGGCTGCACCAACTTATTGCAGGAATGCAATCTTCTTTTCTCTTTCATTGTTTGCTCCTTCTTTACTCTTGTCATTGTGTCTCTGTGCCCCCAGAGTCTTCTTAATTTCATCGTGTCTGTAGTCATAGGAAGCAAAAGTCTTTTTTAGGTGGTCCAGTGTCATCAATACATTGCAGTTATCACATACGACATTTGCTCTGGGCACCAGGGCTGTCAGACAAGAGTATCACTGTCCTGGATGATTGCAGCTAGTTGCTGGAAGATACAGGATTTGTGAGTGGTTTCCTGTAAAATCTATGCCTCAGAGTGCCATCAGGTTTCTTTTTTACATGGACATCCAAAAACCAGAGGCAGTTGTTCCCTCAACATTGGTGGTATAGCAACTGTTTTGATGAATCTTGTTGAGGTGGTTGAAGAACTTGTCTAAAGAGCCCCTCCCATATTGCCACACTACGAATATGTTGTCAGTGTACCTGTAGTAGGTCTATTCTTAGTGCAATCTTTTCAAATTCTTCTGTGTAAAACTTTACCATGACAGGTGATGGAGGCAAGCCCATTGGAACCCCCTGATTTTTTTCATAGTAGTTTCCATCACGTGGGAGATATGTTGTTGTTTTCTTGTTGACACCCAAAAACTAGAGGTATATTGGTGACTTTTGGTGTCGATTTATTGTTCACAACGGTTCCCCTCCAAGGGGCATGGGTTTTACTAGAACGTTTTGAACCTTGCATGCTCTGCCTAAGAAAATTATCAAGCCCATATTTTGACCACCAGTAAAAATAAGGGATCTTTTGGGCAGTGTGGAAGATAATCTAAGAATTTGTACTCTAGGGGCCTTCACATTCCATGCAAATGTGGATAATTTTATGTGGAACAACTGCAGCACTGTATCACATACATAGCAGTGAATATGCAATATAGGACTTGGGAAGGCAGTTATTGAGGAGGCATTACTAAGGAGGCAGTCGAGATACAAATATTGATCAATCTTGTTAATGAAGATAAGAGTTTTGCCATCTCTGCTGCTTGGCATAGACTTTGATGCAATAAGATGCATCATGCAGAGCTGTGGTGGGTGACAGACTCGAGTTGCGAGCTACATGAACAGTCAGCTGGGCCGTTGTTAAACTGTTGTGGAGTAACTGTTACAAGATTTAAATGCTCGCCGGCAATACCCACATAAGGAGCTGGTCTGTGATACACTAGCACTTTGCCAGAACATGGAAAGAGAAAGAGAGAAACGCCTTTCTGAAACATTTGTGGAAATGAAACTGTGAAGATTATATTGCATCGACACATCGCAGAAAACATTTACAGACACATAAATCATAATTTTTATACTTTTCCCTGTATAGAAGGACATATATGGCTGCACATCATAGATAATTTTTGTTTATTTTGGCATAAGTTACAATTACCCTATTCTATCAGCATGCTCTTATTCGGAACTGTGAAATCATTTTGATTTAATCACATTCTTCACTCAGTCAATACTGATTTATGCTCACACTGACAACATAATTCACTGATATCTTTAGAAAACTGAGGAAATCATTGAGACAAAGACTGAGGAGAAACCACCAGAAAACAAAGTTGGACCAACAAAGAAATTGGAGCCTCTTAAGGTAATTCTGTGTATGACTTCAGTTACAATTGAGTAATACAATTTTATAATTATCACTGACTCACTCTTACTCACAACAATGGGATGTAGATACAACAGAATCCAGACACTTCAAACAGTCCATTAGGGTCCGTTAGTGGAACTCTTAAGCATGTAGAATACATTGTTAGAGAGAAGCAGCTATTATAAACTCTTCTAGTATAATTAACTAACTATCTTTACTAATTATACGTTCTTACATGATGGTGTATGATGCTTCAGAAGTGAGCTTGGCTAATAATTTTCTTTGGTGGCTGAAAAGCCACTTCAGTTTCTCAGTGTTTCCAGTGGCATGCCTTTTGTGTTTTGAAGCTTGTTAAAGAAGACAGAGAAGCCCTTTGAACTCCTGACAAGAATACATGCTTATAGTCTAATTCTTTCTTGCTTTCCTTAAATAAATACACGTATTTAGATTACTCTGTGGCTATACTTAAGTAGTCATTAAAAACACCGCAATTAACACAACATGCTATATCTTGTGACTACTACGTGTGCACTGAGTGTGGTGTCACTGTGTGTGCATGTTTGACTCTGTTGCCAATTGTATCAGCACGGTCCAGCTGCTGGAGGCTGCCTGTAGGAGGTGTGCATGCAGTCTCCAGCACATTGTTACCAGTGACTCACACATATATATGCAACAAGCAGTGCTAACTAGCTCTCTTGTGTGCCTTTCCATCAGTGTACTGTGTTGTGTTACGTGGTGATTAAAGGGAGGCTGTTTTCCATTGTAGTTGAGGGCTTCATGAATAAAGTAATATTTGGGTTACTTTGGACTGGTCTCATGTAATACATAATTATGACACAGTTGGTGACAAGGATGGTATCCAATTGTCTTGTAACTAAGTAGTACATGAGACCAGTCCAAAGTAACCCAAATACGGCTTTATTCATGAAGCACCCAACTACAATGGACAACAGAGCCCATGAATCCCCACATAACAAGACACAGTACACTGATATGGACAGCACACTGGAAGACACATAAGAGAGACAGATAGTGTTGTTCCGCGCATATATATGCGTGAGTTGCCAGTAGACGCTATGGTGGAGACCTAGCCCTGTGCACACCTTCCACAGGCAGCCTCCAGTGACCGGCCAGCACTGATACAGTTGACAACTGATTCAAACATGCATACGCAGCGACACCACACTAGTCGCAGGATATAACACAACACAATGTGGAAATCAGATTGACAGACATATAAATTTTATACTATTCTTAGTATTAATAAATAAGCATACTGAATTTTATCACATTACTTTACTGCATATGTTAACTAATCAGTTTTAGCTAAAGTTCAGGTTTGCTTTGCATGCATATTCCAGGAGTATTTGTACATCTGAAAATGAATTTTACATGACAATGATGTGGAGTTTATTTTGCCCATGAATATATTGTGATGCACAATGTCCTGTTAATGCGTGAATAAATATTTTTGTCTGTACCAGTGATTTAAAAATAAGGTGACACCATTATTTAAGAGTATCTATCCAAAATTTTCTGAAATGTATTAATTACAACAATTACTTTTTACTTGTTCTACAACATTACTTTCAGTCTAAACCTGGTTCAGTAAGCATGTGTATTTGCCAGAATTACTGTCACTTCTGAAATTATTCCTGGTGTTACTTGGTTAGGGCATTTTGCCTTTTCTACAGTTCTGCTTGCATTTTAGGAACTGTATCAAATCTTTTCCTCTTCAAACTGACTTTCCTCTTAGCGATGAGAAAGAAGCTACATTGGTTGATACTTGATACCTACAATGGGTTGGTAGCTGCTGGCATCTTACTTGTAGAAAATGAAACTTGCGCAATGCACAACTTATCTGGACATGTGTTGTCATTGTAGAGCACCCGCTTGTTTCTGTGACTCATATCTGGACAACTTTGCCTTACATCCTCCCTGAAATACCTCAGAAAATTGTGATAGCATGCTTTACTAACTGCTTGAGCAAAAGGGATGAAATTCCGGTCAACGATTCTAACAGTAATGAATAAGCACAATATTGTCGCCTTAATATCACTCTTCTTTGTTTACATATTTTCAAGTGGTATGTGTTTTTCCAAATAAATTTGTAAATATTAGTAATTACAATTTTCAAATTATAATTACTTGGGTGTGGTAGTGAGAGGCAGGGAGCAAATTTGACATATGTTGTTGAAACAATTGAAGCAAAGTTAACAGTTAGCCATGTATTTGTTTATGAATTTTTAGTAAAAACAAAGTGTTATTTACTTCAAAGTTGAGTTGGCAAAAAAATGTAGCACAAAATTATAATGTACAAAATGATAACAATGAGCTCAGGTTTACTACTGATTTCATATTACTGAGGAAAATGTTCTGTATAGAGAGGTGTTATTAAAAAAAGTTTTTAAACTGCATTAAAAATTAATTCTGAAAATAAAATCAGGATAATTTGAGGAATAGAAGTCAGAAGCGATGTTTGGAAGTCTGTAAATGAATGGGATGATTTCGTAAGTATAAAAGAGTAGTCTCAAACATAATGGAAAAATTTAATACAATCATCTAAAAGGAAAAGCATTGCTGCATAAGTGAAACTCAGTACCACAACCATTGAGCTAATTTCATGATACTCCAACATTTCATAAAGGGGGCTTGAAATAATTGTGCAGATAATATTTCAGGAAAAATATTGATAGGCAATTCTCCTGGTATAGTCGTTTTTGATCATATATGTAACACATCATTTCTGCAAGGTGTATCTCCAGACAGACTAAAGTATGCTATTTTTAAATCATTCTTGAAGAGAGATATTAAGGCGCATATTAAAATTTCAACCAGTTTCACTGAAAATAAGTGATTTTAAGTAGCAGACACTTAACTAAGATACCTCAAAAATTCAGTCCCATTTACTGAGATAAAAATAGTTTCCAGTCTTCTTAAAATACTGTAATTTATGTTTTTTCATTCAATTTCAGGAAAAAATTTTATTCCTTGTACCAATGGAAAGGGCAGTTCCTTATTTGCTATAATTTTTATTGTATATTCTCTAATCATCATCAATCATTTAAAGTCAAATAGTTGTATGAACTCTGTATAATTATACATTAAAAAACAAAACAGTTTTCAAGAGAAACTGTGTCTGATGATTGTAGGCATCATAATAGCAAGTGGTAATAGATTATTTGGAAGATACACCAGAATAGCTGTTTATAATAATTAATCTGTATTAATGACAGACTATTTCGGCATTTATCAGCATTGTGAAGCACCTACAAATACAATTTTGGAAGAGCATGTGAATGTGAATGTCATTTATATTAAAGTGACTGCAAAGCCACTTGCTAAGTCGGGAAGCAAGGAGGGGAAGCATGTGTGTACTTATGTCTAGAGTGACGTGACATCCATATTACATCATTAATGAACTGCCTTACAACTGTCAGTGTTTTGATTAGATGGTAAGTGACATAAATATATTAAAAATAATACATTAATTATGGTATGACTGTAGTTTGATAGTTGTACTCTTATGGTATTATATGCTTACAAAGATTACACAGATGAACAGCAGAATTATTTTACTAAATTTTGTCATGATTATGTTTAGTTATTCCATATGTTAATTCCTGTTTATCCATTTTCATGTTCTAGCAGTTCAATGAAGTATTTGAGGTAGTATTTGTGTCTGAATTCTGTATGCTTTTTTAATATTTCTTGTAGGTATTTTCTCATGTATGTATAGGTATCCGATTCTTCAAGAATATTCATTGCAGAACCTTTTGCTATTCTCTGCAGGATTTGGAATGTATTTTTTATTATATCAGCAGTATGGTTTTGATTTTTCGAATGTAGAAAAAAGCTCAACTGATTATTCTCACTTTCTCTAATAATGGTTCCTTACATCTGACATTAGAATATCTTCCTCTTTGGCCAATGTAAAAGCTATTACAGCTGCCACAGTGATTTTATATACGCCTGGGTTATCACATGTGGATATTCTAGTAGCGGTGGAAAGTAATTTTAGTGAAAGTTTGTTATTGTTGTTAAAGCGTAGTTGAATATTTGTGGCTTTAAAGATTGCAATAATTTTGTTGGAAATTCTATCAATGTACACTGTTGGTATGTATTTTATTTTTTGTTTAGGTATTGTTTCTCGAGTTAGGCATTTCTCATTATGTAATGTGTTCTGCTTTGGTGTTTTACAGTTGTAGCATAATTTTGTGATTATGTTGTTATCAAAGTATAGGCTATATAACAAAGTGTGTAAAGTTCTTTTTGAGTTGCTGGTTTACTCTACAGAGTAATCATTGAATGGAAAAAATGCTAGTTAATGCAACACTGGATGACAGGAATTGGCATTTATAATTTTGTCAGAAGTGGTATTCTTTCTATAGATATCAAATTTGTGGTGATTATTGCTTTGCCAGTGGTGAAGTCTAGATAGTTAATGGTCTAGTTCTAGGTAGTTAAATCTTTCTCCATTTCCAAAGTGAAATTTATTTTATGGTTAGTTAGTAGAGTTTTTGGTGGATATTTTTGATATCTACCAACACGAGGGTATCAAGTACGTATGTAAAGATATAAGCAACACATAAGAAACAGGGAGAATAATCAGTCGGGCATGTTTCTAAATTTGGAAAATCAAAACCACACCACTGATAAAATCGAAAATTCCCTCCAAATCCTGTACAGAATACAAAAAGGTTCTCGAAGAATTGGAATTCTATATACACAAGAAAAAATACCCATAAGAAATATTAAACAAGCATACAGAATTCAGACACAAATACTACCTCAAATACTGTATTGAACTTTTAGAACACGAAAATGGATAAATCAGAAATAACATATGCAAAAACTAAAGATAACTGTGGCAAAATATAGTTGATAAAATAATATTACTGTTCATCTGTATACTCTAGAGCCATAAGAGTGGAACTGTCAAACTACTGTCAAACCATAATTAACATATTATTTCCTATATATTTATGTCATATACCATCTAATCGAAACATTGACAGTTATAAGACAGTTGACTAATGATGTAATATGGATGTCATGTCATTATGGATGTGAGTACAATATAACCACCTTAATATAAATGTCATTTACATTTATACATGTTCTCAACAAAATTGTATTTGCAGGTAGTTGGCAAATGCCAGGATGGTTCCTTTCAAAGGGCAAGGCCGACTTCCTTCCCCATCCTTCCCTAATCCAATGAGACCGATGACCTCGCTGTCTGGTCTCCTCCCTCAAAACAACCAACAACCAACCAGGTAGTCGACAATGGCAACAGATGCTGAAATAGTCTCTGATTAATAAAGATTAATTATTATAAGTAGGTATTCTGGTGCATCTTTCTAATAATCATGTCATCATCTGGCATACATTATGCTACTGGACCTAAAGAAGGAAAAAAAAGGTGGTAGTTTGTGCAGTAAAATAGTGAATTTCCTATTCTGTACAGGTTGACTCTCCCACTTCAAAACCTTTTTCCCATTTCAAAACCTTTTTCCAAATATTGCAGCTACATCTGTGTCCCATTCTTATTGCCCTTTCAGATTAATTTCTTAATTTTTGTCACTCCATAAATGTATTGGAAATATTTACCATTTAGTCAAAGCCAGAGTCTCAAATTGCATACTATATAATGATATTTCCTATACTTGTGGACAGTGCAGATGGTTTTTTTTGTGGTACTGGCCCTGTCTGACCCTAGTTACTGCAGCACAGAACCATATTCATATGATTCTGTGCTGCAGTTAACTGTTCCCGACCAGATTCATTCTAATTAAGTAAAGTGTACACACATGGAGTGTGAGGGTTGTGGATTATCAGAATAATTTATTTAAGTGATTTTATGACTATGTTCTGTAGTGATTACTCATTTGATTTATATGGTTAACCAGTTTAGTTACTCGGTGACTATTTAATCCAGGCAACGAAGACCAATTAAGTTCAACTGGGAAAAATTTATGTAGTCACAAATTTTTGTACAGTGGTAGGAAAGGGGGCCTTGAACAACATACTAGAAATTCTGACTGATGAGGTGTAAACATTGGGGCAGGGGATGTTTAGTGGTCACTTTTTATATTTTTCTTGAATAACTCAAAAACAGAGGCTTCTAGTTAAAATATTTCCCAGTACAAAATTAAACCACCTTAAATTTCCCACAAAAAATGCCAAATGGATTTTTTCTCTAGGACTAGTAGTTTCTGTATTGCAGGGGATGGAAAAAATTGTGGATTATTAGAAATATGTTTTAATAGTATAAAATTTATGTTTATCATTAAATGAAGTGGATTAAGACAAATATTAAATGTTTGTAGCACATATAAGTGCAATTGAGCTGTATTAAGGGGTAAATTGTGTTCTGTGGGTGCAACAGGGTGGAGTGGGGGGATGTGTGGAGTAGAAGTGTGATGGAAGATGTATGGGGTAGAAGTGCAAGGAAAGATGTGTGGGGTATAAGTGCAAGAGAAGGTAGGTCACCGATTATGTTCTTGCACTTCCCTCCTTCATAGGTCTGCAAACTGAAGATTGTGCAGGTGATTCTCCATGCTGCCTACACAATTACATAAAAAAAACAACTGCAGGGTGTTTAATTAACTTATATTGACCCTGCACATTGCATCTTATGAATCATTGCCAATGCAGTACACAGACATGCCTGTGGAGTCTTTGTTTTGCATTAACACTACATGGAATGCAGATGTGAGTTATTAATAATACTAATTCAAGAAATGCATGTGGACAGAATCTGTGTAAATCACTGCACACTATCCTATACTGCTAGAGGGGAAACTGATTCTTAGTTTTCCTGTACAGCAGCTGTAGTGTTCTTCTGGGAAAAGCAACTTCCCTCACCACAAGTGCTGCTCGCATTTTCAGTTTACATACAGAGTATACCTCCTCAGCATTTCGGGTTCAGTTCTCTTATGTGATTAGGCAAAATAACTTCACTGAACTTTAGTTTATATAGTGTAGTTATTTCCTTTTTATTAAATGAGTACTTATTTAAGTGAGCTATTATGTAAACAAAGCTCAACAGTTGGAGCTGTCAGCTGTCTACCATATTCAAGAGCTAATTCCAAATGTAACATGCTGTCAGTACAATTCAGTAATGTCAGTTTCATTGTCTCCACTATCACTGTCTGGAATAATTTTCACAGCATGAGGGGTATGAAAAGCCTCGCACCAATCTCCACTCTCCCAACATCTGAAGAGGGCCAGAGGCTGAAATTGTCCCCCTCTGCAACAGAGGTAGGTCATCTAGCTATTAAAGAACTCCAAATATTTCAACATAAGTCAAGCAGTGCATTACAGCATATTACTGTTCTAAACATGAACATGATCAGTCACATTCCATCAGACATATTCATACCCATCTTCGAAGATATAGTGTGGAAGTGTGACAAGTGGCTCCACTCAGTGATGCCCTCTCTGCAAGTGCCAGAAATTCATGAATGAAAAAGATGTATGCAGTCTACCAGTAAAATAGTTAAAGATGGGAGAAGTGCAAGAACTTTCTGGTCATTCATTAATTCACCATCAAATGACTACAACAAAATTACATGGCTTTATAATATGTTGCCAATGATAGAGAGCAGCAAAGTGATACATTTACAAGTCCAATCCCTTTTCCACCAACACTATATAGGTTACTGACAACAACATTCTTACAAATTAAAAACTTTTCAGACAGTGTTTACAGGAATGTATTTTACATAAAAGCTCACTTAACAAATGCAGATAAATACTCATTTAATAAACTAAAATAACTCTACTGTATAAATGCGAGCTCAGTGAAGTTGTTTTGTTTGTCCACACAAGATAACTGTGCAAGAAATGCTCAGGAAGTGAAGTCTGACTGTAACCACACTCATGGTGTGGGAAGTTGCCTTTTCTGGAAGTAAATTACAGCTGGTGTATAGGATGACTAAGAATCATTTTCCTCTCTACTAATGTAGAACAGTGTGCAGAGATTTATGTAGATTCTGTACACGTGCTCCTTGTGTTAGTATTATTAACAAAACTCGTATCTGCATTCCATGTAGCGTTGATTTATTCTGTGGAAAACAAACACACTGTGCATGTCTATACACTGTGTTGCCAGTGATTAATAAGGCATACTGTGGAGGGTCAGTATAACTTTGTGAAACGTCCTGTTGTTGCTTCTTTTGACATACTGGGATAGGTAGAGTGGGTAATCACCTGCTCAATCTTAAGTTTTTAGACCTGTGAAGAAGGGGAGTGAATGAACACACTTCAGTGACCTATCTTCCCTTGTGCTTCCATTTCACACATTCCTCTGTGCCTGCCCCCTCCCCCCCCCCTGCCCCTCCCCCATCCACCCTGTTACACCCTGGAATACAGTTTATCCCTTAATAATGATCTACTGCACTTAGACATGTTACACACATTTAATATTTGTTTTTACCCACTTCATTTAAAGATAAACATCAATTTTAGACCATTAAAACAATATTTTTAATAAGCAGAAAATTTTCCATCTCCTGCAACCCAGAAACTACTAGCACTAGAGAAAAATGAATAGGACCTTTCTTGTAGGAAATTTAATGTAGTTTGATTTTGTTCCGGAGAACATTTCATGAGAATCTATGGTTTTTGAGTTATTCAAGACAACCATAAAAGAAGTGACCTTTAAACACTCCCCACCCCAGTGATTACACCACATTGGTCAGTATTTTTAATGTATTGTTCATGGCACTCCCTCCTACCACTGCACAAAATTTGCATGTACAGTAGATCCCTGGCAATTTGAGCCCTGGAATTTCAAGGATCTGTCTGATTTGAGCTGGTCTTAAGAAAATTAAAATTTACATAAAACGAGAGTAAAAACCCATTTTCATACATATGCTTTACACAGCTTCCAATGTGTTACATTTTGAACTTTCTTTCAGTTTCCATGTACGGTACAGGTAAAGCTGCCCTACTTAGAGTTTTCATTCATAATGCACAGAAATAACTTTGGCATCAGACTGCTAATGCAATTCTATTACAGATGGACTGGCACCATTGGGTTTCAAGGAGGGTGCTTCTTTGTCAACCTTTCACTAACTGGGACCACGTAACAATTAATTGTACAGTCCATACCATTCTTATTGTTACCCCTAGTGTTGTGCCTACTCAGCAACAGTGCTCATTAAAATACAATATGCATAGGTAACAGTACAGTACACATTTTACAACATTGGCTGACCATTGTTGTATGTACTTTAGCTGGTTGTGAAGTAACATCTGTACTGTAGTGAGCCCACCCATGTCACATTGATTTTAAAGTGTTGTACATATGTACTGTGTACTGTACATGTAACTGTGTGTTTCTTGATGTTTTAATTCATACATTACAATGAGTGGTTGGAGTAAAAGAAAATTTGTGCTGCTAAATGTGAAACTGTAGGCTTTGAAAAAAGACTAGACAAAGGAGAAACATTTTAAAAACTTGATGCTGAGTATGGAGTCAGTGAAGTGCAAGTTGGAAACTGGCATATAAACAGAGACAAAATTGACAAATTTTCATCAAAGAAGTGTTTTATCATCAAACAGAAGTCAATGAAGAAATCTGAGTATGAAAAAATGAGTGAAGATTTGTTCATTTGGTTTACTCAACAAAGATAAAAAGGAAACCCAGTTTCAGGGCCTATTCTGCAAGCTGTATTTTTTGGAAATGAGTTAAAGGAAGGTGATGACGATCTTACTGCAAGTTTAGGATGGTTGGATAAGTGGAAGAAGCAATACAGCATAAAGCAGCTTGAAATTTGTGGTGAAAAACTTTCTGTGGATTCTCAAACTGCTACAAAGTTTTATGAGAAATTAAGAAAATTTTTACAAGAAGAAAATCTTTTACTCTCGATCAGCTGTATAACTGTGATGAAATTATAAAATGCTTCCATCTAAAAGTCTAGCCTCAAAAGAAGAAAAGGCTTCCCCAGGCTACAAAAAACATAGAGAGAGTTTAACAGTTCTTGCTGTGCTGAATGCAAGTGGAGACCTGGAGCTTTAAAAAATATCCCTGCTTCTGCACTTCCTGTTACGTATGTCCACCAAAAATCTGCTTGGATGGACAAAAATATTTTTGAGAAGTGGTTTTTCGAAGATTTTGTTCCAGAGACCAAAAGATAGCCAAAGAAAATGTTCTTCCCTTCCAAAGCAATCTCAACGCTTGACGATGCTTTTTCACACCATGATGAGGAAGAATTATAATGTGAAGGTACTTGCGCATTGTTCTTACCGCTAATGTGATGTGTTTAATTCAGTCTAAGAACCAAGGCATTTTACAATGCTTGAAAAAAAAGGTATCCTCATCGTTTGATTCAGAATTTCTAAAAATAAAAAAGGAAAAAAAAGAGAGAGAGAGAGAATATGATGAAAGCTGTAGTTTACTAAATAGTCGATTCATGGTCTAAAATAAGAGTGGAGACCCTAAAAAAGTAATGGAACCAGATTTTATACAATTTGAAATGGATACCTTCAGTACAGATGAAGATGACCTACCATTGGCAGAACTGATGAAAAAGCCTTCTGGATGTGAAAATGTGAATGCAAGTGACGTTTCAAAATGGTTGAACAGTTTGAAGAGACTGGTTTTGCAGTTGTTGAATGGTTAGTGAACCCTCTGAAGACAGTGATGATGAGTAATTGCCTGAAGACATTATACCTGTCATCACTTACATCGATGGTTTGGCAGCGCTAGATGTGACATAGTGCTACATTGAGCAGCAAGCAGAAGCTACACCAATTACACCATACTTCTTAGAAAATGGCATGACATTGTTGTTAAAAAACAAGGTTCTATTTTAAAACAATGGACTATGGACAGTTTCTTTAAAATGTAGCGTGTACTTTTGCAACTTGGAAATATGTCTCCACATATGTACATATAACGCAGGTTTGTGTTGTATTGTTTTTATTTATTTTTTAATCATTGTTTGCTCATGAAACATTTATTCCTGATTTACCCATTGATTTAGTGATATTTCCATATTATCTGAGTTTTTTGTAATTCGAGGTTGCCTCAACCCCAGTTAACTTGAATCACCAGGGCTCTACTGTACACGAATTTTTGCATTAATTTTCTTTTGTTGATGGGACTAATGAGTTAGTTTCATGTTTCATGGATCATTTGCAGGATAAATTGTAACTGAACAGAAGTAGTTGTCAACATTTTCAGTTTGTTTTCAAATGTTGCTTTGCTGTCAGAAATTTTGTATCACTGGGTAAGTGATAAAAAATTTTGGTTGCACCCCTTGTGCTCCCCATGTTGTCCTCAAGACACCCTTAATGTGGAATAATGAACTTTAGATTTTCTGCAATCTTATGTTATTGCAATTATTCTAATCACAAATGTGGCTGAACTGATTTGTTTTAGGAGTTCCAAAACGTCCTTTTTCCAGTCTAAATTCTCATTAATATGGACACCTAGAAATTTTGAAGTTTCCACTTTATTTATTACTTCCGTACCATGTGTTACACTTATCATTGGTGTTGTACATCTAGATGTACAGAACTGAATCTTTTGTGTCTTTATAAAATTGAGAGTGAGACCATTCTCAGGAAACCAGGCAATGATACTTGTAAAAACATTGTTTACCATTTCTTCTCTTGCTGTATGTATCCTTTGATTGATTACAATACTATTGTCCTCTCCAAAAAGAATAAATTCTGTTTGTTGTGTATTCGACAGAAGATCGTTTGTATATATGAGGAACAGTAGTGGACCTAGGATTGAGTCTTGAGGAACCCCATACATGATTTCTCCCATCAGAAGAATCTTGCCTGATTAAAGTGGTTGAATTACTAAGTACAACTTTCCTCATTTTTTTGGTGACATATGACGTTACAGAAAAAAGATTTAACTTGCATTAGCTTGATTTGCTGATTTGACATGTACCATTCTCTGATAATTCATTCCATTCTGTCACAACTTTATATGATTACAGCAGTAGGAAAATTCATTTTTCTGTTTTAATGTAATTCTGAGGAATTGCAAATTACTGTACATAATTTCTACATTATTTGTTAGTGAACTGCATTACAGTTAATTTTTAAGGTATAAAATGTCTCTGTTTCACAACATGCTCAGAGTCTCACTATTACCATTTTTTCAGAGTATCTGAATATCATACAATTTAATTTTTTGAATGAGAAAATAGATGAGATTAAGTGATATTATTCTTTTATTTTAGAGTGGCTGGATGTACTCTTGTTTAGAGAGTGAATTTCACAGATGAGAAACTGGTGCTGCATTGAAGCAAGATATTTGAGAAATAATCATTTTTGTTTCATTTTTTCATTCACTTAATTTGTATTTACCCTCACACTTATGCTCCACTATATTGTTGTATTTAGCAAACGGAAGAAATAATTGACATAACTAAAGATGAGGAAGTGCCACAAAAGAAGGCTGACCTCATAAATGAGCTAGAACCTGATAAGGTAATTTATTAGTGCACTATCAATTTACACTTTTTTTGAATCCCCACTTGGTTGCACCCTGTAGCACTGCTGCAGTTACTCTTTAACAAAATTTGCTGCATAGCTATAGAGTTTAAGAACTGCCAGTTTTTGCTTAGATCTGTTGTTACGCTATTTAAACAAACTTTCATCAGCGTTGTATTGTCCCAAAAAACTTTTATTAGAGCTTTAGCTTAATGTAATGTAAAAGTAAACGCAATCTGTTTGTGTGTTCATGTAATAGGACTACTGATGTACTTTGCTTCTGTGAAGTGTTAGTTCGCTGTGTGCTTTACAAAGCAACTAGGCTGAACTGATAAAATAACAGTGTGACAGTAATTGGACAGGAGAGAGTGAGTGAGTGGTTCAGCGAGTGTGTTCTTATATATCATCGGGTAGTAGAGGTAAACATTTTCAATGTGTTCATTTAATAGTTTATTATAATTTATTTCATATTTTCAAAATATGACAGTGCTATCCCATAAGCGCTGTATAATGCAATAGCTCTCATGACATATTCTGACTTAGTGTCAACTGTCATTTCTATGCAGTATGTTTCACATTGGTTCTAAGGAAATGTTTATTAAGTTACTGGGCATATGAAATGCACAAAAGGACTGCTAATATTATGAAGCTGCATGAATTTGCTTCAAGAGAAGCTAATTTTATTCTGCTACCTGATATGGCACATGGACAGTATAAAAAGTGAGGTTTGAAATTAAGTAGGATTGCTTGATTATTGCATTGCAAGGCATTTGAATAAAATATGCCATAGAGTTAAAAAATCAATTTCAGCACAGTTATCCAATCTCCATAAAGGCATGTCTGCATTCTTTGAATGCTTACAGACAAAAATCTGCCACTCAGCTATGAATTCATTGAATATTTAAGACCATTTTTAAGGGGGTCCACCCATAAATTGTTTTACATAGCTGAGTTGATTAAGATTAAGAAGTGCAACATTGGGGATGACCATGTATGCTTTAATATTGTTCATCAAAAACTCTTAACCAAAGATCATGTTACTTGCAAGTGTGAACAATTACATTGTCATGGACAACAAAACCTTTTCTTAAGTTCCTGTACCTCTTGTTTATTCTCACCTTTGCACAGTGACCTCAGTGTCTGGAAGTACAAATTTGCTTTGATTCTTGTGTGTTTGCCATAGATGAAAGCAATAGTCTTCCAATAGCTCCATTACCAAGAAGCAGAAGTTTATCACCAGACCACTGAAAAAATAATGAAAAAAATAATGAAGTGTTCGGTCAGTTATTTCAAGTCTGGGTGCTTTAATAAAAAATTAATATATATCTGTGTCTTACTGTATTATAATTCCTCCGATGAAAAATTGCATTGCACTGGAAGGGCAAAGCAAAATTCCATTTTTTAAATCCTCATTGAAAAAGTATTGAAAATCATATGCTTGGAACTGTAAATTTTCACCCTTGTTATTATATTGTTGAACATACTGTATGATGGAAAGTAATTTTCAGTTAGATGACACATCAGGTACTGTAACTGAAAATTACATTCCATCTTATTCTGCGTTTAAGGATATACGAGGGCGGTTCAGAAAGTAACCTCCGATTGGTCACAGTGCGGGTTGTGGGGGGAGTAGCGCCGCCATCTGTGCGTTCACGCACTCAACAGGTCAGTCGGTATCAAGCCGTGGTCGAGTGAACGTCGTACCTGCGCTAGTTTAGTTTTTGTGGCAGTTTGAAATGTGTGCTGCAATAGAAAACCCCGCCAAATGTGAAGTGCGTGCTGTCATAAGGTTTTTTACAGCCAAACGATATTCTGTAGCAGCTATTCATCGTGAGCTTTGTGCCGTGTACGGACCAAGAGTTATGAGTGAAGGAGTTGTCCGTGAATGGGTACGTTTATTTAAAAGTGGACGAGAAAACGTTCATGATGAAGAGAGGAGTGGTAGACCATCATTGGTGACTGACGAACTCGTTCAGACAGTTGATGCAAAAGTTCGTGAAAATCGACGTTTCTCAATGTCGGAGTTGTCTTCTGGTTTTCCACAGATTTCTAAGACTCTCTTGTACGAGATAGTGACAGCAAGATTGGGTTACCGTAAGTTCTGTGCACGATGGGTGCCCAAAATTCTTACCGACCACCACAACACTCAAAGAATGGCCTCTGCATTAGACTTTCTGTCACGTTATGAGGACGAAGGAGAACCATTGTTAAACAGAATCGTGACCGGTGACGAAACCTGGATTAAGTACGTGAACCCTGAGACAAAAGAACAATCAAAGATGTGGGCACATTCAAATTCGCCTACCAAACCAAGAAAAGCCTCGCAAGATTTTTCTGCCAGAAAACTGATGGCAACGGTGTTTTGGGATGCCAGAGGGGTGTTGTTGGTTGAATTCATGGAACGTGGTACGACCATTAATCAAGACGTGTACTGTGAAACAATAAAAAAGTTACGATGGGCTATACAGAACAAACGCCGTGGTATGCTGACTTCCGGTATCGTTTTTTTGCACGATAACGCCCGTCCTCACTCTGCTCGCAGAACAACGGCCCTTCTTGAGTCCTTCAAGTGGGACGTTATCAACCATCCACCTTACAGCCCAGACCTGGCGCCAAGTGATTATCACCTCTTCATGCATTTGAAGAAATGGCTCGGGTCACAGCGGTTTGATGACGACGAAGAGCTCAAAGATGCGGTCACAGGCTGGCTCCAGGCACAAGCGGGTGATTTTTATGCAGAAGGAATTTCAAAGCTTGTGAAGAGATACGATAAGTGCCTCAATCGCTATGGAGACTATGTAGAAAAATAGTGCAAAGATGTAGTTGTAAGATGTATATATTAAAATATTTTTATTTAACTTGGTGTATTTTTTTAAATCAACCGGAGGTTACTTTCTGAACGGCCCTCGTATATCCCTTAATGACTCCATTCTCTTATTTACCTTTTGCTCTTCCGTTTGATCACATGAATGTGTAAATGAGCAGCAAAAGGTATTTGATGTGAAGGTACAAACATGGGCTATAACTTGTGGCCTCTACTGCAATAACCAAGATATCCCCAGAAATGCTCTCCTGCCTTGGAGGATAATTTAAACAGAGTAGATCAGAATATAAATTAATAGAAAAATATACATTAGGAAGTAACTGGGCAGTGACACAGTGTTAGAGTATCAAGTATAGTTTATTTTATAATACAAAGAGCAGGAGAAGGTACAGAAGGGAGTGAAATGGTTGCCAACGTATATTTGAAGTTGCATTTTTTTTAATCATACAGTAAGGCAGTGTAAAACTAAACATCTGACTCATATCCAGTGGAACTAAACCTGACATCTTGATATGCTCGTTGACATTTAGATTTTTTTTTCCATTTTCTGTAATGACTTGAGGTAATAATGAGAACCCCCAACCAAAGTTATATTTTGACCCTTTTAGATTTTTTCTGCCAGAAGAATGTTTACACCCTTTGATTTCTTAATGAGTCCACTTTCATCCAAAAGCCAAACAAATCTTTCTCCCTTTCTCTTCTCTTTTTTAAAGAAGAACAAAAGAATGCCTAAAAATATTAATGCAGTGATGAGCAATATATACAAAATGAAAATGTTTGAAGTTGTTACTGACAAATATTTCAAGAACAAACTTATTAAAATTACTGATGGAGAAATCAATACAAATGAATTCTGACCACACAATGGTTCTTCTTCAGTTGTCTAAAGTCTGTAAATTTTTGCATATAACTTTTTAGAATATTTTACTTATTTATTCTGAAATGCATTTTCTGCATACTGATGTTCCCATGAAAGGGGGAACAGCTCAGATGCAGGAAGATTTATACTCCATTCTTTTTGACTTGCATCTTGTGAAAGCATTACAAATTAAACTGGTGAAGTCTTCATTAATCTCCAGGTTCCCTTAGTATAATGAGCAGAGCTTATTCCACCTCCAAGTTCCCCTAGGATTAATGAGCTGGACTTCACTTCTTGCAACGAGGGACAACACCTCGCAGCATGTCCAAAATCTCCCTCCCCCACCCCCCAGCCCCCTCGCGCTCCCCCTCCAACCAAACTTATTAAAGGAGTGTCAGTTCACACCTACTCTGATAGCCAAACTTATTATTATCTTTAGAAAGAGGAAGAAATTATTAAAGAAAATAAGGAAGTGCAGCACACAGAAAAAAGGCTGATCCAGCAAAGAAACTTGTACTGGAAAAGGTAATCCAGAATGCAGTTTCATGCTAACTGGCTCAGTCATACAATTGTTAATATCATTGTCAAAGAAGTGGCCTAATCTTATCTTAATAAACTGTAATGCAGGGCAGCATCAACATGTCATTCTAGTACTGTCACCCTCCATTTCCTTTAAGTCACAACTTGAATGTGATGCAGACAATGAATTTTTTAGTGATGTCAATGATGGATAATCATCACAGTGTTGAAACTACAACAGAACTATTCTGCATGTTGTTTGTTAACCACTCATTATTAGTATCTATTTTTAAACCTGCACTATTACTGCATTTGCTAAACTGAATGTTCTCAGTGTGAATCTATGAATTTACCAGCAGATATTGTGTAAAAAGCTTACTGTAAGCTTATTGTGCAGTTTATGTGTTTGAGCATGCATTTGATTATTTAACATATTATCTTGTAAGTATAATATTTATAAAGCAAGTTTTTTCTGCCAACTGCCATGCATTACTTGTTTAATTCAGTGATGATTCTTGCCTGTGAAAATTAACTTTGTCCTGCAATAGGTAATACTTGTTGGTAATTACAACAAGGTACTTATATGGGGGAAACACAAGTCTTATCTGACAGACCATGACTTCTCAGTTTGGAGATAAAAGTACTCAGTGATGAGTAAACTCACTGAAAGTGGTGAAAAGTTAGCTAAACTTCTGACTACATATTCTTTATTAAAATTTCAGTAAAGAAAATACATATACATACTTTCACAACTTTGAAGTGAAAGGTTGAACAGTGTTGAGATACTTTCAGGATTTTGTACATAACTAATTAGTGTGAAATGAATAGTAGACTCTCATTACATATGGTCCTGTAGATAACATAAAATCCACACTAAACAGAACATTCCAAAAAATCCGTTTCATCAATGATGGCTACTGTCATAAAAATTGTGCCAAAAACTGGTTTGCTTTTAAGTTTAATTTACTAAACCATAGTGCATGCTGCAATCATAAGAGTGAATTCAAGCATAATTATGATATCACACATTTCTTATGTGTTACGGTCTTTCAGGAGTAATTGTTTACAGATCCTACCAAAGCTAGGTATTTAGAAACCTTTTTCTTCATTCAAGCAAGAGATTAAATAATATATTTGAAGTTACATCAACTAGATTTTTGTGAATAAGTACTATTACTCATACTTCTTGAAAATAATTTATATGTTGACACACTTTAATGGTATATCAATTTTGTTGTTAATTAATGCAAAACATATGGACATTTGTTCTATATTATTATGCAGCATCCTAATTGCATAGAAAATTTTTAAAAAACTATATACTAATTAGCAAACACACACACACACACACACACACACACACACACACACACACACACACACAAAACATCTTTTTTGCACACAGTTTCTGTTCAAAATACTAGGTACGTTGGAAAGCTGTTTTTTATATACAATTTAGTAGTGTTACACTTGATAGTGTTACCTAAATGTTTATAGAATCTTTGTTATTCAGAATGCTAGACAAAAACTAACATGAACAGTATGTGAAAATAAAGTTGGAAGGATGCAAATTTGCTTACAGCTATCCAGTCAGTATGTGATCTCATAAGAAATCAATAAAACTGAGCTGTTTATTTCTAATTATCCCTCATTTTATTTTATTGTTCTAAGATCATGTCAAGTACAACTAGCAACTCCTTTTAACTTGCATCTGTTTTGTAGAGTATATGTTGGCTGTTATGTAAATATGAATGCTTAAAATGTTACGTCTGTTTTAACATACTTGCATTACAGTTTGTAACTGTGAACTGTATTATCATCATAAAATCATCTAAACATAATATTGACATATGTCATGCTACACATGCAAAATAATATACATAAACTAGAATTTTGATTTAAGTGAATCATAAAGTAAGGATTCCAAACTCCATTATTTTTCTGGACAGTCAGAACTTGACTGTCATTTTCTGGAAGGTCTATTCCTTCCCGGTCCAAAGGGTACATGCTGTTCATCACAATTTTTGGAAATCTTTATAGAACTGAAGCTCTCATTGTTGCTGCAGACTCAACTGAATTTCTGAGAATATTATTTGTATTTGCCCAACATTATCATCAGTGTATCTTAATTCACTTCCATAAGTATAATTTGAATTCGTTATTGTCTTTAGAAAGAGGAGAAAAAAATTGCGAAAAAAGTGGATGAGAAACCAGTAGAAAAGAAGGTTGAACCTGCAAAGAAAGTGGAACCTGGAAAGGTAAACCTGGATGCTATTTTGGTTGTATTCATTTGTTTTTCATTAAACAGAAGACATTTCTTTACCAAATTGCTTGATTGAAAAGATAGTATACTCATTAATATGGCACCTTAAATTTCTTCCAGCAGATCATGTCACTGTTTCTTACAAATTAATCATTATTAATCATACATTAAAATTCTTCTGACTGTTTCTATCACTTCTTGTTATCAATTATTGGTTTTATTCATGCTGCAAACATTCCTCATTAATATTTTTCATATTTATAAGCATTTTACTTCCTCATTTTCTTTTACATCATATTCCGCTGATAACAAAAAACTAACTCTACAGATTGCCTGGAAACATTTTTCATTGCTTCTTTCAAGATAAATATTTTATGGAAGACTCTCTCTGCAGTGATTTGTTTGAATAACAGACTTTTTAATTCCATAACACTGTAACTAGTTTCTATCATGATATTTCAATTCGGAAATTTAATGTCTTACAATTTTAAGATGCGAGTTCACATATGTTTTGAATGTGACTGTGTACTATACAAGATAAAAGAAGTGTTCAGTCAAAAATCTGTGCCCAATTCCTTTGTAACACATTATATCATACTTTTGCTACTTGACAGCTCAACATCCAAGTTGACTAATCTTTTCTTCCAGATCGAGCCTTTATTCATTGTATAACAATGATGCAGAAAAATATTGCTATACTGTTACCACTTATTGAAATAGGAGTGGTATTATTTGACTAATTTTAAGGTCAAAATTAATAAGTTAAAAAACACTTTAAAATAACTCACTCGTGTTTTCATCACATGGGTTATGCTTAATTCCAGTACTGTAAGATGTCACTCAAAGCCCTTGACTATTCAGGTGCATTTAACACAGTGACAGTGAGTCTGTGGTGATGATTTTCTGTCTTGTGAAGTGAAGCATGAATGCAGAGAGCTAAATAACAGGCTGTTTTTGATAAAGAAGAAGACTCTGACAGGAAATTTTATTACGTAAACAATAAGGATAAACCTTTTGGCAATATGTCAGTGTTATATAGAAGAAGACAAGAAACAAAGTAAATTTTCTGTTAAAGACTCTTCCTCTTTTCCAGTTTCCTTTATTCTGAGGAGCAGCATGAAGTTCAATAATTGAAAATGTGGCAGAAGGATGTGTAGATAACACAAAAATGTGATGATCTCTGCACAACAATTGAATGCTTGCTGTTCTCGTTTGCACTCGTCTTGAATACAAAATATTATATTTCACTTTTTAGTAATTAAAACATACAGAAATCAAATTTACTTCTTTAGCATCATATTTCTGAAAGAAAGTTTGTGTGGACAAGAAAAGAATAGAAGCTTTTGAAATGTGGTGTTACAGAAAAAAGTCAATGATTAGTTTGGTATGTAAGGCAGAGAGGGGGAGAGGGGGGGAGCTATAGAGGGAGACCTCGGCTTGACAATAGTGAACAGATTGAAGTGGATGTAGATTGTAGTACGTATGCAGATATGAACAAACCTGTATGCATAATTGCCTCAAACAGGACTTTGGACTGAAGACCATAAGGAAATGTATTGGAATGAACCTCATGCAGACAAACAGTCCAGATGAAGTGGTCCTGGACCTGGAATTAGATACACTGTCTGTCGTTATGAACCCACAGGAGTTCCACATCTACATCTACATATACAGGGTGTTACAAAAAGGTACGGCGAAACTTTCAGGAAACATTCCTCACACACAAATAAAGAAAAGATGTTATGTGGACATGTGTCCGGAAACGCTTAATTTCCATGTTAGAGCTCATTTTAGTTTCGTCAGTATGTACTGTACTTCCTCGATTCACTGCCAGTTGGCCCAATTGAAGGAAGGTAATGTTGACTTTGGTGCTTGTGTTGACATGCGACTCATTGCTCTACAGTACTAGCATCAAGCGCATCAGTACGTAGCATCACGAATGTGGTTTTGCAGTCAGTGCAATGTTTACAAATGCGGGGTTGGTAGATGCCCATTTGATGCATGGATTAGCACGGGGCAATAGCTGTGGCGCGGTACGTTTGTATCGAGACAGATTTCCAGAATGAAGGTGTCCCGACAGGAAATGTTCGAAGCAATTGATTGGCGTCTTAGGGAGCACGGTACATTCCAGCCTATGACTCGCGACTGGGGAAGACCTAGAATGACGAGGACACCTGCAATGGACGAGGCAATTCTTCGTGCAGTTGACGATAACCCTAATGTCAGCGTCAGAGACGTTGCTGCTGTACAAGGTAACGTTGACCACGTCACTGTATGGAGAGTGCTACAGGAGAACCAGTTGTTTCCGCACCATGTACAGCGTGTGCAGGCACTATCAGCAGCTGATTGGCCTCCACAGGTACACTTCTGCGAATGGTTCATCCAACAATGTGTCAATCCTCATTTCAGTGCAAATGTTCTCTTTACGGATGAGGCTTCATTCCAACGTGATCAAATTGTAAATTTTCACAATAAACATGTGTGGGCTGACGAGAATCCGCATGCAATTGTGCAATCATGTCATCAACACAGATTTTCTGTGAACGTTTGGGCAGGCTTTGTTGGTGTTGTCTTGATTGGGCCCCATGTTCTTCCACCTACGCTCAATGGAGCACGTTATCATGATTTCATACGGGATACTCTACCTGTGCTGCTAGAATATGTGCCTTTACAAGTATGACACAACATGTGGTTCATGCACGATGGAGCTCTTGCACATTTCAGTCGAAGTGTTCGTACGCTTCTCAACAACAGATTCGGTGACCGATGGATTGGTAGAGGCGGACCAATTCCATGGCCTCCATGCTCTCCTGACCTCAACCCTCTTGACTTTCATTTATGGGGGCATTTGAAAGCTCTTGTCTACGCAAACCTGGTACCAAATGTAGAGACTCTTCGTGCTCGTATTGTGGACGGCTGTGAGACAATATGCCATTCTCCAGGGCTGCATCAATGCCTCAGGGATTCCATGCGACAGAGGATGGATGCATGCATCCTCGCTAACGGAAGACATTTCGAACATTTCCTGTAACAAAGTGTTTGAAGTCACGCTGGTACGTTCTGTTGCTGTGTGTTTCCATTCCATGATTAATGTGATTTGAAGAGAAGTAATAAAATGAGCTCTAACATGGAAAGTAAGCGTTTCCGGACACATGTTCACATAACATATTTTCTTTCTTTGTGTGTGAGGAATGCTTCCTGAAAGTTTGGCCGTACCTTTTTGTAACAACCTGTATACTCCACAAGCCACCATATTGTGTGTGGCAGCGCATACTGTGTACCACTACTTGTCATTTCCTTTCATGTTCCGCTCGCAAAGAGAGCAAGGGAAAAATGACTCTATATGCCTCCATATGAGGCCTAATTTCTGGTATATTATCTTTGTGGTCCTTATGCACAATTGTGTGTTGGCAACAATAGAATCATTTGGCTCTCAGCTTCAAATGCTGATTCTCTAAATTTTCTCAATATTGTTTCTGGAACAGAAAGTTGCCTTCCCTCAAGAGATTCCCATTTGAGGTCCCAAAGCATCTCCATAACATTTACATGTTGTTTGAACCTACTGGTAACAAATCTAGCAGCCCACCTCTTAAATGCTTCAATGTCTTCTTTCAGTCTGACCTGGTACCAATCCCAAACACTCAAGCAGTACTCATAAGTAAGACATTTTAAAATGTACTATTTCTGTAAATATTTTTGTTTGTTACTGAGCATGAAAACTACACTCAAGGATAGGTCACATCAGCATCCTAAATGCAGTCTCCTTTACAGGTGAACCACTCTTTCCTAAAATTCTCCCAATAACCCAAAGCTGTCCATTCGCTTCCTCTACCACAGCTCTCACATTCTCGTTCCACCTCATATGGCTTTGCATCGTTATGCCCAGATATTTAAATGATTTGACTGTGTCAAGTGGGACACAAGTAATACCGTATCTGAACATTACAGGTTTTATCTTCCTACTCATCTGCATTAACTTACATTTTTCCACATTTAGGGGTAGCTGCCATTATCACACCAACTGGAAATTTTGTCTAAGTCATCTTGTATCTTCCTACAGTCACTCAACTTTGACACCTTATCATAAACCATGGCATTATCAGCAAACAACCACTGATTGCTGCCCATTCTGTCAGCCAAATCATTTATGTATATAGAGAACGACAGTGGTCCTATCACACTACCCTGGTGCACTCCTGACGATACCCTTGTCTCTGATGAACACTTGCCGTCTAGGACAACTTACTGGGTTCTATTATTTAAGAAGTCTTCGAACCCCTCACATATCTGTGAACTTATTCCATATGCTCCTTTCTTCATTAACAGCTTTCAATGGGGCACCATGTCAAATGCTTTCCAGAAATCTAGAAATATGGAATCTACCTGTTGCCCCTCATCCATAGTTCTCAGTATATCATGAGAAAACGGCAAGCTGAGTTTTGCACAAGTGATGCTTTCTTAAACCATGCTGATTCATGCACATAAATTTATTAACCTCCAGAAAGTTTATTATATTCGAACTGAGAAGATGTTCAAAGATTCTGCAGCAAACAGAAGTTAGGGATATTGGTCTGTAATTTATTAGGGCCATTCTTTTACCATTCTTATATACTGGGGTCACCTGCACTTTTTTTGAGTCACTTGGAACCTTGTGCTGGGTGAGAGATTCATGATAAATGCAAGTTAAGTAAGGGACTAATGCCATAGAGTAGTCTTTGTAAAATCGAACTAGGATTCCATCTGGAGCTGTTGATTTATTTGCTTTCAAATTTTTCAGTTGTTTCTCTACACCAGGTATGCTTTTTACTGTGTCATCCATACAAGAGTCTGTCCTATGGTCAAATGATGATATGTTTGTGCTAGTATAATTCTCCTGTGCGAACCATTTCTTGAACATGAAATTCAAAACTTCCACTTTTTTTTGCTGTGTTCAACTGCCACACCAGATTGGCTGACAAGGGACTGAATATAAGCCTTAGATCTGCTTATCGATTTTACGAATGACCAGAATATTCTTGGGTTCTTTGCCAGATCTTATGCCAAGTTGTGATGGTATTTGTTGTATGCTTCTTGCTTAGCTCTTTTCAGAGTCACACAAATCTCTATTAACCTTCACTTGCCATTTATGCATTTCCTTTTGAACTAAGAGCGCAACAGCCTCCACAGCATCCATTGAATTTCATTATTAAACCATGGTGGGTCTTTTCCATCCTTTATCCACTTACTAAACACGTAACTCTCCAGACCATGATTTGCAATCTACTTAAACTTTGCCCATAATTCCTCTACCTCCATCTTACTGGAACTAGTGATCCCAATTTATTGTCTAAGTGAGATATTAATAACTGTGTATTTGCTCTATCTAGCAGAAACACTCTCCTAGCCTTCTTAACTGATTTATTAATTTTCGTAATCGTAATTGCTATGAAGACATCATGACTGCTAATCCCCATTTCCCCATTTCTATACTGACATTGTCGACAAGGTCTGGCCTATTTGTAGCTACAAGCAGTAAGATATTTACATTGCATGTCAGCTGCCGAGCTAGCTGCTCAAGACAATTTTCAAAAAACGTGTTGAAAAGTGTTTTGCATGACTGTCTCTCAGTATTCACTACAATGAATCCATAGACATTCTAGTCTAAACTCAGCAATTGGGTGGCTAGTAAAAACATCCAACAATTAGTGTGGTTTCACCTACAGCTGTTATATGTAACCATATAACTTTGCTGTCACACTCAACTTCGTCTTCAATAGAGACAATATTTTTTTCAACTGCAATGAACAGTCCCCATCCTATGGCCTCTAACCTGTCTCTCCAATATGCATTCCAATCACTCTCTAAATATCTCAGAGCTTTCCACATTAGGTTTCAGTCAGTTTTCAGTCCCAAGAATAATTTGAGTGGAGAACTTTCCTGGAGGTGAGTAAATTGGGTACTTTATTATGAGTACTTCGGCAGTTTACTAATAAAATTGTGACAGTTGAAATGTATTTGTTCTGAATGCCATTTGAGTTACCTTGCTGCATATCAACTGGCAAGTGTTCATCAGAGCACATCAAATGACTGTTTAGCCTAAAAACCCTCATGTGCACTACAGAAGTAATCTGCTACCTGAGTAGCTGCTTCCTTTGGATAGTGCACCCCTGACCTATCAAAGGCCTAGAAATCTTCAGCCAAGACTGTCACAGAGTCAACGAAGCTTGTGGTTGAGACCCTCCATTCAGCTCCAAACCAAAGGACCATGATCAACTCTGGGAATGATTCAGCAAATTGCAAGCTCAGCTTGGATGTGATGCCTGAAGCCAGCAGTCTCCACCACCTCCACCAGCTGCCTGTATGAACTGAGGATTGCCTCAGAACCCGTGTGACAGGCGTCATTGGTGTCGACCTGAGTCACAACATGCAGATGACTGCACTCTGCACACTTGGTAGCCACAGGCAAGGCCGCCTCCACATCTACATCTGGGATAAGGCCCCCCCGGCAGACCCTCAAATTTCATATACGAGGACTATATTCTGGCAGCTCCCGTTGTAGGATATTCTGTTACATTGTGGTTTTTAATCATATTGGGATCGTAACTGAATTTGCAGTTCCATATCATTAACCTAAACTAGTCAGGAAGATTCTGGTACCCTTAAAGAAGTGAATATTGGTGATTTTAATAGGAAAAAGTCACATGTGTATTGATTATATTTGCAAAAGTTATCAATATGTATACTATGTGTAATATAAATTGAATACTGATAATAACAGAATGATTGTAATGACAAATGATAAAAACTAATGAAAACGTTTGCCGGTAGTATTATTTTGAAATGATAATGATAAAATTATAAGGCACCAAATGGCGAAACTGGAATTATACTCCTGGCAACCTCAAACGGGAGGCCCTCATCACACGACATTTCAATTCAGCACATCACTCTTTGTCACAGGCTGTGGTATTTTTATATCACCTTATCTTTTCAAACTTATCAAGATTACAAAGATAAACAATCACCTCCCATGAATATAAGTATATTTTAGTGAGACAGATTTCAACAACAGAGCGTGGCAGTATCATGCATGCTAATGTCTTAGAACTTATGCCATTTGGATACTAAATAATCCTTCTGGTGTAATGGAATGCTGTTCTGTCATGATGCATTTTATATAAGTCACTGTAACACTTTGGTAAATTTTCAGGCTCCTATCGTATTTAATATTGCAACAAATTAATGAAAGTTGCTGTAAACAGAATTTCGTTACCTGTTTCTGCAGTGAGATTATTTTAACAGTGATGCCCATTCGACATAATAAATGTATTACCTAGGTAACGTTTTTGTTGGGTATGAGGGATTCTCCTTTAACAACTCTGCTTATCCTTGAAACCAAAATTATTGCACAGTATCATTACTGCAACAGTGTTACCCACTTTCTGCACTGTAATTCAAATTCATTATTGTCTTTAGAAAGAGGAGAAAAAAGTTGAGAAAAAAGAGGAAGAGAAACCAACACAAAAGAAGCCTGAGCCTAAGAAAGTGGAAACTGTAAAGGTAAATGTAAAACTTATCTCCTTCCATTCACTTGATTTCCATGAAAAACTGCACTGTTTTGCAGGAACATTTAACTTCTAGAGTGTAATGTTTTACACACAAAATAAATTATAATTCTTCAAGTTGCTCTTTCTCTCTTCGCTACCAATAAATCTATTTTTAAAAATAATCCAAAAGGTAACTGGCTTCCACACTCACTTCACATTTTTCTGTTTTATGGTACCATATGACTAACATAGTGTCTGTTTGGGATCTTCTGTAACATATTTTTATGGTAGGCCATTTTTGTACCATATGATTTAGCAGAGAAAGGATAGATCAGTTTCATTTTGTGTTCATGCCTTTTCGGGCTTATGAATTTGATAATGAGCCTAAAGATCTAAGACCAAGCAGATAAAAATGTTTAATATGCAATTGTGACAATGTTCTCTCAGGCACTGATGAAAACTGCTATCAGTATTTTCACATTTTCTGTAGATAAAATGGGAAAAAATCAACTTCGTTTCATAGCCACACTTAGCCACTTCATAGGTGATTGATGAGTGCCGGTAGAAAAACTATTACATTGAGAAGTGCCTCTTAAGCAATTTATATTATATCTGTGTAGCATACTAACACATTGATATTCTATTGTGAAATGCTAAGCGTAGGAACTAACCATACAGGTATTTCTTAACAAAATACTAAAGCCTGAGTGCATATACTAAAATTGTTTGGTAAGTTTGCTGTTAGCGTGATGGTATTAATATACATGATTTTTGTTTTAACTGCAGTTCATACTATACTAGAAAGTAGGTGTCTTGACAATATACATACTGTATTTGCACTGAACAATAAGCAGAAAAAGTTGTCTTTTTGCATGTAGTAATTCCTTGAACAATACTTCTGTTAACAATGTGCGAATGTACTTTTTAATGACATAGGTATGTGCCTGACCTGTAATTACTTTGCTAGAAAATATGTATTTCATCCTTTTGTGTCAACTTACACATTGCTTGTCATTTGTACACACACACACACACACACACACACACACACACACACACACACGAAGTGTGAATACAATCTTCAGTGACATGGTAGAGCATTGGCACATGGACATCAAATGCAAAAATGTGTGTATGTGTGTGTGTTTTAATATGAAAAGAAACAATATTTGATGCCCACGTCCCAGTGTTTCTTTTTTGCCATATCACTGAAGATTCTATTCACATATCATCATATTCTGAACTGTCTAAACACAAAGCACTGCACAACAATAGAATGTATTCTGATAATAGGTCCTACATAGGTTCATTTAAAATAGTAATATAGCAACTGATTACAGCTACTTTCAGAGTGTAGCAGAAATAAATTTTGTAAAATACCGGGTGATCAAAACGTCAGTATAAATTTGAAAACTTAATAAACCACAGAATAATGTAGATAGAGTAGATAGAGAGGTAAAAATTGACTCACATGCTTGGAATGACATGGGATTTTATTAAAACAAAAAAAGCTAGACGTGTGAAAGATCTTTTACGCGCGTCGTTTGGTGATGATCGTGTGCTCAGCCGCCACTTTCGTCATGCTTGGCCTCCCAGGTCCCCAGACCTCAGTCCGTGTGATTATTAACTTTGGGGTTACCTGAAGTCGCAAGTGTATCGCGATCGACCAACATCTCTAGGGATGCTGAAAGACAACATCTGACGCCAATGCCTCACCATAACGCCGGACGTGCTTTAGAGTGCTGTTCACAACATTATTCCTCGACTACAGCTATTGTTGAAGAATGATGGTGGAAATATTGAGCATTTACTGTAAAGAACATCATCTTTGCTTTGTCTTACTTTGTTATGCTAATTATTGCTATTCTGATCAAATGAAGCGCCATCTGTCTGGCATTTTTTGAACTTTGTATTGTTTTGGTTCTAATAAAACCCCATGTCATTACAAGCATGTGTGTGTCAATTTGTACCTCTCTATCTACATTATTCTGCATTTTTTTTTTTCAGTTTTCAAATTTATACTGACTTTTTGATCACCCGGTATAATAGCCAGGAATTTCTATAATCATTTACAGGGTACAAAGCTGTGTCACCTTCATGAAAGCTGTTTGGAATTTATTATGAAACACAGATATGTGTTTTGACTTTCTCATTATACACTGGTGTGCAAAGCTTAAGGATGAAAGTAATTTTTGCATGTTGTGTCAGTATCAAGTTAGATAGTTCACTGAAAGCTGGACAGTTCAGAGAAAGAACTGCTACAGTTTAGTACAGACGGTAACTGCAAGAAATGTGTAATTAGGTAAAGAGAAATGACACTTGTAATTAGGCAAAGAGAAAAGACACTTTCATTCAGAGGCAATAATAACACTGAAATCACTGTGATTCATGGTGTTCCCCTAGACATTACAGATGGCAGGACATGGATCTTAACAGGGTGTGTGATCACCATGGGTACATGCTTTGCAGCATGCTCCCATGCTGGCCCCAATGTTGATTAGGAGTTCTTGTGGGAGGGGATTCCATTCCTCCACCAGCAAGTTTGACTACTGCTGGGTGGTCATTGCTGCATGTAGATGTGTCACAATGTGTGTCACCAATATATCCCACATGTCCTCAAATGGATTTAAATTGGGGGAATGGGCAGGTCAGGTCTGTTCATCAAATATCCTCTTCTACCAAGAGCTCCTCCACATGTACTGTTCAATGCTGTTATGCATTGTCATCAATAAAAATGAAGTCAGGACCGAATGCGTCCCTGAAAAGATAAACATGATGAAGTAGTACAGACTCACAATAATGTTGACCAGTGAGTGTACCATGTTCAGGTACCTGGAGGTCAGTATAGCCATACAACATTATGCTTCCACTCCCATAATAACTGCACAACCAAAATGATTATGTTCGACAATGCTGGACCTACCCTCATATGGCAAGAGGTGGGAACACGTAATGCACCCAGGAATGTTGTCAAACATGATTGTTTTGGTGGTCCATGTGTTAGGTGTGGTGTGACATAATGTTGCATGCTCATACTGACCTCCTGTTCTTTGAACATGGTACACTCACATATCAGCATTGTTATGACACTGTACTCCTTCCCCATGCATGTCTAACCTCATTTTTATCGATGACAATGCATGTGCGCATTATTATGACACAGTTCCACTGATTTAAATCCTACTGAACACATGTGGGGTGCGTTGGGAAGACATATTATAACATGTCCACATGTATCAAGGATCATCCAGCAGTTGTCAACCTCACTGGTGTAGGAATGAAACCAAGTACCACAAGAACTCCTTACCAACATTGTGGCCAATGTGGGAGCACACTGTAGAGTGTACATTGCTGTCCATGGTGATTACATGCCTTACTGAGAACCACCTTTTGTAATGTCCAGGGTACCATCATGAATTGTGGTGACTTCATTGTTATTATTGTCTTTGAATAAAAGTCCCATTTCTGTTTGTCTCATTGTGTGTTCCTTTCGGTTACCTTATGTACTATAATGGCAGGTCTGTTTATGTATTGTCCAAATTTTATTGAGCTATGTTACTTGGCAGTAACTTTTGAAGTCTACTCTCATCCTTAAGTTTTGAACACCAGTGTATGAGATTTTACTAAATGAAAATTTTACTGTTTCTTTAATATGATATGTAGTAAATATAAATTCAAGAATTTGTTATTGACAGCATTTAATAATGAGAAGAACAAAATAGACTGCAAACATCGACATTGACAACTTACACAACATGTCTTAAAAACTGTAGTTACTTCAGTGTCTTGGTAGATACAAAAACTCTTGCAGAAAATGACTATGTGGAAGATTACACAATCCTTTGCCTACTACTGCTTCTCAAAATTTTTCTTCTGTGTCACAGAAGTAATTGGCATTGCTAGTTATCAGTGACAATCATTATCATCTATGCAGTAACTACATTATTTTTTAAACTGCTATAGATATTCTTTGGGGAAGGAACATTATTTGGCTTATTGCCATGTATTTAACCAATTCACACCTAGAGTATATATTTCCAGAGTATGTTATCTGAATGAAACCAGCTATTCAGAAACAGTATTAAAACATTCCATTGATATTTGTTCCATTCTGTTTGGTAACGGCATAGTAGGAGAATATCATTGTTAACTGCCCGAAAACTACTTCTGCTAATTAGATTAGATTTAAAACATGTTTTGTTCCATAGAATCTTGTGGATTTGAAACATTTCAGAAATAAGTATTACGATAATGATCACCACAGCTTGTCGCTTAACTCTGTAACACATTATTCTCTATAGAAGGTGGAAGAAAAAGTTGAGAAAAAGGAGGAGAAGCCAGTGGAAAAGAAGGTTGAGCCCATTAAGAAAGTGGAGCCAGAGAAGGTAATTGTAAACAGTATTCACACTTACAACGGTACAACTTCTGGGTAACTTTCTAACAGTAATACTGCAGAAGAAAGACTAAATTCTTCCACTATTTCTGTCACTGTTCACACTGCTTAATCATTACACAAACAATATATAATGTGAAAGGATTTTGGTCATGAAAACTAAATAGCTGGTAAGGAATGATATGCAGAATTTCTTTAACAAATGGTTTACAGAGAGAAGTGATATCTTTTTCACTTTAAACAACTTTCAAATTATTGACAATATTTATAACCTCTTTTTGCATAGATGAATAGTCACCAGAGGTTTATGAAAGAAAATCAATGAAATTTTGCTGTGTCACTAGTCATAAAGATAATACTATCAACTTTTTTTTATCTCACTATGGTACTTTTTGTACCACATTAAGTTAAGTAATATGACTCTTTTGTAGGGTTCACTGAAAACAACAAAATAAAAATACATTGAATATGGGGATTTCTATGCTGTTGTTGCAGCCATTTAAGTAGCCACTTAGAAGTTTAAACCACCCTTCAGGGAAACTTGCACCGCAGAGTTGAGGCAGAAAGTTATGCTTGAACAGAGTTTACAAAAGTTTAAACATTTTTTGTATCAAAGAAAATATTACATCCCTGAAAGCCAATTGGCCTGTTTTGTAGCCTGATCAAGTATCTCTTGCATTCATGATGCTGGTTTCCATTGAGGCTTCAGCAGCACCAGTTTTTGTGGAAAGTGGAGTAAACTTCTGAACTATCATAAACACTGTCATAACAACAGCACAGAAATCCCTGTATTTGCTGAATTCTTAGTCTATAATTTATTGTCAGACTTGCAAAAAATCATAATTGTATTTGTCTCATATAGATCTTCCTTCTGGTGGAAAAAAGCCGAGTTATATCGTTTTTTTAAAAAAAGTGAGTGCCTGTATCTCAGTTTCAATGACGTTTGATAACATGTTAACTTTTGTTTTATGAGTCCCTGGTGACTACTTGTCTAGATAAAAAGAGATTATGAATGTCTTGAATGAGCCATAAGCTATTTCAGGTATACAGTTTAGGTGCTTCACCGCGTATATATCTTACATTGACTCACATTAACAATCTGTTTGTGTGCATTTATAATGTCAAAACCTGGATTCAGCTCCACTAGGTGTAGTGAGACTTCTGATTTTGTTCTAATAACACAACTCAGCGATATAAAGACAGTGCATGATGTCACTCATGTTTAAGAAATACACTGACTGTTATGTTCATAATGGTTCAGTGTTTTTGACAAAACCTGCAAAATAATACCTCCTATCTGTTGATATTGCAGTAATCATAACTTTGTCTACCATAATGTCAACTTTCTGGATGGAGAAAGTTCACTGTACTGATGCTTCTAAGTTACATCTTTAGCCCAAGATGTGAGCATGAGAATTGTGCAGAGGGAATGTTACCTTATAGATACTGTTATTTCATGTCTTATAAATGTATTATATAGTTTTGCAAAAACTTCCTTTGTCTTTATTTTCATTTGGTGTGTCTTTGTTTTGATTTGGTGTGTTAAAACATCTTGCCAAATGAAAATTTTCAAGAAATGATGAAACTTTAATGATTACTGGAATTATAATAGTGGTGTTTTATACTGCTTCTTTTCAATCTGCCATTAGAAGCTGCACATATTTTGATTTGTCTTTGCAGTTGTGTAGTTGCACTCATAAACAGCAGTTTGGTACATACTTTATCTTTAGTATTCATTTGTCCACAACTTTTCATGTGACATTGATGAATCACTCACTCTCATATCCATCAGTCTGTGGTTATAATTATCATATACAATTAGTAAATTTTGTGACATGTCATGGCACTATCCTTCATTGATGAAGTTATTGATGTCTATGAAGCCAACATCAAACTTCTGAAGATAACAGATTTATTTGTTGAAACCAGTTAAGTGAAATAAATATTCCATCAAAAGTGGACATATTTGTGACAGGGAATTATTCATGATCCTTATTTATACAAAATAGACTTCTTTTCTGCCTGTCAATCACTATTTTTATTTCAAAATGACTGGTTTCAGGCGCTACCATGTATATGACAATGAAGTGATAGTTGTGTTAAGACAGATTACTCTTTAACTCTGAGATATGACTGCAGATAGGTGACATTGTCAGAAACCAGCTAGTTTGAAATAAAAACATTGTTCACCAGACAGAAAATAAGATTATTTTGAATAAATATTCCAATTGTGCAGCAGATAACTGAATTTTATTCTGAAAACAAATATATGACACCATTGCTGAAAAAATAACAGTTATGAATAAAATCATCAATCAGTTGTTTCACAGTGGCATGTTATCATGAAGTTTATGGAAGAGAATTTCATTTGCTACACAACCCTAATACCATGAATATTCTGTATTGATTGTGAAGCCCTTGGGTAATTTTTTCAATTTGTCTCAACTTTATTGAAGGTTGTTTCTCCAGAAGCTCAATTTTCATCATCCTAGCAAATGCCAGTTATTCATATGATTACGAAGTCATCCTTCCTAAGTTGTGAAACAAACATATGAACTCATTTCACTGCTAGGTTTGACACTTACTGCTCTGTGATGAAGAGCCTTTACAATTATGTGTAGATGAGCACATACATTTCTTGTGGGGATTAAGATACGCAATTGCTAGGTAATTTCAGAAATTTTTAAATTTTATTTTAACTGAAAATGCTTGATTTTCTATACATGGCAGTTTGTATTTATATTTACTTATGTATATACAAATGCTAACTGCAGTAATGCTGTATTGAGAAACTTGAATTAAAAAGTATTTTAAGAAATGATCTGAAGACACCCATCTTTCATGGGGCTACAATAACTCAATCCCTAGAGAAACTTAAGGGTTAAACAACATGTGTTTGGAGAGTTCCTTGACTAAATGCTGGCCATTTTGAATGCTAGTGTTGAAATCCATTTTTATCATGGGTGATTTTTTACTATCTAATAAAGATAACGCCATAACCATATGAAAAATAAAATTTTTGGAGTGATGAAAGCTATTACATTTGTAATGTAGTATGAGTTAATACAGGTTGGCATCCAGTCCAGTCAATGTCTAATTACACACAAAACTACAACCAGCAAAGACGTTTTGGTGTAGGATGCAGAGTAAGAGTGATAGTACCTCTCTTCAGTGTGCTTCTCTTGTCAGTCACCACACATTGTTTAGATTTTGAGAATATTCTCCTATAAATAACTTTATTGAAGCTTTTTACTCATCACCACAAAAATATGGTAGACAAGATAATATGAGGTTTCTAATTATCTGTTTCATATTTCAGAAAAAGGAACCAGAGAAAAAGCCTGAATTGAAGAAGGTAAGCAAAAATATAAATCTGTAATAGATTAGTTTTCTAATGAAAGATTTGTTAATTTTTGGTCCTTTAAATTACATATTGTAAACTATCTACTCATAATGTAAGACAAGTCATTGTGCTTGCAACCTACAGAATATGTTCATATTATGTGGTGAACAACACATTATAACTTACATCAAATAATGATGTACAGTACATAATGTTGTATAATACATAATATGGGTAAGTTATGTAATCTCTGATAACAAAAATATCTCAGAGCAGTGTGATCTTGAAGCAATATTTCAGCTAGATTCCTCCTAGTCATCTTCAATTCAAATGAAGATGATGACTAGAAAATTCATTGAAATATTGCTTCAAGAAAATACTGTGCTCCATAGCCAAGATCCTAATGCATGCATGTGAGGCTGCATTCAACTTGGAAGTAGCCAGTTTGAATCCTGGTGGTGAAAGAGAGTTTGACACCAGTATTTGGTTCACAAGGGGTTACAGGTGGTGGCATAATGGTCCTAATCAGCAGACTTTCCACCAAGGTCCTGGATTAAATTCCAGATTTCTCTGTACCTTTGTCATGGAGTGAGGACATGTGACATTGTAGATGTTGATCTGCCTGTCAGATGGTGATGTTGAGATCTGTGGTCCCTTTGGTGCTATTAAAGAGGAGTAGGCCATTTGCTGGGACTAGGTTTCACCCTCTCTTGTCTCTCATCTTACTTCACTTATATAACACTGTGCTATTTATAGAACATTATACTCACCTACACTCAACAGATAAACTTAAGATGTAAATCTCATACATTGTGAGGAAAGGCCCTATTGTGAGCATAGAAAGAAAATGTTTTCCTGTTAGGTAGCTTTACAACCCCTTGGTATTTTCCAGCCACCAGCACCTTATGAATCTTTCTTTTTTTTCCAGACTATGCATTCACTTGGCTGATAACCCAAAAAGAAACAATTTTATGTGTGTTCCACATTTTGCTTCCACAGCTGTTGATACTTCAAGGTATATGTAAATCACCACCTGAGAAGTTGAGATGGTGATTAATATATACTGGTACCCCAATGGGTCTTTTTTTATTGTGTTACACGGGATAATTGGTCTCGCTATTCGCCAGTTTTGAGTTTACGTTTATTATAAATTAATGCTATTTTCTCATTTGTTAGTGAATATAACCTCAAAAAAGTTTCAGGAAATTAATAACTTTTATCCCAATTTTTTTTTTCCATTGTCTTAATAGAAATCTCATTTTATATAGTAATTGCTTCAATTCTTAAATGGAATTAAAAGCACTTTAACTTAACAGGTCCAGAAATTAAGAGACACTCAGCAGGCATATTTTAAAGTTATGTGTCTACTGTTCTGTGAAACTTTGAACCAGTGACATTGCAGCCGCACTGTGAAAGATTTTCTCGAAAATGGTATGAGCAACTTGGAATTATCATGACTATTGCCAAACAATTGGAAACTGCTGCAAATGAGCGTGTTGGGAGAGCTCCCGAGAGTCACATATAGGAGATATGAAAGATACCTCAAGCACTATCCTCTCCCGTGGATCTTGTCTCCTCTACAGGAAGTAGAAAATCTATTACTACTCATTCATTTAACTGTGAATGGTAATTTAGTGATAGCATTAAGTGACCTGTATAGGGAAGACAGAGAATAGGGGGGAACTCAGGGTGTTACATCAATTTGACTAACCAACAAGTTAGAGGTAACATCTTTCACTGAAACCAAAACTGAGCCAGTGAGATTCACTTCACCTGTTGGGTAACCTACTGTGATCAGTATTAAGAGGAGGCAGAAACGAAAGGGAAGGATTCAGGGAAATGGCAGTGGGAGTGTTGGGAAGGAACAATAGGTGCACTCAGTGTTTATACCTGTGGATCTATTTCAACATGTTGAAGAAGCTAATCCGGCAGCCATTGAGGGAACAGGGTGCAAAAACAGCATATTGTGGTGCCCATTGGAACAAACAATTCCTCCTATCTGGGCTCCGAGCTCATATTTGGATCATTCCAGCTATTGGCAGATTCAGTTGAGAAGATCAGCCTTGCACTCACAGTTTGCAGTCTTGTTCTGAAAACTAATCAAGCAACCCCCCCCCCCCCCTTCCCCACCTCTCACATCGCCCTGCACCGTTGCTCTGAGCACAGTGAAAGGATTAAACAAGAGACTTCAAAGGTTTTGTGACAAGTTAGGCTGTGACTTTCTGGTCTTGTGTCATAGGGTTGAGAACTGTTGAGTCTCCATAAATGGGTCAGGTGTGCCCTGTAAATCAGACACTGCTACCCAGATAACGACACCTGTAGTGGACCCAGAAGTGTCAGTGTAAAATCCAAAGAAATGGCTGGCCCAGAAAAGAGTATTAAAATCCCCATGACTAACTGTTGAAACATTCAGAGTAAAGTGTCAGAGTTTGAAGCTCCCTGAAAAAGCTGTGACACTCCAATTATAGCAAATGCATAAACCTTGGTCAAATCCAAAATTGATAGCAATAGGATTTTTGGGGAAAATTAAAGTGTATATTGAGAGGAGAGTCTAATCGTAAATGGAGCTGGTGTATTTGTCACAGTAGATAAGAACTCAAATCACATGAGATAGAAATTGAAATTACATTTGAGATTTTCTGGATAAGAGTCAGTACTAAGGATGGACATAAACTTACAACTTCTTCTGTTGGCCAGCAGAAGGAACAACACAGGTGATTGGGTATAAAATAATAAGAGAATAAAAAGTTTTTATTATTTGTAATAAGACATCTAGTGTTTGACATTCTAATTCTTTCAGGACTATGGAAGCAGTAAGATAAAAAATTATTTAATTCCTTTTCTTGTTGTTAATAGTACTGTATATACTGTAACATGACGTTTTGGTATTGAATGGTAAGTTAGACCTAAGTATATGAATTTTGCATTGATGTGCACTGAAAACTTTGAAAATGACATTTATTGAATAGTACTGATATGTGACTGATGAAAAAATGTGAGTTACTTGGCAGGAATTGTCAGTTAATTTCTCAAAACCATTTATACAACCAATGTACCAGTTTTAAGCTTAGAGTTTCCTCAGTAAAGTTTTAACTAAACATATAATCACATACTCTCAGAAGTTTTCTTCTAAGCAATCTGTGATGAAATGATATTGAAAAGACTGTTTTTTCATGCTAGATAATTCAACAAGAAGAACCAAAACTGGAAGAGGATAAAGCCATTAAAATAACTGAATCAAAGAAAGTGGAATCTGTCAAGGTATGTTCAAGAAATACAAGAAATAATATCTTTTAACCACATAAATGTAGTATTTACCTCTATTGAGCAAATGCAGTTCCTGTTCTTACCATAACAGAATAATGTATTTCATAAAGCAAATGTAAAATGTATAATGGAGAGTCTGTTGAAATTATCCTGCTTGGACAAATGAGTGTGGTGATATTTGTATCAAGCAGATACAGTTCTTGTTCTTACAATAACAGAATAACGTATTTCATAAAACAAATGTAAAATATACCATGGAGAGTCTGTTGAAATTATCCTGCTTGGACAACTGGGTATGGTGACAGTTGTTGAAACACTGAACTCACATTGGGGAACATCATGGTCAATTCTTCACCTGGACATCGAAAATGAAGTTTTCCATGATTTGTCTTAATCAAATAAAATAAATATCAGTGTAGTTTCTCTGCAAAAGAACAAAAGGCTGACTTGAAGTTGTTACTATTTTGCTAGGAGTTTATAGTGATGACTTTGATATAGTGAGGAATAATTGTGAGACAATGAATACTGTGGAGTAAATGTTGGATGAAGCTTGCATGGTGAATGTAAGTTCGTGGTTATAATTATTATTTATGTTGGACTGGTGTCTCAAAAGGATATTAAGGTTGAATGTCCCATCATACCTGATGTCATTGGAAGCAGGCGACAAACAGTGACAGTGACAGGATGGAGGTGAACTGGCCATATTCCTTTCAGAGAAAATGTACTAACATTCATATTGATGATGTAGGTAAATCATGGATTAAAAACGTGCATGATTAGATTGGAATTTTAACCCTACTGCTCCTAAATATAAGTCCAGTGCCTTAACAATTGCACCACCTTACTCTGTGTCAATGGGATGACAGGAAAAAGGGTCTTTTTACATTTGATGTGAGAGTATGTACACACTTCTATAGAAATTTTTTGCAAGCCTAACAAAACATGGAGATTTACTAGTGAACTGAATGTCTGAATTTTGTATTATCATTGTGCATTACCTATAGAAGAAATGTTATGATGAATAATGACTTAATTGTTTGTTTTGATTTGCACTACCACAATTCTACATCAGGAAAGTACCAACAAATATTTTTTTCTAGAATTATGCATAATACATTTTTGTGTATGTGAATGATATCACCAAAACCCCTTCGTCTCTCTATGTAGTGATAAAACCCAATGATAAAATTTTAAAAAAAGATTTAAAGCAAAGAAGTACACTCTTTATCAGAACATGTGTCCTGAAGTCCAGGTTAGGTGTTCATGTATGAGTTTAAATGAGTGTGTGGAGTTCATTTTTCAAAACTGTGGGTTTCTCAGATGTGACATATGAAAAAAGGGTAGAAAAATTGGAAGTAGAATTAGAAATACTAAGTGAAAAACTACCAAAATGTAATATACAATATGTTTTCATTATCTATTTGATATATTAACTTAACATGAGGAATGAAATAATATTGAATAAATGAGAATCAACTGTATTTGTATGAGCCATGAGCCTCTTGTTTAGTATCAAGTTTTTGTAGAAGTCATAGTAACTATGGAGGTACTTCGATATATGTCAGCAACGATGTTTTGGTAAAATGCACTGATGTTAACTTCAGTAATTTCTAGGTCCCAAACTAATTGTAGTGTCTGTATACCATACCCCTGTCAGCAATAATGATATCTTCACAGAGTTACTGGATAGAACAATCTCCCACTTGCAAAAATATTGTCAACATGATATTTTAATTGTTGGGAATATTAATATTGACATTTGGGTTACAACAGCAAATCTTAATGTCCCCAGTATACACAATATGTTTTGTGCAAATAACAAATCAACAAGATGACTATCATGTCTGGACAATGTTATAACAAATGTAGAAAGAAATATTTATGAAATACAGATTTTTAATACCATGTATCTATCACATTATGAAGGGATATGGTTAAAATTGCTGACAAAAATTTCCACAGAACAATGTGAACAACCCAAGTCCATTAGAATTGTTAATGATTCTCATATCAATGCTTTCAGATCAGAGCTTTGTATGATTGAATGGTCCAGCTTCCTGTCTCAATTTACAAATGTTGATGAAGCTTTTGACAGCTTTGCCAATCTTGTTTCTAATATGTGTAATAAGTGCTGTCCTGAAATTTTAAAAAGACACAAGGCGAAACTAAGCAAAGGTAATCATAGAAGTTTACGGTGATGATTCACACCTGCCCTCAAAAAATTAAGAGCACAGGTCTTCAGTCTCTATGACAAATCAAAGATCAGTGAATACCTTCAGCTAACAAATGCAAGGCTGCTTGGATAATCATCAAAGCAGAACTAGCCAATACTAATAGAGCCACTTGTGACACTATCAATATCACACCCGATGAAATGAACAACTTCTGTATTAATTCTGGTAACAAATAATAATAATAATAATAATAATAATAATAATTTTATTGTCTTTAAGCCATTACAGCAATAGACAAAGTCATACATATAATACAATACAGTACAGTACATGCTATAAAAGGACAGAATTGTTAAGAACTTTACAGTTTAATATCACAGGTCATGAAATCCTTTACATTGTAGAATGGGTTTACAACTAACCAGTCATAAAGTGTTTGTTTGTATTGTTGCTCTGGTAAATTTTGTATACCTTGTGGAAGTTTGTTAAATAATTTGTGGCCCATAAGTTCATAACTGTTAACTGATTTTGACAGTCTGTGGTAGGGCGTATAGATAGAGGACACCAGACTCAACAAAATGACAGCTATAAATCAGATATATTTAGAAAAATAGAAAAAAAAATTTTCACATCACAAAACAGACCTGCAACATCCTCATTCTAGTGGATACAAATTACTGTCACAGATGTTGCTGTAGTTATAGCAAAATGCAGCAATTCAATATCAGAAGATTTGTATGGTCTGTCAAAATTTATTATTAAAAAGATAGCAGACATTAGACGACAATCACTCTGTGTACTAATAAATTGGATTTTTATGAGTTGTTCTCTTGTGGCCTGCTTCAACATAACAGTAGTTGTCCCTCTAGATTAAAAAGGAGACAAGCCATTCAAAAACAGTGTATCTTGTAGGCCACCTCTCAAGAAACTTTGTGTCATGACAGTCCCATCATTACTTATATTTAGTTGCCTAGTCTACATAAACAAACTAAGAGAGATACAGATTAAGACAATCATTTCATTGTTACAATACATGTCACAAAGAAAAGACTGCCTAATCATTAACAAGACTAAGCATGGCTCACAATAACTATACATACCTTGGAGTAAAGCAGCCCAGTGCACTGCCGCCAGAAGCACACATTTCCTCATTAAAAACTTGTAGAAATGTTCTGAAAAACTGGCTTTAAAAAAATCTTTCTATATCATAGAGGAATTTTTGGATTGTGTGAAAGGAGATCTAAAATTTTAACTTATACTCATTGTGTGTTTGTATGCAAATCAACATGATTTAACTGTTTTCTTTATATTTATTTGTACCGTTGTTTATTATTCAATTTTTATGAACTATTAACATCAATAGCATGCAAAATACTGGAAAATGAAATAAATAAAACAAAATAAAATATTTGTCATTTAGTGCTCTCGCCTTCTGTGTTAGTAACTTTCTTGAAGTTTTGGTACCATTTATAAATTTGTCTATAATATCTTCTTCAAGAACTCTCCAGCAATTTTTTGGGAATAACATTATTTTATGATAAGTTTACTGTCAACCTCCTCCTTTTCTTAAGCAATAATATATAAACTTTATGGTAAGTGAAACAACATACTACATTAGATGACAGCCTTGTAAATTTTTTGAGAGCTTTGTAAGACTCAAATAATATATTAATATACTGTTTAACAGGTTTTATGAGAAAATGTGCTCAGTACTTCTCACATAGTATAGATTTCAACATGATAAATGTAGAGCGGGTTTCTCCTCTCCAGGTTTGTTTACAAGGTTTTTCGTATAACACATAAGATAGGTATTCTGTTACTATACATTTATTCTAATGATAATGGTTCTCTCTACAGATTGAGGAAACAAAGGATGTGAGAAGACAATCCATTGTCCAGACTGCAGATGGGAAGGTAAGGACTGTTTGCAGTATTTGTCAAATAATACTATCCAAAATTTCAATTCCCATTTTATGATTTTATGGATTATTCGGATAGTGTTATAATCATTGTTAAAAAAAAAGTTGCCACCCATTCTATCTCTTTGTGATGTTAAAAGCTTTCTGAATTGAACACTTTTTCTTTACACAGTTATTTGTGAATAACAGTAAGTGTACTTGGCAGCACATAATGAAAATTGTCAGCTGCTGATGACCAAACAAGTCAAAAACTCAGTAATGAGTAAATAGAAATAGAAATGTCGGCAGAATATCATGAACGTGTTTACTGTAGTTTCTTGTAGTTGTATGTAGATAAATTTCTCAGACTTCACAATTCCATGCAATTTTTTTTAATTGGAAGAAATTTCTGCCATTTGACTCTAAATTAGTATTCATTTATTTCACAAAAATCATGATTTCAGCTTTATAGCCATTCTAAGGTGCAAGTTGAAATATCAGAAACTGTCCAACATGCCTAAATGACATACCAGCATCACAAAACATGTAAATAATAATAATAATATAAAACTGAAATAATGATTGTGTGAAATAAATTAACAGTAATTTAGAGTAAAGTGGTGGAAATTCCTTTCAAAAAATTCTACACCATTGTCGTCCCCTAAGAAGGAAAAATCATAAACTTCTGTTGATTGCTCGCTGTGAATACTATGTCTTACTGTACAGTTTCTTACAAGTTTTGGTTACAAGCATTGCTCTTCCATATCAAAAGATTTTCCTGATAGAGAGTACTGCACTAACTTTGAACCAGTAAACTGAAAGATTCTGTACCAAAAAGCAATTTTGTTCACAGGCAAAATGATTTTAATGGTTTTGCAAATTAGTACTGTTGTCATGGGAAATAGGTGCATGACCATCTTATAGAGAAAGTATATCATTTGTACAGAATGTACAAAAATGACAGCATTTGTTTAGGAAAACATTTTTTCACATGGAAATAATTACATTGACTATAAAACCAGAGGGGAGGGGGAGGGGGGGTCATAAACAAAGTTTTTATGCAGAGATAAATTTAACAGCTGATGAGAAGTAAGATGAAGTTATAGTGTCAATCTAGTATTTGTAATGAAAACTTAGTTTAATAAAGGGGATTATGGAAATTGATTCTAATCATTTAATACTAGTCTTGCATTCAGTGTCATGTGTTTGTTCATTTCCAGTTGGGTCATCTTTGTGGTTTTCTTAATATAATGTAAGACTTCACATTCTACATCACATTAAAGGTTTTCTGCTCAAAGATAATCAATAAAGGTTGAATCTTTCTTCCTTAGTCTGCAGCTTCTTTCATGTTCACATAGCCTAATTGCCACAACTTTACCTGACCAATGTATACTTTTTCACACTGCTTGCAAGTGATTTTATATACACATCTCTGTCATTGGTTGCAGTTTGTCTTTACTATTGAATAAAGATTTGGATATTCTGTTGGTATAAAATGCAGGTCTGTAGTTGTGAGACTTTTAACTTTTTTGCAAGGCTGTCTGAAATGTCTCAGTATATGGGATTTTGCACCAGGCTTTGTAACTACTGAGCGATCTCTGTTAGCCAATGTACAGAAGTGGTATCATTTTATTTTTTCATGATACATTATCAATCAGGGCAAGCACCCAACAGGAATTACTGTATAAGTTACTGTGTTTTTTCTGTGAATGCTAAATAAGTGTCTTCTTGAGGCAGAACATAAAATATTGAATTTTCTAATGTTGTGAGTTTAAATTCTGTAGTAGTGTATCTAATTTTCTGGTGGTACTGGTGCACAACCATTGCAGTTAACATAGTAGTAAAATTGAGCTTTCATTGATGGTGAATGTAACCATGTATTTAGTGGGCACTTATTCAGTTCCAAGAAGTGATTTGGTTCTGAATTTAACAAAGTGTACTGGCACTAGCTATAAGATGGGGACAATTTGGAGAATTATAATTTTGAATGTATCAGGATAGATGAAAGAAAATATAAAACATTGTTTTAAAGAAAAATTTTACAATGGAAAATAATCTATGAGATATCAAAATACAACATTATTAACTGTAGTCTGTTGAGATAAAGTGAAGGAGGAGCTAGATGTTATAATTCTGAGACACCTGACAGCAGGAAGTCATGTGAAAATGCAGGAAAAGGAGAAGAAAATATCTAGAATGAAGAGAAGGAGAGGACAGTTTGATAACCCATATCACTATAATTTTAACCTCCTATCACTCTAATTTTATCTGACTGCAACTAGGAAGAGAGGATTTTCCAGTTTTAATTCGATGCCAACATGAGGATTATTGTTGAATACACAGTAGATGTTAGAATTCTTCAGAAGGGAAACAAAGATGTATTAGCATGGAATAGGTACAAACAATGAAGGAATATGAGCTGATGTTAGTACACAGTTTTAAGATCTCAAACTAATATGATACAGACTAATTAAACTCAGTTTTGAGTATTTCACTGAGTGGATGCATTTAAATATGAGTATTCTGTGCTTATTAATCTTCAGTCAGAAGGAGCAAGAAAGTGTAGAATATGCCAAGAAAGGTAAATATCAAAATAGGTAAAGCAGTTTACATAAACTATATGCAAAACATTGAGCAACTAAGGGGAAGATGATGGAAAGCAGTTAATTAGTTGAATGGTTGTTAAAAGAAACAAGGGTTGCTTAGTGTATTCTGTAACATGAGATTGTATGAAAGGTCTGTCTTCAGCCAAACAGTAAGCTGTGCTTCAAATATTATTTCAAGCTTCTCAGTTCTTTGTGTTCATCATTACAATTTATTGTGCCCACCCTGTCTGTGACAATTCTGTTACTGTAGTGTCCAGTTTTATTTATTCTGTATTACAAGTACACACATAACAAATATACAGTTATTCTTTTCACTTTTTAATACACAATATTTTTAAACATACGTGTGTTTCCATATTTTTAGCATTTTGTTTGATTTGAAAATGGTTAATTAATTTTTGATTGACCCATTCTTCAAATGTCAATTGTTGATGTAATTCTCAGTGATTTTTCTACAATTGCTGCATCATTCAAGGAGACATCCAACTCCATTTGTTGAAACTGTAAGTGCATAATGATAGGTTATACTTCATGCATTATGTGCCCAAAAATTCATTTATTTTCATTATTCCTTCTTGTCATAACAGGTAGAAGAGGAAGTTAAAGTTCAGTCCAGAAGATCATCGACAATTGAGAAGAAAGTGACTGAAGAAAAGGTAAATTATAATTCATTCTCTAATATACAAAACTGCAGTTTTACTTTACAGTGTAAGAGATCCAGTGTGAACTCAGGTTTTATTGAATGATGCTTTTCTACACATAGCTGTTCCAGTAAATGACTGCATGACTGCAGTATCATTCATTGTCAGTCTCTTTTTTTGTTTATTGACTCCCTGGACTCTGAATCAACAAATAAGACTTTGTTAAAATATTATGTTTACTTCAGCTCTTGCTAACCTAATGGTCTAGGATCACTGGTGTAAATAACCAGCTATGTAGCCATTACCTAATCTTGTATGTGATAGAAAAGTTCTTTCCCCAATACACGTGTCAATAACAATCCTGAAAGAAGTAGTTTTTATTCATTTTAAGCATTTAATAGTTCTTAGTCTTGATAAGTGGTAACTAACAAACAACAAAAGACAAGTCACACAATCACACTTGGCTGCACTCCATCAGTGAGATGGAGCTTATCCCTTTTCTTCTCACGGCCTCCTTCTGAAAATGATTAAGATCAGTGTACAGATAGTAAGTGTAACATTTTAGCAAATCTAATGTGCATGGCCTGCTGATTGAGTATTTAATCACAACCCTGCATTCTGTTGCTAGGCAGTGCCATCTCATAGTCTTTCAGGTTTCTTGTGACAAAATGGGTATGAAACTCTTTGAAAAGTTGGTATTGAAAGAGCTACTACTATACTATATGACAGTTTTATGAATTTTTCACTCTGTTGAGTATGTGGTGGACTATGTCTCCATTTCTGTTTTAGATGTGATGATGGGATACAGTACAGTAAATGTACTCTGTACAAATTGCACTATTTGCGAATGACTGCCAGCAATTTTTTTTTTTTTTTTCAAGATTGATATTGTGATTGATTATTCTAAGTGAATCAAATCATCGTAGCATACTTGGCTAGTAGTAGCCTATTTTCCTCCAAAATAGAACATGACACTTGTCTGTGAGGATAATGGCGGTTGACCCATCGGAATGTTAGAAATTCTGCAAAGAAGAAATCACAATTCTCAATATTTAAATTTTTCATCTTGATGACTTCAGTTCTTATTAATTCTATATGTCAGCATAATGTAGTCTTATTCAAGCCCTTCTCAGGAATTTATATAAAAATTTATTTCATTTTTTATTGCTGACCATAGTTGATTCAGGTCATGGAAGACAACAAGAAATCTTCTAGTACATAGGTCGAGTAAACAATGTACTTAAAAAGTAATCTGGATGTCTGCCACACTTTCATAGCATTATTGATTCTAATTTTTTAAATTATCACAAAATATTTTATGTAAGAAAAGCTTTATATAATTTCAAGGTTAAGTACTAGTTCATCTTTAGCTAACTACCTACAGTTTGCATAGAAGAATCAGAATTTTAAGTAATTTATAGTTTTTATGAAATTGTATCGTATTAAGAAACTGATGTTGACAGTAGTTATGTGGCTCATAGTAGAAGACATTATGATAAAAATTCAATTTTATGTGACTCTTCTTATTTAGTTCCACATTCAGTTCTAAAACAGAATTGTGATATTACAACATTCTTGGAGAATTGTGAACGTTTTTGCGTTTTTTTAAATATTTTTTGGAATCAATGATTAAGTCATTATGTTCCACTTTAAAATGCCAGAACAGAATAACCAGTAATATTTTGTTTATATCATTTCAAACTGTAAATTAAGCTTATGAGAAATTTGCATGACTAAGCTACATGTGATATGGCAACCAGAGCCCATGTAGCTGTGTATCAGATTGGTACTAATTAGCATATTCTTGTTACGTGTACAATATGACATTAAGAGTTTCTTGATTTTAAACTGTTTAATGTATAGTCTTTTTACTTAATGATTATAACATACTCTTTCTTCACCAGAAAAAAGAAGAGAGAAAATTGTCTGTTGATAAACCAGCTGAACCACCAAAGGTGAGTTAGTAGCTCTTTGTTTCACTGAAATTCATTATTTTTGGTAACTTTTAGATGGATGATTACATCTGTTTTAATGTTGATTTCCTTTCATATACATTATTAACAAGAAAGATCCTCTTGCTAATTTGTTACGAGTAAAATTACCCAAATCAGTTTAGTGATAAAGCTCTTCTGGATAAACAGATTTACAGGTTCAGCACTTGTAAATAGGGACTGTTACCCCAATACAATGAAGAGCCTCTAGAGAAAGTATGAACTGTATTTATGTTAGATCCTGAAATTCGCTCTTGTAATTGGGTAGTTTGTCACTGATACCAATAACTTAAAAAATTAAAACTTTATGTATTCTTATAAGTCATCAGTTTCATGTGACTGTAGTAGTTCATGTTTGGTGAAGCAAGTGTGATGTTCAAAAATTTCTTGTTGTTGTTCATGTCACATGTAAATTATTCACCCCTATAATTACATGTAGATTCGTAGATACGACCCAATGGCATATATTCCTAGTAGTTCTGAGGAAGAGTCTGAAGAAGAGGTGGATGATGGTTTAAGCAAGGAAGAGGAATCATTTAATGACATAGCTCCGAAGGTGAGCCTTTGATGCCAGCTCATTTTGTTGGCCACAGTGTAGGCCACAGACTGTTGTGGCATTACTGCAGTATTTCGGCGGCGATTCAGTAGAATTTTTAACTTGGGTGTAATTGCTGTAATGCTTATTGAGATCCCAGTGAATAGGTGGATTTGAGAGCACAATAGCATAAACATTTACATTTTAAAAGGTATCTTCTTCTTGTTAATGGCTTACCTCCTTTAGAATGTGCAGCAGTCACAGGATTCACCTCAAATCCACCATCACAGCAGCCTGCCTGTAGAAATTTGATTACTTGTAGCTAAAAAGTACTTGGCAGTTTTATTTGTGCTGTTTTGCAGTTACGTAGAATTTCTGATAGCTTGAATTTATTTTTATTTTAAAATAACTTCATGATGATACTTTTCCTGCACTGATGTACACCTTTGAAAGTTATCTGGCTTCCTTAAAGGTAATTTTATCTGATGGAACTGTCATGCATACAGTGATATATTTGTACTGACATTTTTATCAGATTTTTGCCACAAAAACACAGTTTTAAATGAAGAAAAAGCTTTGATAGCAGTTAAATTCTAAGAGATACTTGCTGAATTGTAAGCACTGCCTGGAAATAGCAGTATAATGAAGAATAGTTATGTCCACTTTTTCAGTTTGTTGATGGATTAGAAACTATAAGTATTAATCACTAGTAACAGTAGCTAAACAATCTTCTCATTACTGTACTCATAAAGACTGTTCACTTGAGAACAGTAACGGTAGAAAGTAAGGGCTAAATTTATAAGGATTTAGGATATGGGGTCCTTTTTTAAATGAGAAACTAAGAGTGGAAAAAGAAATATGAGAAAAGATTCCAAAACATAAGAAAGCAACTTGTAGCAGTTAGGTTAGCAGAGGTCTGTTTGATCACAGGTAAGCAGCAGAGCATAAACTAAGGAGAAATAGTAGGTAAATGGAAATTGGTGATAAAAGCAGGCATCTGCTTAGAGCATGGTAGTTAAGAGGTACAAAAGGCTTTGTAGCATAGAAGTGAATGAGGAGCAGAATAAATAAAATATTAATAGAAGTACAATAACAAATACAGTAAAACATGAACTGTTAGGCTATCTTAGCAACATAAGTTCTTACTTCCAAGATTTTTAATGATAATTAGGCTTTATTTACTCATGCCTGTCAGACATAGCTTGTGAGCTGGACTGATTGAGAATTTTATATAGTTCAGCACATTTATTCCTTGGAGTGTAATGGTTAGCCATTAATGTGGTGATCCAATATATGATTCCTGGTTACCACCTCAGATTTTTGTGTGATGGGAATGCCTGAACAGTTTCCACTGAGCATCATTGTGACAGATGAGTAGGTGCTTGGTTTGATAATCAACAGTGCTGACTCTCAAGCCACTGAACTGATATAAAGCCAAAAGACGTGCATCTGCATAAGAGCCACACATAATCTTCTGCTGCAGTGCTTAATATGAAGGTATCATGTTTAAATCCAGGTAATGGGGAAAAAAAATAAAAATTACAAACATGACCAGCATTTGGCCATCAAGGAGAGTCAAGGTTGTTTCATAAAATTCCTGATTACTAGTCTTTGCTTCAATATCCTGATTCAATTCCAAACATTTCCACAATGTCTCATCAAGTGCAGGTATTTGATAATCCTGTTGATGATCCATTCATTGGACTGGAGTATTAAATGTGGCAGCCCTCTTTGTGCCATTTGAAAAAAGTTGGTTAATTTCCTGCATTGGGTTTCACTCCCTCCCTTCTATCATCATCATCTTCATCATTGTCATCATCATCATCATCATCATCAACAACAACAACAACAGCAACAACAATAACAACCACAATATAAACATGACAGTATGATATATAGACACTCACCACAGTTACCTGTATGAGATGGTTACATTTAAGACCCTTGATGTGCAATATACTGAAGTGCCATTAACTGGGAAGACTTACACCAATAATGGTCACACTGAAATATACATTCTTTTCTGTAAACATGATAAAAAAAGGGTGAAACCTAATTATTGTCCATTACATGACTTAACCACAAGGCACATACTATAGGTAAGAAGGGACAAGTGGCATCTAAGTAGTGTTAGATCTTTGATTTTGGACCAAAAAGTGTGAGACTAATTTTTTTGGCTTGGCAAGGTTATCAGTTATGATACTAAGAAAGATGGGACATATTTTAGTAAGTGAAAGGCTAAAAAGAAATGCTTTAGTGAGGGACTGTGTGAACAAGACTGAATATCAGGGCAAGAGGTGTGTTAATGCAGATTGAAGTAGAAGATTGAGAAAATGAAACACAGTGAAGGAAGTGCTAGTGAGTAGTGTAAGGTGGATATGACTTCAAGCTTCCACAGTAAATTCTGAATCGACTACATTTATGAAGTAGATTTAATTTTATAGTTCTGTAATCATTTCAAAATTCTCAGATGTGTTTTAGCTTATAAAGCAAACTGTAACAAATATGAGGATCAAATTTCTGTGTCCCTGATAATATCATAAGTGGTATGTAAGGGACATGGACGCTATATTCACCCACAGAGCCAGTTTGACTTAACTATTCATCTTTTTTCAAACATAAAAAATAACTTCCTCTGTAAAGAAACAAACTATGAAAGGATAATGGAGCAAGTACTGGAATTCTGTGGCAATTCATTTTCTTCAAGTAAGCTGGATTTTCAATCAACTGTGTCACTGACTTCAACATTCTTAAATCGTTTTCTAAAATTCTAAAATAGTGGTAATGGTAGCACTAATTATTATATTACTGCTGACAACTTCAATAACAAAAATAACAAATCAGATTACCTTAGATTTTTTATTTTCATAAAAAAAAATGCCTTAAGAAGCAAACTACTTACTTACATGCTGGGGCACTCATACAAAAAACACTAGGACTGTGTAAATGCTTCTGATTATAGTGTTTGCAATTCTTCAGGCAATGTCTCTGCCTCAGTCTTTGTTGCACCAGTCCATGTTGATATGTCCGGTAGTGTCCAAGCAGAGAAAAACTGGGGACATGGCATGACAGCGCTTCTCATGCTATAGGCATCCAATAGAAATGCAAGTGTAACCATCTGAAATGCATGTGGCACCAATTTATTAAGTAATTAGGAGTGGATGGCTGGGTTAGAAGACAATGTGCTTACACTTCATGCATTATGATTTTGATAAGCTCCAGAGCTAGTATTATTTTGGCAGTATAAAAAGTTACTTTCAGATTAATATATGATCGCTGAATGGGGACTACATGTCTAGGAAAGGAAAATGGAGCATTTGAAGTTCAATAGAATCAGCTGCCAATAATTCTTTGTAGAATATTTTTTTAAAAAGAAAGTAACGTTAAGAATGAAACTGCAAGAAAGCCTTTTTCCTGCTCAGGTTCTCTGTCTAATTTATGAGCATTTGGGTTATTTAATCTATCATAAAGAATTAAAAATTGTATAATTGTGAGAAAATGGCATAACTAAATTGTTAGATGATATTTCACATACACCGTTCCATCCATTGAATCACAGTGTTTCCGATGTATCTTGTCATTTAAAATATTTCCTGACAAAACTGAAACACATGTTGATGGAGGCACTAGTGGCTGGAATACATAGAACTGGACATGCCACTCAGTTAAGTGAAGGAAGCTCTTGCAATTATGTTCAGAAAGTTACTAAAATTAACACTACAGATATAGTTAAGCAAGATTGAAGAATAGTAAAAGAATTTGATCTTCCCAGAAAGTCTAACCCTTATACTAAGTCCCAGTGTACGTATACAATTCATCAGGCTCAGCATAAGATAGTGCCTCATATATCCATTTTCCATAAACATCATCCAGTGGTCACAAGATTCTTTTATGAGGAGGTTCAGGAACAGTGTTCTCAATTTCAAAAGGTTCGTAGTAAACATGAAGCTTCATATGCCTCTCTTGTGGATTGATTTCCTTCACACGTCTCACAAATGATGTGAGAGTAAAGATCATTGTGCAATATTATTGATGAGCTTGTACTGTTTGGTACTTACAGTGAGAGAATACATCTTTCCAGGCAAGCCTCAAGAGAGGATGTTGGTATGTGAGCTGCTTGTCAGCTTGAAGTATGGTGATCTCTTTTTGTTATGTCTCAAGGAAAATTATTAAAACTTGCACCAGGATCTAGTTACTGCATTACATTCTATCAAATCTACCCTTCTTATCTAACAGTTCCCCTTTTTCTCATGCCACTGAACTTTTATTGCATTCATCATAACTACCATAGTATTCACCCACCTCTGTAACGGAGTGGTCAGTGTAGATGACTGCCGTGCAGACGACCTGAGTTCGATTCCTGATACTAACAAGGATTTTTCCTCATGAGGCCACTTGAGGAGCTACTTGGCTCCGCCATCTGGAATGTATGCAAAATGGCTGGGAGAGCAATGTTCTGACCACATAATCCCCATACTGCATTGCATGACATCGCAAGGCAGAGGATGACACGGCAGCTGGTAGATATCCCCTGGGCCTTCACAACGTGATGAGGAGCTTGTTTTTTAATCATAGTATTCCAGTGAGTCTCACAGTTTTTTGGGCTACTGTGTAGGGACTGCATAAAACTACTATATTTGAAATACTTTACTAATGCCTGTCTTGTGTTCAAAACCTGTCACACAATCAAGTTTTTGGCATCCTTTCCTGTAATCATAGTCAAATATATGGTGGAGTGTGTACAGGCAATGTGCAAGGTATGATGATTTGCGGAAACCATCCAGTGCATTTGTACAGTTTTTCCCCTCATCTATGATGAAATCATACAATTTCAAAAATTCAACATTAGTACCAGCATCTGCATCCCTAGTAACTAATTATTCTACACTGCAGTTTCCTCTCATAAGTATGATGAACAATGAGGTATTTGTGTGCATATCAGTTCAACTGTCCAGATAATACTTTATGCTAATCTGATTCTGTCTTTTGCAGTGTGTGTCAGTGCCCTGTATACCACTGTTGTGTGGTGGGTTAGTAACTCATTTGCACCAACAGGTCTGAAAGAAGGACTATTTATTGTAACCTTTTCCAGATTTGTTAGCCATTTCATGATAAGCACTTCAAATGGTCACTGAATTTGACATGAGCCCTCTCACTCTTTATTTCACTGTGGATGAAATTGTGGAACTGTATAGGGCACAAGAAGAAGGCAGTTATTTTACAAATTCCAAGATTTTCATCTCTACAAACAATGTATTCATCAAAAACTTTATTAAACATCATATTCCTTTGTACTATTTTACAGTCCACACATTTACATTAGTGTTTGATCTAGAGTTTCACACAAGTTAAAATGCTGAGTAAATGAAGTTGCAAGCGTTTGGCTCACCTCATGAACTGCATTCTACAGATACATTCAGAGACTCGCGAACTAATGGTGGCAATTCATAACAGTGCATGTTGGTGACTTTTGACCAGTCACCTATGAAACACTGAAGAACATCTCATTTTTACACTATAGAATGGTTTTGTGAGTAACTCTACCTAAAACACAACATTTTGCCATGCAGCATGCGAACAACAAAGTTCAGATGCCTATTTCCATTCTGAGGCATTTGTGATAATGGAAGCTGATACTGACAAAAAGGCTATCAGTCCAGAAGGTGCCAAACAGTCAAGACATACAGGTCCACACTTGTAATAGTACTCTAGTGTTGAGCCACCACTGTACACAAAGTTGTATGACCTGTTATTGTTATCTGGAGAAGATGGCAGTCATCTCCTTGCTGAGATCATATTGTATTGTCTAGTATTCCCTCATTACTGCATATCATACTCTTTAATCCACTTGTTTCACACTTGTATCACTGTTGTATAATTCTCTGAATATGATGAAATATCATAATACAACAAACCCGTTTCTGAAAATCAATCACTTGGTATCATTCAAACTGGCTTACATGCTGGTATAGTGCCCTTTAACTTCAGTCATGCTGACACTTGCTTGCATATTTGTTCTTTATTGGATGGCTCTTCATTGACTGAGCTTGGCGTAACTATGATTTTAGGTCACTCAGAAGAGGAAATTACTGGCTTGTATTTGCCATCTCTCTCCAGTCTTAGTATATTATTCCTTGTGCACTGTTAAACACCTCCTCCAAGTCTGTATTTATTCAAGCCATAACTATTGTGTGTTACAGTTTTCACACAAATTGATGTTTCACAGCCCACTTCACTTCATAAAAACTTGAAGAAAAATTTAGCAATTTATTAGAGAATGCCTTAACATTTAAGCCAGACAAACTTCCTGGTGGTGGGTGAAAATATCTAGACAAAGATGGATTCCTGCACATAGCTGGGTGAAGAAGGAACAAAAAGATAAAAGGAAAGCAAAGAAATAAGCATCAAATGAGATTACAACAGTGAAATAAACATTAGAACACCATTGTAGCAATCAGTCCTCAGTTCAGGTAGGAGATTCACTATGGAACTGAAAACATAAAGAAGAAAATACGAACAAACAAGGAAAACAGTAAAAGAAACCAGACAAGTCTTCCTTTTATTTTATTTTATTTTATTTATTTATTTATTTATTTTTGAACTTGGCTCCTCTTTGTCACCTACATTTAGTTTAAACTTAAGAAACAACTTTATAATTATTAGTTGCTTATCAGTCTTCACATATTTTCATTGCAGTTTGTCTTTTGTACCACATTTGAATTGGTGTACTTAGTAATCTGCATTCATTTTTTCAATGAGTAAAAGGCATACATAGTTGATTAATTGGTTGATCTGGAGTGTTGTTGAACATATTGTCCACTAAGTGGTTACACAGGAAAAAGTAATGCTATTCAATTCTATTGAATTGAGATTGGATACCTTAAACTATTTCTGTCTGGCTAGAGAAAGTGAAAACAGTATGTATACACACAGCATGTACTTCCAGTCCATCAGTAACAGCAATATCCAGCCTTACATTTGTGTAGTTTCCTGAAAAAATTTCCAGTACATTTATTATATTTGGGTTATTGAAAAGCATTGTGCAGAGCACATATTGATGGAAACTTCACAATAAATAACTACAGGTATTTAAAATATGGTCACCATCCAATTTAATAATGATTATCAGAAGAAATACCAACAGGTGCAGAACCAATACAAAATGATAAAAATCCTCATTCAGACATTCTAAAATCTGTTTTCCCTTGGTTACCATTAATTAATTTAGATGAGGACCAAGATGGTACCTTCCACAAGTTCTTTTCTGCTTCCTGCTTTTTTTGTTGTGTAATTGAAACAATAGAAGAGTTTAGAGTATAACAGTCTGTCAATAATGAGATCATTAGAGATGGAGTTCTAGTTCAGAATGGCCAAGATATCAACCTTTTCCTTTTCAAAGGCCCCATCCCAGCTTTTGAAATAAGCAGCTTAGAGAAACCATGAAAAACCTAAATGTGAGTAGCTCAACAGGGAGTTGCAACCCAGCACTCTTGAATGTGCTCCCTTCCATGATTTTAGTCTGTGTCTAATTATATTATTACAAATGAAAACTTGGACAGAACAGGCAATAATGCAAAAACAATATAAAAAGGAATATGTAAAGTAAGTTTTCCACAAAAATGTTCTCATTTTTTTGCAAGCAACATCCATACTGCTTTGTGTATTGTGTAGTGGAAGGCTGATCTGAGAATGTATCTGTGAATTTGAAGTGGTTAATCTTATCCCATATTTTGTAGATTCCTGTCCACGCCAACATTTTTTATATTGTTATTTGATTTGAAAATTTATCCAACAAAAGCATAAAGTTACAAATAGTTGCATTTGCAAATAATCCAGGTCAGTGCATGTGAATTATTGAACAAACAGCAAGTTTCTCTGAAAATAGAAAGTTGGTAATATTGCACCACTGTCACTAGGATACCTTATTGTGTTTCACAAAATTGACAGACTTATGATATAATGAATATACTAAGAGTAAGACTATGTAATCAGTTTCCTAATTATTCTAATTCATGAAATAGTCACCCCCAACAGATACACAGAACAGAAATATTAAATGCAATCTTATGTAGTTAAGTAGACTGCTGGCCTATTTAGTTTTTCATTTCTTTAACTATGATGATTAGAATCTTTGCTTGGAGTTAATTTTGTTTGTAGATTTAGTCTGAAGCTTTGAGTATATTGTTGTAGACACAGATGTTATATTATTGTAGCATTATATCTTTATTTTTCATTTTCTATTTATTTTTGAGCTTGTACTTGGTTTTATTGAGAGCCTGTTTGAAAGGAGACTGTGTACTATTTGCAGTCAGTCACACAAAAGTATCTTATGTTGGCTTTAATTTATTCACTGTGATAATGTAGTTGTGTGGGTCTGTATTTGAATAAACATTTGGAGAAACTATTTTCTGAACAGCTACCTTTTCTTCTCATCAGTAAGAGTGTGACTCGTTTCAGAACATGCAGTACTTAATGATGTGTGTTTTGTAACATAACAGTTATTCTGAAACCAGTTATGTTCTATTGGATGATATAAAGGTAACAATTTGAAAAATAGTTTTGCTATGTGTCCAAATACCTTATTTTAAACAGATATTGTGTATCCTATTGATAATGCCTTGCATTTCTATTCACACAAAATGATTAGGCATTTTTCAGTAGCATACTTATTGCTGAATAAAATGCTGAACAACTACCTTTCTTCCCCATCAGTAAGAGCATGACTGATTTCAGAACATGCAGTACCTAGTGATATGCATTTTGTAACAGAACACTTCCGAAACCAGTTATGCTCTAATGGATGATACAATAAAAGTAACTGTTTGAATAGTAGTTTTGCTGTATGTCCAGGTATCACATGTTGTGCAGATGCTATGTAACCTGTGGATAAATTTCCATGTAAGTTTTGATAATGCCCTTTACTTTTTTTGTACAAAATTTTTATGCATTTCCCAATAGCCTAATTATTGCAAAATAAAATGAATGTTAGGAAAGCTTAGATGTAAAATATTAGTGTTATAATCATGAAGACTGTTGGCTGACAGCAACAGAAACACCTTAAAACTGATTTCATAAGGCCACTTTTTCTTACTTATTGGCATTAGCATGACAGCTCTGCCTTGAATGGCCTTAGGTGCTTTTATTGTAGTCGAATAATTGCTAGTCACACCTACTGATATTCATACATTTCTCTTTTTTACATGTTGCAAATGTCTATATCATTTTGTGTTGAATGAATTTAGTGTCCTTAAATGAAAGATTCAGTTTATTCTGTTACAGTATATGCTCTGATAGAAAAGATAGATTCAAAGATTCCTTTATCTATTAATTGGGATAAGTAATGTAACATCCAACAGCCTGGAATATATCTCATGAGGGAGAACAAAATGCCAGTTTGAAAATGTGCAACCTGTTTCTCACATGGTCTTTATTTTAGACATGCTATTTGTTTGCTCTGTACAGGGCAGCTAAATATAGCTTCATGCTGTGTGAGGGCTGTTACATCACAGCATTCCCTCACAGAGCACATGCTTGGACCTACTTAAGTGCACTACCTTCTTCAAGCAAGACAGTGCTTTCTTAAAATCATTTCTATCAAATTAAACATAGTAAAATATTTTGATATTTTATTGTTACAAAAAATACACCATACTTCACTCACAGTACAGTATTTATTATTTGACAGGCAGTGAATACCAGCAACAGTAAAGGAGGATTTGCAACGCATAACTTATGTGTCTCACATTTCATATGATCTATGTTACTTTTAGCTCATTATATATTTAAACATATAAATGTAGTCACACTTCTTCTTGTCAAATTCTTTAGTCATGTGCCTCTGTGTGGTTATACTTAGTTCTGCTTTAAAGAAAAGGTAGTTGTGTAAAATATCATTTTAAATTATAGCTGACTGTTGACTGCATGATTTATTCAGAAGCAGGTGTTTAGACTCATATCTGATGTTCAGCTCATGCCCATTCTATTTATACCATCTTAGTTTTGAAACACTTCATACTTCTTTACTCTCACTGTTCCCTCAGCTATTTAATTCTTCTGCCTTGAAAGCAGAGCCAGTTGGCATCCATTGAAAGAGCCTGTTCCCACCATGACTCCGTTGCAATCTCCCATGAGAAGGGAATTGTGTAGAGGGAAACTTATAAATAATCTCCCAGACTGTCAGGCTGATGAGATCTGCCTGCTCAGCTCTGTCTAGGAGCTGGCTGGCACACAACACGATTAGACATGGTTGGAAGTGGTTGAGTGTGCTTGCTATCTCTCGGAAAGTTTGAAGTGGTAATAGGGACAGTGTGTTATACTTGAGATGTGCAGTTGATTGGAATTTAAAACAAAATGGTGAGTAAAATTAAAGAAATCATCAATTCATGAGTGTTGTGATACAGTGCCACATAGTTTCAAGAACTCCCTTCTGTTGCTGGTGGGCAGTGTGATATTGATAGGGAAGTGATGGATATGAAGTAATTACTTTCAGTTAGGACAGCCTGTGTTTGACATAAAATATTTATCTCATTATCAGCCTGTGGACAAGTCTAAACCAGGAATGAAAGTTCCTGAGATTAAAGCTCCTGAGGGTCCCAAGATTGAAGTGATCCGAGAGAAAACACCAACACGAACAGATAGCAGGAAAGGCTCCCTTGCACCAGGATCTGGGCCCCCAAGCCGCCGAGGCTCTCTTATTCCACCAGAAGACCAACAACGAAGGCCAAGTCTCATTATCAGTGATGAGGTAAGTGTCCTTATGTGTCTCTCTGGGATTGTGTGTAGCAACGTTTTTGGTAGTATGCAGGGTAAAATTTGCCAATGCTCTTTGTTGTACCTTTACAGATCATTGCTAGGTACACTATTTCAGAAGCTGTAGTAGCTGTAGAGAACATAAAAATTGTACTGTGATGTCCTCACAAGTAGGATTGGTTTTGAGTGCATGCTGGAGTTGCAGGAACATACAGTTAATGCACATCTAACAAATTAATGCAAGTTCTACTAAATATAGAGTGAAATTAGCTCTACAAAGGAACTCTGATGCTTGAAAAGAGGAGTTAATAGGAAAATAAACTTCTGTTTCACCTCTGCAGAAACACCAATAATGTTCTAGTCTCATTAGTACCATGACAAAGAAAGTTAACAATATACAAACATGAAATAATTTATTACAACTGGAGACCTGTCTCATTTATTTCAAAATCTCAGCTGTGACAGCCCATTAGTACAGATTGTTGACTTGAATAAAAGAAGGTTTCTTAAAATTTTTCAATAGATTCATGGAAGTTTTGATTCGCTTTCACATGCCTATGCATTCATGTCCTGAGATTTATGTTAGCAGCAGGCAGATGGATAAAATATTTTAAACTAGTATTATATATAATTACAGTTATCAAAAAATTAAGAACATAGGTGGAACATCATAACTAGAAGTAAACTTTCTATACATAGATGTTTTTTTTGCAACTATGTACAATTTTATCCAGGAATTGTTATCAGAAACAGGAGAAGTTTGTGGTTTTACACATAAAAAGGAAAAGTAGTAAATATTCTTAAGGTTAAAGTAATTTTTGAACAGCTGTTGTGGAGTTCAGACATTTATGCAACTTTCTGTAGCTTTATATGTTTCCATGAATTCTTACATTTATTTAGTAGCAGTTGTGACCTGTGCTGTTGCATCTCAACCATCTTTTGGATAATTATTTATTGCTCTCGTTACTTTTAAATGATAATTAATGTACATATAGAATTATGATCAGTAATCATAGATGCTTTTAGTGATTGCAATCCAGAGACTGTTAGTCACTGATATTTACTTTGTGTCAGTGTAGTTTACTTAAGTTTCTTTTCTTTTAAATATTGCCAAAATTCTTAGTGTATACTTAACCTTTCATACATATCTAGTACTTAAAACGTGGATAAAATGTAAACTGGAACATAAATAGCTTTTTCATTCATATCCTCATGAAAGACTTATTAAAAATTTTGCTACTTTATTTTATTTCCGCAGTTCATTTCAGTTACTTAAAGTGTCTAATATATACACTTAGTTGCATTTTAAATATCACATAAAAATAAGTTGTCTTCCAAACAATTTAATTCAATTTATCCAACAAATATTTATGATAACAAAGAGCCTCCCATGTTTTTATACAGATTATGAAGCCATAGCAAGCCTTCCCAAACTTTTATGGATGACTGATGGCTTACTGTTCTTACTATTTTGAATTTTTAATATTTATAATTGTCAAATAAATAATGAAAATCCATACATAGGGCATGAAGGGATACAAGTACAAGTACAAAGAGCTTTAGAACCTGTACGAGATTTGTCTATGCTTTTGAGAAGCAACTGTTAAATTTCTGCAATTAAGTAATTGCCTTCTTGTTAAAAGTATGCTGCTTATCACTGTGATTATATCCATGTGATGAGTAGTGACCTGCCTCTCCTACTGTTACATTGATTTTGCTTTGAGGTTTGTGCAATTATTTCCCATAAAGGTGTCCTTTTGTGTGCATACTTCTTAAATTACTAATAATTTTCTTTAAATATAAGATGGTTTTTAAGATTACAGACCTATCTGTTAAATGTATTCCATACACCAGATGTTAAACTGGGTCCTAAGTGTATAATTGTACAAAAATATTCTGATTAATAATAACTGAAATTCAGTTGATAAAAATGGTAAATGTAATAAAAACTTTTAATTTATCTGATAAATGCTATCTGGGATATAAATGTTTCAATAATATTAACGATTGCGTATGGTTTAAGATGTAAAAGTCTTCTTTAGGGGATAAAATTTTATTAGATGTCTTTCACACAATTTTTTTCCTTAGACAAAATTTTATTTGAATTTTGTACACAATCATTGTGAGAACACATTTTTATCTTGATTAACTAGCATTTATTTATAATTGTAGAACTTGTAAACCATTTTAATGACTTCTATGCAAATGGGACATTACAGCCTAATTTAAAAAATCTTATAAAAAAAAAAAAAAAAAAAGAAAAGAAAAGAAAAGATATGAAATTAAGACTGAAATAGTTCTAATTTGCATTCAGAGATTGATTCTGATGATTACAAAACTATTTTTTTATCAAGTTATTTATAGTGTTTCATACATAATTTAGATTGGTTTTGTTATGTTTAATGTATAAATAGTATTAACTCGTAATCTTTTAACTATGTGTAATATGTATTATTTCCATAATTTTTCATTTCATTTCCAGTGACAAGACCAAAAGAAAGATATTTTCTCTATTTTTGTTCTTTTTTATTACATATCTAGTGGCTGAGTAGCTGCACAACAGTTATTAGGTGTATATTTAGAATAAATAAAATGTGTAAGCTTTTAGTTTTCCCAGGAATGGTTTATTTCTTTGTTAGCCTGTAAAAATCAGATTTAAATAAGGAAGTTTTCTTATAATAATTGGAATGTGACCTGACCCACAATCAATTTTCCTCCATTTTGGAGTACCAACAAATAAATGTATAAATAAATGCTGAATAGCTATACCTGTGTTGAATAAACATCAAATGAAGATGCCACTACTTAGTGGTGTGTTTTATGACACATTTAAAGATCAACAAAACATCACAATTCTTTTTCACTTTGATAACCAATGGAACCAACAGAAAAAAAAATGAAATCAATTCTGTATTATCAATTTGTATGTTTCCACTCAGGATGGCTTGCAGAAATAGATACAAATAGATTTATGGCTGCCGCAGGACATGAATAATACACAGTTGAATCCAAAATCGTAGCAGCAGACTAATTAAAATCATAATGTGGGAAGAGATGATCGACTCACCACAGTTTAATTTTATAAAGTAATTAAAGTACTTCATCGTCACTTTTGCTAACAAGGGAACCTCCCCATCGCACCCCCCTCAGATTTAGTTATAATTTGGCACAGTGGATAGGCCGTGAAAAACTGAACACAGATCAATTGAGAAAACAGGAAGAAGTTGTGTACAACTATGAAAAAATAAGCAAAATATACAAACTGAGTAGTCCATGGGCAAGATAGGCAACATCAAGGATGATGTCAGCACAGGAGCGCCGTGGTCCCTTGGTTTCGTGAGCAGCTGCGGAGCGAGAGGTCCTTGGTTCAAGTCTTCTCTCGAGCGAGATGTTTACTTACTTTATTTTTGCAAAGTTATGATCTGTCCGCTCGTTCATTGACGTCTATGTTCACTGTAATACGTTTAGTGTCTGTGTTTTGCGACTGCACCGCAAAACCGTGCGATTAGTAGACGAAAGGACGTGTCTCTACAATGGGAACCGAAAACATTTGATCCAGTAAAACACGTCTGATATATTCTATGCGACACTGGTGACGGCATGTGCATCACATGACAGGAATATGTTGTCGACCCACCTAACTTGTACACTTGGCGAATGAGTAAAAGGATTCTTCTACCTTGCTCGATTTAGGTTTTCTTGTGGATTTGATAATCACTCCCAAAAAAGTGATGAAAACATAAGAGTGTGTTACATAAACTGCAACAAATGAATGCAACAGTTTGACAGTCGCACAGTTTCCTCTGTGCTCTGTCAAAACATGTTTTTAACGTTTTCAAATTTTTCCGTGTGTAGACCGTCAAATCCTGCATATGTCCAAGCAAATCTGAACATGTCGTGGAATTTTGGAGAGCGAAGCTGATTATGTGTGAGTCCATGAACTCTGATAATTGTCTGAAAATAAAAATTTTAACTTTTCATTCAAGGGAAGACTTGAACCAAGGACTTCTCGTTCTGCAGCTGCTCACGCTAACCACGGGACCACGGCGCTCCTGACCTCACATTATCCTTGATGTGGCCTATGAAGCCCATGGACTACTCAGTTTATATTTTGCTTATTTTTTCATAGTTCCACACAACTTCTTCCTGTTTTCTCGATTGATCTGTGTTCATTTTTTCAAGGCCTATCAACTGTGCCAACTTATAACTAAATCTGAGGGGGGTGCGATCGGGAGGTTCCCTTGTAAGATACAGTTATTTTTCCAACCCTTTTATTTGCCTTTAGCTCTTTAAAAATTCATTCAAGTATTGTTTTTGCTGTTGTGATATGAAATCAGATTCAAGAAAAGTTACATTTCAGTCTATAAAGTAACTACTAGTAACCATTGGAATGCACAAACAAACAAGTTATATGGTGTTGTCCCTTAATATGTGAAGAGAGAGAATTCATAATAGCTCTGATACTAATTAATCCCTAATTAACTAATATAAAATAAAATAATGCGTCAGCAGGTAGTCAAGATAATAAAAGACAGATTTGGTTATCATATTTTCACAGTTGGATCCAATGATAGGGAAAAGATTACTAATATGGACAATGTGTAAAAGTAAATTATCTTATTTACTGTAGACAGCCCCCTCATAGAATGAATGAGAAATGTAGAATTAGACAATACTTATAAGTAAATTACTTTCTTTTTCCTCTAATTTTGCCTGTTTGTTTGAATTAGCTCATACTGAAAGGGCTTCAGTCACAATTTTTGAGAAATTGACTTGTTACTGGAATAATATTCCTTGGGACTAACCTAAAATCCTATGATGAAAGGACCTCTCATCCAGTGCTCATAAAGCAGAGTAATTGATACATGCATTGTATTTTTACATGGAGAAAATGTCTCAGTACATCCCTGAGGCCTTTTGTGTGTATACCAGTGGCAACACTGAAGACATATGCCGCACATATTTACGTTCTCTATTTCCACTGTTTCTAGTAGGGAGCTTGACATAAAGTTTAAAGAGAGATTGAGAAATCAATCTTGTGGGAAGAAAATGAGATGAGATTTACATAAGAGATGGGGGACTTGTATATGAATTACAAGGATATTGTAGTCAGGGCTCATTTTCTCTTTTTTTTCTTTTCTTTTCTTTTCTCTTTTTTTTTTTTTTTTTTAAGCTTTCTGGAAATTTTATAAAAAGACTTGCCTGTCAGAAGAAAGTGCTGAAAGAAGTGTCCTCAACACAAAAAGAGACACTTTAACAGCAACAGCTACAGGCACTTTGTTTATGAGTCCAAGTTTCCTGATTGCATTGTTATCCCAATACTACATTGATGATATGATCAAGCTTACTTTCTGTGTGGCTCAAGCAGGATAATCTTTTCCTAGTCTGCTCATTAGTGTAGCATACATGACAGCATGTTTCCCAATAAAATCTGCCAAGCTGAGAGATTCAGTAAAACTGCTTTGTTATATACTATACCAATTTTATGATGAATTTTGTGCATGTCCAGTAAGTGAAATTTACATGACTAGAGTTTTTCCACAAAAACTCAAAAAGGATTACAGTCGATAGGTTCAGCACCTATGAATCTCAAAGACTGTGTTGATATTGGAAGGAGTTACTGATGAAATTATGTTTTTAAAGCTTTGTTTAACTATAGCACAGGAAAATAAACAGCATTGTGATTTCTTTCATACTCATTGCCAGTCTGTATGGTCTACTACTTCTGGAGCTCAGTATTTTTCTGTGTATTCTGGTTGAAATATAGGCAAAAAATACTTAACTGCATCAAAATATTTCATGCCTTGCAGAAAGGGCACCACTATTTTGTGTTTATTTCATCACCCACTCCACAAGGACAGTCTGAAAAGTTTGCAACCTAACAAAGAAATGACATTTTTCTTCAAATGTATCTTTATTTTTCAACATGATCTCCTTGTAAGTCTATACACTTCTTCCAGTGATGCTCCCATCTATTTAACCCATCCAAATAATGATTGATGTCTTTCTTTGCAAATAGTTGTTTATGAATGTGATGGCCTCTTCGTTTCATGAAAATTTCTATCCTCCGACCTAAATTTTTAGCTGAAGGTACAAAAAAAAAGTCACATGGGGCTAGATCTAGTGAGTAAGGAGGGTGGTCAAGCAGTTGAAACTGTAGTTCATGGATTTTTGCCATGGCAGCTGCTGAGGTGTGAGACGGCACAGAGCGAGTAATCGTGGCACCTACCGTGCAGTCAGCTTTCTCATCCTTAAATTTACAATCAATATGTGCAACATGTTCTTTAGATATGCCCATAGCATCTGCTATCTCTCTGACCTTAATCTGGCAATACTATTTGGTGAACATGAGCCATGTTACTGTCAATAGTTCCAGTTTTTGGTCGCCCTGAACATTCATCATAAACCAAACTGGTATGGCCATGTTTAAATTCAGCTGCCCAAAATTTCATGGTGGTAACTGATGGTGCAGAGTCCCCGTAAACAGTGGCCAACTTGTGTTTAAGTTGATTGGAGTATTGCTTTTCAAAAACAAAAATCTAATGGAAGCTCAATAGTTGATTTTTTTTTAATTTTCACAAAAACACGTGCATCTACTCTCTTAAACGACTGTCAAGCAACAACTGTGTGTCCAAAATGATTGAAATTTTAGTGAGTGCCCTTCTAGACATGCACAAAGAATTCCTCAACTTTTGTTGCTACCTTCATGTTGAAGTCAGAAACTTTTCAGACTCTCTTTATAATCTAATGCTTGAATGTCAAGCAATGTTACTGAATAATAATTCTTAAGAGATGTTTAAAGAGTATTAAACTTTTTTGTGTTACCTAAAAGTCACTCAACTGGACTGAGACCCTTTCAGGATGGACTGATTCATTTGTTTCATTCAGTGTTCTAAATGGTTGATCCATCCTCCTCTGCTACATTTTTGACCTGTCACTCCTATATTTTTCAAATTACTACATACATGTGACAGTACTGATAATGTGACCACAGCCAAAGCCAACTGAAAAATACAAGAATGCTTAGTAAACTTTTCATTTAGGTAATGATGTGTTTAATAATGCTGACTCCTTCATATAATGCTGCCATGTTTATTATTTTATACAGATTGCTTGATGGTGACAGCAGAAGCTCATTATCTCTGAAATATGCAATATGTCACTCTTTCAGTGTTCTTGAACATATTAAAGTTTTCAGTCCAATATTCTACTTTATCGTATGTTTATGTTATCTCCTACATGGCATAACTCACCAGAGAAACAATGCAGAATTTGTTATTCTGATTCTTGCAGGTTCTTCGAATTAAGGCATAAGGCACAGCAGTCTGTTTGTCATTTCAGTTGCTATGTCTTTATTTGTTTTTCTACTTTTTCAGGTAAATCTCATTGGAGTAGATCATTTCCATGGAAAAGTTCTTAAAGCAGTACATATATATTTTTGCTGTTGTCATAATTACAGTTGTTTTGTTCTAGGTATTTTGAGTGTTGCTGTAGAGGACTGAAATTTTACCAAAGTTGACATATTTTAAATAACTCTGCTGTTATCATATATGTTTCAGTTATGTCTGTAGATAGAGTGAAACATTCAGAAGACTCATATAAATAGCAGAAATCTTATTCTTACAGTATAGATTCAGTAGATTGCAGCAGGTACACTTCTGGGAACTGAACTGTGAATGTGGGTTGTCGAGTAATGAGAAGCCTTCCTTACTTTTTCAAATGTCTATTTATAATACCAAAATCATTGATAGTAATTAATCCAAGAATCAGCAGATCATGCTTAACTGATATTTTTCAATCGCTGTGAGAGTTTGAAGAAGAAGAGTAATGAAATGAAATAAAATAAAGGTTTTAAGCTTGAAAATCAATCAAATCAGATGTTGTGTAAAATTTAAATTTTCCATTCTCAGAATTCTCATTCCAATATATGAAATAATATATTAGTTCTAACTGTAATGTGCAAAACAGTGAACTATTCTTTATGTATTATTCACTGTTTAATTTCTATCCTTTTTGTAGAGACACATTCCACCAACGTGCTTTGTTTTGTCAAGATAACCAAGAAGTAAGGTTTTCTCATAAACCTCTGTCTGGTCTTCAAATACAAAGAGGCTATGCCCATTGACTTCATTTCTCAATAGAAGCAACTTTATTGTTGCTCTCTGTGGACATTTAATACCAGAGTCAGTCTTCATTAAAATGGTTTAAAGTGATTCCCAGATGAGTGATATGAATGATACCAACGCTTCATGTGGGCAGTGAAATAGATCACTGATTATCAATGTCAATAAAATTTTTTGAGGACACCTAGATACACAGTGGAGAATCATGAATCTACACATTTCTGTGATTATTACTGATAGGTTGTATACTTATTCTGCTGGGAGATGACATTTTACTGAAGTAAAGTTTTACTTTTAGGAAAATAGAAAATTACGCCCTGGTGAAGTCCTTGAGGAGAAAAAGGTGAGAGACAACTATAGTAACCACTGGTCACCTACCTCTGTTCTACAGTGTTTGTTCACCATGTTTTATGTTATCATTGTAGCCCAATATTTTTGCTTCATTGCTTTGTTTCTTCACTTTATTTTAATTCATGTTTCTTTTTTATGTAAATGCATCCCAGCAATTGTTGCAGATTTTATTTCTTCTACAGTATGTTTTTCAGAAATTTATTTGCAAATGGCTACAGGTTTAATTTCATAGCTGAAAACACCAGTTTTCTTTATTTGCATTTGCTTTTGTTTCAGTATCTTTTTGTTTCTACAGGGTTTGCTGCTTCAATTTCTTTATACTGACTGCATTATCTATTATTTACTTTTATTTGTCTGCAAATCCCTTCCCTGAACTGCTGTGTGAGGCTTACAAATCACACTGGGAGCATCCATCCCTCGCTTTCTTGTATTGTTCGTACACTGCTCTCAATTACATTGTTTTTCTACAGGTTGGAAAATTGCGGCCTGGTGAGGTTTTAGATTCAAAGGTGAGACTCCTGTAGAGCTGGCACAAAGCTGACCTCTTCTTTGGTTTCATATCTTCCTGCATTATCGATTATGACTATTTGTAACATATTATCAGTTGGTGAGCTCAATATTCTGAGTGCAATAAAAGAAGTGAAACAAGCAAAAAATAAGTATCTAATAGATATCCATGAAGTGTTATGTAATGAAGAATTCGCTATCTACAACAAAATTGTTGTGACTATCCCATATGTTATTCTTTTTTTTTTTTTCTTTTCCCCACAATGTTACATTACCCTAAATTACACGTTATATTTTTCACTTATATTACTACTTCAGTTAGTAATCAAAAGGTTGATAATTATAGCTCTCAATTGTCACTCTGCATTTTAAAATATAAAATCATTGCAGAATACATCATAAGAAGATATGTGCCACACTACTGAAACTGTGATTAATAACGTGCACATTACATATTCTGATACAGTGTTTTATATAATCATGCATCTCATAGATATGAAATAGAATAACTGCACTTTAAGGAAGTGAAAATTAAGTAGTAAATACAAAACATTCAACACAGCAGTTGACTTCAACTATTGAATTTCCTGTCCTCCTCCTCTCTTCATGTCCCCCCCCCCCCCCCCCCCCCCGCCCTGTTCCTCCAAACCTGCTGACTACCTGCCTTCTGCCTTCATTACATCATGTCTCAAAATGCTAACTGGTTGTGGAATTAAATATCCAGATCATTTTTATACTCCAGTTATCAATGTCTATTTACCTGTTGGATCTATTTTCATTTACTAAGGAGAAATTTTTTCATTGTATATTTTCATAAGTAGAATCTTAGCCCTTTCTACTTACAACAAGTTGTTGTTCCCTCATATCGTAAATGTATCATATGTTAACAGTCTTTCCATGCAGGTTATTTGGGCTACATTAATTTTGAGGACTCAAGTATTTAAATTTTTTATAATCAATTGAACCAGGACTTTATTTTCTGTTTCCTGTAAATATCTTGAAGCTTTTATGTTTATAAATGTTCATGATTACTTATTAGGTCAGAATATCTTGCAGACATTATTGAGTGATGTAGTTCATTTCTTGAGTTATTGCTCTCAAACACTGATGCCTGAAAGGAAGCCCTCCCTTTCCCAAGTGTTACATGCATCCCAATATCTGGTGAAATGACTGGAGCAGTTTAGAATACGATGCATCATTACAGCACATTTCATGGATGACATATTAAAGGTGAACAGTTACTGTAACAGTTGCAGGAAATGCCAAAGAGAGTGTAAGATTTTTGCTGTGATCGGTTTGCTTTGTGCTAGAAAAATCTCTGATCCCACCTGCATTGTGGATTCCTTGTGACATTTCTACCATGGACTGAGTGGTGTGTTCATAATATTTGTTTATTTTGTCTTTTATTTATTTGTTTATTTTTATTATTCATTTTATGTTTTTAAGTTTTGTTTTACCTCCAGCCTTTGGTTTCAAAATTTCATTGATTATTATTTTATGATTTCAGTGAGTGATTTATTTTTAACAGCTTGCTTCCTATATGTGTTTTATTTACTTTTGTTTCTTTTGAAATGTTTCTTATTTTTAATTTACAATTATTTTATTTACTTCTTCTTTTCATTCCTTTTCTTTTGTTTCCATTTTTGAACATAACAGAGGAAAGGTTCTCGTCCTGGGGTACTGGAAGAGAAACAGGTTAGATGACTGTGGGTCATAAAGGCTCAATGTGTTATTTTTGTTGATTGATTGTCTAGAGAAAGAAAGATACCATAAGTGTCCAATAAAGTATGGTTCTTGCATCTTCATAGTGGGATAGTAGAAGGGGGACTGGAGCAGATATTTGTGCATTCATTCATTCTCTGTGTTCAACAATTACAGAAGAAATTTCAAAATAAACTAGATAGTATACTATTTAGATAAATACTCATAAATGTGTCTGACCTGTGTTTTAATTTGACAAGTACGTTACATATTATTACTTATTAAACTTTACACTTCATTTCAATGCCATAATTAATGTGTAAATTTGTAAGATCTTTTACACATGCAAAGAAACTTCTACCACAAAACATTAAATATCTCTCTATCTCTATCTCTCTCTCTCTCTCTCTCTCTCTCTCTCTCTATCTATCTCTATCTATCTATCTATCTATCTCTCTCTCTCTTTGACTTAAAAAAGCGACATTCATTTCTCAAAACTTCAGTTTATATTGTGAACAATAGATCTGTTTATGTGTACACTATAGTGGTATACATTATGAGCTGTTACATTTATTTGATTTTGCCAAAGTGTAGATTATAGGAGAGATAGATATGTAATTTATAACTGACAAATCAGTATAAAGACACATATATGTTTCTCTAGCTGTCACAACGTAAGTGTACAGGTGTACAGGTGTGTGTGTGTGTGTGTGTGTGTGTGTGTGTGTGTGTGTGTTTTATTCTTTCTCTAGCTTGTCTAAGTATTTTTCTCAAAGCTAACAGAGTTTTCATTCCGTTTTATGTATGCCTCTTGAAGACTCAACACCTCTGCTATTCAGTGAGTGGTCTTCTTGACTCTTTAGATATTTACATTCTGTTAGAAATTTTCTATATATTTACAACTTACTTTATAAAATCTTGGGCCTATCAGACTTTTGTGTTACACTTCTATTTGGGATGTAACTATCGAGCTCAGTTGAAGTGCTATTAGATATCTAGGGCATTCATCAAAATTTCACAGCTATGCCATTTAATATCATCAAATCATCAGGTTACCTTCCATTCAGAAGGCTGTTGCATGTAGCGACTGTTATATTTACTTGTAAATAATAGATTTCAGCTACTAGTCATCCTTTTTAAATTTTATTGGTAGATCTAGATTTCAGCCAGAAACTAGCCATTCTCAATGCACTATCATTTTTGATCAATGCATGTAATGCCTGTTGGTCAGGGTTCATCCACAGTTCATTCAATGAACTATGGATGAAGCCCAACCAACAGGCATTTCATGCATTGATCAAAAATCATAGTGCATTGAGGATGCCTAGTTTGTTGCTGAAATCTAGATCTGCCAATAAAATTTAAAAAGGACAACTGGTAAACACTACCCACCACCACCACCAACTGGTAGCTGAAATCTATTATTTACAAATCATCAAATCAAATCAATTTAATTTAAAGTAAGCACCAAAATTATTTCCAAAAAAAGTCACTTTTCTCGTAGACTATCTGTAGAAGGCAATTTCTCTCAAAAAATAAATTCATCATTCCTTTTTTATTTCCACACTGAAACAGAAATTGAAGCTGCGTGCAAGATCGTATAAACAAAAAACATTATCTAGGGTGGGCTCAATTTAAGGGGAATAATTGACCAAGTACTGGTTAGATATGTCCCTAGTAGACCAGTCCATGAAGATAGGGGTTGTTTGTGGAGTTATTTCCTCACTGGCCATGTCAGTTGATGCTACATCACAATTTTCATTTGTTGTTTCCAACAATTTATGTAATCAAATCTTAATGAATAGCATGGCCAATTCTTTACACTATAATAAAGAAATATAAGGCTGTAAGTCCTTTATCAGTGTATACTTGTATACATGTCAGATGTGGAATATGTAGGTATCCATACAACATTATGTGCACAAGTTATTAGAGATAACCTGGTCAATGGGTTATCCTTCACAAAGATTAAGTGAACCAGATTGATCATCGCATAAGAAAGAATTATAAAATATTTATGTCAAATACAATGTGTGACAAAGAATAATCTCGTTTCTCAGAAAACTAAATGATATCTGACATGACAAAGGCACACACAAAATAGCATTGGTATCCCATTCTTATATAATAAAAAGGTGCCTCTATAATTGGATCGAAGAGACAATTGTGTAGATACAAGGAGACACTGAAGGCCTTCTGTTGTTGTTAATTTGCCTAGAGTTCCCATTTCCTTTATAATCTGATGTGATTGTGTTCAAACTATATATATATATATATATATATATATATATATATATATATATATATATATATATATATATATATATCCTTGATATACTGTATTTGCACAGTGTGTGGTTTACAGTCTACACTTCCCGATTTACTGACACCACAATTTCCTGAAAATCATACAACGAAAAAGAAATATGCACTAATGATAGTCAGCAAGGCCAATGGTAGATTTAAACTGGCTGTATATCTGTAGCACTGTGGGCTATTGCCCATCCCTATTTTAGCCAATACAGTTGTTGGCCTTACATTCTGGTGAATTCTAGTACACAGTTGTGTGGTTGATAATGCTCTGATGACATATTTTTTTACATTTAATTATGTGAAACATTGTAGCCTCTGATAACAACTTAGAAAATGCTTGGCTTCATTACCTGTATTCAAAGACAATATTTTGCATTATTATTATTAACAATGTGTTTGACTTTTGTAGGAACAGTAGTAGAAAACTCATAATTTAAAGTCTGATATAGGATAACAATTTGGTTAATTATGTAGATATTATTTGGTATCAGTATAGCAAAGTACAAAAAAATTAAAGGTGCAAGAGCCATACTTTGTTCTTAAATTATATCTTTCATAGTATCTTAGACTGTCGATTCTGAAGGTGTTTCTTCGCTCTAACTTGTGTAGGAAGATCATGTTCTTTATATGTTTGTAGAATAGAGCAAGGATTAAAAATGTGTTGCTTTCCAAACTATTAATTAACTCAGTTTATTAATATGTTTCTACTCATTCTTTTTTTAGTCACAAAATTCTCATTTTGTTTGACATTGTTTTATACTTAAAAACTGATTTAATTTCCTTTAATCTCTCAATTTTTTTTATTTGTTGTTAATTTTCACCAGTTTTATTGTGACTAATTTTTTTGTTTATCTAACTTTACAAAGAAATTTCCTGGTGTTTTGAATGTGTTTCTGTGTCTCACATCTTCTGCCATAAACTTTTTGTACCATTAATTTATTATCATTTTGTAACATGAATTTTATCTTAATATACAGCAGTATCTGATGGTCAGAAATTTCTAACTTCAATAAATAATTTATTTTTAAAATTTGCATTTTCATCTTCAGACAAATTTTGAATCATTTAATTTCTTTTGATCACATTTCATTTATTGTCCCACAAAAGAATTACAGAAATGTATTTATTGATTTTTTATTCAAATATTATGAGTCATAATTGATAAGAATGTTCTAAGCATTGTGGCTCTGCTGCTACAGCGTAGAAGACCAAGTGGTGATATGAGACGTCCAAGTGTGGCAGAACTAGGTGAAATGATTGATAAGCCATCAACACCTCTGCGAGCTACAGGAAGTCCAGGACCTCCTGTTATTGTTGACGTGCAGGAGAGCTACTCTGCTGTTGAAGGTATCTGAATTGGTTTACCATGTACAATTGCTTTTTTTTTGTATGCTGTTCCTTCTGTCTTGTATGTGTAACTGAGTAGTCAGTCAAAGAAATAAGTACACACTATAGTCATATCAAATGCTGTAAGCTTGACATGTCACCATTGTTAGAAGCTAACAATAGAGCCTAGACAGTATGTAACTATTGTTGCATAACAGAGTGTTAGTTTCAACACTATTCATCATTTATTTTCTACAAGGCCAATTAAGTAAAAATGTGTTTACGGTAATGTGTGTAAGAACAAAAATGGGCAGTAGTGTTTCACTTGCGTAATTATATGTAGTCTAATTTTGTTTTCCTTTATTGTATATTTTTATCAGTTCTTGGAAATGTACAGTAATTCAGGCAAGGACATAGCCAAAGGGGGGGGGGGGGGTTCTGGACCCCTAACACCTAAATGAAATTACACACAACCTAGTTCCTGTCTAGTGAAAATGAAAGCTATTTTTATTTTCAATCATACAACGAAAAAGAAATATGCACTAATGATAGTCAGCAAGGCCAATGGTAGATTTAAACTGGCTGTATATCTGTAGCACTGTGGGCTATTGCCCATCCCTATTTTAGCCAATACAGTTGTTGGCCTTACTTGAGCTCACTTGTTGAATTTAATGTAAGTGCTGTCATTTATTGTTTTTATGTTGTGTGCTGTTGTGAGAGCTCCTAATTATGGATATGTTTGTAAGAAGAAAGAAGAGAAAAACTGAATTTTATTTGTATGGTAGCTTTATGGTAAGTTAAAAATGTGTACACACTACTATAAGAGCTTATTACCTTTCTATCTATAGCAGCACTGGAGTTGTTATTTGGAGGCTGGCAGAATTTTGGTTGTGCAGTATTTCAGTATTTCACAAGGCAGTGAAGCAGTAAATATATTACAAATAACATCAAGTTAAAATCAGTGCATAATAATACTCGTCGATTTATCTGTGTCACCCAAATGGTAGTGGTTGCATTTCTTTAAAATATTTCCTCAATATTCTATCATTAGCAGCCTAAATGATAGCAGCCTAAATGAAAAAATATCACCCAATCTGCTCATCTAGGTGGTACTCAATTATGAAAAACAGATTTGATACAAAACAATGAGAAGGAGTTTGTGGAGAGTGAGAGGAGTATGTAGTGATGGTACATTCTATAGTTAGTTTCTAAAAGATTTTTTCAGTGGGCTTCTTGAATTTGTCTGAGCCAACTGCACTCTGCATCCCTCCATCCCTCCCCCTTTTTTCAAATATCTATTTACGCTGTTGTAATACTATAATAACTGAAGCCAGCAATTCCATGCACAATTAAGCGTCGCAATATATATGCATTCATGCACTATCAGATGACTAAACATGCACAATTAAAGAAAAAACATGCAATGTCAGAATTCAGTCTTTTGTTGTGGTGCATTTTATTTATTTTTTAAACAATGTATAAAACCAGTTTTTCCAAATAACTGTTGACTTGGGGTGGTTCTGCATGTTGAGCCACTGAGCTAGCAATCTTTGTATTCCAGAGGCGAAGTGGTTTAGGTAAATGCCGGGGTTGGTCCCTTACTACAGGCCACAACCAATTCCTTCCAAATACCTTTCTTTCCTTACAGATTCCGATTCCCTTAAAGATACAGCCCATTTGCTTAAATAAATGAGTCGTATCGAAGGTGACCCAAGCATATTTTTGGAGACATCTGGCACTAAAAGCCATATGATAAGTAAATAATAATCCAAATTCTCCTCATTTAGGCTCATTCATTTGCCTGCCAGGGGATTCTTTAATTCAAAAAATGATCTTTCTTACATTCTAAGAAATGGCAGATTCACACTTAAATGAGGAAATTTTTGAAAGTGTAATGTTGAATAATTCCAAGTCCTTTGCACTTTCACCCCTACAAATTGTTCTAGCTTCTTTGCTGAAGAAAGATATATTTATTCCAATTGCCGTGCAAGTAATAATCATGGCCTCACAAAAAATTTGTGCTCAAACATTCCGGATCACTTTCTAAGTTCAAATCCTGACTGAAAGAAAGGGAGCGTAAAATTACTGGGAGTGAAAAGGAGAATGCAGCATGAATGCTTCTTAATGGTTTGCCAAAAAACACCACTCCTAATTAACAAGATCAATTCTCCACTTGTCAAAAATTCTGAGAGATGGAGTACATGTTCAGTGCCACTTGTAGAAACTCTGTATTAGTAAACTCAAGACATATTATAAACTTTTTATATGTTTTATTTATTCATTATATTCACATTTTTCTTATCACAGTAACTGTGCAGTTTCTACATATATGTAATTATTTCGACTGGCTAAATAAGACATTGCTGTGAACATGGAGTAATGTTTCCATTTGGTTCTTTCAGATCAAACGGGTTATATCACTATTGGTGTTGAAGGAAATCCAGCACCCACCTTCAAATTCTACAAGGTACTTACAGTAATGAGTTACTATTAGTTGCCATTCATATTTAATGTTGATGAATGAAGTATGCTATCTTTAGTCTATACTGCAAATATTCTGAGACATTTTTAATATTTTTTTAGGGAATGACAGAACTCTTGTACATAGAAGGAGGTCGGTTTAAATTTGTAACTGATGGAGAGACTAATTCGATAACTCTCTGTATAAGGAAGGTGAAACCTAATGATGAAGGAAAGTACAAAGTTGTTGTTAGTAATGAACATGGAGAAGATTCAGCAGAAATGCAGTTGTATGTGTCAGGTAAGTCCTGTTTTAAGACTTTTAATAAATGTAACATGAGATAACAATTTTCAGTTGTAACTTATAATCCGTCCATGGAAGGTGCAAACTAAACAATGGAAAAGAAATTAGAACACTTGTGGAAAATAGGTAAGTTTACTTAAAGTAGCAACCGAAGGAGTCAATTGTAGCTCTAAATATTTAGTAGGAAACACAGTTGGTAGAATACAGCCCTTGATAGACACTGATATTATCAAAATATAGACTACATCAGTGCATTCTAAAGCTGGAGTAGAAACAATGAAAACACCTAATGTGAAGGTAGAGGCTACAGTTTACAAGAAAACTACTTGCTAGTAATTCTTCTGTCTGTCCATGATAATATGAAATTGTGATAGTTCTATTAAAATGCACAGATGGAATAATCATAAATAGTGTGCTTTTCACCCGTAAGGATTCTCATATGTTATCCATGTGTGTTAAACTTATTTTCCTGTCATTATAAACTTATTAATCATTGACTACTTCTCACATCCAGTTCTCTCTTTATTGTGTGCTTTGTGTCATTTATATTTTCCTTTCCACTTCTCTGTAGAAATAATTTTTTGCTCATTGCATATATAAATGACTGCACTTTCTGGCTGTCAGTAACATGAACTTGGGGACTCATAATCCTGCCTTCTTATATACTTGTTGTATTTTTGTTTTTGTACTTCCTGACATTTTAATTCACGAGCTGTATTCTTTGTTTGGAAGAACATATTTTGCAACTCTGTAAGCAAAGGCGGTCATTGGATATATGTATATCATAACTAATTTTGGATTTAATAATACTGATCTGAGCTGTAGGAGTTTTCATACTTGACTAAAGAAAATTAATGATTTCTGGGATATATATTTTGGTTCCTCTCAGAAAGATACTGATTTTCAGTCTTTTAGACTTTGAATTAACTAATGTCAAAACCAATATTTTAAAAGCACATTTTTGAGAACCCAACTTTTTCAATGCCAGTAGTCTTGTTTCTTAGCATGTTACATTTCTCCACTGTATTATAGCTTATCTCCCATGACTTGGATGAACTCTTTAACACTGTAACAGAATTTCCCATGTAAGGTATAGATGGGTGTTTCTTGAACTAGTACAGAGATAATGCTGAAACCTTGTTTCTGTTATGTTTATATGTAATGTGCAATAATGAAAGTCAAGCAACAACTTAATCTACAGAATATTTTTGTTTATCTGTCTTTCTAGAAAAGGGATGTGTGTTTCGTTCAATGACCCCTCCAAGAGAAAATTCTTTGTTTCGATTTATTTATTTATGTAATGTTGCAAATGAAAAATCATCAGATGTAAGTGAACATTTATAAGGAGTCAGTTCCTCTGTTTTTGGAGGTAGGAATTGAACAGCTGAATTCAGATGGGGTGGTACTTCTCTTGAGGGTGATATGTACAAAGGGCATAAAAAATGTGATAGAAACACTGAATAGCACACATTGTGGTTTTAGACAATCAGCAGGTGAAGATATGAGAAATACCTGATGCCATAGACATATCAGAAGAAACAATATGGAATTTTATATGTGGAGGATTAACAATGGGAAAAGGTTTGTGCAATAAGCGTAGCATAGGTGTTGGTAACTGATCAAAAATAAATACAGAAATGAGTTTCTGAGCATTCTACAGATTATTTTAAAAGACTCCAACTCATTTTATCAACCCATTTGCTGTTCTGGATAATATATAAGTCCATCACTTCTTGCCAGAAATGAAACAGCAATGAAAGCACTCAATGGGAGGTAGTGGCTGTGCACCAAAAAAAGGCAATGTTGATTTCATCTGCTGGAAAATTTACATCCAGTGTTTTCTTGAATGCAAAATGGATTCTTCTCACTGATTACCTTGCAAAGGATATAAAAGTAATTGGGAAACATGCTAGTCCATATGACCAAGTGGACCAAATAATGCTTTAAAAATCTACTAGATTATAACATAAAAAATCCACCTCTCACCAAGAAAATGCATGTGTCCACAAAGGAGCTTTTGTGATGTGGAAATGGAGATTTGAAGCACAAATTGTTAGAAACATTCTGTCATCAGATTAAGCACCATATGATACCAGCCAGCTTCACATACATAGGAACTCCTGATAGAAAAATGTTTTCACTTATCTTAAACAGTTACAAAAGCCATAAATGGATACTGTATAGCTCTTACATATTGCATTTTGTGGGTGCTATCTACTCTCAGGAGAAATTATTTCCTTTAGTGACAGTCAGAATAACTAAAGTCGTACCACACTAATTAATTTTTATGTGACAGGGATGACACTTTCAACTCTATTTAGAGATCTTATTTTATTTGCAATCAATTTTGGTGTTACATTACACCATCTTCAATACTGGGTTGTACATCACATAGAAGGTACAAAAAGTCAATATCCAATGTGGTGAACCTTCCTTCTCATTATGGAGTTAATTGTAGCAGCACATTGATGACACTGTGCCAGTTAATCTTAGTAGCGTTATTTTTAACACTGTAAAATATCCTGTCTGGTATTCATTACAGATGCCAGTGGAATGGACTTCCGTGCTATGTTAAAGAAGCGTAAATATGCAAAGTGGGGAAAAGACAAAGAAGAACCTGACTGGGGAGATCTAAAGGAAGTAGAAAAGGAAGTACCTAAACTAAAGAAAGTCGAAAAGGTAATGCTCCTGTTTCAAAACAGTGTATTTTATGCATACTCCCTGAACATATAAAATATATATCGATTCCTTAATGTCTGTATCATGTTGATGAAGTTAACTGCTTTAGAGTCTTTGATTTGAAACTACAGAACTTACTAGAAATGATACAATCCATCTGAAATCTTACATTTTTTTTTAAAATAGTTCTGTGTATCACTGTTACCAAACTTGTCTAACTAATAAAATTGGCTTCAAAATATGACTATTAGCAGGGTTTCATACAATTACACAGATGATTTTATTTTTACAGTAAACATTGTCTACAAAAATATTTAACTCAGCCACAGGACTGTGTGTGTGTGTGTGTGTGTGTGTGTGTGTGTGTGTGTGTGTGTGTGTGTTGGTGTGCGCGTGCACATGCACATGTATGTATACATATATGTGCAAGCACACATACTGATGATCATGATATAATTTTATTTGCCTCTTCTTCTCAATAGTAAGTAATCTTGGTAAAATTTCAGATTCTTCTTTGGATTCTACATTCACAGTACAAATATATTACTTGTCAGTTGATGTGAGTGGTTGATTCCAGACTGATGAAGGGCAGACAGGGGAGACAGGTTGGTTTGAAGATGAGGAATCTGGGTGCATTGTAATCAAAGTGGATGGCCAAGAAGTGGCCAGAGTACCAGCTGCTAAGAAAGGCGTTTCATATTGGAGCTGGTTGAAGGTAGCTGATAATGGCTTAAAAGAGTTAATTGAACAGTACCTTTTCTTGTCACCTTCCCCTCACTTTATCTATTATTCAATGCAGTTTTATTTCTCAGATTACCTTGTCCATTTGATTTGTAGCAAGAAAGAAATAAAGAAAGAAAAATTGTAAATAGCAAGTAAGGATGAGTCTCCAGCACTTGCTCAACAACTGATACTGGTGATAGATATACTCACTCAGTGACAGCAATCACAATTATGCATATGTTGGAGCCCATCATCAAAATTATGCACTCCTAAATTGTCGTACTATCATGAATATCATGTCATATAAAGTGCTGCACCTTTTTATGCATTTAGCAGAATATCTTAAAAATTTCAGTTTCTGAAGTGTAGGTTTGGTATTACTTGTGTATAGTTGCTGATCTGGGAAGCTTTTACTCTTCAGGGATATCATTCTTGACAGATGTGTGCATATTCTTGAACTAAGTTTTTCATGAAACTGATTGTGTAGTTGGTCATCATAACTGCTTCACTGAATTACATATTTTCCTGGAGCACATGCCAGCCTCTAAATATTATTTTTAGACATGTCATTGTGACTCACTCTGTTCAAGGAAAAGGAACTAAGGATGAGATACTAGTGCTGATTATCAAATACTTATTGTACTGTTGTGTTGTTTCTCTATTCAGACTGTATGCTTCAGTAACAATTTCAAGAAACATGTACTTTCCATTGTTAGCCATTCATATTTGAGTGCAATTTCTATTTTTAGAATAATAATGTCAATGAAGATTTTCTATTAGTCTCTGTGAACAGAAATAATGTGTTACTAATCAGAGTCTGCAGGCATAATTAAATTATATTTACTTCCACTTATAAAGGACATCCCTTAAAGTACATTTTTCTCAAGATGTCTGCAGATGATTTGAATGTTTTAAAATTTGTGTGCACTGAGTAGGTGTTAGCAATATAATGTGAGAAAAAGTTTTATGGTCAAACACTCACATCTACAGACACAGTGCCCAATGTATTCATCTGTAATACAATGAAAGTTATGACACTGACACTATGACACTGATTAGTGTAATGCTGATTGACAATATATTTTTTGCTTTGTATTCTGTTAAAACTTAAGACAGTTTTAAAATTAATGTTAGAAGACTTATAAGTCAGGGTTTCAACTCATATTAACGTTGTTGATATTATTATGGATATAGAATGAGAATCCGTATACAAAAGTTTGTAAATGCGTGTATGTGTGTGTGTGTGTGTGTGTGTGTGTGTGTGTGTGTGTGTGTGTGGAGTGAATTCAAATGTGCATCTAGTTAATCTGCAGATAATTACTAAATGTAGTGCAAACAATAAAATAATGTGATTTTGTTTCTATGTTTAATTGTTACTGTTGCAACAAATGTTTGAAATTAATTTAGTAAGATTAATAATTTTTTTTTTTTAGTTTCAGTTTTCAGCGATGAGACTGTTTGACCCAAAACAAGCTGTGAATTTACATTTATTGTGCCTCTAATTAAGTTGTACAAGAGTGTTATTCAGTTTCACTGTGGTATTGTCTTCAAGCCAATGTTCTTTTTCAAACTGATATGAATACAATTAGTATTACATTATTACTAGTACTGTGCCCCTTCAGTCTCTCTGTCGCTTTTTTCTTCTTCTCTGTGTGAGCAGCTGAAAATTTTATTATTATATTGTCTAGGATGAGGACTTAACTCAGTTGGTACGAGCTGGCAGGCGGCTGTCACTAGCTGAGCTAATTCCCGACTGGCCTACACTCCATTCCGTTGCTGTAAGAAGGGCAGAGGTCTGACGTTAAATCAGCCAAATATTTCTCTTATATTTTTGTTCTTCATTCCAGCTCTTTCTTTTTCTATGGGCGATGCTTCTTCGTATTGTATGGCTTTCTCTATTTTGCTAAGTAATTTTTCATTGTCTTCACTGTTAACATTCTGAAAATGATACTCTTCAGTTGTCATCATCTCTAATGTAAACAAAAATTTGTTGACTGTTTTCTAACCATTATTTTAAATATATGTATATTGCTGGAGGCTCATCTTTATTACTATGCTTCATATCATGATTGCTCTGGGAAATAATGAAATGAGATTAAAATGCATTGATCCATCATAATATATCCTTATTTTCCTACCCAGTCCATTACTAAGATTTATAATTGAACCTAATATAAAATTGTAACAAAATGATTAATTAATTGTAAAATTGTTGAAAGACATTTAAATTCAATCAATAATTTGAGTGGCAAAAAGATTTATATTCAGCATGTTATGCCAAATAAAAACCAGTTTTTAATAACAGCTTTCTTTAATGTCTATATAAATTTGCATGCTTGCAGTCTGTTCATAATGAGAACCACAAACTAATAGTGCAATAGAGCAAAATAAAGAGACTGATAGTATCTCTATAATATTTGATGATATCAGAATATCAACAGAATTTTGGGTGCAAACTCAGAATGATAATTTTCACCCAACTAAACATTAAAATTACAAAACTCAATGTGGATGTAATCGGCTCACATAATGATGAAAATGGCATTTCTGGCATAAAAATTATGTAATGCTGTATATGGTAGTAACACAAATATTGAAGCTGACAGCCCTTTTCTTTTTTATTTACTTTTCTCATTTTCCTCAGCTTTTAGCTTTTGATTTCTGTTAAACACAACATGGTGTGTAGGTATCCATTCGTAGTGTTTCATTATGAGAAGACTGCACTATAAAACACATATTTAAAAGAAAACAAGCAGAAAACAATAAATTAAACCTACAGAGTGTGAATTACTTTTGCTTATAAATGTGTTTTACAAGAAGTAGTCAGTTTATCAACACTAGCAATGTTTCAGTGTTGATCCCATATAAATTGTGATTGGTTGCTAAAACACTTTTCATCATAATATAATTCTAAAATGTGATGAAAGGCTGCTGTGGACCTCCAATATGATCTGATACAGATTCACTTTATTTATTGTTTGATATTCATACAATAAAGTTGTGTGTGTTGTAGTAAAATATTCACATGCTATATGACATTTGACTGTTTATTAAAACCACTTCAAATTCTTGCACTCAGTTATCATGCACTGTTGTGCATTGAGTTAACAGTATTTTTTAATTCTTGGATCTTTTTATCTGCAGTAGGTCATATTCATATAAACCTCCTCAATACTTTCAACAACAGACCCCAAATTTCATGTGAAGTGAAAAAAAAAATAGCATTGCATTTGTAAATTCACACTCTGCTTGGGTGGTGAGTAAATTAAATCACTTATTTTAAAGAGCAATGAATTAAACGACATTTGTATTTGCACCAAATGCCCTCAGGATGTATTTGACATAAGAAGACGGCCATCTCTTCAAGATCTAATAACAGATTGGCCTAAACTACAATTGGTGGACAAAGAATTACTCAAGGTTCGCATAGCACTTCTCCTTTGTATGTACTTTACATTTAATTCTTATGGCCTAAAAATGTTCTAAATTTATTTTCTAAAATATTACTTTTAACTGTATAATGTAAAACTGTAGGCCATTGCCCCAGTTCCCTATCCTGATACATACATGTCTAAATGAGTTTTATAAGTTACATTGCACCATTTGGAAACAGCAAGAGCAAACTGCTTTTCTAACCTCCAGCAACTTCAGTTTTTCTTCACTTTTCTTTACTTTTCTGCTTATTTAACAGATTTTCTTTATTGGTTCTTAGCTTTTTAGATATTAAGTATTTCCTCTCTTGGCATGAGATAGAAAAATACTAAACTAAATAACTTCATTCAGTAATAGAGGATATAATACATTTTACGGAGATTCATTTCTGGTGTATCATTCCTCATTAAGTCTTCATGTAGATTTGAGAAAAATTGTTGATTATCCAGTGCTGTCAAGAGTGTTGTTATTGTTTTCCTTACACTTCAGTCCACTGCCATCAATCATCAGTTAAATACATCATTGTGCCATGGAGGTTGTCTGTTATTATAAATGTTTCATTCGCCACTTTTGGCCCATATTCACCCCATGCTCATTATCAAGTGTTATATATATGCTAATAGATGAGTCTCCGTGCAGTCATAAATAAAACAAATGCCAAGACATGTCCAAGTGCATTGTTTACTGGTACCCAGTATTTAACAAATCACTGACCAGTAAAAAGAAAAAAAGAATTTTATGGCATATTCTGGGACACCCCAAGGTGTAGATTCAGCTGCTTAATTGGTGACAGTTTTCTTCCTCCATACACAATAGCCCATTTTCTAAAGATGTGTGGGAGTTAGATTTTCAATGTATCTGTTGAGTGTGAGTGATTGTAATAAATGTGCCTATAGTATGGTGTCCTGTTTGTGGTGCATGATGATGAGAAATGGGAGAGGGTGAAACCCAGTGCTTGTGCATAGTCCACTCCTCTCAAATAGCACCAAGCGTATGTTCCCATCTGATGGATGGATCACCATCAGCAGACAATTACTGGTGATAAAAGTTTCTTTCACCACCAAGATTCAAACTGGCTCCCTCCGACTCAAGTGCCATTATAAAGACAAGTGTTAGGTATCTTGGCTACAGAGGTACGTACAGATTAGTATGAAGGCAAGTATGGACATACTAATCTGTGATGGATTATTTACAGGTTTCATGATGCATTTGGACATGCCTCTGCATTTTCTTTTTTATTTGTGGCTTTATGAATGATGTTCTACTAGCTTATATATGATCATAGGCACATGACACATGACAGTGACCATGTGATTGAAACTAGCCAGGAGTGAAAAGTAAAACTTTGATTCAAATAACAGGCAGTCTCAGCAGAATCATGGTATCTTTTAATTGATGCTTTTATTGTTGAGCAAGTGGATGTCTGTTGTAAGTTTAATGTCATGTCTTGTGGTATGTCATTGCTTTTTGAAAGATCTATTGGGTAATGGCCTTGTTATAGAATTTCATTCTCCATATACCTCAAAGGAAACAAGTCAGGTATTGGAATAGTACTTTGTGTATTTGTCAAAAAATGTATGGTGCGAAATTAAGACAATGATTGCCATTGTTTCTCAGAAGGAAAAAAGCAAATGTGTCAAACATTTTTTTCTGTAATTAATAATCATTTATAGTTATGAAATACATGCAGAATTATGTATTTAAGTACCAGGTGCTCATAGCAAATGAATTTGATGGAATTGTTTATGTAATAATAGAATCAAACCATCATGCACTATTGTGCTTATTTTTCCCTTTTTATTATAGATATACACCCTACTTCCTCATGACTGCTGATAATTTAAACACAGAATTATTATTTATTCATATTTGATTCAGATCAGGGCACATTGTTAAATGAAGTGATTCGTGTTCAAACTATGGCTGGCTACAAACATAATTGGTAACTATTCAGTATATGGTGCAGTTTACTTTGTATCAATATTTCTGTCCCATTCCATTCATTTATGGAGCGATTGTCTTTACATCTCAACATATATTATAATTTCTTGTATCTTATGCCCATGATCACTGTATGAGATATATGATTGTGACAGTAGAATTATTCCACAATTTTCCGTGAATACCAGTTCTCTAAATTATCCAAACAGGGTTTCATGAGTATACCAATATCTTTTGTCCAAAGATTCCCATGTAACCGCCCGAAATATGTATGCTATACTTTCATATTGACCATAGTGACCTGTTAAGATCCTGACATAATGCCTCTAAACTCGTTTGATGGCTTGTGTCATGCTTATTTGATAAGGACACCAGTTTCTCCAGAAGTACTTTGGAATTGGTCTGAATAGCATGTTGTATGCTGTCTGTTTTACATGTGGACCACATTTTCTTAGAAGCCTTGCAACAAAGCTCATGTATGTTATTCACATTCCTGTTTACTAGTTTATCATGTTCATCATGTTTCACGTCACTGAACAATCAGAGTGGCTACTATATTCAAGATATTATGTGAAAAAAAGAGCTGTTTTTCATAAGAGTGATTTTTGTGATCCTGTGATACTTCCTTCACAGCAGCTACTTTTCCTCCAAGATTATCATGATGTTTGAAATCAGAGTATACTCTATGATTCTGCAACAGGGATATTGGTCTGCAAGTCTGTGTACCCTACCATTTACCATTTAAATTAACAACATTAATCTGCTTTATTTTCAAATTACAGGGGACTGTTTGGTGCACAAGTGATTCTGGATGAATATGAGCTAGGAAAGAAGCTAATTGTATAATTATTCAATGTATAATCTAATAGGAATTCTGTGACTGCCTTGTGTGGTATTTACCTTCCCAGCTAACATTCCCATGTCTCAATAAACAATCGTGATGATTTGGCACATCGTAAAGGGGGCAAAATAGTGCAATTTCTATTTTTTTCTTTGTGCCCAATTTCACTTTTGAGGAGTAAAACATGCCTCTGAAGATAATTTGGCTTTGTTAGTTTAGAGGGAATATCTTCGAAATGATGATGTAAAAAATGTTTTTCACGTCAAAGTAGATATTTAATTAATGTTCTTGAAACCTGTATAAACAACTTTTGTAATACTTCACATTTTTGAAAAGTACCCCAACACCATTAATTAATTTTGAAAAATGAATACTTTTGTTACAACATAAATTAAAGAAGCTTTTAAGCCACATACATCCCTGTGTAATAAAGCTGGTTTGTAAAATACCATTCTTGGAAAGTAAGCTATAAACATTGTGCTGTTGAAGTATTTTCAACATACCTAATTAAAATAGCTAAACATTCATTACTACTGTAATTATTAATTTTACTTATGTTTGTTTTATGTTGTAAATGATTATTTTACATTTTTTTAAATTTTTTTTAGTTAACCATTTCACATATATGTATTTGGTTACCTGAAAATTACAGCAACTCATTATTATGATAGAAAATAATTACAGTAATGATAATCTGGAAGGAAATGCTGAAAACACTGTGTTTTGTTACACCATGCATATAAAATGAACAAAATTTCTTCACATAATATACACAACAGAGAACACAATATAAAACAAAATTCAGCAGGATTTCAAATTATCATGGGTGATCCTTTAAATATCCTGCTTTGTGTAAAGTGTCTTTCAGTACATTGGTAAGCATTAGCAAAGAGAAGTGATTATGTACTAGTGATTGCAGCTTGATTGCGTTGCTTCTCAAGTGGACATTGACATCATAATCATTCAAGAGAACTGGATCTGAAAATTTTCTCACAAAGTTCTCCCAACATCGAGAGCCATATACATCCCACAGCTGTACCTGTGCCATTGAGCCCTTTGAGATCATCAGATGAACAAGTTCCTTATCCTGAGGAATGATGCTTTATGCTTTAAACAGTTCTTTCACATCAACCACTACAAGAATGTAACAATAATACAGACATTTCTCCCTTGCTGGGAAAGAAACATCTTTAAAATATCTTTTAACCTGGTCAGATGTTTATCTACCAGATTTTGATAATGTCACAAGTACATTCTGGATTTCAAAAAGAGCTCCTTAAAGTCTTGGTCCAAACTCACCATTAGTTTCCTTTACAACTATGAAAAGGTGGGTGGTAGGTGTGCACAAAACTGTTTCAAACATTTTACCTGAGGACAAGAGACTTCTCATGATCCCAAAGGGCATGACGCAGATACAGCTGTGGAATGTATACAGCTTTCGATGTTGGAAGAACTCTGTGAGAAAATTTTCAGATCTAGTTCTGTTGAATGATTATGATGTCAATCTCCACTTGAGAAACAATACAATCAAGCTGCAATCACTAGTACATAATCAGTTTCCCTTTCCAAAGCTTAACAATGTACTGAAACATGCCTGATACAAATTAGGATATTCTGTGACAGTTTGTAATCCTGCTGAATTTTGTTTTATATTGGCTTCTTTGTCAAGTATTTTACATGGAGAAATTTCATTCATTTTATGCACTTGGTGTAAAAAAACACTATATTTTAAGCAGTTACTTACCGATTATCATTACTGCAATTATTTTCTATCTCAGTAATTAGTTACTTATTATTTTCAAATCACATAATACGCAAATGTGACATGGTTTTTAAAAAAGAATGTAAAAAATAAAATAACAATTTAAAACATAAAACAAATAAGTGAAATAAATAATTAGAATAGTAATGAATGTTTAGCTACTTAAATTAGGTATGTTGAAAACTCTCCAACAGTGCATTGTGTACAGCTTATTCTCCAAAAATGCTGTTTCAGAAACAACCTGTATTACACAGGAGATATGTGGCTTGAAAGCTTGTTTAATTTTATTGTAACAGAAGTTTTCATTTTTCAAAAGTAATTAATGGTGGTGGGGTGTTTTGCAAAATTTCAAATGATTAAATATGTTGATTATACAGTTTTCAAGAATATTAATTACATGTCATCTTATATATGGAAAACACATTTTTTATATACTATCATTTTGAAATGTTCCCACTAAACCAATAATGTCAAATTACCTCCCAGGCCATGTTTTACACCTTAAAAGTGAAATTAAGCACCAGAAAAAAAATGTATTACACTATTTTGCCCCTTCTACACGCCTACCAAGTTGCATCAAGACTGTTTATTGACACTTGGGAAAGTTGCCTTGTTGGAGTAGTGTTCATTGTTTGTCAGCAGTGGCCAGGTAGTTAGTTGGATTTTATGGTGTAAATCCATTTCTTAATTTCCAAGTTTAGTTATTTTTGAGGAAGCAATGATTTACAGCTTGTAAAAATTGTTGAAAAATCATGGATGTGCACAACTGTATTAATCAATTTACAACACAGTGAGGTTTGATTATAAACAGACCATCTTCAGGTGTATTGTGACACCACAGTCAGATATGTTACAAACTGTAATCACTATCAAAGTTTGTGTTACAAACCAACACTTCAGTTCAACTATAAGTCAGGAACACATATAATGTGCAGTAAATCTGTGGTGATTTAAAATGTCTGAAAGATTTAAACTTGAAAGAAAACACAAACTGTAGGCAGAACAAAAGATAAGATGATAAAAAAGGAAGGGAATATCTAAATTAATGTTATACCAGTAAAGAAAAAGAGTGTTAAATTGTGGAGGCATTTGCCCACAGCGTAATTTTTTAAGTATTTAGTAAAGTGACCATGTCGCGTAAGCAGGAATAAAAGAAATGCTGTCTAGTGCACCACCAATTTGGTGGCTGTTTGTGGAACTTTGTTGAGAAATATCCAATGAATTCTACTGGGTGTTCCAAAATGATCTTTGCAGTTTTGATTCCAGAAATGGGGATAGGTAGAAAGTTATGGTTCATGGCATAACGTTCACACACACACATAGAGTTTTATCAGCAGTTTCACAGAGTTGATTATGTACTCCATCTGTAACATGCAGGCTATGTAAGTGATATTCCAGTTCCTCTCATGTTTGGCCTAGCATGTCCTCTTTGACATGTGCAATTGCTGCACTACTGTGAGCTCACAGCTCCTGCAGGTCCTTCCCAGGGTGCAGTAGAAAGCACCCTTCACCAACATTCTAACAGGGTTACTGCTGGTGACCTTGGGGACCAGGGATTGGGTCCTTCTCCGCCAGTCCAGTGACCTGAAATTATGTCATCCAAGTCTTCCTAATGGCCAAGGACTAGTGAGGAGTGGTACTTTCTTGCTGCAGTATGAAATCACGTTGCAGTACTTCGACCTGTGGAAATTCAAACTGTTTGAATATGTACAGATAAACAGTCAAGATTACTGAAGCCTTTGCAAAGAAAAACAATACCACCATATGGTCATGAAGAACGTCACACCACATATTTACCTGCAAACTGTCAAAAATATGTATCAGAGACAATAATACCATAGTCTAGGACTGTGGTTCCAGGAGCAAGTTGTGCAAACTTTTTTATAGTATTTATAGTCATGCCAGATTTTGTATGTGAACTCTGAAGAAGCTAACAAATGGTTGCAGCTCTTCAGGCTGTGAGCTTCAGAAACATTGTCATCTGCATTTGCATATGTTACCTAGGAGAATTTGCTCAGTCTTTTTGCGCTAAGTATGATATGAAAAAAAAAAAAAAATCAAACTGATACCTAATTTAGAAATTGCTCTTGTATGTGGGTGACCACCTCTGTAACTGAGTGGTCAGAGCAGCTGCCACACAGTTTCTGATACTGACAGAGATTTTTCCATGATGAGAGGAATGGTACAGGGTGCAGTCAGCCTCATGAGGCTGACTGAGAAGCTATTTAGCTGATTAGTAGTGATTACAATGTCAATAAAGCCAACAGTGACCAGGAGAGCAGTGTTCTGACCTCATGCCCCTCCTTACTGCATCCAGTGACACCATTGGCAGAAGAAGACACAGCTGATAGTGAGGCCTGATAGTCCCTTCAGGGGCCAGAACATGAAACTTCACCAGCCTTACCTGGTATGTGGATGTTGTTTCGTGGATTATGCTTTTCACATACAGATCAAAAAGTATAGGTACATGCACACAACCTTGTTTAAAGCTTTTTGCAGTTGGAAACTTCTCCAAAAGGTCACTATGATACAGAATATTGTGGATCTATTGAATTAGTTTTAGAAAATATCCAAAGCTGTCAAGATGCCTTTAAATCAGCTGTATAGTATCTTTACTGTTGGTATAAAACGTCCTGTTTGCATCATGTAACACTAATAATATGGGTTTTAGTTGTTCTTCACATTTCTCTTGCTGCTGTGTAACACACATCATGTCACTGCCACCATTGGAGAAGTGAAATACCGATTTAGATTTAGGAAGTATTACCTCCAGCACAGGATGAGGCTTGTTCAGCAGAATTGGAGTACAGATTTTTCATATGAAGAAATACTGAGATATTGTACAAAAATTGTCACAAAAGCTGTGTTAATTTTACAGATGCTGTGTGCGATGGTAACTGATAAATTAGATAGGTATACATGGCATGATCACAAAAAAAGAACTGTTACTTAAGCAAACTGTTCAGGGGTTTTTGGTCAGTAAGGATTCTGCAAAATGTATAGATACATGTACGAGATTTATTACACTGAGTAGTACATGTAGTAGGCAGCTGGCAGAAAACAAAAGCTTTATGGCTGCATATCCAGAGACACTAATTCTTTCTTTACTGTACTGCAGTGATACTCCATATACTGACAACATGCCTATTAATTTTTTGCACTAAAATTTCCATCTCATCTTCATAAAATACATTGCCTGCCAAAAAGAGTAAAGCACCCAAAAAATATAGTCTGATGTCAAAGTAACTACATAGGCACACACACAATCGCCAGGTATGTAAATGATTTAAGAGTTCCAGTTCTCTGTGATGGGCAGAATGGCAACAAGAGTGCATTATTGTTGACATGTTTAGTTTCATTGCCAAAAAAATGGTTCAAATGGCTCTGAGCACTATGGGACTTAACATCTATGGTCATCAGTCCCCTAGAACTTAGAACTACTTAAACCTAACTAACCTAAGGACAGCACACAACACCCAGTCATCACGAGGCAGAGAAAATCCCTGACCCCGCCGGGAATTGAACCCGGGCGTGGGAAGCGAGAACGCTACCGCACGAGTTTTATTGCCAGGCCTGGTAGGGTATATACTGAGCATAAAGAGAATCAGCTGTTGAAATGTTGAGTAATCGCTGTGAAGGACATGGATATGTCATGTATTCTTGTGAGACAGCATTATCAACACCTGAAAGTGTATTAAAGGGACTTAATTGTAAGTCTTCATTTGGCCAGCTGGTCAAATTGTGCAGTATGCAAATTTGTGGGGCATTCATATGTGGAAGTGGCCCACTATTGAACTGCATGAAAATGTGAGGGCAGGCATACTCATTGTTAAGGTTCCAGTCAACCATGTCTGACCACCACAGGGAAAGAGTGCTGTATTGTTCACCAAGCACAGTGTTACCACTTCACATCTGTGGTTACCATCCAAGAAGAAGTAACAGAATCCCTGCAATGTTCTTCATGATTCTGCACCATTAGTTGAAGAATAGTAGCAGCCATACTAAGCAGTTATGGTCCTAAGTGTTTGTTGCTGCTAACACCGCAAGGCAAATGGCTGCTTTTGGAGTGGTGCTGTCACCAGGACTACTGTTGAATGGCATTGCATTACGTTATTGGTGAATCATAGTTCTGCACTTCCTCAGATGAACATTGTCAGCCAGTACAGTGGTAAACTGTGGAGAGATTCCATTCTTCCAGTATTTTGGAGAGGCACAGTGATGTTACTCCTGTCAACATTATGTGGGGAGCCATGAGGTATGACTTCAAGTCACAGCTGCAAATGATTGAGGGAACTCAGATGGCACAATGATATGTCACGGACATCCTGCATCCTCATGTTACCTCTCACTCGACAGTATTGTGGTGCCATTTTTCAACAGAACAATGCTCATTCAAATGTGGCACATGCTTTATGAATTGGCTGCATAATGTTGAGCTCCTCCCGTGGCCAGCAAGATCTCCAGGTCTCTCTCCAATAGAGCTTGTTTGTCAACTCCATCCCAGTGGCAGTATCCATGATACCAAGGATCAGTTACAACATCTGTGGGCCCACTTGCCTCAGGAGATGATACAACAGCTTTATGGTATCCTTCTAAACACAATTAGTCCATCCATTGAGGCCAGAGGGGATGAAACTGAATACTGATAAGTGGGCTCATATTGTCAAGTTCTTTATAAATTTGATGGATTTTGCAGTCACTGAAATAACATCACATACCCTCGCAACCTGTAAAGTTTCATTTCATTTCTTTTCTTCCTTCCCTTCTGGGTGCTTCAGTTTTTTTGGCAGGTCATGTATTTATCTGCAATTTATGAACAAAGTAATTTTGACAAATGTATTGCAGTACATTGTCAGTCACAATTTTGTGGATCATTGTATCATGAGAGTGGCTTTTTCAGGTTTTACTGTTACCTCTTTCGTATCTTGAGACGTAGAAAGAGAAAACATGCACTCTTGTGATAGGGTATTCACTTAATTTTGAGTTCAGGATGCAGATTGTGAATGCCAGGAAAGCAGTTACTCTTTGATAGCACTGTGTTCACATCCATCACAGGATTGACAGCATTATCTTCACTCTCATAGTTGAGTTCGAGAGAGATCCATGGCCCTGTTCAGTTCACTTTTTTGACTCATGGACTGTAAGATCAGAATGTTTATATTTTACTTGTATCTTCAAAAAAGTTTGAAAGAATGTAGTGGAACCATAATGCTGTTTATCTATTTTTCTACCTAATGCAGATTAATGTAACATCCTGGCATATATATCAATAATGTAGCAACACAACTCAAGCTCTGCATTATCATGCTCATCACTTGAATTTCATTTCCTGAAAATTGGTTGATAATTAAACCACCTAATAAATAGAATCAACCCTGAATATTCCATGACAGAAATAACATTATGAAAGAAAATTCATAATATGGTATCAAGTATTAATAGAATAGAGACTATTTTATGATGGAAAATTCATAATGTGGTGTCAAGTTAGCAACAGTGGGAGAAATCTCTGTGGTTGCTTGTTTACAAAGTGTTAAATAATGACATGGCTGTAATTCCTTATGTGATATGTTGGGTATTACACTCAGATATCAGTTCTATAGAGATAAATAATTACATTCTTTCACATTTTTGGTTATGGAATGTACCACAAGACATGAATTAAACAATAACAGCACATACATCATATGTATTGTTCCTGGTACAAATACAAGTAGAAAGCATTAACAAATTATAAATGCATGGCTGAATTAAAGCTTTCTACTTGCACAAAAAGAACAACATTTTATTGTTTTCATATATACTTGCAGTCATATTTGCCTTCTGCTCTTAAACTTCATCAGTGAAAAGGAGTTTGTCATGCTTTATTTGCCAGTTAAGTTCATTTTAATGAACAATGGAATTTAAGTTGGGACTTTGATACCCAGCACAAATTTTGCACATTTTAGCCAATAAAGAGGACAATTGCCACAAAATAAATGATAATCAAAAATTGTGGCTTGAATATGAACAGTGGAATGAGTAAGGTCCATGAGTCCTCAAATAGCAGTGAAGCTGAGTAGCCAAGAGGACTTTAAAGAAATTAAAGATTATAGCTCAGCTTTTGAACTTGTGTTCTACTACAGTGTGCAGACACACACACACACACACACACACACACACACACACACAAACAACAATCCTGTTACCGTGGCACAAATAAAGCTTGTTGAATGAAGTGCCACATTAATTGCACTAACTGTATCAAAACCAATCATCACTGTCATATCATCAGTGTGCTGGAAGAGAGGGAAGAACATAGGTTTAAAATCTGGGCTACAATGCAGAACTTTCTTTTCATGTACTTACAAGCTGCTCAGTTTCCCCATGCTGTTTTGAGTGGCTGGCATAACTCATTCCAGTTTTTGAAACAAGATCTGTTACACAAAATGTATTGTAGAATTGGAAGCAGATTGGCTACATCATTGTAGTTTCCAAATTTGTAATTGGAACTAATGTTGCAAGTATAATAACACTCAACAATAAATAGAAATTCACATTATTGAAGTGTTTGTTTTCCATCCCTATCTTGATACAAGGTCACATTATTAATGAGTATAAAAATACACAATTTTAAAGCCTGGAATTAATTTTCTATATTCATCTTCTTCTATATCATCTGGAATTTTCTGATCTGCTCAGTTTGAAACTCATATGCTGATCTTGTCATTTTTATTCTGTCTTCAACTAATTATTTATAATCTGAATACTTCCTATTTGTAGGAGATTTTTTTACACAAATTTTATTTTGAATATAGATGTTTCAGTCTCTGATTACCACAAAACACTAATCAAATTAACATTATAATTTTGGAACAATTGCATGTTTCATAACAAAAAAGGTTAAAACTTTCTCCATATGACATTTTAATAAAGGCACTTTGGAATCTGTCCTCACTTCTTTGCATGAGAAACATCTGTTAGATGTGTGAATTATTCACAAGAAAACTTTGTGTTTTAGAATAGTGAGAGGGTAGTCAAACAGCCATCGCGCCGCCGCTCCCTAGCTGAGTTGATCCCTGATTGGCCAGTGCTTCACCATTTTCAGAAGAAGGAGGTTGGACTAATATGTGCTGAAATTTCTGTTCTGTCGATTTCTGTTCTTCTTGAAACTGCTGATCTTCAGTTTGACTTTCTCTTGATTCTTGTGCAGCAACTGCTGCTGTAAACTTTCTTTTTTATATTTATGTTTCTAGCTTTCCTGTGGTCATATAACAACTACTTCTTGCCTTCATGTATTGTCCCCATTTCTTTTTTATATGTGTTGTCTCTATTGCTTGTACATTTTATGTCTTAGAATTATATATGTTCCATAATACGAGTGCAGTTGCTAGTGTTTGTGTGTAATGAATGTATAATCTAGATCTGTGTCTCATTTATGAACTATAATGAAGTTCTTTAAAGAAAGTGTCATGTTTCATGCTGCCCACAGTGAAACAGATCTAACATAACATATAAATGAGGTCTGAATGTTTTTCCTTCTGTCTTTCTCTGATCCCCTCTTTGTCTGTTTGTTAGAGCTTTCTATCAATTAATTTTTCCAATTCTGACAGCTAATGAACTATCTTCTCAACTGAATTGTAGCTAAGTGTTTTGAATGCTCCATACAACAGACAGAGAAATAATTTGCTTAGAAAGAATAACTGTATTTATGTATGATCAACATCTTGTCAGCAGGTGTAGCTGTGTTGTTCACTTATACTGTGTAAGCTAATGTGTTATCTCTTCTAATAGTGGAGAAGGATGAAATAGTCAATACAGCAATATACATCGAAGACTTAATGTATCTATTCTCTAATAGGTACCATCTAAAGATCTCTGTTCATATACTGCTCTTAAATGAGTAGTTTTTCTTCTTTCTGCCTTGTATTTTCACATCTTTTTTGTTATGATGTGCAGTAGTGTATCAGAAGTAAAATAAATTCACTCATAATATGTTGTAGGAGAGCTGGAATTCTCAGTGTAGAATAAAGTGGATGATCCCTCTCTACTTTATATGGGGGTGTATCTATAGTCAAAGATTGGGGAATCTTACAAATATTTAAAATAAAGGAAAAAACATAAAGAATAACTAGGCAAGAATATTATTGTGTTGGATACTGGAAAGCTTATTCCATTTTGGTCTCTTAATATAATGCAATTTGTAAAAAAAATCACATAATGTGGATGTTTTTATTTTCATCAAGAACAAGGCCATACTTTCACTTGCTGAAGTTGTCTCTTTATGATCCATGTTGCTGATGTTATTGTGGTATTAACAACAGGAGGAAGTAAACAGATCATTCACAAAAATACAGTTGACACAAATTGAACATGAACAGACTTACAGCAAAACAAAAGTCTTATATTTATCAAGCAACCTAATTTAGTCATTTTCTTGATTAATATAAATTACCATCAGCATAAAGTCAAATGAAGGTATGACTGTCTAACATTTGCATCTGAAGAATATTCGATTTGGAGCATGACTATAATCTGTAGTCAGAGAGAACACTGATACAAAATAGAACACATAAGAAAAATTCACATGAATAAGTATAAGAAAGCACAGTGCAATTGAAGAACAGCAATTGGGCAACAAAAATAGTTGCTTGAGGGTGTGGATCACAAAAGCTACATTACATGTATCCAGATAGTAAGGTTTCTGAGGGCAAGCTGTGGGGTTGCCTTAAATACCACAAAAAATTTTGGTAACTGATGAGAAGGCTTCTTTGGCCAGACATTTGGTGTTCTAGTGAGTGAAAGGATGAAATTATTATATCATATAAGTTGACAAGTATGTACCAAATTAAAGTAATTTTGTCTTGAAAAAAGAAAGTTATATAATTTGCGGGTAATTGCGAACTTGCCCCTCTTCTTGCAGCAGTGTACCGTCGGTCTCTAGAAGAGCGTAGCGTTCCAAAGGATTGGAAAAGGGCACAGGTCATCCCTGTTCTCAAGAAGGGACGTCGAACAGATGTGCGGAACTATAGACCTATATCTCTAACGTCGATCAGTTGTAGAATTTTGGAACACATATTATGTTCGAGTATAATGACTTTTCTGTAGACTAGAAATCAACTCTGTAGGAATCAGCGTGGGTTTCAAAAAAGATGGTCGTGTGAAACCCAACTCGCGCTATTCGTCCACGAGACTCAGAGAGCCATAGACACGGGTTCACAGGTAGATGCCGTGTTTCTTGACTTCCGCAATGCGTTCGATACAGTTCCCCACAGTCGTTTAATGAACAAAGTAAGAGCATATGGACTATCAGACCAATTGTGTGATTGGATTGAAGAGTTTCTAGATAACAGAACGCAGCATGTCATTCTCAATGGAGAGAAGTCTTCCGAAGTAAGAGTGATTTCAGGTGTGCTGCAGGGGAGTGTCATAGGACTGTTGCTATTCACAATATACATAAATGATCTTGTGGATGGCGTTGGGAGTTCAGCGCGCTTCGTTACAGGATCATTTAATAATAGCGAAAGCGTTACGGAGATGATAGATAAACTCCAGTGGAAGAATCTGCAGGAGAGACACTCAGTAGCTCGGTACAGGCTTTTGTTAAAGTTTCGAGAACATACCTGCACCGAAGAGTCAAGCAGTATATTGCTCCCTCCTACGTATATCTCGCGAAGAGACCATGAGGATAAAATCAGAGAGATTAGAGCCCATAGAGAAGCATACCGACAATCCTTCTTTCCATGAACAATACGAGACTGGAATAGAAGGGAGAACCGATAGAGGTACTCATGGTACCCTCCGCCACACACCGTCAGGTGGCTTGCGGAGTATGGATGTAGATGTAGATGTAGATGGAATTTATTTTATACCAAAATGACTAAAATAGTTCATACATTAGAAGGTCTGAGGCAGAAACAGATCAGTTCCAACATGTCCTGAGATCTATATGTGGAGAACAAATGATGATCTCATTAGTTATTCACAGGTTTTAAGAAATACTAAAGGATGTCTTTTCTGATGTGTCTGTGCATATTTTGTTGCTGTTGGGAGACACAGAAGATGTACCTTAATGCTGTTTATGGGTATTTGTTCTTAGTTCTGAAATATTTATGAAGACTACATGAGAATGCCATCCATCTCATACATAACAATAATACTGTTTCAGATGTGTTGTTGACTGAAAACTGCTAGTATGATATCATATGATAACCAAGAGGAAGGAATAGTTGATCTTAATACACACACAGATAAGAAAGACAATGCACCACGAAGGAATTATCCAAATGTAGTGGTAATCGGTAGATGTGATGTACATGTACAGATAAACAAATGATTACAATTTCAGAAAATTTGATTATTTATTCAGGATCAAGAGCTTCACAAATTGAGCAAGTCATTAATGTGTTGGTCCACCTCTGGCTCTTATGCAAGCAGTTATTCTGCTTGGCATTGATTGATAGGGTTGATGGGATGTCCTGGGCTGTATCATGCCAAATTCTGTCCAGTTTCTGCATTAGATTGTCAAACTCCTGAGCTGGTTAGTGGGACCTACCCATAATGCTCCAAAAATTTTCAGTTTGGCAGAGATCTGGCAGCCATGCTAGCCCAGGTAGGTTTGGGCAAGCATGAAAACAAGTAATAGAAATTCAGGCCATGTGCGACAGGCATTATTTGCTGAAATGTAAGCCCAGGATGACTTACAATGAAGGGCAACAAAATGGGGTGTAGAATATTGCCAACTTACTGCTGTGCAATAAGGGTGTTGTGAATGACAACAAAAGGGGTCTTTCTATGAACCATCATTCCTGTTTGTCAGGCTGCATGGTGGGTGACAGTCTGCTCAGTATCTGACCACTGTCTGGGGCATCTCCAGGAATGTCTTTGGACTGAAATCTCATTGACTGTAGAAGAAATGTCTTCAGTGTTGAGTCCAACTTCAAATTGAACCCCGATGACCCAGTGAAGACATGTCCGGAGATGCCCCAGACAGGGATGGGATACCAACCTACCTGTTGCCCACAATACAGCCCAACAACCAGGAGTGACAACCTGACAGCCACCCATCATAAAGCCTGACGACTAGGAGTGATAATGAAGTATCTGCACTAGCAGAATAGAAATGTGGAAAACACAAGTCCAAAAACAATTTATTGGACTCACCAAAACGAAACAATAATACAATTTCCAAAAGAACAACAGACTCGATCCCAACTGTAGATCATCACCAATGTACAATAACAAATAATAATAGAAAAGACTGGACTCTTCGCGGGGAGAGATCACAACCAAACAATCATACAGTGTCAAGATGTTCATCGATTATCCCAAGTCCATCAGCAAGAGATTGGCCAGCTAGTAGAGGCGTCTGGCCGTGGGCTGCCGGGGTGACAGCTCTGCATACTTCCAAGCGGTGTGTCGAACTGCCCTTTGCCGGTGGTGCACCGTCCTATAAAGCCCGTTTGGTGGATATATCTACCGCAACTATTTGCGATCACTTGCCTGGCATAGCAAAGTAGTGCCTGGGCTAGCTGCAACCTCTGGTGAAGCTGTTCTACAGGCCCCATGAATGGGTAGCGGTCTCTGGCGGCCGTTGGTAGAGACCTGGACTTGTGTTGTGTTGTGGTTACCAGTACATATTTGTGTTGACAACACAGACAACATAGATTTTCATGGTGAATATATGTCCTATGATACAGGCGTCCCATTTTGGTTGGACGTGAAGTGGGATGCCGATGCAGTAGGCACTACAATGTCTGAAGTGGGCAGCCTCAGCAGATAGTCTGGGTTGCCATTTCATTTCAAAGCAGGACCCCTTTGGATGTTGTCCATGCACCCTTACAGTACTGTGGTACATCAACGAAATTCTGTGTTCTGTTTTGTTACCCTTCATGGCAAGGCATCCTGGGCTTGCATTTCAGCCAGCCTATACATGACAAGAATTTATACTGCTTGTCTTCATGCTTAACAAACCCTACATTCGCCATCTAGGTCATTGGATCTCTCCCCAGTTGAGAGCATTTTGAGCATTTTTGACACAGTTTTTCTTGAATAAATCATCCATTTCTTCTGAAATTGTAATCATTTGTTTGCCTGCACATGTACATCACGTCTACAGATATCTGTCCCATTCACATAATTCTTTCATGGTGCATCATTATTTTTTGTTCCCAACCTAGAGTGTATGTGCTTTAGATTTGTTGTAGCAAAAATATCATTTTGCTGTGCGTAATGTGTCATAGTGTTCTTAAGTCATATTCAGTTTGCTACCAGAACTCTTCATTGCCATTAGTGTATGTTTTTCATAATTTGGAGGCTCTTGCAGTATTACAGTTGTGCTTTCAGTCTAGATGCAAACATAAATATTAGTGCAAATCCTTGTCCACTGAGATTTTGGATTTCAGTGCAACATTATGAAGAGACAACACATTTTTTCATAATTGCTAATAACTGTATTTGTTGTAAAATTTACTATCAATTATAAAAGCTTTCTTTCACTGTCTGAGGCACAGCTTATTTTAGAATACTCTGTGAATGTAGAAAATAATCAAACAGTTGAGTAGAACAGCATTTCAGGTGTGTGTGTGTGTGTGTGGGTGGGTGTGTGTGTGAGTGAGTGAGAGAGAGAGAGAGAGAGAGAGAGAGAGAGAGAGAGGAGAGAGGATATGCACAAATGTGCATCTTTTATGTACGCATGCATGTGTCCACAAACGTATGAGTATTTCTTCATATTTCTGCTGTCATGAATGTTATTTTTTCTTTTGTCTGAACTTCAGTGTATGTTAATTATTTCCTTATGTGATTCTACATACGTCTTTCTAGTTTCAGAGAAGTTTTTCCAGTTTCAGTGACATCATTTGTTGAACACTTAGTTGCCTTTTTTTTTGTAGATTTTACAGCTGAACCTTGTATTTGGCTGTGATGAAAACTGGTGGATGCAAGAAACTACTGTGCAAATCAGTGCTGTGCTCTTCTTCCATCATAGTTTTGACTGAACAGATTTACATCTTTTTCCTTTCTATTTTAGAAACAAGAGTCCTTTTTGAAGCCATTAGTGGATCAGGTAGCGAAGGAAGGAAAAGATAAGAAAGTAGTATTTGATGCTGTGTTTTCCAAACCAAATGCAAAACCAAAGTGGATGTTCCGGAAAGATGTAAGTACATGTCCTTCATTTTGATTTCTACAAGTGAACTTGATATCTAAATGCAGAACATTTATAAAGAAGTGAAAAACAACACTAGTGAATTCTTCAAACTTGTACATATAGGGTAAATATAGTGAACAAGTTATATGTGCGTTATAGTGATGAGTTGTTGCAGCCAAGGGCACAGAGACACAAACCCATGATAATTGCATAACTCATTATGCTGTTGTAAAATGCTTCGGAAGGTACTGTTAACCTCCACTTAGTGTGGAAATTATATTTTGCAATGATATTAATACCAACCCCTCATGTACTGGATTTACATACACAAGTACTCCAGGAGCCATTAGACAAATTATTTATGTCTTGTAACTGCTTCAGCAAAATAACTTTCCTATTTGTGCTTAACTCCACTTAACCCTACAGCTTCTGCTATTGCGTCAGCAAGTTCTCCCTTAAGATTTTTCTACAAAGTTTAAATTTGTGACAGTTCAGTCCAACATGTAAAATATTTTAATGTCACACTGGAGTAGCTTTCTTCTCATGGTTAAGTTAAGTGACCATGTTGACTTTGGAACTTTTCCTATGGAGGCATGTGTAATAAAATCATCACAGAATGTACATGTACATTGCAAACATAGGGTCTAAATGTATTGAGAGTCTCTTCAGGTTTGCTGTCAGATACTAAAATCAACTAGATTCAATATTTCAGTGATCCAACTGTTCGCCATCTTCAGGAGAATGCTGCTTCTGCAGCTGCGTCCCACTGAGAACTGCTGTCAAGGTTGTGAATTGACAATCTATATAGGCCTCCACAGTGTACATGGCACATGTGCTGCCCATCACAGTTGCTGCCTTCCGAGACCGGGCAAGTGGCACCACCCTTAGTAGAACACCAGCGGCAATGATAAATCGTTATATATATTAGTACCCAGCAGCTAACCCAAAGAGACTTTCAAGACTTATTGTGCCAGGAAAGCCAACAGAGTCACATAGGGTCTATATGCAGTCAGATGACATAGTTTCAGATAACTAAACATCACTTTTAATATCAGTCAGTTGTCTAAGATTACAGCAAGGACCTGTGAAAATATTTTTGTTTTGACTTATACCTGATGCACGAAAATATTGCATGGTTCACATTCCCATCTGTATTGCACAAACCACAGTCCTATATGGGATAGGTGGGTAGAAAATTTACTAATGTTTAACTTCACATACATGATCATTGTTATGCATTGACGATTTCTATTTCAAATTGTGAACCATGGAAGTGATGCGGGTTTGGGCTGCAGTTTTCAATGATGCACTTATTATGTGATTGTGACTTAATTCAATTGCATCTACCAGTCCTCGTTGTTTCTACCTTTTATTATTGATTAAACTTATTTTTCTATATAAGGAACTGTATTGGTGAGAATTTCACCTGAGTTTGCAGTGTCCTGGAATCCCCTAAAAGTTCTTTATTATGACTGCTGGCATATTTGTATGGCTTTTGTGGTAATATCTATAATTATAGACAGTACATTTGTACTCCTTCTGGGATTTTTAGGACTCTCCAGTATAAATAGGAAATCAGTTATTACCATTATCTTACTTTGTGTCCAAGATCTGTCATGTTTTACTGCTTCCCTGATTGCGATGGCTTTTGCATAACAGATAGTTGATTCTTTAGGTAGGCAATAAAGAGATTGCAAATTTTCTGTGGCGCTGTATGTTGCACCGCTTACTCTTCTCCTTGCTTGATCCAACCATATAAGCTTGTGTTATTCTAGGTGTATGGTATTAAGTAATATGTTGATTTCAAGATTCAGCTTTGTAGAACTTTTGTGCCATTTATCAGTGTTATCAAACACTAGTAGCTTTTCATCTCAGTATCTGAATAGAATTAGGATTTGTGGTAAGATTTTGTATTCTTGTGTTTTGTTGCCAAGCAAGGCCCACCATTTAAACAATTTTAATCATAGCATCATTCTTATGTCTGTCATGAAATTGGTGAATTTTGATATCTATAAATGGTACTTCAATAACCTGTTTATTTAACTATGGTCTTCCTGTGGATTTTCTTTCAACATGAGTTCATCTGCAAGTTCTTCCTTCCTTCTAGCCAATGGTATTTTGCCTGACTCTGCATGTAGAGCACTCACAGGAGTGGTGAGTATGGCTACAGGGCATGTTCGAATGAAACGATACTGGAGAATGACTTGTCTGTTAATCGAGTTAATTGTCCTACCATTGCAAACTATTTAGTTGTAGTCCAAGAATGATTTTACAGGAATCTTTTGCATTCATCTGTGTTTCTGTCTTTGTTGAAATGGTAACTATATGAGCTTTCCACAGTAATCAGAAATTTAAAGGGATTTTTGGATGTGACCTTGATTCCACCATCCTTCATAATATCAGGATAATGCAGAACTCTTCTTCATGTAAAAATGACCACTGATGGCATTTTTAGATTATTTTTTCTCTTTCAGCTAAATTGTTAGCTTTGGTACAATATGATTGACAATTGCTTTCACTGTTTTAGAGAGGACTGTTGAATATAGAGAAAAATAATCTTTGAACTGCCAGATAGTTACACATAGCTAGAAACAATCATAAAGACCTCACATATATAATATGTATAAAAGGGGTCTCAGTATGGCTTCCTTGGGTCATCCCCTGTCAACAGTGTGTGATTAATACATAGTCCTTTTTCGGACACTAATGATTTGAAAGTGCTGATTTGCAAGGAAATCTGACTGAAATAAGCTTGCTTACTAAAAGAAAAATGCCCACATAGCTGTAAGTGCCTACTATGCCACATATTTTTCCCTTCTAAACTCCTCCAAAGTCTTGGTAATTAATAAATGTGAGTTTGTAAATAATTTTGGAGTAAGGGAAATAACTCATTGAGTAATAGAAGACTGGAAGATTGAGTCATTGACAGGGACACAAAAGAGAATGAAAACTTAAATAGAAGACACACACACACACACACACACACACACACACACACACACACACACACGCACACACAAATGGATTGATATTCAGCTGGCACAGTGTAGCCTAGCTCTATGCATCTAAAGGATAATGAAGTTCTCACTCTTTTTTAAAGTGCCTGTCAACAAATCAACTCCTCTACTGTCAGATGAGTGGTTTATGTTACTCCTAAATTTTTAACATTCTGCCAGAACTTTTGATAACATATAAATATGAGTTTGATTGTTGTTAAACATAATGCTAGCCACATGTTTGTGCAGAACCAAATATTCCCCTTAGTGGCAACAACCAGTGTTTAGGATTCATAATTCTATTTTTGACATCATAGTCATCTTTTAGATTGTTCATCTAAATTGATACTGTTTCATGTAGTGTATGTTCATTTCAGCTACTCTCTATGTCACACCTAAATGCTCACTTACTTCCAACTACAGCATAGCATTCATTCTCTACTGACTCATTCATCAAAAATAAAAGTAATTGAGTGATTAATAAAACAAACACATGAATTATGATTAAAAAAGTTCTCATTATGTATCATGTCTGCTTAAGTTTAAATATGGAAATAAGTCTAAATTATATAGAGGCAAGTTTTCACATGGATAAAATTTCCTTGACATGGCTGTAAATTTTCATTTGTGCATGTCATAATTTACCAGTATTTCTCTTCAATGCAGGAGCTGTTTCCTGGCTCGAAATACAAATTTGTTAATGAAAATGATGTGTACAAACTTATCATTAACATGCCCAAAGTTGAAGATACTGGAAAATATACTGTTGAAATTGGAGGTATTTCATGCACTGCATTCTTAAATGTTGAAGGTAAGCTATGATATTCTGGAACATAAACGTTAATGCTATGTTTGCTATTTTATAAATAAATATGTTCTCAGGTATGCACCTAAGAAGAAAGAATGTAAAGCATCAAACGTTCTCATGAACATCAGTATATGTTGTTTTGCCCACATCCTGGAAGAAACTTGTTTTCATTCCCACTATTGCTCTTATGAAGTGTGTTTTTCCTGTGTTCCATAAACAAACAGAAAGAAATGTTACATTTATTCCAGTGTGAAATAACTTAAGAATTTACTTTCTCCAGTAATTTCAACTTCTGTAACCAGCAGTCAACTTACACATAAATAATGTGTTTTCATGAAAGCATTTGTCATTTCTTATTAAAATATCAGCACAAACTGAAGATAACCTGATAAGTTTTTTGTAACTCCAAGGTTTTTGTAAAACTATAGGTGATGCTATTAAAACAGCACACCCATTTCAGTTACTTGCACTAGTTGCAAATCAAATCTGAACATACCAAAACACATTCCATGCTAGTTTCTTCTATTGTGGTTGATTTATTTATGTATGTAAATCATTTGGCATATTAGACATTATGAGTGTTTTATGAATACCATTGTGATCAATATTTATTTTACAGAGGCTGATCCAGTATACTCATTTTTGAAACCTTTAAGCAAGAAAATAGAAGGTTTCACAAAGCATGAAACATCTATGGAATGTACTGTTAGCAGCAGCATGGCTATTATACATTGGTACAAAGGAAACACAAAACTTGAGGTATAACTTCAGTTAATTAATTTGGCTTTTAATGTAGATTACTAACTGTAGTTAAAAATTTAATTTTTTTATACTCACACTTTAATTTTTGTGTAAAGGAGGGAGATAAATATGAAATGAGCAAGGACTTAGCTGGTATCTGCCGGTTGACAATCAAGAATTGTGAACTTACTGACAGTGGTGAATATTCTTGCCGAATTGCTAAGCAGGATGATAAAACCACGACAACAGTTAAAATAATTGGTAAGATAAAAGACTAGAAAGTTTAGTTCTTCAAATTTTTGGTAATGTTTGAATATAATCAATCTCCATTTAGTTAACTGTTCATGAGATTTGTTTCCATATTACAGAGTATCCTTACAAGTTTGTAAAAGTGTTGAAGAGTCAACAGATAACAGAAAAGGAAACTGTCACATTACTTTGTGAACTTGATGATGCCGGAGGGGAAGTTACATGGATGAAAGGTGATGAAGAAGTGAAACCAGATAAAAGGTAATACTACACTTTTGTGAAAAAGTTTGTGAATAATATGTTAGAGTAAACCTAAGATGTAGTAATAGGAATGTCAGATTATTTGTAATGTTACAATGACTAAAATTAAATCATTTTATAACAAATTCTTCATTAATTCATATTCCAGTAGTATTTCTGAGGTGTTTCATACAAACACTGTTTGACTTACTACTGTACTTGTATGTGTGTTTTGAGTATGTTTTTAGTGTTTCATGTAAGTATTGGTAGCAAACTTACTATGTAAAAAGTTGATTTAAGTTTCAATTTTATTATCAAAGGTAACATTCAGTTTGACATAGATCATGTTCCAGCACATTTCAAAGTGGCTACGCTTTTCTGAATCATTTTAATGCACTTGATAGTGGGACCTTAGTCAAATGTAATTGCTGTACAAGAAGAGATATTTTTAAAAACTTTGTGTAAATAAATATATGTTTTTTTTTCTGTAATGTCTTGAGAATTATGACTGGTTATAATTACAAATGCTAATAAATAACAGTGAGATGAACACTAATAAATGTTGTATGCATAGCTCCAAAATTAAACTATAACAGAATAAGCATATAACATATTCAACTTGTTTGGCAGTAGCAAACATAAACAAATGTGACGAGATGTTCAGGACTCCAGCAGAAGAGATCAAAGGGCTTGATTCAATGGAACAAGTCAGGCATTTATTGAGAAGGTGACTGAGGAGAGTAACAATGAACTGCAAAAAGAGATGAAACTTGAAAATCTGAACAGGTACTAAAGAAAACAAATAATGTGTTGAAGAGGAAGAAGATGAGACTAATGGGGTCTGATTACTGTATTACTGAGGTTGGGAAGTCAACAAGAAGCTGCCTTTATGTATGGAAAATAAAGAGTATGCTAGTAAAAAATTTTCAGTAGCCCTGGTAGAGGTTTTGTGTGCTGTATTCCAGTCCTGTCTTATCACTGGGCAGGTTTAAAAAGTTCTAATTCTCAAAACTTGCATTTGTCTCACACTTTTGTCATTTCTGTGTCTGCTGCCAATTGATAAACAGAGGATTCTTTCCATGTTTGTTCAATTTTCACAAATAATTTAATTTTGTTTGTTTAGTATATTATGATCAATAAAATACCCCAAAGCACATTTCATGGCAATCACATAAACAAACAAACTTGATCTAACAGCAGAACTTGTGTTTGTGATCCTGTTTATGAATTTCACTGACATTGTGTCAGTATTCATTGTCAAGTGCGAAATAAGGTGTTGCTACTGCAAACTGTATTTCAGTCATTGAGAGATATTTGCTAGTTGCATCACATCATGCCAAAAGAAGGATGGAAAGAACTATAAAACAAACTTTATGCAATACTTAGTGACTGTTGACTGTTATAGAAGTCACAATGTAATAATTTTAGAATGCATTATTGAAAACATTTCCATCTCCATTTAGTACACCAGGTACACAGTTGGTATTGGTCATATTTCCTGTACTTTGTTCATAGCTCAATGATATGACTTTTCTCTTCTTTCAGAATACATATTGTGAAAGATGGAAGGAAGAGAAAGCTTATAATTAAGGACTCCAAAGTAACAGATTGTGGAATGTATTCCTGTGTCAGTAATGCTGACAAGACAGAGGCTGAACTAGTTATCCAGTGTAAGTGTTTTTATTGTTGATTTTCATGAGAATAGTCTAAATGAAATAACCAGAAATAAAACATTAGCTGTAACAAATCAAATTGAATCTCTCAGCCTGCCAGTCCCAAAATTCATAACAAAGAACTTGTATGCACAGTGGACAATAGCCATAGAATTCTGCTAGAAGAACTATACTTCTCTGGTTTTAGAGACTCAGAGCTATCTCTGATCGTATCCTTTCTGACTGACAGAAAACCAATTCTGCAGTTCAACAATATTAGACCAAAAGTCTTGGATATCACATAGGGTATGCCACTGGTTCCTGTGTTTGCACCTTTACTCTTAATAATATGTGTAAATAACATGCCCAATATTATGTTGTGTACATTCATACTCATTGTGGGATGATACCACTTTTGTTACAGCTAGGAAAGACTTTGAAACATTAAAGCAAAAAAGTAGACATAATTTCAGAGCAACCAGTAAGTGGTTCAAAATCAATGAATTATGTATTAGTCATGAAGAAACTGTAAATATTCTCTTTAGTTTATGTATTAAAGATGATGGCAACAACTGTGCTTCAGATCTTTTTGGGATTCATCTAGGCTCAGAGTTAACATGGAAGAATTGTACCAATTATATCTATAATATGTTAGCACATGTTATGTATTTATTTCTTAAACTATGGTCATATGTTAGTGACAGCTGTTGCTCAGTTCATATTATGCCATTTTCCAAACCCATTTTACATATGGTGTTTAGGTATTGGGGATGTCCTCTGGGGCAAAAAAACTTCTCATTTGGCGTAAGAAGCCAATCAGATGCATCCATGGAGTCAGAGATAATGAGTTTTGTGGACCATATTAAAAAAAAAAAAACCTAAAAATACCAACAGTTATGTCCCTATTTGTAATAAGTTGTCTAATACATACAAAAGAAAACCAACACAGTTACAAACTATGACAAGCTGTCCATCAGTGTAACACATGCCTAAAACAGAAGATGGACATCACTGTCACTAGACTTAAGAAAACTCAACATAGTTACAAACACATGATGGTGAAACTATTTAACATGTTGCCAGTGTCAGCACACAATGTGTCACTGAATATGTTTAAAAACACTATCCAGAAATGGCTTAGAGAAAAACCACTATGCAATAGAAGATTTCTAAGTGTGTCCAAAAGATAATCTCAAGTACTAATTCAATTTCATTTAGATTAAACTTACATATGTGAATATGTTGAATATATCACATGCAGTATGAAGGACAACTTTGTGTCTTGATAGACAGTAATGATAAAAAATGTGTTTTACATGATGTAAGTTGCTTATATAATTCTCTATATGTAAGTGTGTAAGCATAAGTTAACATTGTATTAATTAATTACATGTTATGTGCTCATAGATCAAAATCGTTTCAACAAGAAACTTAAAGACACCACTGTGGTAGAACGAGAAAAACTTGTGCTGGACATTGAACTTCAGGATCAGACTGCTCCAGCTGAATGGTTTTTCAATGGAGAACCAATCAAGGAATCTGACAGGTACAGATATAATAAGGTTTTCTTTGTATGTCATGTGAATTTTCAGCTCTGAACTATAAATAAGTAGCATCTGTTATCTCATTGTTTGGAGGAAGAACAAAGAAATTAAGTTGCATATGTATTACATCAATTTAGAACCGCTGAGAGAGCTCATTTTACTAAGGAACCATTTTTTGTTGTGTGGGCTTATTACTGGGTGTCTGTTTCTCAGTCTTGAATGTGTCCTTGCACTGTGACAAAATTCATCAAAACCAATCAACTCTGTTCACTACTGACAATTTCTTATGCTGTGCTGAAAGGCAAAAATGGCAATGCTCCAGCACAGCTTCACAAAAAGCTGCATGAAGAAGTCTTTTGGGCACTTGAAGGAATGAAAACATATGTGCAGATGAAAATGGCTCCTACTGTGGGGATTCAAGTGGCTCCTACTTTGAAGACAACCACTCCTGATTGTACATAAGTGGTAAATTCACTAATCTGCTGGACCAGTGTTCTTTCTTTTGCCAAAGGTCCCTCATGTGATATTTATGGTGGGTCACAGTACACTGCCACTGAATTGATGATAAAAATGTGATTAAACTTAAGGACACAGCTCAAGATTCAAAAAGTAGTAGAAGAAACATAGAGTAAAGGTGTTATAAATCCAAAGTTACTTAGTTAGTTGGTTACGTGTTCCATTGATCAATCGCACTGTACAGTAGCTGTTGTGATGTGGAACGTGTCAAGTGCACAAGCAATGCACACACACACACACACACACACACACACACACACACACACACACACACACATATATATATATATATATATATATATATATATATATATATATATAAAGAAAGATGATGAGACTTACCAAACAAAAGCGCTGGCAGGTCGATAGACCTGCCAGCGCTTTTGTTTGGTAAGTCTCATCATCTTTCTTTTTAGATATATTTTTCCACGTGGAATGTTTCCCTCTGTTATATTCATAATTGAATATTGAAATATGTCTACTTGTGAGATGTCTGCTTGTGTCTGTATATGTGTGGATGGATATGTGTGTGTGTGCGAGTGTATACCTGTCTTTTTTTCCCCCTAAGGTAAGTCTTTCCGCTCCCGGGATTGGAATGACTCCTTACCCTCTCCCCTAAAACCCACATCCTTTCGTCTTTCCTTCTCCTTCTCTCTTTCCTGATGAGGCAACAGTTTATTGCGAAAGCTTGAAGTTTGTGTGTGTGTTTGTGTTTGTTTGTGTGTCTATCGACCTGCCAGTGCTTTCGTTCGGTAAGTCACATCATCTTTGTTTTTAGATATATTTTTCCCGCGTGGAATGTTTCCCTCTATATATATATATATATATATATATATATATATATATATATATATATATATATTACAAGGTTAAAGGTTAATATATCTATTATTTATTCCTATCCAAGAATTCATCTATGGTATAGAAGGAGTTTCAAGGAGATATGATTTCAATTTATTTTTGAAGCTATTACTGCTGTCTGTCAGACATTTTATTTCCTCTGGTAATTTGTTGAAAATTTTTATAGCAGCATATTTTTCCCCTCTCTGTGCCAAAGATAGGTTGAGTAAAGAATAGTGTAAGTCTTTATTTTTTCTGGTATTATAATCATGAATGTCACTGTTGTTTTTAAACTGGTCGATGTTGCTGAGAACAAATTTCATTAGTGAGTAAATGTACTATGAGGCTGTTGTAAGAATTCCCAATCTTTTAAAAAGATGCCTACAAGATGTACGACTATGACCCCCACACATTATTCTAACCACATTCTTTTGAGCAGTGAATACTTTTTGTCTAAATGTTGAGTTACCCCAAAATATTATTCCGTATGACATCAGAGAGTAAAAATATGCAAAATATGTTAGCTTACTAATTTCTGTATACTCAAAATTGGTAATTATTCTGCTTGCAAAAGTTGCTGAACCTAGTCACTTTATAAGATACAAAATGTGAATTTTCCAATTAAGATTCTCATCTATACGTACGCCCAAAAACTTAGTATGCACTACCCTGTATACTGACTTCTGTTGATGTTTTATACTTATTGAAGGAACTGTACTTTTTGCAGCAGAAAATTAGATGTATTGTGTTTTTTCAAAGTTTGTTTTGAACACCATAGTGCTTTGCTAGGCATGGTCCTGTTGGAGATGGTATGCCATTGCCTTCCTCTGACCTTTGAACTGACTTACCCAGCCACTTATTGGCGGAAGTACAGTTTAATGTAGATTCTGAACTGCTGTGTACCTTAGCATTTTTCACAACAAACATTACCAGAGATGAAAAAGTATACACAATGAATAATAATTCCTTAATAATCCAAGCAGTCTTGTCTCTTTACTGTTAAGGTAGTATACTTATTGGTAGTCACATGTACTCCTTCTTGATCATTATAAATATCAGATAAATTCTTAGTTTCCTGTAGACATAAAAGTGCAAGTAAATTTTTCCTGACTACCAAAGAGTAAATTTTTATATCCTTTAGTCAAACAAATCATACACTACGTGATCAAAAGTATCCGGACACCCCCAAAAACATATGTTTTTCATATTAGGTGCATTGTACTGCCATCTACTGGCAGGTTCTCCATATCAGCAACCTGAGTAGTCATTGTGAGAGAGCAGAATGGAGCACTCCGCAGAACTCACGGACTTCGAACATGGTCAGGTGATTGGGTGTCACTTGTGTCATACGTCTGTACACAAGATTTCCACACTCTTAAACATCCCTAGGTCCACTGTTTTCAATGTGATAGTGAAGTGGAAATGTGAAGGGACACGTACAGCACAAAAGCGTACAGGCCGACCTTGTCTGTTGACTAACAGAGACTTCCAGCAGTTGAAGAGAGTCGTAATGTGTAATAGGCAGACATCTATCCAGACCGTCACACAGGAATTCCAGACTGCATCAGGATCCACTGCAAGTACTATGACTGTTAGGTGCAAGGTGGGAAAACTTGGATTTCATGGTCGAGTGGCTGCTCGTAAGCCACACATCACACCAGTAAATGCCAAATGACGCCTCGCTTGATGTAAGGAGCGTAAACATTTGACAATTGGACCGTGGAAAAATGTTGTGTGGAGTGATGAATCACAGTACACAATATGGCAACCCAATGGCAGGGTGTGAGTATGGTGAGTGCCCGGTGAACATCATCTGCCAATGTGTGTAGTGCCAACAGTAAAATTCGGAGATGATGGTGTGGTCATGTTTTTCATGGAGGTGGCTTGCACCCCTTGTTGTTTTGTGTGGCACTACCACAACACAGGCTTAAAAGATGGTTCAAATAGCTCTGAGCACTATGGGACCTAACTTCTAAGGTCATCAGTCCCCTAGAACTTAGAACTGCTTAAACCTAACTAACCTAAGGACGTCACACACATCCATGCCCGAGGCAGGATTCGAACCTGCAACAGTAGCGGTCGCATGGTTCCTGACTGTAATGCCTAAAACCACTTGGCCACCCCGGCCGGCACACAGGCTTACATTGATGTTTTAAGCACCTTCTTGCTTCCCCCTGTTGAAGAGCGATTTGGGGATGGTGATTACATATTTCAACACGATCGAGCACCTGTTCGTAATGCATGGCCGGTGGCGGAGTGGTTACATGACAATAACATCCCTGTGATGGACTGGCCTGCACAGAGCTCTGACCTGAATCCTATAGAACACCTTTGGGATGTTTTGGAACTCTGACTTCGAGTAACATGACAGCAACTGGAAGAGCAGCGTGCTGTCTACATGCACCTTCATGCTGCATCTGATAATGCCATTGGCAGAGGATGACACGGAATTTGGTCATGTCTGATTTGCCCATCTAGGGCAAATGTGGAACTTTACCTTTTTTCAAATTAGGCTGTAAGTAGGCTACAGGTAATTGGTCAGAAAAGCTTTGAAACATGTGAATGTTAGTTTGTAATTGTTGTTGGAGAAAGGCATTGCATTGAATTAGGGCATAATTGAAGTTTATACTCTATTTGATTTGAGCACTATGGATATTTGAAGATATTTGTTTACCTGGCATTCAGAAACATTGTACTTTGTAGATGCAGATGCCTCCATTTCGTGTATGCAATTTGCTCTAGGGTGTATCCAGAAGGTTACTTTCCATACTTTGAATAATTTTTTTCATTGATCTTTATTCATCAGATTTTATGTAATTCAAGTGTATACACTTTCCCAGGTTCTACAGTTGTAACCTTTTTTTGTGCTTATAACTGTTGAGATATGTCTAACTCTCCATTTCAAGCTTTATTCAATTTTGCAATGCCATCTCTTGTAGAGGTAATGAAATTAGTTTTTATATTTGATTTTCAACAGGCAGGTTAACTACAAATATTTCAACTTTTTCATTTACTTATTTTATTATTTATTTAGTTGTATGCTTATTGCAAGACTAAAATGGTGCTGTTCTTTCAGTTAAGAAAATTGGTATGGAAGATAATTTATTCTCCTTGGTTTTAACTTCTGTGAATGTTTTTTCTTATCCCCAGAATACAAATTAAGAATCTGGGAGGAGGCAAGCACCAACTCATTTTCAATCAAGTTCAGCTTGACGATTCTGGAGAAATACGGTGTGAATCTGGAAAACTGTCATCAACTGCAAAAATTACAGTCAAGAAAGGTGAAGAGAAACCAGTTATAGATTTCCCTGATGAAGTTGATGGCCCTTGTAATAAACCTATAATATTTGAGGTCCCATACAAAGGCAAGTAAATTTTCCTTATTATATGTCAAAGATCTATGCCTTTAACTAATTTAGAAGTAAATGAGACCATTCAATAAATACCAGAAGCGTTGACTCAACAATAGGCACACACAAAAGAAAAAGGAAACTTCCTAGCTTTTGGAATCAATCCCTTCTCAAGCTAGAGTAAAAATAAGTGTGCACCCACACTCACACGTGCACACACACACACACACACACACACACACACACACACACACACAAGCTCAAGCTCAAGAAAGGATGAATTCTGAAAACTGGCAAGTTTTCTTTGTCTCTTGTGTGCTTGGCGATGACTCAATGCTTCTGCTATTTGGTGAGTGTTCTCCTATACTCCTAAATTGTTTACATTCTACCACAATTTTTCCTACTAGATTTTTGCCTTTTTTAGTTAAAGTAATGTTTATAAAACATTTCCAGTGGAAGGAACAAGGCAGTCACAGATAGAAGCAAAACTGTTAAAGGATGGTAAACCTCTACCTCTGAAGGATGTGGATGTTGTTGTAGCTGAAGACAAAATAATATATAAAATCAAGAAACCAGCTAGAAATTTGTCTGGCCCATACCAGATAAAGATTTCGAACTCTCAGGGAGAAGCTGTGCAGAATGTGAAGATCAATATGCAAGGTAAGGAAAAGTTTTCTTTTTGTAAGGAGTTTTAATTCTCTCTTGAAGCTCTTTAAGTTTACAAATAATATATTATGGCTATTTCTTCTTACAAAAATGGGCTTAATGTGTAGTTATTGCCATGTTGAGATATGTATTTTATTGTCTCTGCTATAACATTGAGAAATTTAATAAAGTCTTCTAACATTTAGTAGATATTTAACTGCAATCTTGGACAGTGGCATATAAAGTCCTTTGGCGCACAATCTGTTTGCCCATTGGTTAAGAAATCACCATTTCAGCTGAACTGACATTAGCAATAAGAAACATTAATTTCCTCAGATTTGTTGTTGAATGAATTTTAGAAATAACAGTAATTTTTTCCTCTTGTTACTGCAGTTTTTAACTGAACATTTGAGACATCTATATAATTCATTGTTATTGTGTATAGTTAACATTAGGTAAATGAAGATAATTCTTACGACATTTGTTTTCCTATTATTTTACAGATGTTCCATCACCGCCAAGGGATGTAACTGTTACTGAAATATTCCAGAATTCATGTGTTGTTAAGTGGAAACCATCTGCTGATGATGGCGGAGCCCCCCTTGTTCATTACGTTGTTGAACGCCTGGATATGAGTGTCAAAGGCAAGTATCTGTGAGTTTGTCACATATGGTTTTCCTTTATAAATGAATTTGTAATTATTCCAGCGTACTTTAAGATTAAACTGAACCCTACGAACTTTTCTAAATTTCACAGGACCAAATTTATTATTACTTTTTCATAAACAGTCACGTTCTAAATTTGAAGGTATTTTTCAGTACAAAATTATTTGGAAGGATTTCATTTCACTCCACAGAACTATGCTTCATATCTGGGTACCTTAAGAATATTTTGTCAGAAGAAATCTCCCAGACTTATACTGTACTTTTGGCAGTCACCTAAATCTCATACTATAATAATACTGTTGACACCTTTGTGGAATGTTAAAGTTTTGTGGTTTGGCAGCAACAAAATTTTTCTGTTGGTCTGTTTTTGTCCTTTTTTGTATTGATGCATCTCGCATATCAGAATATAGTGCGGTATGAAAGTTTCATGTCAGTACCAGTGCTATTTCTGTGCAACTTCACCATCCATTTTTAATATGAATCATGTCTCCTTTGAACATGTAATGAAGCAGAAATACATTGTGTCTGAAATGCTGATTACTATGTACAGAGTTGCTGTTACTATGTAGCGAGCAGAAAGAATATTCCTGTATACATAGGTGTTCATAAATGACTAAAAATCAGAGATTGACAACCAAAAGTTGAACCAAAGCCCATTAAATGTAAGAAAGATGGCCTAATCTGTGGAGAGTGTAGGTTGTGACAAAATCCTTTTTTACAGTGTTAATTTCTGTAATTCATGCTTGTTTATTTGAAAGTTAAGAAATTAATGAAAGTGAGAAACATGTTAATGAACTGCAAAATTCACTATGACTAAATACCCAAAGATATCTGAACTGTACACAGGTCAGGTATTTTGTTTCTCTGTATCATTTCTACATTCTCCTTGTCCTTCATCTCTATGTAACCATTGAAGACAGATACAGAGCAGTAACAGTCTAATTTTATGATTAAGAGATGTCTTAATTGCTTCAATTCAGTAAATGACTGGCACAGATAGTATTGATGCTTTGTTGTTTTTCCCATCACTCATTTAGGGCTACTGCTGTTAACAAAATTTCATCCATTTTTAAGTAGCTGCCCTCTTCTGTACTGCAGTTCTCATGATATGCATCTTGCTCAAACTATCTTACTTTGTATAAAAACTAAACATATATACATATGTCTTGAATTTGTTACCAGGTGGTTGGGACAGTGTTGCTGAAATCACACCTGACAAGCCCACAGTTTTTAAGTGTGAGGACTTAGTTCACAAAAGAGAATATAAATTCCGTATACGAGCAGTAAACAAACTGGGCTCTTCTGAACCAGCACTTTTTGCTAAACCAGTATTGGCAAAAGATCCATGGGGTAAGTTCTTCTTAACGGAGCAGTGGGCCTTCTCTGAACATTTTATTTTTGTGAAATTCGTTACCTACTCAATAAACAACATTTATTGATTTGCAGATGAGCCAAGTAAACCAAACAATGTGGAGGTTGTGGACTGGGATAAAGACCATGCTGATCTAAAGTGGACAAAACCTGAAAATGATGGTGGAGCTCCAATAACTGGATATGTTATTGAGTTTAAAGTATGATAATTGCTTCAATGATTTTCAGTACATAAGAAAATAACTGCATGAAAACATCTGTGTGTGTTTTGTGTCCAATTTGTTTTTATCTTAAAAACAAATTTAAAAAACATGCTCTAAGCCATGCTAACAAATGTGTCCTCTGGGTTATTTGTACCAGTCGTTCTATCAGTGAAGTTAGAGATGATCATCACTTTCATTTCCTTTTCTGTACATTTATTCCTTTTCAACTGAGATAGGTAGAGGTGTGCATATTAGTGTAAGGTACAAATAGTTTTCTTCAGTGTATACACCACACTAAACTATATAGTTGAGGATATTTCATTTACTGATGTCATCAAATTACCAGATTTGTACTATCTTAGATGAAGAATCATTGATCCATGCACAGCAACTGTAGTACAAACAAGATGAATCTAGAATCTATATCGTGCTCTTCCAGTGCTGCTCTTTGGGGCACAGGCACCTGCAAGTGCCTGTCACTCACCCAAAGGCAGGTGCAGGTAGTATACACTATCCACCACCATGTTCTATGCCTGCATTTCAGCTGTTTGTTCACACCTGTCCACCTCTGCCCACAGGTGCCTGGCCACTTGTGGGTGCCCAGCTATCTATGGCAGCACTCAAATTGGAACAGCCTGATCTACACCATTATAAAATAATTGCTAGAAGCTGCCCTAAAAACAATGTTCCACACCCTGTCACTTTGCAGCCTGGTGATGTACACATTCAACTTCAGATATTGTGCCCATAGACACACTTCTGATTTTATCCAACACCCTCACATAAATGTTCACAAATACTCTTGCACAGCATGGCAGTCAGACCTGCCCACTATGAGCTTGTGTAAAACACAATGGGATGACACTTGGTCTAATCTGTGCAAGCAGCAGTTCCTACTGAGCGCATTTATTAAAGGTTGAAGTAGTGTGTGATACTACTTCTCAAGATTACATCTGACACTTCTACAACCGTCTCTGAATTTCAACAGTAAAGTTCTCTGTTGATATACAACATTTCTCTTATGGTGTCTGCCACTGGAGCTTGTGGAACACCCCCATAATGCTCTTGTGCTTACTGCATGATCCTGTGATGAAACTTGTTGCTCTTCTTTGGATCTTCTTTATGTTGTCTGTTAATCTAATCCAGTAAGGGTCCCAGATTGATGAACAGTACTCAAGATTTGGCTCTGTGATTTTTTTGGCTGAATTACATTTTATTAATCTAATGTCTTTAATGGGGTTAGAATGGAAAAAAAAATTTTTGTTCGCATTTTTATCTCATTATAAAATTTGCTATTATCTGAATAAAATGATATATATGTCACTTATAAACTCACATGGGAAGTATTTTTTTTTTTTAAATATAATCTACACTGGTTGAAAAAGTTAAAATTTTTATGTGCATTACTTCAAGATCTAATAAAATCAGTAATTTTTTTATATAGAAGGCTGTGGATTGCTGTGTTATAAAGGTCATGTCCATAAGAGGATGGGCACTAGGTTGAAGATGTTGAAACAAAGTTTGAGAGACAAGAAACTGTCTGATGGTAAAACCATAAGAGGCAGGCTGACAGACAAAATGATTGATGAGTGACAGCAGTATTATGGCACGGCCATTAGAAATAATTTGTTGAAAATGAAGCAGGTAGTATGGGCTACCCTCTTCCACAGACTGTCAACTGATGAAAAACCAGTACACCACCTTTGCCCTCCTGGACCTAATTCATGGTGCAATTACCACAATGCCCAGTACTCAAACAGTTCATATAGCCATAAACATGCCATCGCAGCAGCAGTCATGGATATCATAAAACCTATTTACAGAGACCTGGCAAATCCTGAATTATCGAAGAAGTGTCTGCTTGGCCAGACTCAAAATCCCAATGAGTCATTCAGTAATCTTATATGGACTTGCTTACCAGAAAATGTTTTTGTTGGAATGAAGACACTAAAGTGGGGGGTCAGTGATGCTGTTATTGCTTTTAATGATGGCAACATTGGTAGGATGAAAGTTCTACAGCATCAGAGAACTTGAACGGATGGACAAGATTCACACTGATAAAGTAGAGTATGCAGCACAGTGGCCCACTAAGGAGTCCAGAAAGAAGAAAAGAAGAAAAAACTTTCAAAAAAGTCAAGAGGATGATATACAGTACAGGGCAGGGTGCTTCCGAGTGACTAAAAATAAAAAATTAAGCATATATTAAGTGAGTTACAGTCTTTTGAAACTTTAGAAACCGTTCCTGAAAGTTTACATTTGCTGTTGCATTTTCCCCTAAATCTCAGAAACCACTTTGAGTAGAGTATTCAAATTTTCAGGGACTAACAACATACATATCCTGAGTCTACTGAACTAAAAGAAGAACACAGTGTTTTGTATAATTAAAATTATTTAGGATAACGTACAAAAAATGTACGCCAAAAGCAGTGGCTGAAATGCAATTATTGTAGTTCAGTAGACTCAGAACATACAGTTAAGGTCCTGTAAAAGTTTCATGTCAATGGCTACAGTGGTTCCTGAAATTCAGGGAATCCAAGTCACTAAATTTAACATTGTCAGGACACGGCATTTCAACTCCTATTTAACTGCACTTTAATGCATAATTATGCTGATGATATGCTGATTTATGTATCCTTCTATAGGAAAAGTTTGGAAAAGACTGGCAAACTGGAAAAGTACTGGATGGTGACATAACTGCTGCTACCATCGATGGTCTGAAGGAAGGAACACAGTACGAGTTCCGCATTAGAGCAGTTAACAAGGCAGGACCTGGAGAACCTAGTGATGCAACAAAACCAATTATAGCAAAGGCAAGATTTGGTGAGTGTGGTTCAAGTTAAGGTATCAATTTCAAATTTGGAATACAAATTTTAAAAACTGATATTGTTATTTCATGTATGTTGAATACGTACCACCACAGAAATAATGTGAAACACTGAATTCGTGGGAAAAAAAAGGGAGAAATGAAGTGAACTATTGCAGTAGTAATCTCCAGGCAAGCCAGGAAGGACGATGATTTAGCTTTCAGTTTATCCATTATTGTGCACAGTATTCATGGTTTGTCTTAATGAATCTTGAAAAATTTTGGAATAGATCCAGCGCTAAGGCTGTGTTTGAACTTGTCTACTGCCCTTGTAATAATTTAGCTAGTATTCTGTATAAAAGACTTTTTTATACTGATGTTGCAAGTCCTAACTAAGAATAAAGTATGTAATTGTTAAAATTACATGGAGGTTGAGTGGCTGGCCAATACTTATATTCAGGTGGTGAAAATCCTAGTACTGCTAACAGGAACACTTACAGTAGGAAATACACTCCTGGAAATGGAAAAAAGAACACATTGACACCGGTGTGTCAGACCCACCATACTTGCTCCGGACACTGCGAGAGGGCTGTACAAGCAATGATCACACGCACGGCACAGCGGACACACCAGGAACCGCGGTGTTGGCCGTCGAATGGCGCTAGCTGCGCAGCATTTGTGCACTGCCGCCGTCAGTGTCAGCCAGTTTGCCGTGGCATACGGAGCTCCATCGCAGTCTTTAACACTGGTAGCATGCCGCGACAGCGTGGACGTGAACCGTATGTGCAGTTGACGGACTTTGAGCGAGGGCGTATAGTGGGCATGCGGGAGGCCGGGTGGACGTACCGCCGAATTGCTCAACACGTGGGGCGTGAGGTCTCCACAGTACATCGATGTTGTCGCCAGTGGTCGGCGTAAGGTGCACGTGCCCGTCGACCTGGGACCGGACCGCAGCGACGCACGGATGCACGCCAAGACCGTAGGATCCTATGCAGTGCCGTAGGGGACCGCACCACCACTTCCCAGCAAATTAGGGACACTGTTGCTCCTGGGGTATCGGCGAGGACCATTCGCAACCATCTCCATGAACCTGGGCTACGGTCCCGCACACCGTTAGGCCGTCTTCCGCTCACGCCCCAACATCGTGCAGCCCACCTCCAGTGGTGTCGCAACAGGCGTGAATGGAGGGACGAATGGAGACGTGTCGTCTTCAGCGATGAGAGTCGCTTCTGCCTTGATGCCAGTGATGGTCGTATGCGTGTTTGGCGGCGTGCAGGTGAGCGCCACAATCAGGACTGCATACGACCGAGGCACACAGGGCCAACACCCGGCATCATGGTGTGGGGAGCGATCTCCTACACTGGCCGTACACCACTGGTGATCGTCGAGGGGACACTGAACAGTGCACGGTACATCCAAACCGTCATCGAACCCATCGTTCTACCATTCCTAGACCGGCAAGGGAACTTGCTGTTCCAACAGGACAATGCACGTCCGCATGTATCCCGTGCCACCCAACGTGCTCTAGAAGGTGTAAGTCAACTACCCTGGCCAGCAAGATCTCCAGATCTGTCCCCCATTGAGCATGTTTGGGACTGGATGAAGCGTCGTCTCACACGGTCTGCACGTCCAGCACGAACGCTGGTCCAACTGAGGCGCCAGGTGGAAATGGCATGGCAAGCCGTTCCACAGGACTACATCCAGCATCTCTACGATCGTCTCCATGGGAGAATAGCAGCCTGCATTGCTGCGAAAAATGGATATGCACTGTACTAGTGCCGACATTGTGCATGCTCTGTTGCCTGTGTCTATGTGCCTGTGGTTCTGTCAGTGTGATCATGTGATGTATCTGACCCCAGGAATGTGTCAATAAAGTTTCCCCTTCCTGGGACAATGAATTCACGGTGTTCTCATTTCAATTTCCAGGAGTGTAGTAATTGTAGCTTTTGCAACTCAAATGTTCTGTCTTTAGCGACAAAATGAGAATTGGTTGGGGAAAACTGGAAGAAAGGGGTGGGGAGGTGGCGGCTGATCACTCAGGTCATAGGATGAGGAGGATCCACCTGTTGTCAGGGTGAGGGAGAGGCAAAGCAGTACCATTTATCATTTATCTTTACCTCACCACATACATATAACAAGTGCATCCCTTTTATTTAGTAAATTAATAAAAAATTAAAAACAAAGAAATCTTGTGTAATATGACTTTATTCACAGTTTCATAAAATGAAATCTTATCTAATAACTGGATGTTGTTCACTTATGTATTATAGATATGCTATATTTGTAAAAATGGGTCAAACATTAAAAAATTAAGACTGGTTTATGGTACAGTGAATCAAAGTTACATTGAGTAAAACTGATTTGCATAGTAAATGCAATGAATTAGTTCGTCTTCTGTATTTTTTGTTTTTAAGTGATATGAAAACCTGGGTGACTGTATAGTTTCATGAAAGGCTACTGAGAAGTGAATGTTGAAGGAGTTACAAGGATTGAATTATTATGGGTTCCACAGGTATATGATAACTAAAAATATTGACTAGTGTTGCTCACTAAGGTTTCACAATTATATAGTCATCAGGAAGGCAGTAGCACATCTAAACCATGGGTGTCAGCCTGAGAACCCAAAAATTATCATGTGAATTATGATTGGAAGGTGTTAACTGTGGTTTGCAATCAGTTTGCTCATTATGCTTCACAACAGTGTCTTTGATTGTAATGTAGTGAGCTTTTCTTCATCAATGTGTATTATATATTCATATGTTTTGACTGTATGTCATTAAATTATTCTTCAGTTTCCCCATGTGCACAGTATCTAGAATTTCACATACAAGCTATTCGCCATGTGATGCTCCAATGAATTTAAAAACAAAAATACTCTTTGTCAAAACATTGTATAATTCACAATATTGCATGTAGGGAGACTATTTATGGTAAAGACAAATGATCTTAAAAAAACATTAATAGTGTACTAAGTCTAATTTTATGAAAGAAGATATATTATCAATGCTGTGAATCCATATGAATGTTGTGCTTTAATATCATGGACCTGCTGTGTGTCATTATCTAAGTGGCAAGGTTGATTCATTGTGCATAATGTTTGCATTCTGTTGTCAATGAGGTCTTGTTATTTAAATCATGAGATAATTTTCCCGAGGGCACTTGAAGTCATTGACACAATACTAATCTGCTATGGCAGAACATCTCCATGCAGCCACCCTACACATATATTTTGAACACAGTTTTTAGATTAATCGAAATTTTTTCAATGTTTTTCTTTGTAATGGACTATGATCAATACGCTGAACTTAATGAGGTACCATTTCTTTACATCTCACAGATGAAGAATGAGGGATTGTAAGTTTAATATCAATGTTAAAATCATTTCATATATAGTACTAATTAAACTTAATATTGGAAAACATTAACGAGTTGACCTATTGAAACAGGTTGGACCATCACATTATATTTTATCGAATGAACCATAGCTATCATTCAAATGTGAGTTATGAGATAACATAAAACTATGTTCCTCATTCTGCAGTGTTGCTGTAGTGTGTACTTTATCAGACATTCTCTTGTAAAAATGTATCTTATAACATTTTCTCATTGAGTATTGTTGTTTAAAAATTCATTACTGCACAACATGGTTTAAACTTTTGGTACAAACCAATGAACAACTTGTATGCTAAACATTTTAAAGATACTTCAAAAGTAATGGAAAGATAATATATTTTCTGTATTTTTCAGTGAAACCATTTATTATTGGTGATGGATTAACCAACATTGTTGTAAGGAAAGGACAAGTTATAAAATACGATATAAAGTATGGTGGTGAGCCAGAACCAGTGGCACGTTGGGAAGTTGATACAAAGGAAATTGTAGAAGACAAAGAAGAACGGTAAAAAAATTAATAAATTAATTCTAATGTAAGCTCTTTCATTTCACAGATACAAACTACTTCATTTTGAGTGTTTTGTGGTGGTTGGTGGGTAGAGGCTATTTAGGATAAGGAAGTGGAAGGATTTTGAAAATGAGAAAAGAAGATAAAATTAAATACTGAATTATAACTAGCACTCCATTTCAACTATAGGTAGTTGATAACATGACATGACAAAATAGAGTAGTTTTGCACTGATAATGCTGATGATATTGTGCTACCAGTATGCAGTGGGGGTACCAGTAGTTTCAAATTATTATATATTATTTATTTCTCAAATAATACTGGAATGCTCATCAGTACATATGTTAAGAATATACATTTAAGAAAATAGGATCAATATAAAATATGCCTAATCATAGTAGATGTATGTAGCATCACATGAAGATGTACAATATAAATGAACTATAGTACAGCAATGTACAGTCTGTGTCATATAGATGAGTACACAGAAATGGATATTTGTGGGTAATGCAGTAGTGTCATTTTACACTGTGCTATTATGTAAGTGCTGATGAACTCAACACTCCATTATGCCTATAACTGGAGGTGTTGAGTTTCATTCCATTGATAATGCTCTTCGGTCTACCAGAAAATATGGATTGGAACGCAATCACTACAGCATTTCTGTAATATATATTTTAGTCCAACTAAATATTGCTGGATGTCTTAGGATCAACATTAAAAAAATCATGTATTGTACTACAACTCTTAATCTATTATTAATTAGACATGTTTCTCATACTGCATCTAAGAGTATCACAGTGAGTAGCCTATCATTTATGCACATTGTGACAACCAGATTAAACTGGCACATTGTCTTACAAACAAGTAAATGAGGCAACTTAACCAATTATCATACAATGGCCAGGCATATAACAAGGGGTTTAGCACTGTATTACATGACAAAACAAACCATAGACTCAGCTGCAGCAGGAACTATCTGGGTCATGTGATTAGGCACAACACTGTTCTGGTTCAGAGTAACACATGTTGATATTGCACATTGCAAGAGTGGAAAGTTATGGTAGAAAGTGGCTTCATGGGCAGTCACAATGGCTTGCCGTTACTATGATCAAATTTATTGAGGATAAGAAGGAGAATGGAGCCACAGTGCTGTCAGGAAATGTGAAAAAATATGCAAGCAAAATTAAGTCTATTAAGTACATTCTGTACAAATTACAGCAGAAGAAGGATAATGTCGGTTGGAGAAGGATTCAAGTAACCATCTCAAAGAGAAAGAAGCAAAATGTGCACAATAAACATCCCATTGGTGGTATTGATAATATGTTCTGAGGCAGCAGTTCTCTGACATTATAAACAATACAAAGAAATACCAACTTTGAGGAAATTTGATAGCTTTTATCACACATAACTGGATTTCAAGGCTAGCAAGAGAGAGAAATTGTTATGTGTGTAGAATTTAGTTTTGAAAGGTACAGGATGTATGAACCATCATACGCAAACAACACCATAGTTTCAGAAAATGCATTTTACAAGGGTAATCCGAAAAGTAAGGTCTCCTATTTTTTTATAAGTACATCGACCTGTTTATTTCTACAGTGGTTTACATCAGTTTACATCTTGAACATTTAGCTATTTTTTGACATAATCACCATTTCTGTCTATACATTTTTGTAGACGCTGTGGCAGTTTTTGTATGCCCATCTCATACCAGATTGCCACCATGCTGTTCAGAAAGTTATGAACAGGTCTATGTACTTATAAAAAAATAGGAGACCTTACTTTTGGGATTACCCTCGTACATTAGATTTTTGCGAAAGAAATGTATCATCAGAATTAAAGGTCCCAGTGGTTTATTAAGATGAAACATGGATTCATACACATTACACTGTTACAGTGACTGTGAGTTATATTGTTGTGCTATAGAGGGCTTTTTCTGTATTGATGTGTAGCGTGTAGCAGTACAATTGCAAGACTACTGGAATTTATGTTGTAACTACTTCCTCTCTATTTTCTGGGCATAAACATGATGACAGTCATCTTGGCCAGCTCTGTAGTTCATTCCCCCCCCCCCCCCTCTCCCCCCCCCTCCTCCCCTCACACACACACAAACACACACATGTACAGAGCTAGACAGTGAGGAGGAGGGGAGTGAGAGACAACTACATTCTCATGCAGCAATTTGGAGAGATGAGCCATAATAAAAGGGAGTGACAGCAGGGGAGAAATACACATGCAGAGGTAAATCACACTTGGTTAGGCAAAGAAAGTATAGTGAAATACTGATGTGGAATGAGTAGGATGTGGTGGGACAGAGGTAGAGGCAGACCAGTATAAAAGTACTGTGGATAAGAATAGAGGACACATAATAAAAGAAGGGAAAGGAGGAGGTTAACCTTCGTTCAAAGGATCAATGTGGGTTAAGGAAACATTACTCATATGAAACACAGCTCACTTTTTTCAGATATGACTTCTCACAGCAAAAAGTATGCACAGAGAAACATGTAGATTCCAGCTCTCTAGATTTCCATATGTTAGACTTGATGGTGATGCTCAGCAGAAACAAATATAACAATGTGTATGCTTCTAGGAATTATAAAAGTGCTGGTAGTGTCCTCAATATACATAAATGATAATTAGGTTCAGCAGTGTTGATTGTTCACAGCCAATGCTGTTGTATACAAGAAATTATCATTGCTGGATGACTATAAGGAAATGTAGGACAGCTTTGATTGTATCTTCACTTGATGCACTGAATGACAGCTGCTGTTAAATGTGAATAAAAGCAAGAAAATGCCAAAGAGAAAGCATGTTATATTATCCAATTACAAGATTAGTGATAAACTTGAAATTGAGTGGACTGAATGTCTTGAATTCGATAGACGAGAAGTTACTTAGATTTCATAGTATCAGATTGTCAGTTTGATCATGGAGGGAAGTGTGGGGGATGCAAATTGTATACAGTATGCAGTTTCAAGTGGAGGTAAGTTGCAGTAGTTATATAGGGATAAAAAGGCTTGCATGGGATAAACTAGTGCAGAAAACTTCATCAAAAAAGTCTTTGGACTGAAGACCAGAATAACAACAACTTCTTTTTACTTGGATCAATTCACATCAGTCTTCGTTTTCCTTCACATTTGATTCTACAGACTACAATGTATAATTGAGAGAGTGAGTGACTAGACAGATTCACTTTGCTTCAAAGGACGACTTTGTTGTGTAGAAACAAAAAAAGAGAACAAACTTTTAACTGTAAATCATATCCATAAATACACATTCCTCTCTAACCTCATATTCATTTACAAAAGAAAGTAATTAATGCAAATTTAATTTCCATTTCAGCATTACCATTGACAAATATGAGAGAAACACAGTGCTTACTATAAGGAGAACAAGTAGAGCTGACAGTGGAAAATATAAATTAATATTGAAAAATGACACAGGCATTTGTGAATCTGTGGCTGATGTTGTTGTCTTGGGTAATGTACAAATAATTTTTAATTCATATAGATTAAACTATTTTAAAATTAATTATATTAAATAATATTGTGGTTTCCAAATAACTATTATATCAAATGATGATAGTAGCTCATATGAATGAAATGATTTAAGTCTCATTTTGGTGTGTGCAAGATTTTTTCTTATTGTTATGTCGTTGTGAATGGTTGTAAAACTTGCTTTTCTTATTGAAGTCATATTCAGTATTTGAGATTTATATCAATCCTTGCTACCTCACTACCAATGTTTTGTTTCCTCAGTAATATCAAATGCATAACATAAAATTTTAGTCTCTCTGTTTTGACAGTTTTCTGCTTTTTAATCCTAAAATCTGTACTACGTGTATAGAAATGTTGCTGTGCACATTCTTTTAGCTAATGCTTCACTTTTCTGCTGAAATATACAAACCAGTTTACTAAATAATGATGAAATAAAACAAATTGCATAAAAATTAAATTCAGAGAGACAACCCTCCCTTATTCTCACTCCACATGTTCAGTTACAGTTGGATATAGTGTGACTCTAATGTACTGTTTCAATTTAATAATGTTTTGCCACTTAGTGCTTGATATTTGAAACCTTGGTTTTTTGATTTTTCAATATTCCTGTTTAATTTACATGAGGTGGTCTATTTTAAGAGTGACCAGTGACCTAGAAAAAGTTCATGTTTACTAAGTGCAAGTTTACATGTCAATTTAAGATTTTCTTTTATGGTACTATCTTCTGTTTCTATACATCCATGGTCAAAAAGTGACAAGATTTTCCACTTTGAATACTTACCAGATTTTATGCATGATCAGTATGGGGGTTTTCATTGGACATAGTTTGACTCTAGCAAATGTTATTTCACAGCTTTTATCATGTAGATAAGTAATAGCAGAAGAAAGAGACTGAAGTGGTGATGTGAAACTGTTTCTAAAAATTTGTGATTTTTAATGAAGAAATTTATTTGGTGATTTGTTTTTCAAATCTCCTTAAACATGTGCTGGTTGATCAATTCACTAACCTCATATATTTTTATAAAATTTCATCCTGTTTTCACAGTAGAGCACTGTTTGTATTTTTTGCTGCTACATTGTTATATAAAATTGGTAACTGTGTTGTCGCCGTAATGTAAAGTTTTTTCTTTTTGTAGACAAACCCTCGATGCCTATGGGACCAATGAAGGTTGAGGAAGTGAGAGCAAATCATGTGAAGGTTAAGTGGGAGAAACCAGAGGACAATGGAGGAACTGAAGTTACTGGATATGTATTAGAAAAGATGGATCTGGATACAGGACGCTGGATTCCAGCTGGAGAGGTTAGAACAGACAAAAAATTTGTAATGCTTCATTGTATTACCAATACTGGAAAATAAATTGAATAATTTCAGGACTATATAATAAAGGTGATACAGTCTCCTTCCAGTACTGAAAATCATACTTAATGCTTGCAATTGTAAAAATAGTTCTCTAGTTTTTTTTGTGATATCTTAGTTAATTTATATGTTAATACTTAAGTATGTGACAAAAATTTAAACAGGTGGGCCCAGATAAAAACACTTTCACATTTGATGGCCTGACACCAAAGAAAAAATATAAGTTTAGAGTAAAAGCTGTTAACAAGGAAGGAGAATCTGAACCACTGGAAACGGAGGGAGCTATACTGGCTAAGAATCCATATGGTAAGGGCATTATTTTATTGTTATTATTATTATTAAAATTATAATGAAATGTACTAACAGTGTTTTATTTTTTACTGTGAATTTTAAATTATTTTTGTGATATTTTCTATTATATCTTATGTTGTGTTTTCCATTGCATATACATTGCCTGACAAAACAGTGAAACCCCGTGAATGGGAGGATGAAATGAAATGAAACTTATGGACTGAGAGGGTATGTGATATTATTGCAGTGATTATAACATTGAGCCAAAATTACAAAGAACTTGATGGTATGAGCCCACTTATCAGTATGACATTACACATCCTCTGGCCGGGATAGAGGCCAGGATGATTGCACTGATTCACTTGGAAAAAGTGTCATAAAGCCTTTGTATCATCTCCTGATATGAGCTGGCCCACAGCTGTTGTAACTAGTCCTTGATATCCTAGATACTGCCACTGGGATGGAGTTGACATCCAACCTTGTCCCACTCATGTTGTATCAGGGATAGATCTGTGTTCTTACTGGCCAATTGAGGATCTCAACATCATACGGTTTGTAGAGACATATGCCATGTGTAGACAAGCGTTTTCCTATTGAAAAGTGACACTATGTCAGTGTTGCTGCTTGACAGATAACATGTGAGGATGCAGGATGTCAGTGACCTGAAGTCTTACCTGATAGCTCCCAAGGCCATCATGCCAGGAGTAACACAGCTGTGCCTCTTCAAAACATTTGAAGATGGAACCTCTGCCCAAGTTGTCACTACACTCACTAACGATGGTCATCTACGATAGTGCAGTGCCACGATTCATCACTGAACAGAATCCAGTGCCATTCATCAGCAGTCCATGCTTCCCAGTCACAGAACCACTACAAACACCAACATTTGTCTTTATGGTGTAGCAACAGCCTATACATGGGACAACTGCTGCTAGTCACTGACCATTTAGATGACACAAAATGTTGCAGAGAATCCATTAATTTTTACTAGGGGTTTACAGTGTACTTGTTGCACTCTGTGGCAAGCCTTCCATGTGGTGGTCAGACATGTCCAACTGGAATCTTGGCAACAAGTATGCCTGCCCTCACGTTTTCTTGCTGCCTAACATCAGGCCAATGTCACATCTTAATGCCCGAAAAATCTGGACATTGCATGATATGACCAGGCAGCCAATTGGAGACTGACAGTGAGACCCCTTTCAAATTCTGTCAGGTTCTGATAATGCTGTCTCACAAGTGTATGCAGCATTTCCATGTCTTTGACAGTGACTACTCAGCGCCTGATGCTGTTCACACCCCTTATATGTCCTACCAGGCCTGGCAACAGTGCTGAACATGAACAGCACCTATGCACTCTGTGGTCATTGTACCTGTCTCAGAAAATTACAGCTCTAATCATTTACATACCCTCCAATGGTGCATATGTGTATAAATTTACAGTGATATCCGACCATGTCTTCTGAATGCTTTACTTTTTTTGTCAGGCATTGTATTTACGTTTTCGTTAGTTTGTATCACTGTATTACACTTTTTGTCTCCTTTTAAAGTGTTTACTTTACACTTTCCCTCATATTAAAAATGAACTAATCTTGTTTCTCAGTTATGTTTTTCCTATATTCAAGTTATTTCAAAACAATTTTATGATTTATTAGTACAGTAACAGTTCAATATATATTTGCTTTGCACAGTTCCACATATTCAAAGTCTGCCCCTTTCTGGTTCCTTATATCTCTATTTACGAGGGTGTGCTGAAAAGTAATGCTTCCAAATTTTTGAAGTGAAAACTGTTAACCCTTTAAGTAAAAAAAAAACCTTTTTAACATTCTACTTCTTTAGTCATCATGTCCACATATTTATTTCTCAACTTAGTCACCCTAACAATGAACACATTTCTCCCAAGGAGAGACCACTTTGTTAATACTGTCACTGTATAATGTTTGACTTTGTTGACGGAGCAACAACTGCACCTCTTCTTGCACTATCAAAGTGAAATCTTTGAAGGAGTTCCTTAAATTTTGGAAACAGATGAAAATTGAATGGGGCCAAGTCAGGAATGTAAGGTGGATTACCAATGACAGTGAACCCAAGGCATCGGCCTGTTTCAGGTGCTCTTGTGTGGTCTGACATTTTCGTGCTGAAGGAGAGGATGCTCCATGTGTGGACGAACTCTTCGAATTTGAAACTCATGCACCAATATAATTAGCCTACAGTGCACACCACCATGTTATGTGCAACAGTTCAGAGCACTCTACTGGCAGAGGGGTGCAAATATGTAGGCATGAAGAATAAAGATGTAGGATGTTAATAATGTTTGTTTTATTTAAAAAGCTTTTAAGAATTTTCACATACAAAATTTGGAGACATCAGTTTTCAGCACAGCTTCATACGTTTTTCTTCTGTGGTGCATTTTAACAGGATCTACAACATACACTTATTAAATTATTGATCATCTTGACAGTTTTATTATCTAAAACAAAGAGATGTTTTTGTAACTCTTTCTTGAAAGTACATCTGAAAGAATTTTGTAGAATGATTTCATAAAGATTTTAAAAATTTGCAGATCCCTTAGAATTAATTACTGCAGGCATAAATTTCTTGAGCAAATTGTGGAAGAGGTTAACTTTGGAACAAACACAAACCCAACTGAGATGAACAACATTTCAAAACCTGTTGTTTTACAGTGGATCCAATTTATAATTTATGTTGATACAAGAATGTTCAGTTGCCTATAAAAAAACATGAATTCATATTCAGCTATTGTTGAATTAACTATTTACATTTCATGTTACATTTGTGGGATTCTGTGTGTCAGTGAGAATTGAGCCCATAAGTTTATAGTTACCTTCATCTTAAAATTCATAGTCAGTGTGAGCCTCTTTGTATTTTCTGTCCAAGAAATACTTACTGATTATTTGTGCTCCTCTGATGTTCATGACACAAATCTGGGTTTATGTGGAATGTGCCTCTTCCAGTAGATTACTGTATAAATTAAAATCATATTTGTTACTTATATAGGAACATATACATTTCTACTTATATAGAAACAAGTGACGAAGAGTCCCAGTGACGAGGAAAAGTATTTTGAGACTTGACTTTAAAAGTGTGCAGACTCTCATTAACCAGAGAGCAGCTTCAGTATAAACAGAAGAAACAAAAAAAATGTAACTGAATATAGTTGTGATACTCTGTGTTTAATTCAGATATTAACAAACAGTAAATACTACTGCCAGTATTGTCAGAAGACTCATACATTACCATTCTTCTTCTAAAGCCATGATGTTTGCTAACGGTACAATTATATTGGTAGAGGTCCCAACAAATCCTACCAATCACAGCAAAGAGAATAATGGCAGATGCCAACAACTAATTCACAGCAAACAGCTTAACCCTTAATCTTACAGAAACTCATATTGTACAGACAAATAAAAATGACTTCTAAATACCAGAAGTAGAACTCAGTGGGCACATATTAAATTAAACTGTGTGTAATGATCATGTGCATCCATGTTAATGAAAACAGATGGCACGTATACTTAGATAAGCTAAGCAAGAAGCTCAGTTCTGCTTGCTTTGCAATTAAAAATCTACAGGGTAACAATTATTGAAGTATATGAAAAAAATGTAAATTAGTTACAAACTACAGCGTGCACACACTTTATTCAACATCTGAACATCACTACAAATACTCGGATTTAGGTTTTGACATGTTTGATATGCCTGCCATCACTGACGATAATGTGGCACAGTAGAATAGTGAAATTCTGCATGACCAGCTGAAGTGCCGGAACATTGATGCTGCTGATGACCTCCTGAATGGCTGTTATCATCTCAGCAGTGGTTTTGGGGCTATTGCTGTACATCATGTCTTTAATATAGTTGCACAAAAAGGAGTGTTCAGATTCAGAGAATATGACAGCCATGAGATCATCTTCGAAAACCTTCATGTACCATTTGGCAGTCACTTTGCCATCAAGGTGTTTGCACAAGCTCTGATGTTTGACTAAAATTATTTGATATCTCACCCCCCCCCCTCCCTCCCTCCCTCTTGCACCCATTATATTCGTGTGTATATGTTTATTGTGTGTTTCAGATGAACCTGGGCGTCCTGGAAAACCTGAAATATTTGATTATGACAACAAGAGTGTCAGCTTAAAATGGGCTAAACCAGAAAGTGATGGTGGTCGCCCTATAACTCATTACACTATTGAGATGAAAGACAAATTTTCTGTAGACTGGGTAGAAGTCTGTAAAACACAAGATAGTACATGTGAGGCAAAAGTTGAAGACCTGAAAGAAAGAATGGTGTACCAGTTCCGTGTCCGTGCCCACAATAAGGCTGGTGCAAGTGAGCCAAGTGAACCCACTGACACCCATGTCTGCAAACACAAACACTGTAAGTGCCACAAGAGAGATGATTATATATTTGTGGTAACCAAGTAATATTTGTTTTTGAAGTGGTGAAATTATTTTTGACATTGTGTACATATTTCTGTATGTAGTTCTGTATTATTGATTATGTATGTATTGTAGCATGGTTTTGCAAATTAATTTTTAAAAACTGGAAGTATAAGTTCTCAAGTATCTTTACATACTTGTACACAAAAATGACATATTTGACTGTAGCAAGATATGATTTTCCTTTACTCAGTGAAACCAAGAATCGATCGCACAACATTCAAGAGTGTTACAATCAAGGCTGGCCGAACTCATAAATGGTCTGTGGACATATCTGGTGAACCACCACCAGCAGTTACATGGCTTTGGAAAGATTCTGTTAAGCTTGTACCCACAGAAAAAATTAAAATTGATAATGTCGATTATCATACTGATTTTACTATTATAAATGCAGTTCGCCGAGACACAGGAAAATACACTCTGATTGCAGAAAATGCTTCAGGGAAGGACCAGGAGACAGTGGAGTTGACAGTTCTTGGTATGTCTTTGATAAACGTGCACTCTATAATAATTTTAAAGCAATGACAACAGTTTAAATAATATGTAAATATGTTTGCCCATTGTAGTTCATCACTGTAAAATTACCTTCATGCTGGGTTCCCTCTGTATTTCTTCATGTCTCTAATAAGATGGAATTTTTATTTAAACTACTAAATTTGAGGAGCTATTAGTTTAGTGTAAGTAGTATATTTTGTAAAATGCATATATGAATTTTATAGGCAAGCCAAGTGCTCCACAAGGACCACTTGAAGTGAAAGATGTTACCAAAACTTCAGCCAAAGTTAAATGGCAAAAACCAGAAGATGATGGTGGTTGCCCAATAAAAGAGTATGAAGTAGAAAAAATGGATCTGGCAACTGGAAAATGGGTTAGAGTTGGTCGAGTTCCTGGAGACCGGGAGAATCCTGAAATGGAGATCACAGGATTAGAACCGGGTGCTGAATATAAGTTCCGTGTGACTGCAGTTAATGATGAGGGTGATTCTGAACCGCTTGTTACTGAAAAGGGAACTATTGCAAAGAATCCTTTTGGTAAGTTTTATTTGTGTATTATTTATTAAAATGAATATATGCACATAGAATATCTTTTTGTGTACATTTCAGTAGGAGTAAAGCACAAGAAAGAAAAAGTAGTCTATATATTTACAGAGTCTTTCTTCTGTGCTGTATCCTGCTAATGTGACATTAACACTGTATGTTTCTCATATAATTTAATTTCATGTTTATATTCTAACTGTGATTTGGTAAAGACGTCAGAGGGCTGGAAAGTTTAGAGGACGACAGTTGCGCCAATCCATATATTACTAGAAGCAGTCCTTTTCCATTTAGTACACATTTGATCAACTGAATGTGACGGACATGGTCAGGAAATGAAACATGTCACAATACTTGAGAACTATTATTGTATGATATTGCTGTCCTTGCACTGAAACAGTAACAGTAAATTGTTACTGTTGCATCTTCACTCTTTGCCCAAACTAGTTTTAGATCTGGGGGCGATCAAAATATAAATAAAATATGGTGATTGGCTCAAATAGTGATGTTTTCCATGCTGTCTTCAGCTGAAATGAAATGATCATATGGCATTGATGGCCAGGAGTCCCCACCCGTGGAAGTTCAGCCACTAAGCTGAAAGTCTTTTTAGTTGAAGTGACATTGGGCGACTTGCATGTCAATGATGATGATGGTGACAACACAACACTCAGTCGCCAAGTGGAGAAAATTTCCAACCCAGCTGTGAATCAAATTTGGGCCTACCGTATGGCTGTCAACGAAGGGGACGAATATATCTTCAGTTATTCTGAATGGAATTGAAACCTCTAATCTGTCGATGGCATCTACCTTCGATGCATGATATTGTGTAATAATCCTAATGAGAGGCTGACAAGGGATATCTGAACTTCAGAAAAACATGAATTGCAAGATATAATTCAGCAGAAATCCAAGTGTTCAGCCCAACAGTACTGGCAGCAAAGATGATCCTGAAAAAAAAGTCTACATATTATGTCTGTTGACAGAAGAGAGATTTCATGAGAAAGAGACATAGCCTGTCGTAGAGTCTAAAAGGAAGATGGATGAGATATTAGTAATTTTGCAATTTTTGTATAAAAAAAGTAATACAAGTATAATATGTTTTCCATAATTCTGTAACAGATTTTAGCCAGTGATATAGGGTTACAATGCACAGCAGCCCAAAGACCCTTTTTGAAAATGATGAGCATCTTCCTCCAGTCACTTGGAATGTTGTATTACTCCAGTGACAACTGATAAACAACTGTTGGAATAGAAGAAAGTTCTTTCGCATAATTAGAATCGTACACATATTTCATCAGATCCTGTCACCTATTCTCTGTTATGTCTATTTTCTATTTCACAACCACTTATCTCAATATCTATTATTTCAGTTCTTGTACTATGATTGAAAGGAGGAACTGTGGTATGACCTTCCTCAGTGAAACAATTTTGGGCAACAAAATTTAATATTTCAGCCTGTTATGTGTCATCTTCAATTTCGATTCTAGCATGATTACAGTGTTACTAGATACGTGAGTTGTACTCATTTATTGACTTTGTGTAGGACCAAAATTCCTCATAAATTTTTAGCAGATCAGAAGAGAGAATTTCACTTCTAAATTCATTGAACACTTATTATGTAACTCTTTTTTCTTTTAATTTTGATTTAATTCATCTTTTGTTAGTAAAATGTACTCTGCCTTCATTCAAATCTATGGTGTAGGCCACTTTACTTTCAGGGAACCTTTCTGAAATGATTGATGAACTGTGGAGAGTCTTTCCAATTCCTCATGACCTCACATGCCACATGTCTGTCTAAGGCATGTTATACAATGCTCTTGAATGTTTTAGATTTATGTGCCTCATTTTCTGCCCCAGATAAGAATATTTGACTTTGACTGCTCAGGTAATCTGCAATCTGTTTCTTGTTGCACTTGTGAACAAGAATAGTTTTCTGCCTTCCTAAATAATTCTTTTTGTATTCAGTGTTTGAAAAGAAAATTTATTGGGAATATTTCCAGATAATTCATTGTGCCATCGTCTGATGTGATGCTATTATGGTCACTGAGTGTCTGAGATTTAATATAATACAGAAATTTCTTCAAATTTTCTATCAAGTCATTCGATAGAATTTTATTTTAAATTAGTTGAATGCTTTACACATGGTTCTCCTTTTGTTGTTTTTGGCTTTGTTCAGTTTTTGCTTGCCTATAAACAGTCTGATTATGTTTAAATTTGCAGTGAAAGTCTCTTTGCTTTTGTAGCAGTTTACTAATGTGGCTGTCGAACCACGACGGGTTTTTCCCACCCCCACAACATTGCTTGGCACAACCCTGTCTAAAGCATATTGCACAATGCTCTTGGAATTGATACTCAATATTGTCAGTTCTGGAGATGTAATTTTCTTTTTAACCACTCAGGTAATCTGAAATCTCTTCTGTATTGCACCTGCTAAGCAGAAATACCTTTCCACTTTTCTTTATATTCCTGTTTACAACCATATTCAGTAATGCAGTAATGGCCTTATGATCACTGATTCCCTGTTCTCTAACTTCACTGAAAAGTTTGGGCCTGTTAGTGACGAGTAGATTGAATTTTATTCTCACAAGTCAGTTCTCTGATCAGCTATTCAAGGTAATTTTCAGAGAAGGCATTTAGAACAATTTCTCTTGATTCCAAATCTTTACTACTCACCTTGAGTCTCCAAGTCTACAGCTGGTAAATTTAAATCTCCACCTTATCTGTAACATGACCAGGAAATGTGTGCAAAATATTCTGCAGGTTTCCCCTCAGATGTTCTGCCTCTACTGCTCCTGTGTCAGACGGTCCATACAGGCACCTGATGACCATGTTTGGAATCTTCAGAGACTGCCTTTGCCAGACATTCATTTCTAATACCATGGGGACAAGTGGAAATTCAACAGTGAAATAACCTCTTGGTTCCGTATTATGTGCCTGTTGATAACTGTGATCCTTTGTTGTTCATAGTTATCAAACAGTAAAAACACCTATATGCAATTCTGCTACAAATTTAGTCTCCAAACTTTACTAATCAGTTGAAAAGCCAATTAATTTATAATTTATACCTGTAATCACACTCTGTGACTGAAAAGAAGTGAATAACATAGAACTTTACTTCTTAATGTTTCTATGTGAATTTCACATCTGCTGTTAATGAGACAGGTTACTTAGTTTTTGTATGGTATTTGTCATCTAAGCCTGTTCTACCTAATTTTAATATGATGTACTAAAGAATTGTGGGAAGACACATTTCTATAGGACCACATAGCATCATTTGTGGTAGCATTTTTAGCACAAGTGTAAATGTCCTTGAAAACTGTTTTCTGAACAGAATATATATCAGAATTTTTTATTGATAAGCTGTACATTGGAAAGTTGCTGTGCTTTGTTCCAGTAACCACGTGATTTAATGCTGAATATGTTTCCATGTAATAATTTCTTCGTACAAGAAGTATACAAAAACGTGATATACTAAAGAGATTTTGTTTAAATTGAATTCTGTCATTTGCAGATGAGCCTACAGCACCTGGTACTCCTGAGATAACAGATTATGATAATGAAAGTGTAGATTTGAAGTGGACTAAGCCTGAAAGTGATGGCGGTGCGCCAATTGAAAAATACATTATTGAGAAGAAAGACAGGTAAATTTCCAAGGATAAAATTTTGTGTCTTTCACTATAGTGAATGTAAAATAGTTGCTTTATTTTATTTTCTTAAACAATATGTGACTCCCAAAATTTTGGTGAAAAATGTAAAATGTAGCATGTAAATGTACTTAATCAAGAAAGTATGAAATAATTACACAGCCGTGGTCTAACTCATGTAATCATATGAATGTGTCAGTGCAACTACTTCCTTGGATTTTGTGTCCTTTTTTGTGTCATTATTCACATTTGTTGTTGGTTGTTCGGACTGTATGTCTGTAACTTCAATTAACAAATAACCGTTCATTGTGTATATTGTTAATGAACAATTTGCAGTGCTCAGTAAAATTTTTCTGGGTTTGTGACCGCGTTGTCAACACCCTGAGGAAGGTCGCATGCAACTGGGACCGAAACGTTGGTAGTTTTATATAAATTGACAATGTGGTCAAATACTCAGAAAAATTTTCTTGAATGTGACAATGGCTGTGGAAACCTATGTTTATAATTTGTAGCTTGATTCCCTCTGTAAATATTTTTGATTGTTAAACATTAATTGTTTTACATGAAAAGAATTTAACTTTCTGGCAGGCTTCCAGGCAACAAATAGTTTGCTGAGGCATAGTGCAAATTATGTTACCCTGTGCACAGTGCTGTTTCTGTTCGTAAAGTTGAACCTTATCTTCGTATGCTCCTTAACACAATATGGACATGGCAGAGGTGGCATTCACTTTACTTTCTTCCTTCATTTTCAAATTCTTCAGCATGCCAGTTGTAATAAATGCCATGTGTAGTCAAGAAATGAATTTTTATGAAGTGTTTGTGAATCATTTTTGTAATCACTAAATTTCATCTGAAAGTTTTTCTGCTTTTTTAAAACAAAGGTTTAAGCCAGATTGGGAGAAAGCTATTGAAGTTCCTGGAGACCAGTTAACAGCAAAAGTGCCTGACCTTAAGGAAAGGGCAGAGTATCAGTTCCGAGTAGTTGCAGTAAATAAAGCAGGGCCATCACCAGCTTCAGAACCAACAAAGACACATCTTGTCAAACATCGAGCATGTATGTCCATAACAGTTTTTTTGAATGTTTACATGTAATATATTCATTTATAAAATAGTTTGTAGAATCATTTTAACTATACTTGCCTTGCTGTTTTCTTCAAATATCTCATTTTCTCATATCTAGTGAAGCCACGTATTGATCGAACAAACCTGAAGCCAATTGTTATTAGAGCTGGGAAAAGTGTCAAATATGATGTCAATATTCGTGGTGAGCCTCCTCCAGACGTTAAATGGTTTCTGCAGGATACTGAGGTAATTTTGTAATAACATTTAATTATATATGATAATGCTCTCATCGTGTTTTAATTTTAATGTATACGTCTTCCGATTTTGTAGGTGAAATCAGAGGGCAACTATGAAATAATAAATGTTGACTACAATACCAAATTTTCACTTAATGATGCAGTTAGGAAAAACTCTGGAGTGTACAAAATTGTTGCAGAAAATCAACACGGGAAAGATGAGGCAGAAGTTGAGATTACTGTACTTTGTAAGTAAAATAACTTTGAAGTTAAATATTATGGTAGTTTATCACTACATTTCAAGTACACATGATCTGCATGTGTCACCAGAGTATCGTCAGTCTTTGGCCACTCTGTATCTTGACAACTGTTGCATTTAAAAAAATAATATAATTCACTGCATGAGGTAGAATCTAATATTTTCAGTGATTAATTCAGGAAAGATATAAAATTTCTTCTGTGTCTTTATGACCATGTACATCATAGCTACTGTGTGCTCTTAATGAATCTTAATTCTTTATGTTTTATGTGTATTTCAACAACAACAACAAATATTTTATTTTTCTCAATTTTTTATCCCTACAGTATGTCACTTGATGAAATTTATTTTAAAACTGTACTCAGTATCACTGTACATATAATATTGTTTGTGATTTTGTTTACATTATGATTGTTAATGTCTGCTAGGATGCTTGATTTTATTTATCAAATTATTCAGGCAGTTAAACTGAACTGAAGGGAGGAAAAACTTTCTGCTGCAAATAAGGATAAATATGTTGATGTTGACTTGCTGTTAAGCAGATTAGATTTCTTCCATTCTATTAAGAATTGTCTTGGAACCAAGTTCGTGGTTTCCACAAGTGCAGTGCTGTTTTCCCCATTTAACTATGCCAAATACTGCCCATGGCCCAAGCAATGCAGGTAGTGTGGATGCAGTTTAACATGAAACATCACTGAACCAATGACTTGTTTGATTAACAATACTTTACTTGCACTTCTTTCTTTTTGTGAAAAAAAAGTAACTTTCAAAATAGGAAGTGTCTAAAAACATATTTTTGTTCACATACTTCTTACCCTTTCAAGAAAATCTGTGTAATTCCTCAAAACCTTTTCTGTTAAATTTTCAAAGAAAATGTGATTATTTTTAGTTGGAAATGTAAGATTTATTGTGTCTTATTTGGGAAATGTACTAAAAGTAAATTAAAAGTGTTGTCAGCTATGTTATGCAGGAAATACATAAAACCGTGTGGCATGTTAACAAAAGTATATAAATGGAAGAGAGACAGATGGAGAATCATTCTGTTGACAATATGTGTCACAAATGGATAAGTCACTGACATTGGTGACTTTGACAAAGAGCAGATTAATATGGTACCAGGGGATGAGCATGGTAAAGCTGATTGTTTGTGTGACACTGTCATGAGCATCTATGGAAAGTGATTGAAGGATGGTGAAATCATGAATAGGTGACAAGGTGTTGGACATCCATGCCTCATCACAGGATCTGATCTGCTCTGCGTAGTGGCATAGGCTGTGGTATGTGACTTATCTGATGGCAGAGTACAATGCTGGTGCAAGCACAAGTATTATGGAACACACTGTTCTGTACATGTTGTTGAACGTGGGGCTCCACAGTAGATGTCCCTCAGGATTGACAGAATCATCAATTACAATTACAGTGGGCATGGGATAATTGAGATTGGAATGTGAGTTAGTGGAAACTTGTCACCTTGTCAGATGAATCACATTTTTTGTTGCATCAGGGTGGCTGTTATTCCTGGATACATCATCATCCTGATGAATGGTTGCTTCGATGTAGGCTGTTGGAGACATTATAATGCTGTGGGGGACATTTACCTGGGCTCTCATGGGACCTTTTCTAGTAACTGAAGGAAGCACGATAGCTGTGGTCTACTTCAAGATTATTGCAGACCACCTGCATCCATCCACGCACGATGTATTCCTATATGGCAACGGCATCTTCTAGTTGGGTGACAGTCCACGTCACAAAACCAGAGTTGTACTATAATTGTTCCAGGAAAATGATAGATAATGTATGTTGATGTGTTGGCCCCAAAGACACCTGATCTGAAACCAGTGAAACATGTCTGAGACACTATTGGGTACCAGTTCTGTGCCCACAGACCATCAGCCCATACTTGATGGGAACAGTTTGAATTCTGTGAGGAAATCTGGTGTCACACACTTCCAGTACTACCAAGAACTTGTCAAATTCATGTCATGTAGAATATTTACTATACTGTGTTTCAAAGGTGGATCAACACACTATTAAGCAGGTGATCATAACATTTGTACTCAACAGTGATAATTCTGATATAATAATACATGTGTGTATGCAGCTATAATGAAAATATAAAAAAGTAATTAACCTGTAGGATTCTTTGAACATCACAACACCTGACTAAATCTGGTCATATTTGGAATACGGTGTGTCACCTTGCTTTGACCTGATAACCAACATCCGCGTATGCAGTGAAATTGGAATTTCACTGATGTGCTATTTGGTGTTACACAGACCACTGCAGTAAATGAAAAACATCTCATGCTGCAGAAAATATTGGAGGAGTGCCTGGAGTTTAAATCCCAAGTCTTTAGATTTGTAGTCTGACGTTGACCTGTAAGCCACCGAGCCAGTGCCTACTAGTATATTATTTGGGTCAGTGTTTCCATACATGATGTATGCCTCAGATATGAACTCAGGCAATTTATGCTGCTGTTGACTGCACTAATATCTTGGCCAGAATCTAATGAATCAATTGAAACTAAGGGTTAAGGAAGACCTGTTTGGTTTAGTACATATATTTAAAAAGAAACATTCTTTGAATAGCAGTTAATAATGTTCTGTTTGTTAAATAGTTTAATATGTGTGCTTGAGGAAGTTTTATTCTAAACATATACTTGTCCACAGAATGCATTTAGGAAGAAAATGACATACTCTTTTTAAATTTGTTTGTAGCTGCACCATCTAAACCAAAAGGACCCTTGAAAGTCTCTGATGTTACAAAGAATAGTTGCAAACTGAAATGGGAGAAACCAGAGGATGATGGTGGAAAACCAATTACTGGGTATGTTGTTGAAAAACTTGACAAAGAGACTGGGAGGTGGGTGCCTGTGGGAAGAACATTGGAGCCAGAGATGGATGTGAAGGGCCTGCAAGAAGGACACGAATACCAGTTCCGAGCCCGTGCTGTGAATGAAGAGGGTGAAAGTGAACCTCTTGAGACAGAACGCGCAACTTTAGCCAAAAACCCATTTGGTATGTACTGTTTCTTAATTCATATGTTTCTAAATACATGCATTTGATGTAGAACTTGATAACTACAATCTACTTCTTTTCCAGATATCCCTTCAAAACCAGGAACTCCAGAAATTGTTGACTGGGATGTTGATCGTGTTGACCTTAAGTGGAAAGCACCAAAGAGAGATGGTGGTGCTCCTATTACTGGATATGTCATAGAGAAGAAAGAAAAATTCAGCAGCTCATGGGATGAAATTCTAACCACAACTGTAAGTAATTTAATAGACTTTTGTGATTCCCATATGTACACATTTCACTTACCACTAAAATCTTCTACTATTTGCAAATTGTAATTCTCACAAGAACTTTCTCAAGTAGTTTGACCATTACTTGTGGACACGGTAATGGTCTAACAACCTTTAGTGCTGTACTTTGTTATGGCATGAGAACCAAACAGATTTTGTTTCATCGGCTGTGGCACACTTGCCATTGGTGTTATTTCTATTAGTTACTTCTCATTTGCATAATCTCAATTTGAAAAGAAATGCAGGCCTATCAGCTGTGGCTCACTTGCCATTGGTGTTATCTCCATTAGTTACTTCTCACTTGCATAATCTCAACTTTGAAAAGAAATGCAGGCCTTTTTGCTGTGAATTTAACTACCTTAAATATTCGATAAAACATTCTCCATTTTCTTACTGCATCAGAATTGAGTAAAGCTTTGAGCTTTCTATAAAATCCTTCATTGTCTTTATCGGGAAAAACTTACTGTCATGGCTGCTATTGTGTCAACATTAATACCCATACAGCTTGTCATTAGTAAGCATATGTCATCATTATGTCATGCTGCAATAGATTATGTCGTAGTCTGTTCTGATGGCCATCTGTGGACTATAAATGGTCACCACAACAGCTGGAATGGTGGTGATAGTTGTGGTGTCACCGCCAGACACCACACTTGCTAGGTGGTAGCTTAAATCGGCCGCGGTCCATTAGTACATGTCGGACCCGCGTGTCGCCACTGTCAGGATCGCAGACCGAGCGCCACCACAAGGCAGGTCTCAAGAGACGTACGAGCACTCGCCCCAGTTGTACGACGACATTGCTAGCGACTACACTGATCGAAGCCTTTCTCTCATTTGCCGAGAGACAGTTAGAATAGCCTTCAGCTAAGTCCATGGCTACGACCTAGCAAGGCACCATTAGTTACTTCATGAATCTAAAGAGTCTCACTTGTATCATCAAGAATGCTGTATACCAAAGGACGATATAAAAGCTAAGTGTTCTAGTAGCTACGTTCTTTTCTTTATCACATTCATCACGTATCCGGTTCCAGACTTCGCGCCAGTCGGCGTGTGTGTACGTGTGCCCTTTCGGCTACCCGTCACTGTGGACTGGCTGCCTTGTCAGTCCACTACAATAGTGGTACTGCTCCTACCAGTGGTGGAGATGGCTCAGCTGGTGCAGCCAATGTTGGTGGTTCTGCGGTTGATATTTGCACTTTTAGTGTAATTTGTGATGAGAGTGACGCTGCAGTTGCTGCTGATTGCTGCACTGCTATTTGTGGTTAGGATGATGATGTTGGTCTTGCTATTGATAGCACTGTCACGATAACAATTTTATGGAGACAATATTTCCTTTTAAGGTGGCTGCATTCAGCACTTTCAGAATTTTATAACTGAGAAGTCTCTTGCCATTTTTGTCTATTTGCAATCCATGTCTTGTGTAACTTTCTCTCTGCAGATAATTATCAGGAAGAAACTGAGTATTTTTTTATACTTTACAGATCATCTTGAACTGTCTATTGGTGTTAATTTTCGTATCCACTCATAAGGCAGCTATGGGGTTATGTCTGCATTGTATTCCAAAAACGAGCTTTGTTTTACTCTCAGTACAGTCCATTACAGCCTTCAAATTTTTAACAACAGTAGATAAGTCATTCCCGTAAATATCATTGGCACCCATAACTATTACTGTATTTAATTTGCATTTGTGAGGCTTCTGACTGTACTGCTTTTTTCATTTTTTATGTAGGCATCCCTGGATTCTCATAACTGCAAGTGCTTGCATCATTTTATTCATGTAAAATTTCTGTAAGTCCATGCCCACATATTTTGCATGTTTTAACAGTGACCAATTTCCTTCTGGCACTGATTATCAGTGGCTATTACATATCATAGTATGAAGGCTTTCACGACCGGATGACATATCTTCTGGTAAACCTTCCGGGATGTAAGGTCGTGGTCCATGAAACTCTTCGGCTCCTAACGTTTTGTCCAGAGCTGCGCTGGACATCTTCAGAGGGGTGTTTCTCCTCCGGTGAGTCTTGCCGACTGACGGGTCGGACGTCTGAGAGTGACTTATATATCGTAGATATATATATAAGTCGCTCTCAGACGTCCGACCCGTCAGTCGGCAAGACTCACCGGAGGAGAAACACCCCTCTGAAGATGTCCAGCGCAGCTCTGTACGAAACGTTAGGAGCCGCAGTGTTTCATGGACCACGACCTTACATCCCGGAAGGTTTACCAGAGGCTATTACATATGCCTATATTTATGCTATATCACTAATGAAAGATGTACATCAGTCAAAAGTATGATTGTGCAAAGCACAGTAGGGTATGGAACAGTAAGAAACAAAATCTAATGGAAAACTGTTTGGTAGAGTGTTGTACATGAAGTTTCATAAACACCACAGTCATCTTACAACATTAAAGATAAAATATCAAAAATGTGTTTGTTATAGTGTATGAATTATGATAGTTACAACCATCTTATCAAATTAAAAAAATGCTGTACAACTGGTCTACCACATATAAAATATATATTTGCTGGCTTTGTCAGCTGCAGGTCTCTCCAATACTTGTCTTCTGTGAATAACTAATTCATAAGTTGAGAGTAATTCTGAATGTTCTGCAGAGCCATGGCTTAAGTCTTTTCAGAAATGTAGGTGAGATGAAGTCCTGCAAGCATGCTTCCGGATTGGCATTACCACTTGATGCTTGGATTCCTCCTCTGGTGAGAGGACCCACCAGTACATAGTGCTTGTGGTTTACATCAATATGTATACCATATTCTGAAAGGACACATCCAGTATGTTCATGAAAGGATGCATCCAGTATGTTCGTGAGAGTGCTGTTCATTGCTGTTCATGGTTTGCTAGGGGACTTTCTCCCCTCTATTTTGGATTATGATACTCAAAATGTCACATACCTATTAAATTTTTGCCTTTCTTCCCTGCTTCTGCCAAACGTTCTAGAAAAAACATTTAATTTGGAATGACCAACAGTCCACTAAGCATTTCATGTTAATCCTCTACTACAACAAAATATGTTGTTCGCACCTCCAATCAAGCAGAGATGTCTGACCTGTACTCCCACCCATAACACAAGCTTCCTCTATGGGCAACATATGCTGCACATAGAGAACAGTTGAATACCCTCTGCAGATAGGTTCCTTTCTTTTGACCAGAACCACATCAGGAAGTGGTAAACACATCACTATAGTCCATGAATTTTGTATGGGTAAAAGTCAAAGACTGTTCCATGCTTTGTATAGTGGCACATTGAGATGAGCCTGAAATTGTGTTTGGGATAGGACTAGCTTACATTGCAACTGTAGACTGCTTTCCTGGTTACTCTGAATGAATGTGAACACTGCTTCTTCACTCACAAATCGCTACACCTTTCCATCTTTGTGGAATTGCACTAGAATTCTGTCACTATTCATCATTATCAACAACATTGTGAGTCAAGGAAAAAAGTTAATTATAATTTTATGTTATAGAAATCCTCATGTAAATGTGTGTGTGTATTTTAATCATATTTCATTTAAAGTTTCATTGTTGTCATGTTTAAAGAAATCATGAGTTGTTATATACCATTGCTTCGGAAGTATATGGCAAAAACAAATGAGTCGTCTTATTTTTTAGTCATTTTTAAAAGATCAAGAGAACCCAGAAATTCTGGTACTAATTTCTCTGTGTTTTCTCACTTATAGTCACCTGCAACAGAAGCCCGAGTTCCAGGGTTGAAGGAGGGTAATCAATACCAGTTCCGTATAAGAGCTGTCAATAAAGCAGGTCCTTCAGAGCCTAGCGATTCAACAAAACCACACATTGCCAAGGCCAGGTTCTGTAAGTGTCAATTATTTAATGGCCTAGAGCTTCTAGACATTGTTTCATATATCTAACCTGCATGAATCTCATGTGTACTATCAGTCTTAAAAGAATGTTATGTAATAATGCCATTTACATTCATCATTCTAGAGTATGTCATTGCAGGTTTGTTTGTTTAACATAGAATAATAAAAGAAAAAAATATGTTTTTATCCTCAGATGCAGAAATTACAGTGTTTTGTAAAATGAACATCAAATATTTTTGAGTACTAGTAGTTATTACAGTGATTTCTTTTCTCTCATTGTATGTGTGTGTACATGTTGGTAAGTATATAGTTTTAAATATTATAGGTCTTTTCATAGTTATTAACCAGATTTTACATGTAAAGTAAACAGCAGTTTTGTGCCTGTTATTTGTAATTCTATATGATAAATCTTTTTGTCTAAAGCTGCAGCTACTACTAATTCAGTGACTGAGTTGCAAAGATTATGTTTAAATTCTTTTCCTTTTTTTAGTGAAGCCACTAATCAACCGTGAGAAATTGCAGAAGGTTACTGTACGAGCTGGTCAGTTTGTGAAGTTTGACGTTGATGTTAAGGGCGAGCCACCTCCAGTTATCACGTGGAGTTTTGCTAACAAAGTTCTGGAAAATGGGCCAACTGTAAAAATTGAAAATGAAGATTATAACACAAAACTGACATTGTCAGATACAACAAGGAAAAACACTGGAACATATACCATCAAAGCTGAAAATGACTCTGGGAAAGATGAAGCCACAGTCGACGTTATTGTTCTTGGTGCGTCCCATCAACTTGTTATGCAGTGACATACACAAATTATTTTTAAATCTGTTCTATGTGAAAAGAAATATTTGTTTCATGCAAATACATTATAGCTATAAAGTAGTTACATGGTTTCTGGTTGTAGGTATGGTATTTCCTTCTTGTACCCTGCACAAACAAATTTCTTGCAGCATGTGTTTCATGAAGTTTTTCTTGCCGACTGAATATTCCATCTTTTTTTTTTTTAATACCTATTCTGGGAAGATGTTTTTATATGTCTGGAGGTTGGACAGCTGGCCCCTGTCGCCAAGTGGTTCTAGGCCATTCAGTCCAGAACCATGCGACCGCTATGGTCGCAGGTTCAAATCCTGCCTCGGGCATGGATGTGTGTGATGTCCTTAGGTTAGCTAAGTTTAAGTAGTTCTAAGTTTTAGGGGACCGATGACCTCAGATGTTAAGTCCCATAGTGCTCAGAGCCATTTGAACACTTTTTAAGGCTGGACAAGGTACAGATCCTGAAAGCAAGATTATTAAGTTCATTGAGCATTTTACTGTGTCTGTTTATTTAGCCAGAGTGTACAATTAATAATATCCCAGATTGACTCCCAAAAAAGGATGGAATATTCATGCAAAATGTGTGTGACTATATAAAAAGAAGTTGATCTCATTACAATTATTTTATTATTAGAATCCTATTATTACTAATGAAACTCTTTATTTTTATTTCTGTAAAACCTTTAAATAAAATATTAACAGATAGTAATTCATTTGCCAGTATTACATATATTTATTGTTAAATTTGTGTACAGACAAGCCAGGGAAGCCAGAGGGCCCATTGGAAGTTAGTGATGTCCACAAAGAAGGCTGCAAGCTGAAATGGAGCAAGCCAAAGGATGATGGTGGTCTTCCACTAACAGGATATGTTCTTGAGAAAATGGATACAACTACAGGTCGCTGGGTTCCAGCTGGCTTTGTAGATCCAGAGAAAACTGAGCATGAGGTTACAGGATTAGAACCCAACAAGAAATATCAATTTAGGGTTAAGGCTGTGAATGAGGAAGGTGAATCTGAACCTCTTGAGACTGATACAGCCATTCTTGCAAAGAATCCATATGGTAAGAAGTTGTGAATTTGTGACTAATTAAATTGATAAAATAGATTTGTTTTATTCTGATGCACAACTGCAATGCTTATTTCATGGATAGTTGACTATGAATACATTTTTAAATCTCACTGTGCCAGCCCAGTGCTGTCTTTGTTTCTCATTCTAGCTAATGGGTTGATTGTTATTGATAGGATATATGAACTGTGACTGGCATAACATTTATGAAGCGTCAATAACAATTACTCTTTTGAAAATGTTAATGCTGATGAGATGACGAATGTACAATCTAACGCCAACAATCTCTTTTGACTTGCTGGAGAAAATTGTATTTAGAAAGCATTAGGTATACTTAGATAGCTTTCTGTTAAAAAAAAAGACTGACAGCTTCTTTTAGCTACTCATAATTAGACAGCCATCATATTTTAGGCAGAGTGCTCACAAAATAACTGGACCATACCTTTGTGGATAGCCTGGTAAGGGAGGGGACAATGGTTGTGGTGGGGGTTTCACTGCAAGCAGCCACTGCATGCTAGAAAAAATGCAGTGCAACTGCTGAAGGTTATTCACAAACAGACATTTTAAAAGTCAGCAAACAGTTGTATTTATGGGTTATGCCAGTATGACCAATAATCTGAATGGTCATCTGTTTATTATTAAAAACACAATGGGTCTCAACATACACTGATATTGCAGGAGAAGGAGCAATTTATTGTCATCTGTTGATATGTTAAAAGTAGTTTCTTTTGCCAAAAAAGAGGGGTTTACACAATTTCACTTCAATAACATGCTAATGCAGTTGCAATTCGAATAGAATCTTGGAACAGTCTATTATTAAACAAAAAAAAACCAAAGGCTATGTTTTCCTGGCAGAACCCTTATGAGATGTAGCAGATCTACTAATGAAATTGCATACACTAAGCTTGTTCATCCTCTGCTAGAGTACTGCTGTGCGGTAGGGATCCTTGCCAGGTAGATTGGATGGAGGACATTGAAAAGGTCTAAAGGAGGACAGCTTATTTTGAATTATCACGAAATAGGGGAGAAAGTGTCATGGATATGATAAGCAAGTTTGGGTGGCAATTGTTAAAACAAAAGCATTTATCATTGTGGTGAGATCTTTTGATGAAATTTCAGTCACCAATTTTGTCTTATGAGGGTGAAAATATTTTATTGTTGCCAACATAAATATGGAGAAATGATCATCATAATAAAATAAGAGAAATCAGAACTCAAACAGAAGGATATAAATGTTCACTTTTCCCACATGCTGTTAGAGAGTGGAACTGTAGAGAAATAGTCTGAGGGTGGTTTGAAGAACCCTCTGCCAGGCACTTAAGCATGAATTGCAGTGTAATGATGTAGATGAAAATGAACGTGTATTTTCTTTACTTACTAATTCTCGTTTCACCAGCTGTTGAAGGTGCTTAACACAATTATACTATTTCACTGGAAATACTGTAGTTACTCATGTATTGTGGTAGATAAGAAAGTTTCAGGTGTTAACTATATGGCAAAATACTCTCTACTTTGCCTGCTATCATTTGCCAAAATCTGTTTTTGATATCTCAAACCATTTATGAGATATGAAGGATGTTATTAATATTTCACTTCCACTCTGTCATTTGCACTCACAAGTGGAAGTGAGTGCACCACGTACAAACCATTTTCTTGAGACTGAATACAGATATAAACCTTGTCTCAAGTTTAAAGAGCAATTGAGTATGTTAGCTACACCTAATATGCATCAGTGTATGATCTAACATGCACCAAACACAAACTCATAGTGACCCCTATTTCTCATTGCAAACTATTCAAATTTTGCATTGTAGCTTACTTAATGTAAAAATATCACAACTACTATGACCATTAATGAAATGATAGGCAGTTCATCATGAAGCTCACAAATGACACTATGAGATGCGAGAGAGAGAGAGAGAGAGAGAGAGAGAGAGAGAGAGAGAGAGAGAGAGAATGAATCTCCCCCCCCTCCCCCTTCCCCACCTTCCCCCGCCAAATAGTTTCTTTGAAATTATTTGAGGAAGACTGTGGGGCAGCTGGCATGTGCACGCATCCATTCTCACAGTGCAGTGAGTCACTAACCAGTTGTACTGAAGGTGTCAGAAAATATTCCATTTGTAACAGATGAGGTGGCAACAAATTGAGATGACTGCCCCTTTGGAACAGAGGGGTGGACCTGCCTAGTGCTGACAATGAGAATGTGTTTCTGCACAGGGTCAAGTTATCTTGTGCTACCTCTACCTTCACTCAATTATTCACAACATATTGTAGAGTTAAAAGTTTCAGGTAGTATTATTATTTTAGTGACTATGGTATGGAGTCTTGTGCAGAACTCCAGCCCCGAATGTGACACACATCATATTTGTATAGGATGAAAATTGTAACTATTAACGGAACAGTATTGAGAATAATGCAGTGGGCACCATTTATCAATATGAAAATCAACTTCTCTGATGAATTTTGTTACCTTCTAATGCTTTAATGGTATTGACAATCATCTTATTTTTAGGAGTCACAGTCATGTAGAATTGTCCAAATGATAATGTTTTCATTTTTTCATCATTTGAGTGACTCAACCTACATGATAATTTCACTGCATACTTAAAAAAATCTTATAAGTGGCATTAACAAGATTATGATCTTTCTATGCCAAAATAATGAATGTGATGTTCTTGACTTGTACTAAAATATGAAATTTAACTAATTTTGAAAGGTCAATAATGAATCACTTGACAGTGGCTACAAAGCTGAAATTATAATAGTGTATCTGAAAGGAAATAAATAACAAATGCCAAAATCAGTATTATTTAGAAAATTCCTGTTGAGATACGCCATTAGTGATGGCAATATGCTAAATTATGAATATATTAAAACAAAATGAATTTTCAATATTGTGTACTATTTTTCGATTCGTAAAGGATACCTTCTTTATTTAAACAATCCTGTAGTGCAAAATAATTATGGTTTATATGATATTTAACAGTGAATTAACTTAAATTTATAGATCCTCCATCTGCACCTGGCTTACCGGAGATTGTAGACTGGAATGAAAACATGGTGAAACTCAAATGGGAGCGTCCAATTCGAGATGGCGGTGCTCCAATCACTGGTATGAACATTTTGTTTATTCCACAAATTTATTTGTTAATTTATTTCACTCACCATCAAATGATCATTTATATCATAATAGAAATGCATTATGTATTGAGAACAGAAATAAAAATTTCTATGTGCAAATATTTCATGATATCTGCATGTATGAGACACATTTATACATTTAAAGAACTCTTTGTTACACAATTTCATACCAACTAGTAAGACTCCCATGTACTGAATTTTTTCCAGGCGTATTTAAAACTGGTCTTTATTGAATGGTAAAATTTTCTGGAAATCATGTGTAATCCAACATAAATTATCACCCAAATAACAGGAACCTCATAAGTAATTGTTGTCTACCATAAAAACAAATAATAAATTAATTCCATGTGTCACCAATACTCAGATACTTCGGCTTTTGAAGATTCAGTGCTCCCAATTCATCTAAGCATATACTGGCAGTACATCTGCAGGTATTATTAGTACACAACAAAAGACGCATGAACATTTGTTCATACATTAAATTAGTATTTATTCCATAGATCATGAATACGTCATTTCGTAATGATATGGATGTGTCAGTTAAACACGATATAATTTTCTTACAATCACTACCTCATATCTAAAAATTCATCTATTGAGTAGAATGAGTTGTCATTCACAAATTCTTTTAATTTGTTTTTAGATGTTTGTTGGATATCTGTCAGACTTTTAATACTATTTAGCAAATGACTAAAGATTTTTGTGGCAGCATAATTCACCCCTTTCTGTGCCAAAATCAGATTTAACCCAGAATAATGAAGATCATCATTTCTTCTCATGTTGTAGCTATGTTCTTTGCTATTATTTCTGAACTGGAATGGGTTATTAATAACAAATTTCATAGGTGAATGTATGTATTGTGAAGGTACTGTGAATATCCTGAGTTCCTTAAATGTGTGCAAGGTGATTTTGGATGGACTCCAGCTATTATTCTGATTACACACTTTTGTGCAATTAATAGTATTTAAGAATTCCTACATGATATGGAAGGAATGCTTAAGAAGAACATCCTTACTGCATTTTAAAACACTGTTATCACATTTCGCTAGGCTAAGTGTCAAAAACATTATAATTTTGTATTTCCCTTATTTCTGAGCCAAAGTTAAAGTCACTAGAAGATAGTGCAGATCATTCTTCCTTTTAGTATTCTTTTTGTGTATTTCTTAATCAGTTTTGGAGAAAAATGTCATAATTGAATGAATTTACTATGAGGATTAATATTACTACAGTGCAATAATTGGAACTGTAATTTGCATAGTTTAGAGTTGACCATTTGTGCGAAACAAGTTCCAATTTTTCAGTTCATTTATTATTTTCTTTGCAAATTTTTCTGTACTGAACTTGAAAACACCCTTCATATCATATGTAAAAAGGGTTGATTCTGCCTCTTGGTTCAAATAGAGTGGTAGAATGTTGATACAGTTCAGTAGCAGTTGTAGAGGCAGGAGTGAAACCTGTGGAATATCCTTTGTAATTTCCCAGTGTGCAGATAATGGTTGTCCCGTTGTGAATTACTCGAACAGCCTATTGTAACTACCTGCAGCTTGAGCATGTGGTTTCACCCTCTTCTTTCCTTAATCATTATACAAAGCATACTTGGCACCAAACTGTACAGACACCCATTACAGTCTTCTACATGCAACAGATACACTTCAGACACAACGCTCACATGTGACATGCAGAGAGGCCATTGTGCACGGAGAAAGAAACGCTTTCCATTAAGGTGACTGAATAACCTGTCAGTGTCTCCCACCCAACAATGTCAAACCAGACCCCACTGTCTCAGTGATTAAAAGCTGATTAGTACAGCTCTACTACATAACCCAACTTTTCAGTACATCAATTAATTTAATAAATATTTACATTTTTGGTTATGCTGTTTGGTGCAGATTAATTTAGTCCTTTTTTATTCATGTAAGTATAAACATGAGGCAATCAAGAAGAAAAAAAATATAAATTAGTATACTTGGATTCACTCTTATAGCGTCATTCTATGTGGCAGTTATTTTTACTATAAGGTCCAGAAGAAACACCATATTTACTACAGCATTCACCATGTTATCAGTCCTCTTCGCATGGGTGCTATGAATGGCCACAAATTCAGTGAACAGGACAGTCATTGCACAAATTGCAAGATTTTTATCTTCCCAGACATATATTTCTTGAAGATATTGTGAAATTTTGTCTGAATGTGTACTACAGCTGCTACTGCTTGTCCTGATTTTCACATCTGTGCTTTGCCAAATGTTTATACCATGTGGAACAGCAAAGGAATATATGAGTATTGGAAGTTAATTTTATGAGTATAATTAATTAACCAATAAATTAACAATATTTTCCAGTCCTAATTCAAAATTATGAACAGTCATTTTGTTTATTATAATCATATGTATAATTTAAATGTTACATTAATTTTTCTTGTGTAAATTAATTAACATACCTTTGTGCCTGTAACTTTTCAATCCATTGTTCATGCAACATGGACTTTTTTGTCTTTTGGACCTTAAAAATGATATCCCTCATCACCATGCATCACTTATGCTTCAGGTCATGTCCTTGCCTGATAGTGCACTTTGAGGCAGTTGTGTTCTCATGTGCTGGTTACTGTAATCTCTTATTCGTCTTAATGTCCACCACTACTCAGGGAAAGCCTAGCAGTGCTTGATGTCGCTTGTGCTCTAGTGAGCTGCCTTGCCTTGCTGTGGCAGTGTTGCACTTTTGCGCTCGAGCTGAGTTGCACTTTCCTGCACTTATGGTGCTCCAAAGATATGCAAACTACAACTTGTGCAGCCAGATTTTATCCTTGCTCTTTTTGTGTTTAGTTGGACAAAAAAAAACTGAGGATGTGTCCAAAATGAGCTGTGTAATTATGTCATGTGGAGAAAAGTTTGCTGCTGATAAATTCACTTTTATTCTTGAAGAAATTGTTGTGTATGGTGTCACCAGATACCTAGCAACACCTTTATTTTCCTAATTGATGACATTCATGTACAAATTTATAAATTTTGGGACTCTCTCAAACAAAACACCTCTGGGCATATTACTAATTGAAAATTAATCAATCTGTGGGTATTAGTGTACTTTTGAGCTGCAATGTCACATCTGTAAGTACATAATTACTCACAGTGCTTTTCTAGTGTTACAATATATCCATTACACATATTTAATTCTGGGAAGCTATAGCAAATTTTGACATAGTACTTTTGATCTCCTTTGAAGTTTTGGATTTAAGGAACATCATTGAACAATAATGTTAATGTCTTATATTCATACATTTTGGAAACTGTGAAAACAAACAATACTGAATAATAGTGAAACAATTCATATGTTTTGTACAGAAATGTGCCTTTTTATGTAATTTTATTTTATACTTTACTGATTTTCATTCTGAATTTTCAGCCACATTTTCTTTCCATGTTTTACGATCAACTTACTCAGGTCTCTTTGTTGGAATGATAGCTGTATGATATAACCGTTAAAAGTGTAAGTTATAAGTTATTATGAACTTTTTTTCACAGGTTACGTAATTGAAATGATGGACAAGTATGGAGGTGCTTTTGTGAAGTGTGCTGAGATACCTGGAAATGTTTGTGAGGGGACAGTTCCAAAATTAGAGGAAGGTAACCAGTATCAATTTAGAGTAAGGGCAGTTAATAAAGCAGGCCCAGGAGATCCCAGTGAGGAAACAAATCCACACACTGCCAAAGCAAGATTCTGTAAGTATATGTATTATAATAAAAGCTCCTTACAGTAATTAAAAACAGTAACTAAACACCTAGAAAATATGATATTTAGTAAATGTATGACATATATTTCTATCTTCTGTAACAATGGATGTAGGTGCCTTCCACAATGTATACATATCTGTAGATAGGGTGAACAACACTACTGTATTTTCCAGGATCTCCCATATTATAGTACTTGACCATCTGTTTCTTCTGAATACTTCATCTGCAATCACTGTTATTAATATTAATCCCACAAAATAATATTTATATTTCAAATTCCCTGACCAGCAAATCTTGCAACATTTTTGTCTAGTAATCAATACTATTGTTGACATATAGTCTTTCTCTGTTCCTGCTTGTATGGAAAAAAGACAAATTGGCAAGGGAATTGGAGAAGCAGAGAAAGATTGAAGTAGACTATGGATCTAGAGGAGTTGTGAGAGCAGGAATGTTTACTTGTTCCTCAGTCAGTACTGGCAACCCACAGATGTGCTGCTCTCTTACCGATCAGCAGCTAGGGTTTAAATAACGCACAGAAATAATAAGGACTCACAAAAGCAGATTATATAGAAGTTAGTGTTTAAACAAGCAAAGTATGCCAGTTTTTCTATATTTTTATATGTCCATTGTCACTAGTTCCAAGAAATTGTAATGTAGTTGTGCAGTCGAAATTTATTGTAACTAATCTCCCTTAAACCCCACTTAAATCATGGCCAGTCATTGGTGATCTCTCTTGAAACAGTGATCTTTGTCAGACATCTTAATTACAGAAATAAGTACATTCCTTTTTGTGGAAGCTTTTTCTATTTGCAATATGTAGCCAGTGACACTGTGTAACAGATGTCTTACATGAATGATATCTTTACAAAATCCTTTTTATATATTAAACATTTCAAATAATTATTATTAAATAACAAAATAAAAATTAAAAATTGTTATTTTTCAGTGAAACCACGTATTGATCGCACCAATTTACAGAATATCATTTTGAAAGTTGGGTTGACTGTGAGTCTTGATATAAATATTATTGGTGAGCCACCACCAGAAGTCACTTGGTACTTCAAAGATAAGGTTAGTAATGAACTTACGGCATCAATAACTAGTTCTTGTATGTTGATAATTGATTGGTTCTGGTATATGAATGTAATATCTTCACACAAATTTTTCTGTTATTGCTTTAGCTTGAGACTCAGTAGCACTGTTTCTATACTCATTTGCACCAGTTTAAAATTACCAAGTTAGGATAATAAAAAATAATTCAGATTTGTACATCATTTACACTTAAGAAAAAAAAATCTGAATGTGATGGAAATTGGTAGATGTGATATACATGTACACACAAATGATTACAGCCCCAGGAAAAATGATTGATTTATTCAAGAGAAAGAGCTTCACAAATTGAGCAGTCTTTAATGTGTTGGTCCACCTCTGGCCCTATGCAAGCAGTTATTTGGCTTGGTATTGATTGATAAAGAGTTATTGGATGTCCTCCTCAGGGATATCATGACAAATTCTCTCCAGTTAACATGTCAGATCATGAAAATCTCAAGGTGGTTGGAGGGGCCCGCACAAAATGTTTCAAACATTCTCAAGTTGGGAAAGATCTGACGACCTCGCTGGTTCAAGGTAGGGTTTAGCAAGCATGAAGGCAAGCGGTAGAAACTCTAGTCATGTATGGGTGGGCATTTTCTTGCTGAAATGTAAGCCCAGGATGGCTTGCCATGACGGGCAACAAAACAGCGCATAGAGTGTTCTCGACATACCACTGCGCTGTAAAGGTGGTGTGGATGAAAACCAAAAGGTGTCCTGCTATGAAAATAAATGGCACCCCAGACCATTACTCTTGGCTGTCAGGCCATATGGTGGCCGACAGTCAGGTTGGTATCACACAACTGTCTAGAGCATCTCCGCCAATGGCCTTGCTGCAGTGGTAACACCAGTTCCCGTCAGATCACCTAAGTTAAGCGCTGTCAGGGTGGGCTAGCCCTTGGATGGGTGATCATCCGGTCTGCCGAGTGCTGTTGGCAAGCAGGGTGCACTCAGCCCTTGTGAGGCAAACTGAGGAGCTACTTGATTGAGAAGTAGCATAGCAGCTCTGGTCTCATAAACTGAAATACGGCAGGGAGAGTGGTGTGCTGACCACATGCCACTCCATATCGGCATCCAGTGACACCTGTGGTCTGAGGATGACGTGGCCGGTCAGTACCGATGGGGCCGCCAGGACCCGTGGACAGAGTTTATGTTTACGTTTACATCTAGAGCATCTCCAGACACATCTTCAGCCCAGAATCTTATTGACTGGAGTAGAATAGATTTCAGTGATGAGTCCCGCTTCAAATTAAGCCCTGATGACCAGCAAAGACATGTCTGGAGATGCCCCAAACAGTGGTGGGGTACCAGCCTAACTTTTGCTCGACCATATGGCCCAACAACGAGGAGTGATGGTCTGGGGTGCCTTTACTTTTCATAGCAGGCTCCATCTGGTTGTAACCCATGTCATCCCTACAGAACAATAATGAATGCAACACTTTCTTCCAATTTGTCACCTGCCATGTCTGCAGGGCTGCGCATTTGTGTTCCTGGTTTGATAAACACTGAGACACCCTATTGCACAGTGACCGACATGCTAAATCACTGAATGTTAATCCCATAGAAGATGTCTGGGACTATATGGAGCTTTGGGTGAAATGTAGCAATCAACATCCCCACAATTTGGTGGCTCTGTGAGATCTAATCCTCAGTGAGTGGCTTTAGCCTCAAGAACTTGTGGACTATCTTCTTCACTGAATTGAGGTCATTAACTAGGCTAGAGACAGCATCACACAGAATTAACGTGAAGTATCCTAGGGTGATTAACTTCTGTCCACTGTGCTTATACACTCCTGGAAATGGAAAAAAGAACACATCGACACCGGTGTGTCAGACCCACCATACTTGCTCCGGACACTGCGAGAGGGCTGTACAAGCAATGATCACACGCACGGCACAGCGGACACACCAGGAACCGCGGTGTTGGCCGTCGAATGGCGCTAGCTGCGCAGCATTTGTGCACCGCCGCCGTCAGTGTCAGCCAGTTTGCCGTGGCATACGGAGCTCCATCGCAGTCTTTAACACTGGTAGCATGCTGCGACAGCGTGGACGTGAACCGTATGTGCAGTTGACGGACTTTGAGCGAGGGCGTATAGTGGGCATGCGGGAGGCCGGGTGGACGTACCGCCGAATTGCTCAACACGTGGGGCGTGAGGTCTCCACAGTACATCGATGTTGTCGCCAGTGGTCGGCAGAAGTTGCACGTGCCCGTCGACCTGGGACCGGACCGCAGCGACGCACGGATGCACGCCAAGACCGTAGGATCCTACGCAGTGCCGTAGGGAACTGCACCGCCACTTCCCAGCAAATTAGGGACACTGTTGCTCCTGGGGTATCGGCGAGGACCATTCGCAACCGTCTCCATGAAGCTGGGCTACGGTCCCGCACACCGTTAGGCCGTCTTCCGCTCACGCCCCAACATCGTGCAGCCCGCCTCCAGTGGTGTCGCGACAGGCGTGAATGGAGGGACGAATGGAGACGTGTCGTCTTCAGCGATGAGAGTCGCTTCTGCCTTGGTGCCAATGATGGTCGTATGCGTGTTTGGCGCCGTGCAGGTGAGCGCCACAATCAGGACTGCATACGACCGAGGCACACAGGGCCAACACCCGGCATCATGGTGTGGGGAGCAATCTCCTACACTGGCCGTACACCACTGGTGATCGTCGAGGGGACACTGAATAGTGCACGGTACATCCAAACCGTCATCGAACCCATCGTTCTACCATTCCTAGACCGGCAAGGGAACTTGCTGTTCCAACAGGACAATGCACGTCCGCATGTATCCCGTGCCACCCAACGTGCTCTAGAAGGTGTAAGTCAACTACCCTGGCCAGCAAGATCTCCGGATCTGTCCCCCATTGAGCATGTTTGGGACTGGATGAAGCGTCGTCTCACGCGGTCTGCACGTCCAGCACGAACGCTGGTCCAACTGAGGCGCCAAGTGGAAATGGCATGGCAAGCCGTTCCACAGGACTACATCCAGCATCTCTACGATCGTCTCCATGGGAGAATAGCAGCCTGCATTGCTGCGAAAGGTGGATATACACTGTACTAGTGCCGACATTGTGCATGCTCTGTTGCCTGTGTCTATGTACCTGTGGTTCTGTCAGTGTGATCATGTGATGTATCTGACCCCAGGAATGTGTCAATAAAGTTTCCCCTTCCTGGGACAATGAATTCACGGTGTTCTTATTTCAATTTCCAGGAGTGTATATACAGTTGTATTAATTGGGAAGCAATTTCAGAGTCCCATGCTGTTGACTTTAAACAAGACTTTCCGTTTAAGAAACACAGCTCTACACACCTACCTGCTTCACTTTTATCTTGTATTTCTAATGACTTTTTAGACTATGGAAATGAAACTCATACCTTCTTTTGTTTAACATTTTACTAATGAGAGTGTTAAGTACAAATCTTCTCATTTTGGAGGATCCCCTGCTTGGGGGCATTCCCTTGCCATGGTGTAAGATGAGAATCTGGTAAAAAGAGAACCATTGGCAAACTTTATACACATGTTTGCCATATGGTCTCATCTGTGACACACTGCAGTTTGTAGATACACGTGGAACATTGCTGAGTGTTGGGGATTACATTATTGTAGAACCATTCTATTGAACTTTGGGTTCAGCATCCAATTTTTCTGTTCTTTATTTACTGATGTACATTGTCTGGAAAACCTATATTCAGATCTGCTAAATAACCCAAAACTTATTTGCAATACATGTAATGGGAGCAATGGACATTTCCATGCAGGTTCCCTAAATGCCTATTCAGTATGATAAATACTGAATAAAGATTGATATGAAACAGGAAACATTATGTATGATGTTGTTGTTGTTTTAGCATAATTTACACTTCAAATCTAGCTTGAAAATATTTCATATCAGTGTCTTTAATGAGCCACCTGTGTGATTTAATGAAAATGGAATTTAGCTCACCATCAGATCTGAAGTTCATGTTGGTCATACAGCAATAGTTATATGTGTGCCACAATCTTGTGCATAATCTATTGTAGAGATGAATGATGATTACAATAGTGTTATTTGTATTTTTCCACTTATTACATAAATTTATATTTTGTCTTATCTATGGCTTGCAGGAACTAAAGACTGAAGATCAAATTCGAATAGATAACATTGACTACAATACAAAATTCTTCATAATGAAAGCAATGAGAGCCCACACAGGAAAATATAAAATTGTAGCTAAAAATTCTGTGGGTGAAGATTCTGCTGAAATTGACATTACAGTATTAGGTAAGCCATTATTGAATTAAATTTACACCTCAGTGGAGTTTATATCCACTGTCTAAGATGTAAATAGGTGAACAAATTATATTCAATTCCAAACACATTTAATTTTGGCAGTGTGCATTAAGTGACATACATAACGTACAAGGATACTTATACACTATGTGATCAAAAGTATCTGGACACCCCTAAAAACATACGTTTTTCATATTATGTGCATTGTGCTGCCACTTACTGCCAGGTACTCCAGATCAGCAACCTCAGTAGTCATTAGACATCGTGAGAGAGCAGAAGGGGGTGCTCCATGGAACTCACGGACGTCAATAGTGGTCAGGTGATTGGGTGTCACTTGTGTCATATTCCTGTACGTGAGATATCCACACTCCTAAACACCCCAAGGTCCACTGTTTCCGGTGTGATAGTGAAGTGTAAATGTGAATGGACACGTACAGCACAAAAGGGTACAGGCCGACCTCATCTGTTGACTGACAGAGACTGCTGACAGTTAAAGAGGGCTGTAATGTGTAATAGGCAGAGATCTATCCAGGCCATCACACAGGAATTATACACTGCATCAGGATCCACTGCAAGTACTATGACAGTTAGACAGGAGGCGAGGAAACTTGGATTTCACGTTCAAGTTGCTGCTCATAAGCCACACATCATGCCAGTAAATGCCAAATGATGGCTCACTTGGTGTAAGGAGTGTAAACATTGGAAGATAGAACAGTGGAAAAACATTGTGTGGAGTGACGAATCATGGTACACAATGTGCCGATCTGATGGCAGGGTGTAGTAATGGCGAATGCCCAGTGAACATCATCTGCCAGTGTGAGTAGTGCCAACAGTAAAATTCAGAGGCGGTGGTGTTATGGTGTGGTTGTGTTTTTCATGGAGGTGGCTTGTGCCCCTTGTTGTTTGGCATGGAACTATCACAGCACAGGCTTACATTGATGTTTTAAGCACCTTCTTGCTTCCCACTGTTGACGAGCAGTTTGGGGATGGCGATTGCATCTTTCAACGTGATTGAGCACCTGTTCATAATGCACGGCTATTGGTGGAGTGGTTACATGACAATAACATCTCTGTAATGGACTGGCCTGCACAGAGTCCTCACCTGAATCCTATGGAACACCTTTGGGATGTTTTGGAATGCCAACTTCGTGACAGGCCTCACTGACTAACATCGATACCTCTCCTCAGTGCAGCAATCCATGAAGAATGGGCTGCCATTCCCCAAGAAACTAGCACCTGATTGAACATATGCCTGCAAGAGTGGAAGCTGTCATCAAGGTTAAGGCTGGGCCAACACCGTATTGAATTCCAGAATTACCGATGGAGGGTGCCACGAACTTATAAGTCATTTTCACCCAGGTTTTCGGATACTTTTGATCACATAGTGTAGCAATTTATTGACAAATTGTATATTAGATGGTAGTCTTCCCACAAGTTTATAGATACTTTTTGCTGGTATACATTTTCTGGAATGACTATGGGCACATACCAGTTGACTGATGCATATACTGTAATACATGTAACACATCATGACCCTTGCCATTCAGTTACCCAAATGCCTAGCATATTTCAGCTTGCTTTGATAACCTGTTATTTTACAAGAAACTAAATAGTGAATATCTTAGGCAGTATAAACACCATTTCCAAAAAATCAGCTCTTGAATTTTGAAAGTACATGTTGGCTACCTGGTAAACAGAGAGCAAATAAAAGTGGAGAATAAGTGAAAAAAACTGAGTTTAATGTAACTGATCTATCTTTAAGTGTGATATGTGCTCAGTGAAACAAAGTAATGTATATGGAACCATTGATTTAGAAATAAGCCTACCTTGGGTTATTCAAGAGTTGCCGTAGCTGATGTGGCAAGATGACCTCAAATTTGCTTCACAGTCTTATGTTTCAGATTCCCTTTTTATTCGTACTGAAAATAAGAATTTTCCTAAATAGTTGTTCACTTTTACACAAAAATTCATTTACTAAATTGCAATGTATATAGATATTAAAGATTAAATGCTTAATGGTTAAAAATTTAATGTGATATGCGATGCCATATTAATCATATAATTTTAAATGTGTTTGCTCTTCAAACAACTGTTTAATGTGTTGTAGACTGTACATGGTATGAGTATCATATGCTGTGCAACATAATAACTAAAAATCTTCTTTGGGGGCCCATATATATCTGCCACATATTTACTGTTTTGTGTGCCCTTGGTCACCTTCTCTTCTCATTGTGGTCCTTATGTGTTTATCAAAGGTGGGTGGTAATTTTTGTTGTTTAGCTCAAGAGAAGCAATGTTAAGAAGACAGTTTCTTCTGTTTATTGAGAGGATTTTTGTTATGCTATGTTTACTGGTTCCAATAAAAGACCATTACAAAATGATGTTAATGCTCTTTTGTAAACTTATGTTTTTATCTTTATCACTTGTAGTTTCATCTAATATCCAGCAAGTTTGCTTGTGAATTACGTTAAAACACCTCCAAGATGAAGTAAAGTTGGTGTATGTAAAACTTTTGCTCGTATCAATAAATTGTACATCATAATTCCACTCATATTGAAACAGAAAAATAATAATATGCTCAAAGAAATTTAGAAAGGATTCAAAGGAAGATGATTGGGAGAGAAAATATGAGTAGGAAGCAATGTATAGCAGTTGATGGTGGAGTGCTAACAACTAAAGGAGGGTTTCTGAATCTTGCTTAGAAGATTGAATTACAGACACTTTAGTATTTCTTTTATCCAATAACATGAGAAAATCCCATAACCAGAATTAGTGAAACCCACTTCAATGGAAAGTTTTGTAGAAGTCCTTGCTTGTCACATCTGATATTTATTTTCTGATTTGTTTCTTAATAACTTACAAGTTAATCCTTGCATACTCATATGCTAAGTGACATGTATTTTTTCCCTTTAAACACTGTTTATTGTCAACTAGTTAATACTAAATCTTGTATAGCAAAAGGCATAAAAGGTTATACTAACAAAAAAGGAAAATCTTTAGTTTGGGTTTATTGCACTACATTTAGACAAGAACTGTGTTTACTTGTACCTGATTTTTCTTCTTGAAATTTATGATCCAAAACAAATATTTTCAGGAAAACCAACGAAACCAAAGGGTCCATTAGATGTATCCGATGTCACAAAGAATGGTTGCAAGTTGAAATGGCAGAAACCAGATGATGATGGCGGAAGTCCTATAGAGTATTATGAAATAGAGAAGCTGGATCCATTGACTGGGCAATGGATCCCTTGTGGGCGCTCAACGGAACCTGAGGCTAATATTACTGGATTGCAGGAAGGAAAGCCTTACAAATTCCGAGTGAAGGCTGTGAACAAGGAAGGTGAATCAGAAGAACTGGAGACTGAGAAACCAATCATCGCCAAAAATCCATTTGGTTAGTATGCATCATTCACTCTATTGACTGTGCTATGTTCATTGTCATTGATTTCAGCTTTTAATTAGTCAGCATATTTTATTTTATGGGGAATGTGTTGAGTATAAATAACAAAAGAAAAGAAAAAAACATATCATCTGTCTTGCTTGTGAAGTTGAGCTACTAGAAGTCATAAACTCATTTTAAAAAATGGTCATTTGGCAGGTGATGATGAGATTCCTGATCACATGATAAAAATAGCAACAAACTGTGTACTCACACCCCTATTAAACGTATGCAATTCTTCATTGTCAGAGATCATTCTCCCAGATCTAAAACTTCTAAAGTGATACCTCTATATAAGAAGGGAGATGTCAAGGAAATTTCAACGTATAGACCTGTGGCACTATTATCTGGCTTTTCAAAAATTATTGAACAACTCTTTTCAGCTTGGCTAACTAAATTTTCCGTAAAAGTAGTATATCAACATGGCTTCAGAGCACAGCATTCCACTGAAACTGGTACTTTTAATCTTCTCAATCACATCTTAAATGCATTTGACAAACACTCCAAAATCTCATATATTTTCTTAGATTTGACACAGGCTTTTGTTGTTATAGATCATTCAGTTCTCTTTAACAGACTTGACCATTATTGTGTGTGAGGTGTGCCAAATGAGTGGCTGAAATCTTTCTTAAGTAATCAATGTCATATAACAGAGGTCAAACACAAGCATGATAGCACTACACAGAATGACTTTCCAGAGTTATCCTTACTTTCACATGGTGTAGTGCAGGGACCTATCTTAGCAACATTTTCTTTCCTAATGCACATAAATGACCTGACCTCACATGTAAAGAATGCGGAAGTAATACTCTTTGCAGCCTGCTTATTGAAGCAAGTAGAGAATATTGTACCACTTATGCATCACAGGTGAAGTTACCCAGTGGCTCTTTACAAACAGGCCCATCTTAACCCCCACCAGAAAGTGTTACTTTACACTTTCAGACCCAGCACAATAAAAATGCAGGAAAGCCAGTAATTCACGTGAACAACCATTAACTTCAAAATATCATTGTGACAAAGGCTTTTGCATGGAAGAAAATCTAAAATGGAACTCTCATATATCATCTTTAAACTCACAACTCTGTAAGTTAATGTATATAATCAGAGTACTATCAAGAAATGCAGCTCATTAAACAGTAAAAACTGTAAACTGTATTTTTCTCAGATGCACATGCTGGTAAAGCTCCTCATGCCTTATCAACATTCAGGAGGCAAAATGGAATAACCAGAATAATAAAAAGCAAACAATAAAAGTTGGTGCAAACGTGTTTTTTTTTTTTTTTTTTTTTTTTTTTTTTTTTTTTTTAATGTGATTAAGGTGGAGAATGTCTTTTTCCCAAACACTGCTTTTAATGAGCAACATACTAGGTTAAAGAAAAATATTCATGCAAACTTTTTCAGCACAACACTGTGTCAAAAGAGTGCTTATCAGTCAGGTGAAGCATTCTACAATTAGCTGCCAGAAATTATTAAGAGCACCGATCAAGTAAATGCATTCAGAGAAGTTGTCACATATTTTTTATTAAAGAATTGTTTTCACAGTGTGCTTGTTATATGGGTAACAAACTAGAGTAGTTGTCTAATATTACTGTACCCTAAAATTTTATAAAACATTTGTCATACATTTTATGTATAAAATATTTTAACACATAAGTAAATATATGCCTTTTCAAATTTTACCTTCTACTATTTTTTCTCTTTGGAAAGTAACAAAACCTTTTTTATATTTTGTACATAGATATACCCAGTACCATATGTGCAACAGTATACATGTACAGAAAACTTCATTACTTAATTTTTTATTTGCATATTGATTTGTTTTTAAGGGAGAATATTTTAACATATGCAGTCAGTTCAGTAATAAAATGTACCACCTCATGTAAAACCAAGTTGTACTAATGTCAGTTGTACATAACAAGATACTGGAATGAATGGACTACACAGACAGTTAGAAAGAGTAGAGCTGAAATTCAAGTGGGCATAGTAATTAAAGTTTCAGTGCTTTCTTATAAATCATTACAATGAAATTACAGTATTCCTCCTTCAAAAAGAACATAACTGGCACTTTTACATTCTGTTGAAGACTGAAGCTGTGTTCCGTTCTGCTCACTTTGATCCCGCTGAGATGTTGAATCCTTGACAAACAGAGAGAAAAAATTGCTTCATCATATATGTTTTACTGAATTCATAGATGGAGATCAAATCAAGTACTTGATGGAAAATATCCTTTCTCTTGGAATAGTGTATTTTTTTCTTGAAGTACTGAAATAATACCTTTGTTTGTCAAATACATATGTGATAATTGAGTAAATTAAACTGTGTTAAAACATTATTTTACTATTACCTTCAGATGAACCAAGCAAGCCTGGACGACCTGAACCAAGAAATTGGGATAAGGACTTTGTTGATTTGGAATGGTCCAAACCAAAGAGTGATGGTGGAGCTCCAATAGAAAAATATATTGTTCAAATGCGTGACAAGGAAGGGCGAAACTGGGTTGACGCGTTAACAGTTCCTGGAGACAGGTAAACTCCTGTTCTTCTGCTCTGTATTTTATTGTACTTATTATCAGGTTCTTTATGACACAATAAGTAAAGCTGACCATGGGTTAAGTGAGGAAATGTTAATGGTATTAATGTTCTATTTATTTAGTCATTCATAAGTAGCTCTTTTGTTCATGGGTTCATCATTATACATATGTTTACATAAGAAGTGCATAAGACAAAATGGTGATTCTGTTATGATGTTGAAGAATTTCAGGAATGATGGAGGAGGGTAAATGTATCAACCTGATGTAAGGGATACTGCTCCAGAATTGATGGAGTCGAAAGTTATAAATGAAAATCGCTCTGATACCTCCGACAGTGGAATACATGTACTGGTACTATTGTTGTTAAGATTGTAGGGTGTACAACTTTGGAGGTAATAATATGGACCGAAACAGTGAAAAAACATCTAATAAACATGGGCTCTAAAATGCATACCTGAAGAGCTATGAGCAATTGTTGACTTTCAGTACTGTGAAACACATCTCTTCTAGTGCAAGCCTTTTGCTTTCAATACTTTTGGAGGGTGTAGTATAGGCCAAAACAAGAAAATAATGTCCACTAAATATGGGTTCTCAAATGCATACCTTAAGAGATATGAGCACATGTTCATCTTCGCAGCTTTGAAACACATCTATTCTACTGAATAAATGCCAATAGCTCTTCAAAGTATGCATCTTAGAGTCCATGTTTAGTGGACATTCTTTTCTTGTTTTGTTTCATACCACCACCACCAAAAATACAGGAACCAAAGAGCTTGCAGTAGAAGAGATGTTTTTCTCAAATTCATAGATGAGCTAATGTTTATAGTTCTTAAGGCAAGCATTTTAGAGCCCATGTTTGCTTGACATTTTTTCTTACTTTTTCCCATACACTAAATGTGTGCTTTACGATCATAACAACAACAGTACCAGTACACATATTCCTCTGTCGGAGGTATCATAATGATTTTTGCTTATAACTTTTGAGTTGGTCATTTCCAGAACAGGGTCCCTTACCTCACATTGATACATTTACCCTTCTTCATTATCCCTGAAGGTTTGTAACATCATCATGGAATCACGTTGGTCATGGATAAAAATTGAAGTTTGACTCAGAACTTTAACCTAGCAATTACTATATCTGCTTGCTACAAAATGCTAAATATTTTTCTTCATAGAACTATAATTTGTCCATTGTATTCACTTGGAACTGTCAAAATGCACTACTCCTGAAAGAACAATTTCATGAAAAGAATAGATTGCTTCTCACCATATAGAGGAGATGTTGAGTTATAGATAGGCACGATGAAAAGACTGCTGTACATTTAAGCTTTTGGCCAAAAATCCTTCGTCCAAAGTAGAAAATACACACACACACACACACACACACACACACACACACACACACAAAAGCATGACTCATACACATGTGACCACTGTCTCCAGTTAGGGGAGTGCCAAGAAAACAGTTGCTGTAAATACACCACTGGCCGTTAATAGTGCAACACTAGGAAGGAAAGCAAATAACAAATTTTTACTTATCGTACCATATACTTGGAAGAATACTTGTTTAAATTTTTAAATGATTTTGTGGCGTACATGCTGCAAAATTTAATACACAGTTCTGCCACCTCTGTCATCGCCAGTAGCTGTAACCTGCCTAGGAATCAAGTCAAACTGAGCCTAGACAATTGAAATGGGGATATCATTCCATGCTGCTTCGACTCTTTGCCAAAGTTCATCAATTGTAGTAGCACTGATTGATGGCAGCCAGCTACCCATGATCAGATGTTTTCAATGGATGAGAGATCTAGAGAACATGTTAGCCAGGGCAACAGTTGAACATCCTCTGCATGGATGTAGGTCAGGACAGTATGCATGCATATCTAGGACTTGCCTGAAAAGATGACATGGTGCCATTCTTGTGTTCAGTGTTGTGTTTGGGCACATCACTACAGTAATACCTCTCTCTGCTGCCACATCGTGGGGAGCTGCAAGAGTGGTTGCTGTACTGACAGGCTGTGGTGCTCCGGACATCATCACATAGTCTGTGTGGATACTTGTCATGTAGCAAATGAGCCCATTACCTTACTTAAGGTGCATGACATTGCACGATCTAACGGACAATCTGTCTGTCACCTCAGATGCTACTGCTGCAGGGCTTGGTGAGATCCTGTTCTGCATTGATGTGAGCAGAAATATCATGGAACACAAACTGCTATCTCAATAGACCATGATCATACTTCTGTCATTAACCTGAAGATTGGATTGAATACCACAGTTCTTTACTAGGCATGGTCACATTGAAAGAGGTATATGTTTGCCTGCCCATGCCCTTTTAAATAACTGATTCAGCCAGTTACAGGGGAACCTACACTTTAATGTGGTCTTGGAACCGTGTTGCAACTTTGTATTTTTCAGATTAACAAATCATTAACAGAGGTAAACAAAGCAACAATTGACCTTTTTTTACCCACTAAGCCACCAAGCCATATCAGATTACGATGATTTTTTTATTTATTTGACCTGCAGTGATTTACAACTTTGTAATGCTATTAGCTCATAGATTATAGTACGTACTGAATACTGAAATTAATTGAATGTTTAGAAAAAAATAGAAAATTATTAAAAAAATGAAGCAGTGTGCAATGCAAAAGTGTGTGTGTGTTATATTATAAAGCTATGTCATTAGATAATAAACACAGAAACAAACAAAGGATACAATCATGAGTGAATTTGTATGTCCTAATGCAGCTACAAGGGAATCCTCAATATTCAGATGCTGAATTTAACTTTTATATCATTAACAGCAGTGCACTGAAGACTCAAAAGTAGAGTTCACCTGCCACATAGAAACGTCTCAGCTAATAAATTCTTTTTGACAAATTAATCAGATATGTAGGGGGGGGGGGGGTTGTATGGGGGAAGAGACCAAACTGCGAGGTCATTGGTCTCATCGGATTAGGGAAGGACGGGGAAGGAAGCCAGCCGTGCCCTTTCAAAGGAACCATCCCGGCATTTGCCTGGAGCGATTTAGGGAAATCACGGAAAACCTAAATCAGGATGGCCGGACACAGGATTGAACCATCGTCCTCCCGAATGCGAGTCCAGTGTGCTAACCACTGCGCCACCTCGCTCGGTTGATATGTAGGTGACAGGTATATTATGCCATAGGAAGTAGGCGTAGATATGAGGGAATACTGCTTTTTTTTGTTGGAATAGGGCATTATTACAAATGATGCATCAGATTTTGAAATTACATGCTTTATAAAAAAAGAGATAAATGAGTTATAATGGTAAATGAAAATCACATAACTTGCAGTCAAAACAGTATGCATGTTCCATGTGCATTTTGTTGACATTAAGTTTATCACAGGTAAATTAAATATGACTACTTCATATATTAGTGGCTGCCTTAGTTTAGTGGGTGGAGCACTAGACTCTGGCCCTTGATGTCCCACAAACAGTCTGGGTAGGGTGGGGATTTTTCCTTCGTGTGCTTCCTCTAGGATGCTCCAAATCACTCAGTCTGCTGTCAAAATCAGTATGGAAGAACTTTTTCAGGGGTGTAAGGTGTCCGGGGTGAGGGGCCTGCCACTCCTCCATCTCCATGTCCAGTGGTGAATAGAAAGGATGCACTCTATCTGCAGTCAGGTCGACAGTCTGGTTACGGACTTGTGCCACAGACTTTATCTTACACCACATATGTGTGTTAAATTATGAGGACAGAGTATATTCCACATTTGTGATCTGTTGACTAGAAATTGGGAAGTTTTCAATTATTATAATGTATCATTTGCTTTTTACACAGGGTGATTAAGCTGCCCTTACTGACATGGTTTTATGCAACCTGCAATTTTATATCTATCCTGGAAACATTTGACCCTCTAGTATGCTTAGAAAACACAACAGATGTCTCGATATTTACCTCCTCACCATAGTAGAAAGTCATAATGTTATAATATTATTAAAAAATGAAAATCATAAGAATATTCTCTAGAGAATGGGACACTAAAATGCTACCGAACACTAAGGTGATACTGTGACAGCATTAAAACTAATACATGGTATAGCCTGCATCAGTTGTCCTGTACTGAAGTGTAGCATAGATGATAAGGGCAGATCAAGCATTGCAGAGAGGTCTTGCATGTGAGGGTCAACATTTGAATCTGGGGCGAGGGTTCCATTTATTTTTTTGTTTATTCAGTTTTAATGCACATAATGTACAGGAAATATCCTCTTTTTATGCAAATTGTTTGTGAATAAAAGTATCTGTGGCCAGGGGCTTATTTGTCAGCAGCCAGACAAATATGGATCAGAAGTAAGCGAAACAAAACTGCACTGACCATGTTTATCATGTTAGCAAACACTCATAGTATTGACCGTTTTGGTTTATCCACATCTGGAACCACTGCTGAATAGGTCATCTTATGTGCTGAAGCATTCCCAATGTTATTGATCTGCAGGATTTTGTGATGATTTGCCAGAGGTAGTCGGGATTTTCCAGCACTTGAGTGTAAACTACTTGTTTCAACGCCCCTGCAGGTAGAAGTCTAATGGTGTTAAATCTGGTGAGCTGATGGACCAAGCAACAGGTCCTCATCTTCCTGTCCATTTCTCTGGAATTTCCTCATTTAGATCGTTACGAATGGGTAAAGTTGAATGTGGCTGTGCTCCATTCTGTTAAAACCACATTATTAAAAGATCCAGTAATGGCACACCCTCCAGCAGCTGTGTGAGTTCCTGACACAGAAAGTGCAAGTAGCACATGCTCATCAAATGGCCCTCAAAGAAATACAGTCCAATAAGACAATCACCCAAGATTCCACACCAAACATTCACTCCACATTGTACATTGTAGGCTGTCTGTCATATCTAGTAAAGATTGTCTGTAGTCCATTGTATGTTGTGGCGACTAATAGTCCCATTATAGTCGAATTGTGATTCATCAGAGAACATGTCATTTTCAAGATTTCTTTATAGCCACTGACAGAAATTCAGTCGAGCTTTGAAATCCTGCCTGTGGATCTCTAGGTGCAGCTGTAAATGGTTTGGGCGATAATTATGTGAATCCAGTATTTACTGTATGGGTGACTGGCTGGTGTTCAACTGTTGTGCATTTGCCATTTTACTCATGTGTTGATTAGTGCAAGCTGCATACAGGATGGCCTCTTCGTTTTCACCAGATGTTGTGTTGGGCTTCAGTCAGTTATTTGCTATGCAGATGACACAACTTTAACCACCACATATTGAGATATGTTACAGTTACACCAGAAATCACAGGACACTCTCTCCCTAACACTAAACTGGTTCTCATCTAATAAACTACCATGAAGTCCAGAGAAAACTCAACAGCTGCTGCTAGGACTAGCTAAAGGTGTACAAGCAGAATCTGTAAAACTGCTTGGAATATATACAGGGTGAGTCACCTAACATTACCGCTGGATATATTTTGTAAACCACATCAAATACTGACGAATCGATTCCACAGACTGAACGTGAGGAGAGGGGCTAGTGTAATTGGTTACTACAAACCATAAAAAAATGCATGGAAGTATGTTTTTTAACACAAACCTACGTTTTTTTTTTAAATGGAACCCCGTTAGTTTTGTTAGCACATCTGAACATATAAACAAATACGTAATCAGTGCCGTTTGTTGCATTGTAAAATGTTAATTACATCCGGAGATATTGTAACCTAAAGTTGACGCTTCAGTACCACTCTTCCGCTGTTTGATCGTGTGTATCGGAGAGCACCGAATTATGTAGGGCTCCAAAGGGAACGGTGATGGTCCTTCGGTACAGAAGAGACTGGAATAGCACATTACGTCCACATGCTAACACCTTTTTATTGGTCTTTTGCACTGACGCACATGTACATTACCATGAGGGGTGAGGTACACGTACACACGTGGTTTCTGTTTTCATTTACGGAGTGGAATAGAGTGAGTCCCGACATGTCAGGCCAATAGATGTTCAATGTGGTGGCCATCATTTGCTGCACACAATTGCAATCTCTGGCGTAATGAATGTCGTACACGCCACAGTACATCTGGTGTAATGTCGCTGCAGGCTGCCACAATATGTTGTTTCATATCCTCTGGGGCTGTAGGCACATCACGGTACACATTCTCCTTTAACGTACCCCACAGAAAGAAGTCCAGAGGTGTAAGATCAGGAGAACGGGCTGGCCAATTTATGCGTCCTCCACGTCCTATGAAATGCCTGTCGAACATCCTGTCAAGGATCAGCCTAGTGTTAATTGCAGAATGTGCTGGTGCACCATCATGCTGATACCACATACGTCGACGCGTTTCCAGTGGGACATTTTCGGGCAACGTTGGCAGATCATTCTGTACAAATGCGATGTATGTTGCAGTTGTTTGGGCCCCTGCAATGAAGTGAGGACAATGTTTCAAGCGTCAACTTTAGGTTACAATATCTCTGGATGTAATTAACATTCTGCAATGCAACAAACGGCACTGATTACGTATTTGTTTATATTTTCAGATGTGCTAACAAAACTAAAGTGGTTCCATTTAAAAAACATAGGTTTGTGTTAAAAAACGTACTTCCGTGCATTTTTGTATGGTTTGTATTAAACAATTACACTAGCCCCTCTCCTCACGTTCGGTCTGTGGAATCGGTTCATCAGTATTTGATGTGGTTTACGAAATATATCCAGCTGTAATGTTAGGTGACTCACCCTGTATATTAATTCCCAACTAAACTGGAAACCTCATGTGGCAAATGTTTTCCTGTGCTTTGGTATTAACACATCATGCCATTGCAAAAATTTTTGAATGCTGCAACATTCAAATCATAATACTTTTCATTGATCGCTTGCCTAATGCCTAGCCACATGTGCCATGCTACACTGCTGGGAACATTATTGTATTACAAATAGGTTGGAGAACATACTCCATCAGCTCAATGCTTGAACATTATTTACTTCACTGTTACCTCGTTTTAAGCATTAATTACACTCTTTGCTACACCTGGCCACTAGGCATAACATATTAACATAGTTAAATGATTCACAGGATTTATGTTTTGCAAACAGACGGTACCAACTGTCAGATATGTTCAGAATCATTTGCAAGATGATCTTACTGGACATTAGTACCATACAGTATGGCGACTTCACCCGTGTATTGTGTTCATCAGCTAAGTTTGATAGGAACAGCTGAATCACACTATGTAACAATAATAATAAAATGAAGTGTCTTAAAACATAATGTATCATTTGTGGTTTCCAAAGTACTAATAGTAGAGGAAAATGCTAGACCAAAATTTCACCTAATGCACCACAGTAAAACAACTAAATTAAAGCTCAATTTATTGCTGTGTAATTCTGATTTTGTCTTCTGTTATTTATGAAGGACTGCTGGACGTGTCACTGATGTCGTTGAAGGACATGAATATGAGTTCCGAGTTGTTGCAGTCAACAAAGCTGGTCCAAGTGAACCCAGTGATGTCTCAAAATCAGTTGTAGCAAAGCCCCGCTTCCGTAAGTATAATTTTGTTGATAACAACTTATAAATTATGAAATTTCTTTCATGGCACTAGTCTTACCAAATGTTTGCATAACACAGTGTATGAGAACATAGACTCTTTACAGTATGACAGATCATATAATGTATGTATGTACGTTTCTAAATTTCTGTGCTTATATAAATTGCTAAATTGTAATTTTCAATGTGACATGGGAAATATTGCTGAAGTCACAAAGAAATCAGAATACTATTTTTTCAATATATTCAAAAAGATTTTCTGTTCTCAATTTTCAGTGGCACCATATATTGATCGTAAAAACTTGCAAAAGAAAGTGCTACGTAGTGGCCAGTTGCTACGAATTGAAGCTGATGTCAAGGGTGAACCACCTCCAAAGATTACGTGGACTCTCAAGGAAACAGTTCTGAAGTCCCATGACAGGTAAATGTGCAAGAAACTGAATTAATGTGAAGGAAGTTTCTTATAGCCTGCAGTTAACTTGAAGTTATGTCTTCTTAAGAAACTTAATTATCAGTAAATTTATGAAAATATTTTATAACTGAAGTTGAATTTTAGATTTTAATATAGACTTACTTTAATGACATAGTCAATTTTCCAGACCACACTCACGATATTTAAAACTATTAATATGAAATTATGAATATTGCAATTTATATGCGTGGAGTGTGATAGGTATTGAAACTTGATAACTGTGTGCTGTGAAAGGATGGAATGAGTTTTATTAGAAATGTGACGAACTTGAAAGTGCAGAAGGAGAATGAAAAGAATTGACAAAGGAGAGAAGATCATTTTCTGTTTTATGTCATCTTAGCTTCATTATAATGACTTGTTCTTGACTTTTCCTAAGTCAATAAAATTCATTTGAATGAAGCCAGAAGTTAAAGATCATGCCAGCTGGGATACATGAAAAGCAGATGTCTCAGAATTAGTTTTCCATTACATGTTAAGACAAAGCTACTGACTGTGATCATAATAAGAAAGCACAAGATAGGGATGATAGATGGAGAAATATGGAACACAAAATGTGCAAATGAAGTCTGTAGAAAGAAATACAATCTCCTTATATATCCTGCAAAAATATTTAGAGAAAAAATGATACTTTAAAGAGGGAGACTTCATATATGAACTGTGACATCTACATCTCCACCAGCTACTGTGCAGTGCATGGTGACGGCTACTTCACACCAATATTAGTAATTCCTTGTTGTTTTCCATTCAGATACTGAGTAAGGAAGGTGACTGTGTATATTCCCCTGGATGTGTCTTAATTTCTCATGTCTCATTCTCATGATCCATACACAAAATATATGATGGTGGCTTCACAATAGTTGCTTTGTCTCATTCAAAGACATGTTGTCTGAACTTATCCAACAGTGTTTCACAAGAATTATGTTGGCTTTCCTCTAAGGATTACTATTTAAGCTCACTGAGCATTTTTTTGTATTTTCATAAAGGCCACACCATTCTGTTATTATCCCAAAACCATGTCTGTGGATTCAGTTGATGGCTATTACCATGTGTACTTGATAAGGACTTCAGATACTGAAATAAGATTCCAAAATCATTCATATCAATATCTCAAATAAATTTCGTTTTCAGATCCACTGCACTTTTCCAGAACCTATCCAAAAAATCTAAGTCTTCCATTTGCCTTCCATAACACTTATTTTTCATGATCATCCTGTATCATATTGATTCTTAGTGTTACCCCTAAATACTTTTACAATGTGGTGTACTGAAGAAGCTCAGCTGGAGCTAGTAATCAGATACAATGGGGTTCTTTCTCTTTGTTGTAAGCATTATCTTTCATTTATCCATATTAAAGAGTGGAGAGGTGTGTATAAGTCTAATCTTATTCCTTGTGGTCATCCAATGATGATACTTTCCTGTAGACAACAGCATCATCATCAGCCATCAATTTTATAGTGCAGCTCAGAATATCTGACAAATCATTTGCGTATATTGAGAACGACAGAGCTCCAATTACACTTCTTTGAGACACACCTTATGTTACTTTAGTTTCTGTTGAACCTTCGCCATCCTGTAATATACATCAAGCCACTTATATCTGTTCAAAGATACTTCATATGGTCACTAGACACAAATATAACCAGATTGAATAACATACTATAGTGCGTTATCCTAATGTTGCTATTGCAGCTTAAGATTGCAGCTATTAGTCTCTCTGTAGGAGAGGAAACACCTATGAATTTTCATTATACATTAGTCTGTGGTAAAAATTGGATCCTTTTACTGACATCCTACTTCAGGTGATATGATTGCTGAAAGTTTCAAAGAAAACTTTACTTTAATTTCAAATGTGTACCTGACTCATAAACTTATAGTTTGTGGTGACTTTAATTTACCCACAATATGTTGACAAAAATACATGTTTAAATCAAGAGGTACACATAAATGTCATCTGAAATTGTGCTAAATGCATTATCTGAAATTGTTTGAGCAGTTAGTTCATGAGCCCTCGTGAACGATAAATGATCCTGAAAACACACTTGGCCTCTGAACAACAAATAATCCTGAGCTAATAACGAAATCAAAACGAATACAGGCATTAGTGAACACAGGGTTGTCATGGAGAGATTGAACATTGTAACCCACAAAATCCTCAAAAAATAAATGAAATACATACCTTTTCAAAAAAGCAGATGAAAATTCACTTTTTGCCTTCCTGAGAGACAATCCCCTCTCCTACGAAATTAACAATGTAAGTGCAGGCCAGATGTGCTTGAATTTAAAGAAATTGTACTGTCAGCAATTGAGAGATTTATACTGAATAAATGAACAAATGATGGAACTGATCCCCTTTAGTACACAAAATGAGTCAGAACACTGTTGCATAAACAATGAAAAAAGCATGCCAAATTTAAATGAACACAAAAATCTACAAGAATGGTGAACTCTTACAGATGCTTGAAATTTAGTGCACACTTCAGTGTGAGATGCTTATACTAGTTTCCACAGTGAAACTTTGTCTCAAAACCTGGTAGAAAATCCAAAGGGATTGTGGTCTTATGTAAAGTGTGCTAATGGCAAGACACAATTGATGGCTTCTTTGTGCATTAGCAATGGAAATAATATTGACGACATTGCTGCAAAAGCAGAGTTACCAAACACATCCTCCCAAAATGTCTTCACCAAAGAAGTTGAAGTAAATATTCCAGAATTCAGAGCAAGAACAGCTGCCAACATGAGTAACTTAGAAGTAGATATCCTCAGAGTAGCGAAGGAACGTAAATCACTTAATACAAACAAGTCTTCCGATCAAGACCTTGACCAATGAGGTTCCCTTCAGAATATATTAATGCAATAGCTCCATACTTAACAACCATATACAACTACTCGCTCGACGTACCCAAAGACTGGAAAGTTGCACAGCTCACTCCAATATTCAAGAAAGGTAGTAGGAGTAATCCACTAAATTACAGGTCCATATCATTAATGTCAATATGCAGCAGGATTTTGGAACATGTATTGTGCTTGAATGTTAAGAATGACCTCAAAGACAATGGTCTATTGATATACAGTCAACACTGATTTATAGAACATCGTTATTGTGAAACACAACTCTCTCTTTACTCACATGAGGTGTTGAGTGCTGTTGACAAGAGATTTCAAATTGATTCCGTATTTTTAGATTTCTAGAGGGCTTATGACACTACTACACAAGTGGCTTGTAGTGAAATTGCATGCTTATGGAATATCATCTCAGTTATGTGACTGGATTCATGATTTCATCTGTATCATGCAAAAATTGGCAAAAGTGTGAGGTCATTCACATGAGTGCTAAAAGGAATCCATTAAAATTCGGTTACACAATAAGTCAGTAAGAGGTAAAGGTTGTAAATTCAACTAAATGCCTAGGAATTACAATTACAAACAACTTAAATTGGAAAGATAACATTGAAAATGTTGTGGGGCAAGGCAAACCAAAGACTGAGTTTTTATTGGCAGAATATTTGGAAAATGTAACAGATTTACAAAGAGACTGCCTGTACTATGTTTGTTTGTCCTCTTTTGGAATACTGCCACATGGTCTGGGATCCTTACCAGATAGGATTAACAGAGTACATCGAGAAAGCTAAAGAAGAGAATCGTGTTTCATATTATCGTGAAATAGGGGAGAGAGTGTCACTGACATGATGCAGGATTTGGGGTGGACATCATTAAAACAAAGGCATTTTATGTTGGTGCAAAATCTTCTCATGAAATTTCAATCACCAATTTTCTTCTCAGAATGCAAAAATATTTTCTTACGCTGACCTACATAGAGAGAAAGGATCATCATAATAAAATAAGTAAAATCAGAACTTGCACCGAAATATATAGGTGTTTGTTGTTTTCATGTGCTATTCGAAATTGGAATAATAGAGAATTACTGTGAAGGTGTTTCGATGAACACTCTTCTGGGCACTTAAGTGTGATTTGCTGAGTATCCATGTAGATGTAGATGTAGATGTAGATGTAGAACTGATTTCAGAGAAACACTATATTTGGACTATACACTGAGGTGACAAAAGTAATGGGTTGCCTCCTAAATCATGACGGATCTCCTCTGGCATAGTGCAGCAACTCGACATGGCATGGACTCAACAAGTCGTTGGTAGACCCCTTCAGAAATATTGAGCTGTGCTGCCTCTATAGCCATCCATAATTGTGAAAGTGTTGCTGGTGCAGGATTTGGTGCATGAACTGACCTCTCAATTATGTCCAATAAATGTTCAATGGGATGTTCTTCAAACCAATCATGAACAATTATGACCTGATGTTGTGATGAATTGTCATCCATAAAAATTCCATTGTTGTTTAGGAATATGAAGTCCATGAATGGCTGCAAATGGTCTCCAGGTAACTGAACATAACCATTTCCAGTCCATTCCAAGTAAAGACAGCCCATACTATTATGGAGGCACCACCAGCTTGGACAGTGCATTGTTGACAACGTGGGTCCATGGCTTCATGGGGTCAGCACCACACTCAAACCCTACCATAAACTCTTACCAACTGAAATTGGGACTCAGCCCATACCATTATGGAGGCACCACCAGCTTGGACAGTGCATTGTTGACAACGTGGGTCCATGGCTTCATGGGGTCAGCACCACACTCAAACCCTACCATAAACTCTTACCAACTGAAATTGGGACTCAGCCCATACCATTATGGAGGCACCACCAGCTTGCACAGTGCATTGTTGACAATGTGGGTCCACGGCTTCATGGGATCAGCACTACACTCAAACCCTACCATAAACTCTTACAAACTAAATTTGGGACTCATCTGACCAGACCATGGTTTTCCAGTTGTCTAGTGTCCAGTTAATATGGTCACAAGCCTAGGAGAGGCAGTGCAGGCGATACCATGCTGTTAGAAAAGGCACTCACATCAGTCATCTGCTGCCATAGCCCATTAACTCGAAATTTCATCACAGTGTCCTACATCTACATCTACATGACTACTCTGCAATTCACATTTAAGTGCTTGACAGAGGGTTCATCGAACCACAATCATACTATCTCTCTACCATTCCACCCCCGAACAGCGCATGGGAAAAACGAACACCTAAACCTTTCTGTTCGAGCTCTGATTTCTCTTATTTTATTTTGATGATCATTCCTACCTATGTAGGTTGGGCTCAATAAAATATTTTCGCATTCGGAAGAGAAAGTTGGTGACTGAAATTTCGTAAATAGATCTCGCCGCGATGAAAAACGTCTTTGCTTTAATGACTTCCATCCCAATTCGCATATCATATCTGCCACACTCTCTCCCCTATTACGTGATAATACAAAACGAGCTGCCCTTTTTTGCACCCTTTCGATGTCCTCCGTCAATCCCACCTGGTAAGGATCCCACACCGCGCAGCAATATTCTAACAGAGGACGAATGAGTGTAGTGTAAGCTGTCTCTTTAGTGGACTTGTTGCATCTTCTAAGTGTCCTGCCAATGAAACACAACCTTTGGCTCGCCTTCCCCACAATATTATCTATTTGGTCTTTCCAACTGAAGTTGTTCGTAATATTAACACCCAGGTACTTAGTTGAATTGACAGCCTTGAGAATTGTACTATTTATCGAGTAATCGAATTCCAACGGATTTCTTTTGGAGCTCGTGTGGATCACCTCACACTTTTCGTTATTTAGCGTCAACTGCCACCTGCCACACCATACAGCAATCTTTTCTAAATCGCTTTGCAACTGATACTGGTCTTCAGATGACCTTACTAGACGGTAAATTACAGCATCATCTGTGAACAACCTAAGAGAACTGCTCAGATTGTCACCCAGGTCATTTATATAGATCAGGAGCAGCAGAGGTCCCAGGACGCTTCCCTGGGGAACACCTGATATCACTTCAATTTTACTCGATTGTTTGCCATCTATTACTATGAACTGCGACCTTCCTGACAGGAAATCACGAATCCAGTCGCACAACTGAGATGATACCCCATAGGCCCACAGCTTGATTAGAAGTCGCTTGTGAGGAACAGTGTCAAAAGCTTTCCAGAAATTTAGAAATACGGAAACAACTTGAGATCCCCTGTCGATAGTGGCCATTGCTTCATGCGAATAAAGAGCTAGTTGCGTTGCACAAGAACGATGTTTTCTGAAACCATGCTGATTACGTATCAATAGATCGTTCCCTTCGAGGTGATTCATAATGTTTGAATACGGTATATGCTCCAAAACCCTAATGCAAACCGACGTCAATGATATAGGTCTGTAGTTCGATGGATTACTCCTACTACCCTTCTTAAACACTGGTGCGACCTGCGCAATTTTCCAATCTGTAGGTACAGATCTATCGGTGAGCGAGCAGTTGTATATGATTGCTAAGTAGGGAGCTATTGTATCAGCGTAATCTGAAAGGAACCTAATCGGTATACAATCTGGACCTGAAGACTTGCACGTATCAAGCGATTTGAGTTGCTTTGCAACCCCTAAGGTATCTACTTCTAAGAAACTCATGCTAGCAGCTGTTCGTGTTTCAAATTCTGGAATATTCTATTCGTCTTCCCTGGTGAAGGAATTTCGGAAAACTGCGTTCAATAATGGATATCTTCATCCTATGTCCCACATTGAATTATGCAGTTATTTCACGCAGTGTTGGTTGTCTGTTACGATTGACAACTCTTCAGAAACACAAATGCTCTCAGTCATTAAGTGAAGGCCATTGGCCCCTGTGTTGTCTGTGGTGGAAGGTAATGCCTGGAATTAGGCATTGTAAGTATGTTCTTGACACTGTAGATCTCAGAATATAGAATTCTCTAATGATTTCCAAAATAGAATGTCCCATGGGCCTAGCTCCAGCTACCATCCCTACATTCACAGTTCGTTAATTCCCTTCATGTGGCCATAATCACATCAGAAACACGATTCACCTGAGTACAAATGACAACTCCACCAATGCACTGCCCCTTTATACCTTGTGTACATGATACTACCACAATCTGTATATGCGCATATCGCTCTCCCATGAATTTGCCACCTCAGTGTGTAACAGTAAGATAAAGAAGAGATGTATGGACTTTTGTAAACAGCTGTTGGGGAGGTAGTGGTCCAAGAGAACATAAAATATTGAGTAATAAAAAGTTGTTGGAAAAATTGAAATGGCATTAAATGGGGACACAGAGTGTTATGTCTACTTTCAGGGAACTGGGAAACACAAGGGTTACTCTTCTTCTTCTTCTTCTTCTTCTTCTTCTTCTAGGCTTATAATGGACTCAAAGCTTCCATGACAATCTCACATGTTGCCTCCAAATGGTTCTATCTTTGCTACCTGCTGCCAGCTATTTACACCCATCCTGTTGCATATTATTTTAGTTTCATTTACCAAAGTACTGTTGGGTCTCCCCTTAGTCTCTTACCAAATGACTTCTCTGTGACTATTCTTTAAAGCACCTGATCCTCTTTCATTCTCATCACATGGTCTACCTATTGAAGTTGAAGGGTATTTAGAAGTTAAAAATAAATCTTCATGAAAAATGCCCTAATAATAAGTACAGATTATACAGCAACTGTAGATTTTAATTGGGTGGAGAGAATTTGGCTATTCGTGTCCACACTTCAACACATGACCTGTTACCCAGGGGAAAATAAGCATTAAATGCTTGCTTTTGCCACATGTACTTGGAGGTACTATCCAACCTAAAAACATATGACTTGTAACGGGTGTAATTATTAATCGGCAAATGATGTAAATGCTGATATAATGTTGTTCAGTAGACCATCCTCAGTCAACAGTAGAATTATCTGCACTTCTATTCATTACAACCTGTATGTAATTTCACTCTTATATTTAGAAACCTGCTCAGAAAGTGAGAATTGGCAGAGAAATTAATTGGTGGCATTTTTGCTATTTTAGTTTTGATTTTAGTTTATTTTAAACAATGTTTTGTTTTAACAGACTGAAAATTGAAAATGAAGATTACAAAACAACATTCATCCTCCAGAAAGTAAAGAGAGCAGATACTGGAGTTTACACTGTAACAGCAAAGAATGATTCTGGAGTGGATTCTGTTGATGTTGAAATTTCTGTACTGAGTAAGTATTACACAACATATGTACATTTAAAACATATAGAGTTCTTTTCCAGATGTATAAATTCTGGTTAATGAAGCTTTTCAATAGTGGTAAGAAAGTCATCACTAATAAAGAGCACGTATCAGCACATAGTCAATGACAAAGATAACCACCAATGAAAGCAAGAATGGAGATTTTCTCAGCAAATTTCACTGTTGACATCTTCTCATTTTATCAGTCAAGAAAAAGTGCCATCTTGAAGTAGTAGGTGACAAATTTTCCTGTCATCGTCTTCAAGTAAAACAGGAAATTTTATTTGAAATGTCCTCAGGATAACATAGTTACTCAGCTGATAACCCAAGAGGATTTTGTTAGCTGTAGATACAGTTTCAACTTTTTGAAACTAAGGGCTTTATTTACATAAATGAAGGAAAGATACAGCTGGTTCAAATATGCAAGAAGGTGTAGGAGAGGCTGGTTCAGTCCTCAGGTCTGAAGATCAATGTACAAGGTACTGAAGGCAACAGAAAATAGCTATAAAGATTTAAATTTCAAAATTGTTTTTCCCTCTTAAAGACAGTAATATAATCAGTGGCTGATATATGCATTTTATCTGATGTCTTAGAAAATAGTTGAAATTTCATTTTTGCAATGTCTGGGTGGAGTCAATCCAAATAAATACTACTCATTACTTGTTTTATGTGATGCCCACTATCAGTGGAAAACATTGGTTTGTTTGTTGTTACAAACAAAATTGTTTTTATAGTGGAATATTATGTGCCTATTTGGTAGAGTGATCCAAAATTAGGCTTGTGTGATATTATTGGTTTAACAATATGTTCTCTACCACTTATACTCGCAGACATTTGTTTACTGTTTCATGTTTGCCTGACTTCCTTCATTTTACAGGCCAACCCATGCCATACTGTTTGTTTGCTACCAACATGCAGCAGTGCTGCTTGGTCACTGCTGGAGAATCTGTTATTCTCCATGTTAATGTTGTCCTGTTAATACATATTGTTAAACTAAATATCACACTAGACTAATTTGGGACTGCTCTATCAAATGGCACAAAAATTCCACTTTAAAAAACATTTTGTTTGTAACAAGAAACAAAGGGAGTTTTTCTGTTAACACTGAGCATGAAATAAAACACTGATTGAGCGGTATTTGTTTGGACTGACTCCATCTACACTCTGCAAAGTTGGAATTGCAAACATTTGCTGAAACAGCACAGGAAATGCTCCTGATGACTCTTATGACACACAATTCATATTAATCAAGTAATGAATTTTGTGATACTTAGACTGTCCATGTTCTTCTCAATTGTCCAATGTCTCATTCACATTCTTACTCAAATATTTGTCAGTATCGCCCTCTTTCTCTGGGAAGAGAGATCACTGATCTCATCTGCTGATAACAACTTAGTGTAGAGCATTATTTGTCACCATCCAGATATGTGGCAGTCTTGTAGAGATGATGCCCTAATGACTTGCATCAATTGCAAGTTGCTGCACTGTTGACTCGCATCAGTTGCCAGTTGCTGCACCATTTACAGTGCACTGTAGAGCGATGCAGCATCTCTCTACTGTGTGTTTCAGATTTTTAACATTCACTTGTTGTGCAGACAGTATCCTCAGCTTCTAAAAGAATCACTAGAGTCACTTTTATCCCCCTTGCAGGAGTTCTCTCCTCAGGTTCAATACAACCAAAATTTTAAATAAAGCATATATCATGAGAGAAAACAACACTGACCCTGCTACAATGATATAGTTTTGTTGGTGTTGACATTGATATCTGTTTTTTCTGTGTTCATCGTTCTACTCATTTTATCAATTTGCAGCATTTTGATAGTTGCTGCTTTCCATGCAAAATGTTATTTTTCTTACAGTTTTGGCTCTCACAGCCGATACCATCCTGTGACGAACACACAACCAAATTTATTAGGCTTGCTTTTGTTGTATATCTTGTGAATCTCATAGACATAAAGGATTTTTCTGAAATAATAAGTGCGTGACAAACTCTTCTTTATGGCAATCTAACAGTGGTCTCACTTTCTCACTTAGAAGGATGTCTGAGACATCATGTGGAGCATTAGTATTTATCTTGTGTAGCATAGAATTAAATGTCATAAGATGCCATACCCATCAAAATCAATTTTTATGATTTACTAAATTTTAAATACAAAAAGCATGTTAGTGAAAATACTAAAGTAATTTTGTCACAAGAGTTCATTTACTATAAGTGAAGTAAGGTAAATTTAGTAAATTAGAACATTAGAGTTCCTTTAAAGACATAATTAGTGTGTATGTTGGCCAATGCCCAAGCAAGAAAATGAAATCAAGTTCTTATCCTCAGAAATAAAAATAAATACATAAAATTTGGTGTCGTTGCACAGCTCTCAGGTAGCATCTACAATAATTGATTGCACAAGCAAGGCGATGTTACAGTATACGAGGTGAGGCTAGAAAAAAACCGGACTAGTACTGGTGAAACAATAAAACGAATGCAATAAGGCTGAAAGTCGCGTGGCCTGTCACGTGACTCTCGCTCTGCCTACTGCTTGAGTTTCATCTGCCTCCTGCACTCAGTCTGCCCGTGGCGTCTGTTTTAAGTAGTTGACATTTTGTCTGTGCGTCGGAAAATGTTGAGTGTACAGAAAGAACAGCGTGTTAACATCAAATTTTGTTTCAAACTAGGAAAATCTGCAAGTGAAACGTTTGTAATGTTACAACAAGTGTACGGCGATGATTGTTTATCGCGAACACAAGTGTTTGAGTGGTTTAAATGATTTAAAGATGGCCGCGAAGACACCAGTGATGACACTCGCACTGGCAGACCATTGCCAGCAAAAACTGATGCAAACATTGAAAAAATCGGTAAACTTGTTTGATAAGATCGCCGTTTAACAATCAGAGCAGTGTCTGAGTTAACAGGAGTTGACAAGGGAAGTGTTAGGCAGATTCTTCATGAAAGTTTCAACATGAACAAAGTGTGTTCAAAAATGGTTCCAAAGTGTCTCACAATTGAACAGAAGGAACGCCGAAGAATGATTTGTTCTGACATCCTGGAAAACATTGAAAGTGATCCCACCTTCTTACAAAATGTTATTACTTGCGATGAATCGTGGTTTTTTACTTACGATCCCGAAACTAAACGCCAATCGATGCATTGGAAAACTCCTGGTTCTCCACGACAAAAAAAAGCACGAATGTCAAAATCGAAATTCAAGGCAATGATGATTGTTTTTTTTTTTTTGACATCAAAGGGATTGTGCACATTGATTGGGTACCAGAGGGACAAACAGTGAATCAGCATTACTACATTAGCGTCCTGGCTACCCTACGTGAGCGAGTACGGAGAAAACGGAACGATTTGTGGAGAAAAAAGTCATGGATCCTTCACCAAGACAATGCCCCAGCTCACAGTGCGTTGTCAGTGAAGACGTTTTTGGCAAAACACAACATTCCCATCTTAGATCATCCACCCTACTCACCTGATTTGGCCCCCTGTGACTTTTTTCTTTTCCCTAAAGTCAAGTCATCTTTGAAAGGAACTAGATTTGAGACTGTTGAAGCAGTAAAAGAAAAAGCGACGGAAGTAATGTATGGACCTACCGAAAATGATCTGCAGCATTGCTATGAACAGTGGAAAATTCGTATGGAGCGGTGTAGAGACCGAGGAGGAGAGTACATTGAAGGAGATAACATGAAATTGTAAATAATTGTAAATAAATGTTTTTTTCCAGCATCAGTCCGGTTTTTTTCTAGCCGCACCTTGTATGACATCTAACAATACAACAGAGAATGCTCCTCTGGATTTGGCAGGCTGGGTGTTGACCAGCCAGTGTAAGCCTTGCAAGAATCCAGTGTAGTGCTATGGCATGGTCGCAGCTGGTGTCCAGGAGCACAGGTGCACCTGGTGTCTGGCATGATGCTTGCTGCGGCTAGGGCACAGTTGCACCTCGAAAGAGAGGCAGCATCAGTGAAACTGATGAGCTGGCAGCAGCAAGCATTGGGTCCAATGAGAGGCAGCTCTCTACTGACAGTCACGGCTGGGCCAGTGAGGTATGATGCAGCTCTGACTGATGGGCCCTGGGATGCAGCCAGCATTAAGCCCAGAGTGGGGTGTGAGTTGTCTCTGATTGATGGGCTGTGGGTGCAGCTGGCATAAGCCAAGAGCAGAACCCATCTGCCTGCTGGTGACAGATATGCACTTGTAATCACGGGACCATGAATGAAGGAATAGGTCTACGATTGCAGTGCCACTACTGATGGTGTGCATGCAGCTTAGTGGAGAGCTGGCACCTCTGGAAGAAAATCATCAAGGGTCCAGCAACAAGGCAACCCACAGGAAGTGACTGTATTGCCAACTGTTATATTGATCAGGAGATATGGCTGGATACAATAAAAATAAATAAAAGAAAACCTAGAAAGAAATTTTAACATAGCCCCTAAATTGTGTTGCAAAGGTTGCAGGCAGTGAAGGAAGATTACAATGTTTGAAAAGACACACTCTTAGCTAAAACAATAATTTAGCTATATTAATGAATTTGCTTGTGAAAGTCTCACATTGAATCAGATATTTAAGAACTTACATAACATATTAATAAATTAACTCAATATATTCTTGCATTTCACATGGCGACCTCTGTGGTCAAGTGATAATCTCAGTCACCATGTGCAGAAGTAAAACATGTACATAGGTATAGGCATGAGTCACTTAGACTATGATGTGACATAGAACCTAATATGATAGAATATCTTGTATATGCCTACTAGAAACATGTTTGTCATATAAATAACATTTAGCAGACTATTTATTCTGTTTGGTGATGTTTGTGCAAGTTTAAGTTATTGAAATGTGATTCCAGATCTGTTCCATACAGTAAAAAAGTTATAATTTCCATGCAGGTAAACCTAGTAAGCCCAAAGGTCCACTAAAAGTATCAGATGTTACTGCAGAAGGCTGCAAGCTTAAGTGGGACAAACCAGAAGATGATGGTGGTGAACCAGTTGACCATTATGTTATTGAACGTATGGATACTGAAACAGGACGCTGGGTACCAGTTGGTACAAGCAAGACTCCTGAAGCTGAGGTAAAAAAATGAAAGATTTTTTAACAAAGGTAACAAGTGTAAACATGTTTCTTTTCAATAAGAATGTACACTTAATAAGTAGAGATACTTTGATTTTTGTGTGCATTTATCTATTTTTCAGTTTATTTCCAGCATTTAAACACAATCTAAGATTGAGTCTGTCTGTGTTACTGTATTTCACATGCTCACAGAAACTTAGTTAATTCAGAGGCAGTCATAGGTTTCATTAGAAGTAGAATGCTGGTGAAGAGAACCATACATGAATCTAACTGGTCCAAATATTTTTCACAATTTTTGTCAGCATATTGTGATTACATGTGTCATAATTTAAGATCATATGTTAAGCAGCTCTACGTGTCTGCAGGGCAGTAATAATGTCCAGGATTTTTACAATACCATTTTTAAACTTGTGTCACCTAACAGAAAAATGTTACAAAGATTGTTACCATGTACATGAAATGTAAAAACTTGCCAGCAAGAAAGGTACTAAGAAACATTTAGTTTGGTGCCAATCAGCATATTACTCATTTTTACTTGTGATGTAAGACACACGATTTATACATTTATATTTCTTGCAGGTTTCTGGGCTAAATGAAGGAAAAGAATACCAGTTCAGAGTCAAGGCTGTCAATGCTGAAGGAGAATCTGAACCACTAGAAACTGATGTACCAACATTAGCCAAGAATCCATACAGTAAGTATTTATTGACTAAGTTGTCATATAGTAAATATATTTTATTGTAGAATACTATGTTTTTTACATTATCTGGCCTTCCATAGTGTTCTGTAAGTGATAGAAATTATTATTAGTCCTTATAAAACTTTTCTAAATGTTTCTCTTCCCTGTATTTAATGTAACTAATCTACTGTTTCTGAATTATGTGCTCTCCAGTTGCTTCTAAGAATAAATCTTTAAAGAAGCAACTACACAAGTGTTATAATTGTCTTGCATGCAAATTGCCATTGATCAAAATTTCTTAAGTGTTATAATCATAATTGAAAATGTGGTTGTAATGTCATAGTTATTAATTGCCTCAACTTAATTCTGGTGTTACAATACCTTATGATTAAAGCTATGGTGTGTTGATCTTCTCAGGTGAACCAGACAAACCAGGTAAACCAGAAGTACGTGATTGGAATAAACATCAAGCTGATCTTAAATGGGCACCTCCAAAGTCTGATGGAGGAGCTCCAATCACATCATACATTATTGAAAAGAAGGATCAATACAGGTAGGACTTACTTGTGTGAAAAATATGCTACCTCTAGATTTTAATGAAGCAGCATTTTCATAGTCATAAAATGGTAACCTTGACCTTTTTTACATAATATTATGTTTTGGACCTGAATAATAGCGTGAATGGTAAAAAGTCATACAATTTTATTTTCTGGGAACCCACAGCTCTAAATGGCAAAAAGCAGTTGAAGTTATTGGGAACAAGTGTGAAGCAAAAGTGCCAGACTTGGTGGAAGGTATGAAATACGTGTTCAGAGTACGAGCAGTTAATAAAGGTGGTCAGAGTAAACCCAGTGAGCCAAGTGACACCGTCCTTGCAAAGGACAGATTTGGTAAGTCTACAACATTATGAATTAGTGTAACTAACACTGATCGTGATAGTCATGAACACAGTATGTTAAGGCTAGGCATTCATAGGTGCAATTGCTGATGTATAAAAGGTGGGTAGCATTAATGATACTTGAATAAGTTTCATTTTGTTCTTGATTTTATGGTGTTCTTATCTCCAATTTTCATTTTAGTTACCATGGATGTCAAATAACATAGTATGCTCAGCTTTCTTTTTCGATCAGCTTCATCCAAATTTATCGATGGCGTACATTTCAAAGCACAGCTTCCTCATCAGGACATATACTTCCTACTGAGAGAAATGCAATTCACTGTCGAAGTAGTCAAAATGCACACGTGTAAATGGTGTCACATTTCTTCATTACAGACAAAGTGGAGATTTGTGATTTATGTAGTTAAGAAATTTGAGCAATAAACATTTGAATGGTACCTGCAAAGTGATTTCAAACCATTCAATAGCTCATATTGAAAGCGTTCTGAATCACACCTGAGCTCCTTCAGTAAAAAGTAGAGACTTTGGTGATAAAACTGTCTTTAGGAAGTACCGTGATTGTTGACAAAAGAAATTTGATTTTTGAGACATTTTGTCATTTAAAGAAAATTCCACATGTCTTGTAGACAGCATACGAATTCCCATATTGTTTTTCATGTGGTTTAGTTTCATAAAGAAGGTGGCAGTTTTTATATGTTTTGTCTGTTTTTTGTGTCAGCACACAATTTTTCAGTATCTCACTGTAAGCCCTTCAAAATACATGAGCCAATGTGGAGTGAGCAATTCTCATTACAGGAAGATTGCAAGATTGCTCAAGCCATTTTGGCACTCCTTATGAATTTATTTCTTTCATTCTTTCTTTCTTTCTTTCTTCTTACTCTAACAAGTCAGCACAATTTAAATTGTAACATGTTCTTTAACTTTAAATAGTATAATTCCTAAATTACTATCTGATTTGCAAGTTTTCTGAATTAATTAGGCTACTGTAAGCTAATGTTCCATTCAATTATTTCAGCTCCTCCACGAATTGACCGCAGCACATTAAAGGATACAGTTATTAAAGCAGGTCAGATGATTCGCTTTGATGTAAAAATAAGTGGCGAACCACCACCATCTAAATCATGGTTCCTCAATAAAGCACGGCTTGAATCAAAAGATGATATTTCTATTGAAAGTGAAGAATATAGAACAAAATTACTTATTCAGACTGCCACAAGACAGCACTCTGGAACATATCTTATCAAGGCTGAAAATAACTCTGGGAAGGATGAAGCTGCTGTGGAGATTACTGTACTCGGTAAGAGAAAGAAACTGTCAGTATTTGTTTTAGGATTAATGCCAAATTTTTAGAAATTTAATTGTAGCTATGTTATTGTGTGTTACTTTTTTTGCATACAGACAAACCAAGCAAGCCAGTGGGACCACTCAAAATTTCAGATGTTCACAAAGAAGGATGCAATCTGAAATGGAATGCTCCAGAAGATGATGGTGGATCTCCAATTGAGCATTATGTTGTTGAGAAAATGGACACTGAAACAGGTACATTTACTATAAACTTGAGAAGAATTGGAATGAAAAATATATTAAGCCAATGCATTCAGTACATTGCATACTCCATATTTGTGCCTATATATCTCAGGAATTACAGATTATGTACTAATGAACTGCAGTATGTCCTGAACACCACAGTCAAACTTTATGAAACTGAAGCTGGGCCAGTGGAACTTGCTTTGCCTGTTGGAAAACCTGCTGTGTCCTCTGTAAAGGAGAGGCAAACACAAGAGAGTAGTAGTCTATTAACTTTCAACAGTTCAAATGAATGGTGAATGCTGATACCCATTACGGAAGTGGCAGCAAAGGCAGGGTGGACTACCGGCACACTCAGTGTGTATGTGTGAGCGCCTGATTCAACATGTTTAAGTGGTTATTTTGGCAGCCATTGAGGAAGGGTGCAACCAACTGCAGATTGTGGTGCATGTTCATACAAATGCCTGTCATCTGGGCTCCAAGGTCATACTTGGATCATTCTAGTGACTGTTAGAAAAGGTTGAGAAGGCCAATTTGTGCATTCAGTTTCATCAAAGCTCACAATTTGTAGCATTGTAGCCAGTACTGATTGTCGCTCCCTTTTTCTTAGATTAAAGGAAGGATTGAACCAGAGACTTCAAAGGTTCTGTGACAAGCTAGGATGCAATTTTCTGGACTTGCACCATAGGGTTGAGAACTATAGGGTCTCAACAAACTGATCAGGTGTGCAGTACACGTCAATGGTTGCTACTCAGGTAGCTGACTTTGTGGGGTGCACACAATGATATTTTAGACTAGGTGACTCCATCCTGTCCAGATAACAACAGCTGTAGGAGATCTGGAAGTATTAGTGTAATGTCCAAAGGAATGCCGACACAGGTGAAAGTGTTAAAATCCTAATAGTTAAGTGATGAGTATTAACAACTGAGTGCAAGAGATTGAAATGCTCCTGAAAAGCAGTGTAGCTCACATAATATTAGGTGCAAAAACCTCGTTAAAACCTGAAGTTGATAACAATGGGAATTTTGGGGAAAAGTTAAGCATATATCGAAAGGATGGGCTAATGGGAAGTGGAGGTGGTGTATTTGTTGCATTAGACAAGAAACTCAGTTCCAATGAGATAGCAATTTAAGCTACATCTGAGACTGTTTGGGAAAGTCTCAGCATCAGTGGTGGGCATAAGCTTATAATAGGACACTTCTGTCGACTGCCAGACTTGCCTCTTGATGTAAACAAATCTTTAGAGAAAACCTCAGTTTGCTAGTGCCTAAGTTCCCCAGCCATCAGAGTGACTTTAAATCATCCAACAATCAGTTGGTGAGACTACAGATTTGTTAGCAGTGGGTGTGACAAAATATCCTGTGAAACATTACTGCAGATCATCTAGGAAAACTTAGAACAGATAGTTTGGAACCCTACTCATAATGGAAGTATATTAGATCTAATGACAACAAATAGACTTGAGTTCTCTGCGGAGGAAGTCCACATCAAAACTGGTATCAGTAACTGTAAGCAGTTCTATCAACAATGATTATCAAAGTACAGAGGAAAACTTCACCAAATAGGAAGATTTATATGTAAGTAAATTAAGTAAATTAAAAAATCAGTAGTGTCATGTCATAGTGACAAAATAGAAACTGTTAACACAGGACAGAAGCATCTAGGGGGGCACTATGGCTCAAGCTTAAAAGAATAGTTGACCATGCTGTGGATAGACATGTGCCCAGTAGAAAAGTCCATGATGGGAGGGACGCTCCCTGGTATAAAATCACTGTAAAGAAATTTCTAAAGAAACAGAGACTACTGCATAATAGGTGTAATATAAAGCATAGGACTATAGGTAGAGAGATGTGAGTGAAATGCATTTGGCAGTCAATAGAGCAATGGTTGAGGCATTCAGTGATTACTGTATCAGAATATTGTTGAATGATCTTTCACAAAATCTGAGGATATTCAAGTTGCATGTAATGATTGTTAAGGGCACCAAAGTAAGCATTAAATCACTCATGTATAAGACAGGAACTGAAAGTTAGGGTAGCAAAGGTAAATCAGAAATGCTAAACTCTGTTTTCAAATGTTCCTTTACAAAGTAAAACTCAGAAACATTGTCCCAATTTAATTCTCGTACCACTGAAAAGATGAGTGAAATAGATATTAATGACAGTGGCATTGAGAAACAGCTGAAATTGTTAAAACTGAACAAAGCCCCAGGGCCCGATGGAATCCACATCAGAGTCTGTGATGAGTTTGTGGTTGAATTAGACCCTCTTTTAACTATAATCTATCATAGATCCCTCAAACAAAAAACAGTGCCTAGTAGTTGGAAGAAACCACATCTCACACCCATCTACAAGAAGGGTAGTAGAAGTGATCCACAAAAATGCCATCCAGTGTCCATGACACTGATTTATTGTAAAGTCTTAGAACAAATCTGAGCTCATATGTAATGAGGTATCTCGAACAGAATGACCCCCTTCATGCCAATCAATATGGATTCTGAAAACATCAATCATGTGAAACCCAACTTGCACTTTTCTCACATGACATGCTGAAAGCCTTTTATCAAGGCAGTCAGGAGGATGCAGTATTTCTCAGTATGAGGTATCAAGCAAATTTGTGACTGGTTTGAAGATTTTTTTGTAAGGAGGAAGCAAGTTGTCTGGGGAGATGAAGAAGAAACTTCAGGAAGATGAAGAAAAAACTTTGGGTGTACCCCAGGGAAGTGTGTTGGGACTCTTGCTGTTCGTGTTGTATATTAGCGGCCTCATGGACATTATTAATAATAACCTCAGACTTTTTGTAGACGAAGCAGTTATCTATATTACAGTACTGTCTGAAAGAAACTACATCAATATTGAGTCATATCTTGATAAGCTATCAAAGTGATGGAAAGATTGGCAACTTGCTTTAAATGTTCAGAAATGTAAAATTTTGCAATTCGCAAAATGGGAAAAAAAAGTAATACTGTGTCCTATGACTATAACATCAGTGAGTCATAACTGGCATCAGGCAACTCATACAAATACCTCAATGTAACATTTAGTAGGGACATGATTAGATGTAACACTGCATAGGGATATGATATGGAATGATCGTGTTGACTCAGTTGTGGGTAAAGCAGGTGGCAGACTTTGGTTTATTGATAGAATATTGGGAAAATGTAATCAGTCTACAAATCAATCGTGTGACTCAACCTAGAATACTGTTCAAGTGTATGGGGCTCGTACCAAGTAGGACTAACAGACGATATTGAACATATACATAGAACATTGGCAGAAATGGTCACAAGGTTGTTTGACCCATGGAAGAGTGTGATAGAGATGCTGAAGAAACGGAATTGGCAGACTCTTGAAGACAGATATAAACTATCATGAGGAAGCCTACTGAGAAAATTCCAAGAACCAGCTTGCAATGATGACTCTGGGAATATGCTACAACCCCCTGTGTATACCTCCCTTAGGGATCATGAGGACAAGATGGAATTAATTACAGCAAACCTGGAGACATTTAAACAATCATTGTTCCCATGCTCCATACAAGAATGGAACAGGAAAAAAACCCTAATAATGGTGCAGTGGGACATACCATCTGCCATGGACTTCACCATGCATTTCAGAGTATGGATTTAGATGTATATGTAGGTGTTTGTTTGATGAATGGAAATTCGTAGGCCCCTTGCTACTATTGTTGTCTGTGTTATTGGAACACAGAACCATATCCTGATGTCACATTTCTTTTTTCTTTCATTGTTAACACTTTTATATCTTTTTCTGGGCCTTCCTCCAGCTCACAGTTCTCTGCCATTTTGAAATATCCTTTGGAAACTTACATTTTCTATATGTAAGTAACTAATTTCTACCATTTTCACTTTCTCATCCTCTACACGAATATAGAATTTTATGAACGCTCTCCTATTTCAGAACTTGAGTTTTTAGGTGCTACAAAGAAATAATATGAAATTTCAGGTCGTTGGGTTCCTGTGGGCAGATCCAAAGAACCAAATATGGAAGTGGCAAATCTGGTGCCTGGGCAAGAATATAAATTCCGTGTCATGGCTGTGAATGCAGAAGGTGAATCAGAACCATTAGAGGCTGACCAGGCTATTGTTGCCAAGAATCCATATGGTGAGAAATGTATAAAATATGCACTTGATGACACTTTTACACTATGAAACATCTTCTTGATAATTATTAAATTTTAATCTGCTCATAATTATATGCAATTCAAAGCAAATAAAAGTTGGTTGTTCATAATTATTTGTAATTCAAAGTAAATGAAAGTTTGAATTGCTACAATTTCCATGGTTAGCAGTAATACAGTCATAGAGGAAAAAATTTGGCTCATATTATTTATTCACTTTATTAAAACTCTTATTATGTATGTTACAAATGGAATCCAGAAGTAATTTATTTTGTTCCAAATGTCAGATGAACCCGATGCACCAGGAGCGCCAGAACCCATTGACTGGGACAAAGATCATGTAGACCTGAGATGGACCCCACCAACCTCAGATGGTGGGTCTCCAATCACAGGCTACATTATTGAGAAGAGAGAGAAAGGCTCACCACGCTGGACAAAGGCCGGGGAGGTCAAAGGTCCTGAATGCAAGGGCACTGCTGATAACTTAGAAGAAGGTGTTGAGTATGAATTCAGAGTGAAAGCAGTGAATGCAGCAGGACCCAGTGCTCCTAGTCAGGCTAGTAAGCCTGTTGTTGCCAAGCCTAGAAAATGTAAGTTTTATTTATTTAGTAAATTAACATCTGTAAGTTTATCTGATCATCATTATTTCATTTATCAAGACTTTGACTTTATTTCACCTTGTATTTATTGTTTATTAAACCAGGGACCTAGAAATGATGTAGAGACTTTTTTTGTCCTGCCATGACCACATTGTTTACAACCCCACAACAGGCCGCAGCAGTCCACCCACCCCACCGCTGCCCCACACCGAACCCACGGTTATTGTACGGTTTGGCCCACAGTGGACCCCCCCTGGTAACATCTCATACCAGACAAGGGTAACCCCAAATGTGGTGACAGTGTTTGCGCAGCAATTGCCGACATAGTGTAACTGAGGCGGAATAAGGAGAACCAGCCCGCATTTGCCAAGGAAGATGGAAAATCGCCTTAAAAACCATCCACAGGCTGGCCAGCACACCAGACCTCAACACAAATCAGCTGCACAGATTTGTACCAGGGACCGGCATTCCTTCCCACTCGGGAAGCAGCGCGTTAGACCTTGTGGCTAGCCGGGTGGGCTTATTTCACCTTTCTCCATGTTCTAAAATTGTATCAGAACTGGAACCTAATTTCTTTTTGTTTCTGTGAGAAACCATGTGATTATCTGATTTTGACCATAAGTCAGTTTCAAGCACCTGGTATAACCTTCTTTTCCAGAAACTTCTTATTGAACCATATACATACACTGAATACAGTTCAGTAAGAAGTGCCTGCAGAAGTAAGTGATATCAAGCTGGTTGAAAATGACTTATGGTCGAAATTAGATCACTTTGTGATTTAAATAAAGAATGCTTTATGTTATGGCCTAACACTGACCATGTTTTCTTTTATGAGGAATTGGAAGTATGGGATATTGGCACTTATATAAATATGGGAGGATTTTAGTAATATATTCCATATTTCATTTATATGTTTTGGTATATCAAACATATTTTAAATTTTACATAATCACATGAACACCATTAAAGAAGCCTTTAAATACCTGTTTCTGCCCGTATTAAGCTATTGGCAACCCATCTTTTGTGGAGCAAGAGAAGGTTGGAACATAACTGATCCATATAAAATACTTTCAAGTGAATGGTAGAACTTGAAGTAGTTTTAATGTTCAGTTGCAATTCAAAAATTTAAGTTATCATATGACTAAATACTGAATACAGATTCCTGGCAGCCAAACACTGCTACCCACATTTGGATAGCTATTTATTGAAAGTGGAAAGGTAAAAGTGAGTCTATACTCCAAGTTTGGACTTTAGGTCAGTATAAGGTTTTGTCTCTTCGTTCCAGACAGATTTCAGTGCTTTTGTCTTTTTCCTTTCCTTTTTTTTTAATTTTAATCCTTGTGTCAGTAAATCCACCTACAAGTTCTCACTAAATCATGCTTGCAATGTCTTTTTGCGTTAACAAGCAAGGTAGAGTAACATCATCAAGTTTGAGAACAATGAAGAAAATTTACATATATTTCAAGCCCTCTTTTGAATCCTGGATTACGTGTATGTAGCTCATTAACTGAAGCACTGATATGTGAAACTAGCTATGTTTTAAACTTTGGGGGTTCCTTAGTTCCGCTACTAATGCATGCTTATTACCATCATGATATTATTCCCTATATTAGTAGCAGTATCATATTATGATGATTCTGCTTCTCACAGAAACGTCACTTGTTATTATTAAGAAAAATGGTTCAAATGGCTCTGAGCACTATGGGACTCAACTGCTGAGGTCATTAGTCCCCTAGAACTTAGAACTAGTTAAACCTAACTAACCTAAGGACATCACAAACATCCATGCCCGAGGCAGGATTCGAACCTGCGACCGTAGCGGTCTTGCGGTTCCAGACTGCAGCGCCTTTAACCGCACGGCCACTTCGGCCGGCTATTATTAAGACTCTGCAGTTGGCTTGCTTGGCACACACTGACTCTGAAACTTCCTGGCAGATTAAAACTGTGTGCCGGGCCGAGACTCGAACTCGGGACCTTTGCCTTTCGCGGGCAAGTGCTCTACCAACTGAGCTATCCAAGCTCAACTCACGCCCCGTCCTCACAGCTTTACTTCTGCCAGTACCTCGTCTTCTACCTTCCAAACTTTACAGAAGCTCTCCTGCGAACCTTGCAGAACTAGCACTCCTGAAAGAAAGGACACACTGACTTTATTTATGCACAGTCCCTTCTGCGGGAAAATTTATTGCTTGCTCGGATTCACATGATTGTTTAATTTACCAATAAACATCCCAAAAAATGATTCAGTGGATTTTTTAAGTATATGTGTTTCAGTCTGGGTCACAAACAATTTTAATATACTTTCTCCAAATAGTCAAATATACACCTGCAATACTATCTGCGATCAACATCAACATGTCAGCTTATTATTACTATATTCTCTGTACTCCATGCCAAACTGTAGTAGAGCATGCTGTAAATCTCAGGTGCCATTTTACACTCTAAATATCTAATTATTTGTTCATACAGTCCACTTTTCCCATAAGATTCATTCATTTCCTATGATACGTTCATGTTGTTATAATTCTGATAGACATGTGTGAGACTCAGGAGAGTTATAAAATTACGGAAAAACACTTTAAGAATACTTTATTGAACTGGAGAAAGTTACTTTTGTAAGTATCCTTGATATCAAAACTTTGTCATGCAGTGCTATTTGCAACCCAGCAAGCAGTTTAAGCTACCACAAAAAAATTCACTATATGCATGTCTCAGATGCCTTACATATTTACATGTGCATCAATCCAAATTTATTTTGCAAAACTGAAATTCCATCAGCTCTGTGTAAAAGTAATACACTATTTGCCATCACCACACACTCACTTAGATAGTAGTTAATATGATAGTTGCATTACATAGAAATCAGATGAGAGTATACAAGTTTGTGAATCTGTTTAGTTGCCAATCATTTATATAAGTGGTTTGTACATGCTCTGTAGACCAGACAGGAATTATGTGAATGGGAATTCTCCAGTTGCAAGTACTGTATGTCAAGTAAATTGTGTTTGAGAAGAAAATTCTCTTATATACTGCTCTTTACGTTATTGTTTTTGTCAATTAAATGACTCACTTATAATTTCAGTGGCACCGAAAATTGACAGACGTAATTTACGCAACATCACCGTCCGTCAAGGTGAGCCAATACTGTTTGATGTGAAGATTATTGGAGAACCTCCACCAGATGTCACATGGACACTGAATGACAAGTCAATTCAACAAACAAGTACTCGTAGAATAGAAAATGTGCCATATAATTCCAAGTTCTTTAATGATGAACCTGATCGAAAGGACAGTGGCATTTATAAAATAACAGCTGTCAACAAATATGGCTCTGACACTGCTGAAGTTGAAGTCAATGTTGTGTGTAAGTACTTCATTAACTACTTTGTGATAATTTTCTGTATTAATATATAACTTTTAACATTATGCGGAATGGTAATTTTTAGGTTTTTTTTTAGACAGATAGCTGCCAACAAACAAATAATTCTACCTTAGAATTGGAATTTTCACATCTGATTGCCAGCAGTGTAGGATCCTAGAGAACACTACTGTTATATGAAATATAGTGGTTAAATAATACATGAATACTCAGATTTGTGTTGTTTATTCTGTTGTGCTGCTCTTGAGAATACTATCCTCATTTTAACATTGCTACATATACCCAAAGTGCGAAAGCAAATCATGAGTGAAAAATGTGATTTTTAAGATTGTTGTTATTGAAATTGTGCATGACATTGTAGGATGTGCAACTTCATGGCAGACTAAAACTATCTGATGAACCAGGACTTGAATTAGTCCTACACACAGATTTAGTCTTCCAGGAAGTTTCAAAAGAGTGCAGAGGGATTCACTATGGTAGGACGTACTTATCAGATCTCACTCAATAATGAATTACATTCTTTTTTCAAGCCCACATATGACTTCACATAAATTTAGTCTGCTGCTTTAGTGCCGATTTACATGTTCCTCAAAGCAGCCAGCAAAGTGAGTGCTAAAGTGAGTAGGAAAAGAAAGTCATGTATGATTACATATGCCACAAAGTGCACAGCTGTAGGCCCTAATGCACGCATAGAGATCAAGCTGTCATAGCACTGAGTAGTAAAAGAAAATCAGTGAGTTTTGATTTTGGTGCAACCGCTGCATTTTGTACCATGGCAGTGAACAACATGAAAAGAAAAGAAAGTGGTCATTATGGAGCAAATGGAAGGACAGGAAAAGTTTCCCATTCCTCTTAAAATAACTTATTTTAGAGGCAAACACTAGTTTCAAAGTTAATTGAAGATAAAAATGGCTAATTATCAATTCCTGCTGAACTTCGTGCAACAGCAATTAATGTAGCTGGACACTGTGATGAGAAAAGCAGTTATTTCTTCTGAGAAGTTAAAGACAACTCTAAGCTTCCATTCCACTGGTGAATTGAAGTCTGTCAAAGAACTAGAATTTTGGTATATAAACCTCCTTACTGCTAGCAGAATTTCTCTTCAGGATCACAATGACATGTCATCAGTACTGTGAATCCAGTTTTTATTTTCATTTTAATTTCCTCCACTGTTGTCTTTTTACATACAGAATATTTCATTTAATGCTGTATCATATTTGTTCCTGTTTTACTTCTGATGTCAAAAAGCCACACATATTGTTCAGTTAAAACAGTCATGTGTTCTTTGCATGTTCCATATTCATTCTTCTCAAAATTACATTGTCAATGCTCTGTTGGAGCTATGAAGTGTGCTGTTGTAGACATCTTCCCCACTTGACAGCACATTTGTGAGTGACTGCTTCAGCTTCTGTCGGCAAGATATGTGTAGTATTATAGCAGTATGGGGGTAATGAGTTTAAACATAAACAGTTTTGCGCAACTCTGGAGACTTCTGTTGCGCACTAAAAGAAACGTGTAAATGGATACTTAGTTTTTCAGGCATGAATACTTCAGTCACAACAGTGTTTGTGCACTGTTCAGAAGGCAATTGAAACACTGAATACTAAATGACACTATGATTTCTTGTGATAGTTATTTCATATTTGAAAGTGCCATGTGAATTTGAGAAGATAACAATGCTATACTAACCAGGGCTATTTCACTCCTGTGAAGGCTATTCCATTATATTAATTATATCTAAAAACAAAGATGATGTGACTTACCGAACGAAAGTGCTGGCAGATCGATAGACACACAAAGAAACACAAACATACACACAAAAATCAAGCTTTCCCAACAAACTGTTGCCTCATCAGGAAAGAGGGAAGGAGAGGGAAAGACGAAAGGATGTGGGTTTTAAGGGAGAGGGTAAGGAGTCATTCCAATCCAGGGAGCGGAAAGACTTACCTTAGGGGGAAAAAAGGACGGGTATACACTCGCACACACACACATATCCCAAGGATCACAATGACATGTCATCAGTACTGTGAATCCAGTTTTTATTTTCATTTTAATTTCCTCCACTGTTGTCTGGGATATGTGTGTGTGTGCGAGTGTATACCCATCCTTTTTTCCCCCTAAGGTAAGTCTTTCTACTCCCGGGATTGGAATGACTCCTTACCCTCTCCCTTAAAACCCACATCCTTTCGTCTTTCCCTCTCCTTCCCTCTTTCCTGATGAGGCAACAGTTTGTTACGAAAGCTTGAATTTTGTGTGTATGTTTGTGTTTGTTTGTGTGTCTATCGACCTGCCAGCTCTTTCGTTCGGTAAGTCACATCATCTTTGTTTTTAGATATATTTTTCCCATGTGGAATGTTTCCCTCTGTTATATTAATACAATTAGCTTGTGTCTGTATGTGTGGATGGATATGTGTGTGTGTGCGAGTGTATACCTGTCCTTTTTTCCCCCTAAGGTAAGTCTTTCCGCTCCCGGGATTGGAATGACTCCTTACCCTCTCCCTTAAAACCCACATCCTTTCGTCTTTCCCTCTCCTTCCCTCTTTCCTGATGAGGCAACAGTTTGTTGCGAAAGCTTGAATTTTGTGTGTATATTTGTGTTTGTTTGTGTGTCTATCGACCTGCCAGCGCTTTTGTTTGGTGAGTCTCATCATCTTTCTTTTTAGATACCATTATATTAATTGATTCATATGACTCACACTTACATATAAGTTTCATTATATTTTGTCTCTGGTGGTGTTTCGTAATATTTTATGTAATTGCTATACAGTACTTAATATGAACGTACTGCTTTGGGGAAAAAAAAAAAACTGCCTACACCCATATAGGGACTCAGCTGTTATACAATGTAAAGTGCTTTATGTAAAATTAATTTTACAGCCAAACCTGGTAAACCAGAAGGTCCTCTGGAAGTGTCAGATGTCCACAAAGATGGCTGTACTCTCAAATGGAAGAAGCCAAAGGATGATGGAGGTGAACCAATTGAGACATATGTTGTTGAGAAATTTGATACAGATACTGGTGTGTGGCTGCCAGTTGGCCGAAGCAAGGAGCCACAGATGGAAGTAACAGGTCTTATTCCTGGACATGATTATCAGTTTAGAGTCAAGGCTGTCAATAAGGAAGGTGAATCTGAGCCTTTGGAGACACTGTCACCTACAACAGCTAAGGATCCCTTCAGTAAGTAGTTTACTGTTAGAACCAAATTTATATTTTTAACAAGTGAAATTAGTTACAGAGAGAACATTCATTGGTTTGTATTGACATGTAAGCAAGAAAGTATTCACCTATAGTTATGAAGGATGTGGTCCAGTCTATAGGCCCATGAAAAGCAAGACATTAGATTGAGCATGAATCAGAGTGTCATTCTGTGTGAGAAAAAGAAAAATGAGTAATTAGACTGATATGAGCTCATCATACAAGCTGTGGAGCACCAAGGGATGTCTACTGGCTGCTGTGTCATCCTCTGCTTTGCAGAATCATGTGGATGTAGCATGAAGAGGCATGTGGTCAGCACACCTCTCTCCCATCTGTTTTGTGGACTTTCCCAATGTGGAGCTGCTACTATTCACTCAAGTAGTTCCAGGCTGTGGAGCTACTACTACTCAGTCAAGTAGATCCTTAGTTGGCACCACGAGGCTGAGTGCTCCCCATAGCAGTCCTCCCACCAAAGAAAAATCTTTGGCAGTCCCAGGGATCAAACCCATGCCCTCTGCAAGGCAGCCATCTATGCTGACCGCTCAGCTACAGAGGCAGACTAAACTAGATTGATAGGGGTTGCGAAGTATGTAACATATGCTCCCTAAAACCTTAGCCACTTGGGAGATAATCACAATGAAAATAATAAAATTTAAGAAATAAGTTTCACATCCCATCCATTGAAATAAAGCATGATATGAGCAAAAACATTGGTTACCAGAGAATGAATAGTAACTGATAATGCCCACTCTCTGATTGACAGTTTTGGCTGCAAATTGAATGTCTTAAAATGTATTGTTTCCTATCAGGAATTGATGCATTAGCTATTTTATTTTGCTGTGCATTACTATCATCATGTTTACGTGATGTGAAACTTAATCTATGTGGATTCTTTTTTTCTTTTACAATTTGTGCCACTTTTTCACATCATTTCTCCTCATGTAGGTTTGAGCTTAACTCGTGGAAAAATACTTTTGGTCTCAAAAGATGTAGAATTGTTCTCATCAGTTACGTCATATTATTGGTCAAATATTTTTGCTTTAAGTCTTTGGTGACAGCGACCATTTTATTCATCTAACTGCTGCAGTGTTAGCTTCCATTTTTTTGTTTTCATTGTAAGTTTATGTAAAATCAAACAATGGAAAATCCAGGATAGAATAATGACAATGTTATGAAAAGGATATATTGCTACTTACCTTATAGAGGAGATGTTGAGTTGCAGACAGGCACAACAAAAAGACTGCTAATTCCTCAAATTATGTAAATACAGAGTAATGCCCACTTATTCATACATGGAGAGAAGTGAATAGTTGTTCCTGCACATTTTTGAACGTTAGATATACTGATAACCTTTTACAATAAGTTGGATCAAAAGGAGTAAAATTACATGTTATTAGCACAAAATATTGATGATATTCACTTATCATCTGCCAGAAAGTTTCAGAACCTTCTCAAGTATTACAGTACAATCAAATTAGTATTTAATTTTGAATTATAATATGTATCAGTCAGAATTTACCTCTAAATTTTAGGATGATGCAGAAATAGGACTGACACTGTAGGAACTTGTGATAAAAATCATCCATTTATTCTATGAAAACCATGATAAGGAACTACACTAGAGATCATTGTCCTTTTATATGTGATTTCACTAATTATTTCAAATTCAGTCCTCTTAAGACAGTTTGTTTTTCTTGTCCTCCCTTCATAGATGCTTATATACTGTGATGTAATAGTGGTACAAGTATAGTGATATCACTGTATTTTTGTTTACATATTACATATTATTCATTCCATGTGTGACCATTACATTTAGGAATAAGCTGCAGTTTGCAACACTATTATTATTGTGAAATAATTGATATCATTCTGTTTTATCATACTGCCTCATACGATGTCACATTTTAAAACTCTATAAAATTGTTCTTCAACTTGTCAGCTTATTCCTTATCCTACTTTTATTCTCATATACATAAAATATTTTGAAAGGGAATATCCATTAGTTACTGTGTCAAAACTGAATACATAAATCATTGTTTCCTGCTACAGCTACATGTGGGTTCATATTATCAGGATACATGAAATGATAATGACATTATATTTATATAAACATATAGTCATTACTAAATAGTTCAGTAAGCCCTGGGTACTTCTTGGGTGTTCTATCCATGCTTCAACTACTGAAGGAAGTTATTGACTTTTTTAGCTGCTCCTGGTACTCCTGGTGCCCCAGAACCTGTTGACTGGAGCCAAAACCATGTAGACCTGGTATGGAAAGAACCTGCTCACGATGGCGGTTCACCAATCACTGGTTATATTATAGAAAAGAAAGATAAATACAGGTATTACATTTATCTGTTCATTGAATTTGTGATAATGAATAGTGATAAATGAGTAAAATGGGAATATGGGGACATTTCTGTTAATGAATTTGACAGACACACCTGATAAAGTATTCCACGTTTAAAAAAGTTACGTCATTGAGAGGACATAAAAAGATGACAGACCCATCAGTCAGATGTAATTAAGTATTGTGGGTTATAAAAGTCTGTTTTTCTTTGTTGATATGCACTAAATATTTTTGTCATTTAAGTAATAATTTTCTAATAATTATATTGTAATTTCTGTATCACCATATTGATCATCCAGTGTTTCTGCAATATTTGTTTTTCATCCCCATTATCTAATAGAAGTTCTGTAAGTATATAAAAACTGTGAATCTTAAAGTAAGAAAATAATATGTATTGTCTTAATATTTGTTTAACAGCATGATGTGGGAAAAAGCTTTAGAGACTGAAAGTCCAACACCACAAGCTGTGATTCATGGTCTAATTGAAGGCAATGAATACCAGTTCCGTGTCATTGCTGTAAATAAAGCAGGTCCTGGTGAACCTGGAGAAGCAAGCAAAAACTTCGTTGCCAAGCCTAGATTCTGTAAGTAATCACAGACAGCATTAAAAAAAATTTACTAGAGTGTCATATGACAAGATTTTTTTTGCATAGAAAATATTATAGAAATATACTATTTTTATAATGACCTCCACAGTTCATTGAACTGACTTTACAGGAAACTTGTGTTAGAGCAAGAGCTGCATCTAATGCATCACACCATAATTACCTTGGTGGGATAACTGATAGCTTAAGAAATGAACAGTGTTATGCCCTGTGTGTGAAACTGTGCACTGACAATGAGTATCATTATATTAAGATTATTCACATATTTTTAGGAGGCAAAGTGATATCTGTTGCATTAGAGACCAATAATTTCCTTAGGGAATACAAATAAATGGACAGTTTAAAGAGGAAAGGTAATGTATCTCTATGTAGCTGAGGTGTTGTGCAATAGACACACATTTAAAAAGATTTAGAGCTTTTAGGTTCATCAGAGGTAACAAAAAAAAATCATACATACTCATAGAGTTAAAATGATCACTATCACAGATTGTCTGGTTTAGAAACATAGTATTATGCTTATCCACACAGACAGTTGCTTCTGGGACACAGGGAGATGCACTGGCCCTGGATTGAATTTACCTTGTAGGTTAAAGATAGAGACTGGTGTACTGGCGAGACTGGATGCAATTTTTAGGTGGTTTTTCACACCACTGAGGTGAATTCTGGACTGCTTTCCATGTACTGCCTTGGATACACAATGTGCAAATGCTTTGAAAAATGAGACATATTTGGCCATGCAATTACACTAGATGCAGAGAGAAGGGATACATGGATTCCTCCCACGGGAGGGCATGGGGCTAGCTGACGCAGCTTTAAAATTCCTTTGGAGAGTCTCGATCCCATTGTAATAATGACATATACATGGGTATAGTTGGTTCTCTGTGAAGCCCTGACCCAGCATTGTCTGGATGAAAGGCACTGAAAAGGAAGGAAGAAAATATGATCCTTATATGTTCCAGTATCTGTGTGAAAATTAATTTGCCTGCTGCTGCTGGTAAACCTTCCTCTGTGTGGATACATTAAATGGGCAGGCCAAGAAAAAGAAACAAATTATTTCATTTCCTGAAAGAACTCATTCACTTCAGTTGAAATGTAATTCCTGCAGACTCACAACTTAAAATGTCGTTTGATTTTGAAGAGTTAAATGGCATGTAAGCATCCATGTATAAAGATTACAACAGAAGCCAGTAGTATTTTATGGACTATAAGAAACACTTTTTTCTTCAAAAAATTGCCTCCAAAATTCAGGTGTATCTTTTAATTGAAATTAACATAAAAATGTCCAGTATTAGATTTAAAATTCCTGCCATTCCTAAAAATGGCCATATATTTGATGCTGTGGGAAATCTATGTACCTATCTGGCGTCATTGGATTCAGCTGGCAGCAGCAGTGCACCGATGCGATGAACATGAGTTGCAGGGATTCAGAAGCTTGCTAACACTGTCGCCCTCCTGCCCCCCCATCGCCACCCCAGAACACTGTCTAACCTATGGTGCATCATTGCAGTTTCTGATGCCAGTGAATTTGAATTGAAAGTGATTAACATTATCAGTAACAGTACAATATTTTTGTTAGTAGCTAGATTTGTAATTGGTTAAAAATAATAGGTATTCATATGATGTGGGCCATAAACTGAAAGTAGTAGCATATGGCTATAGGCTGAAAGTAATAGCATATGCAGAAGTTCATAGGAACAGAGCAGCTGAGCAGTGTTTCAGCCCTACACCAACAGAAAAAACAATTCATGATTGGTGGGTTAGTAAAGAAGAACTGAAAAAAAAAGAAAAACTAAATATGCAAATAGAGGATTAAATGCGAAATGGCCAAAACTAGAAGATGAAATTATTACTTGGATTCAAGGACATCATCAAAATGGCATTGGAAATAATACAAAAATGATTAAAATACCAGCTCATAAGCTTGCACTACAATGGGGCTTAAGAGACTTAAAGGGTGGAGTTGATGGGTGTTATTGGTTTATGAAGCATCATCGACTTAGCATGCGAACCAATACCAAAATATCTCAGAAAATGCCAGAAGAGTATGAAGAAAAAATATTATCTTTTCATCGCTTTATTATTCATCATCAAAATAACAGTGTGGAACTACCCAAATGGTGAATATGGATGAAACTCCTCTGACATCTGATGTGCTGAGTAACAGACCTGTTGCCATGAAAGGTGCTAAACTGTAACTATAAAAACAAGTGGACATGAAAAAATGCACTGTACTGTTGACCTTCCATGTTGTGCCGATGGTAGTTAACTTAATCCAATGATCATTTTCAAGCGCAAAAAAATTCCAAAAACTTCTGAAATACTGCCGGGTGCTGTTGTTCACATACATGACAAAGACTGGATGGATGAGGCTAGAATGAAATTATCTATTAACAGAGTGTGGAAGAAGAGGAAAGGTGCTTTATTGAAGAAGCGTTCTCTTCTTGTGCTAGATCAGTTTGTAGTCATTTGAAAACTTCTGTAAATGAGAATTGAGACAGGGAAATAAAAAGGTTGCTGTTATTCTGGGAAGACTTACTTCACAATTGCAACCTCTTGATGTGTCGATCAATGAACCATTTGAAGTGTGTATCAGAGAAGAATGGAACAAATGGATGATGGATGAAACCCAACATGAATTCACGCGAAAGGGAGGTTTGAAATGACCTAAAATCAAACAAGTGTGTCAGTGGATAAAACAGCCATGGTCTAGGCTGACAGAAGACATTATGGTTAAATCTATCAAGAAATGCGGCATAAGTAATGCTCTTGATGGCAGTGAAGACCATCTTATATACAAAGAGGACAATGATGACAAAGAGGAAGAAGAAGAAGAAAGTTCAGATGATGATTTTAAGGGATTTTGAAGGTCAGTTCAGTTTTATAAACCAAGATTTTTTTTTAACCTGGCTTTGCAATCTAATAATAAAAATGGTAGAAATGTTATTTTTTAAAAATTGCTTAAAAATTAAGGTGTGTCTTATAGTCCATAAAACACGGTATATGTGCTGTTGGCTGCCATTTTCAAATATTCTGATTTATTAATGCCTCAGTGTGTTGATAGTTCCTCTCTGCTTCTCTAGTGTAAGTTCACAAGGAGGTGATAAACACTATTGGGCATTTGAATGCTTCACGTTTGGTATAACTTGGCAATTTTTTATAATGTTTTGAAAATGTAGTATGGTTTATCCATTACAGCAAGCATGACACTATTGTCTCCATATCCAGCTTTGTTCATTCACCAAGACACTCATTCTTAGTGAAAAGTGTTATATCATTAAAAGAGAGTTTTCCCAATACTTCCCAACATTGTGTTGTCCAACTGCTGTTTCATAGTGCTAATATTATTGCTGTCACAGTATACTGAAAGTAATGCCTGTTTTACAGTGGCACCAAGGATAGACAGGAGAAATTTGCGTGATGTGACATTATCTGCAGGATCGACACTGAAGTTTGATGTCAACATTATTGGAGAACCCCCACCAAATGTGGAGTGGCGGTATGGCAGCATTCCATTGAAGTAAGTGGATTTCATTTCTGTTATCAGTTTGTCACTTTTCTTCTTTGTATTGTGGTCATGCGTGATGAGCACATGGCTGAACATTTGGATGAAGACCATGTCATCAGTTGTTGAATTGCTGATAGTGCTTTCTTTTAAAAGGTCATTGGTCACTTATGGCAAAAGTAATTCTATGTTCATGAAACTTGTAAATGATAAAATCTAATCCACATTTCATGTAAGAGTACACCTTCCACACAGTGGTTCAGAGAACTACCTGGGTTATTGACCAAAGTAATAATGCTGAAAGATTGGCAGTATGTTTTCCTTCTTAACTGATGTACAACTATCTTAAATTTTTAAAATGACTGTAGCCATTGTTACTCTGACTACTGAGGTTGGCCGGCCGCGGTGGTCTAGCGGTTCTGGCGCTGCAGTCCGGAACCGCGGGACTGCTGCGGTCGCAGGTTCGAATCCTGCCTCGGGCATGGGTGTGTGTGATGTCCTTAGGTTAGTTAGGTTTAAGTAGTTCTTAGTTCTAGGGGACTTATGACCTAAGATGTTGAGTCCCATAGTGCTCAGAGCCATTTTACTGAGGTTGTTCTGTCTCATTAAATCTGTCTAGTGTAAGATACTTCATAACTTATTCCTAGGTTGACAATGTTGGGCATAATAAATCTCATCAGTGCCCTAATTTTGTTATTCTAGACAGAAAACTATGATAGAAGTAAACAGTTCATAAAGCATAAGTATCTTTCAACTTAACAGTGGATTACTATATGTAATCTTGTTGGTAGTGGTATGTTCTTGTCTTCTCCCACTCCTAAGAACCAGATGATGTAAGTAGTTTTGGAGGCATCTATAGCTCAAAATGATACCCAAACTGCAGCAAACCTTCATGGTTTTCATACACATAAAATGTTTTTAAATGTAAAATACAAGTTACTTGAGAAAAATTTTGGACTAACAAGCTCCCAGACCATAGTCTTTCAACTTGTAATCTGATGCATATGCACTGGGCCACCAGCGCACTCAGAAAGATATTTGCAACTTTATCCTGTACCTGTTGGGATACATTTTCGTTTATGGCTCATTTTTTTAACCAGTACTGAGTGTTTTCAAAGCACCAACAATGTTAGAGGAAAGCTTTACCATGCATACTGCATTCTTCAGATTATGTGCTTGATACCTTTCTTAGGATCATTTATGTCAGGCATGTTTGTGATATTTATAACAATAATGCACCAGTAACAGCATTAAAGGAGGCTGGCCCCATAACAAAGTGATAGGTCATAATTTAATTTAAAAATTGAGCAATTATAACAGAAGTAGTGAAATGCTAAATGGATAAAAGGCCCTCTCTTAAGAGAAAGTAATGCATAT